>NC_091392.1:55955000-56580000 GCF_032191515.1 Phaenicophaeus curvirostris | reverse complement strand
ATGGGATCATTAGCTCATCTCAGAGATTCATGTGCTTATATTACTCACAACATGCATAAGCTTTTTCTGGGTTCAGGTGAATGGATGACATATTTCCTGTGTAAATCAATTTTAACTTTGCAGTTCATGAATGAACACGGAATCAAGGACAACGAACAGTCCAATATGATGTGCTTAAACATATTATTCAAGAGTGATTTTACTGTCCAGATTTCATTTGTGCAGCGCTGTATGAGACTATCAGAAAAATTTAAATTAAAAAATAGGCCAAACAAACTATTTTTACATATAGCAAATACATATAGCTGCTTTCTGAAGGCAGCTTTAGCTTTAACAAACTGTTGCTTTCAGTCTTTTTTTCTGTCAGGAACTTTGTGGCAGGTATTATGAAGAACATGGGTTTTCCACCTCCTGGCTTCATCCATATCAATTTGTTTGCAGTCAAAATGGATTTATATTTCTACAACATCCAGATCATGTCAAATGTTTTCTCCACTTTAAAACTGTTATTCTTCTTCTTTTCATTAAATATTTTCAGATTGTGATTACAGAAAGCAGCATTTTAAAAACTCATTGTGAAAAGGTGTCATTCATGTGGAAAACTCCAAGAGAAAAACACTGCATTTTTAAATCTGGTCTCTGAGGCCCTGAGGTTGGATTGGGCCATGTGGCCAGAGGCTCACCATGGTCTATAATGTTACTGACATCTTTACATCATCCCACATGGATTAGTTTTTTGGAACCAGTGTTTAAGAGCTACGTTCAGTAAGGATTTGCTGCTTATGTATTTTAGAGGGTAGTGTCTAACAGTTAGGTGCTTGGCTACATTTTAATTGATTGAGCCAGGGCTTTAAGAGAGGTGCTGTCATCTTTTGGGATCCAGGACTCAAAAACCTCTCCTGATAGTAAGGACCTTTTGTTCCTTCCATATGTTTTTAATAATCAAATGGCTGAGACATGCATCCAGGAGCCCTCAAAAGCACATTTTCCTTTAGAATACTTCAGTCACTCAACAGTAAATCAACATAAAATGAATTGTGTTGAGGGAAATGCTACCCAGTCCTTCTGCTGAATCTACAAGTTTGTGTAAAAGAAAAAAGAGATAGAACAAAAGCTTCTATGGTAAAATGTCTAGGGTTCTGACTCGGTGTTAGATTTTGATCCTACGTTGTTTCATTTGGTTGGTTTTGCCTAATTAATGGCCGTTGACTTTAAAACATGAGGATCCTCTTCCAGAGCCTTGTCTGTAACATTTTCTCAACAAGACATGCCCTATCCAAAAGTTAATGAAACCTGATGGCAAAGGCCACCCCTTCAAAAGGAAGAATTGTACCTTTGAACTTCATTAGACGGAGGAGATGTCCAGTCCAAGATTTAAACATACCTTGGGAAAGTGCCTTTGCCACTAAACTCTAGCACTGGAAGTAATTTGTAGTGATAAGTTGTTGCGACTGCCGTTTATGAAGAGTCACTTCTTGTTGTTTTACTTTGGATATGTCATGAGGACAGCTAGCAGATTAATCCCTTGAGGGGATTCACATTATAAAGGGCCATGTTGCTGGATCCCTTCAAATCTGAATGGAAGGTAGATGCTGAAATATTCAACCACAACATTCATGGTCCTGTAGAAAACAGAATTTTATCTGCCAGGGAAAATTAGAAGTCAGACTGAGAAGCTATAGGAGTAGAAAATAGCTGAATAAGGGATCTGGGACAGATCTTGTTACCCTAGACTTCCGGAGTGCCAACTTCGAGCTATTCACGGAGCTATTTAGCAGAAAACTCTGGTAATCTGCTTTTGAGGTCTTAGGACTCCATGAATGCTAGCCAGTCTTTAAGAACAAACTTCTAGAAGTGCAGGAGCAGGCAATCCTACTGCGTTGTAAGCCCAGCAAGTGCAGCAGAAGACCAGCTTGGCTGAACAGGGAAATCCTTGCAGAGCTCAAGAGATAGAAAGAAACTCTGTGATCTCTGGAAGTAAGGTCATGCTTTGCAGAAAGATTACAGAGCCATGGTTCATATATGCAGGAAGAGGACATGAAAGGCCAAAGCCCTATTACAGTTGAAACTGGCCAGTGCTGTACTTGACAATAAAAAGGTTTTTTTTAAGCACATTAATTGCAAGAGGAAGTCTAAAGAAAACGTTGCACTGATACTTGTTGAAGATGGTCATCTGACTAATAAGGACTAAGAAAAAGCAGAGGCATTCAATGTATTTTTGTCACAGGTTTTAGTGAAGTCTGATAGTGCTTGGGCTGCCCAGTTCCCTGAATCCATGAGTGGACTCAGGACCATGAGTGTGGGAATAATGATTCTTCCATTTGTGGACACTGAAATTATAAGGGGCTAGCTCTATCAGCTAAATGCTTACAACTCAATGGGGCCTGATGCACGTCATCCCAGAATATTGAAGGAACTAGTGGATTCCTCTAGATCATATACCAAAGACCTTGGGAGTCTGGAGAGGTCCCTGCTGACTGGAAGCTAGCCAATGTAATTCCAGACTACAAAAAAAGGCATGAGGGAAGACCCAAGGAACTACAGACCTTTTAGTCTAACCTGAGATCCTAGAAAAAATATGAAGAAGATTACATAGGGTATCATTGAAAGGCATTTTAATAACAATGCAGTCGTCAGGCCCAGTCAAACAGGTTCACAAAGGTAGAGTCCTGTTTAAATAATTTGATATCCTAATTTGATATGGTTATCCATCCAGTGCATGAGGGGAAGGAGGTGGATGTAGCTTTTTCTGGACTATGGTAATGTTTTTGATACTGTCCCTCCCTTCTGGAAACGTTCTCCAACTATGAGACAAGAGGATTCACGGTGCACTGCATGAAGAGCTGGCTGGATCAGAGCACTCAAAGCATTGTAGTGAAAGGGGCTACACCTGGCTGGTGATTGGTCTCCAGTGGTGTTCCTCAGGATTCAATTCTGCAGCCAATTCTGTTCAATATATTTATCAATGATCAGGATGCAGGAGTTGAGCAAGTTTACTGATGATACCAAACTAGGAGATGCTGTTGACTTGCTTGAGGAACAAGAGACCTGGCAGAGGGATCTAGTTAGACTGGAGTATTGGGTTGAATTATTTGGATGAAATGTAATGGGATAAAATGTAACAAGAATAAATGCTGGATTCTATATCTGGGATGGAATAACTCTGTGTACAAGTAAAGACTAAGTGAGGAGGGGCTGGAGAGCAGCCCTGCAGAAAAGAGATTAGGGGTGCTGGTTAACAGTGGGCTCAGTATGAGTCAGCAGTGCCCTGGCATCTAATAGGGCAAACTGCATCCAGAGGTGCATCAAACCCAGCATAACCAGCAGGTTAAAAGAGACGATTATCCCACTGTATTTAGCATTGGTGTGGCCTCAACTTTAATATTGTGTGCAGTTCTGGGCCTCAAAATTTAAGGATTTGAAGGTCTCTGAATGCGTCCAGAGGAGGGCAACAAAGCTGGTGAAAGGGCTGGAAGGAAAGTCTTATGAGGGGTGGCTAAGCACTGTGGGTTCATCTATTTTGGAGAAAAGTAGCTTGACTGGCAACCTCATTGCTTTCTACAGCTTTCTGGGGAGGGGATTTGGGGAGGGAAGTGCTGATCTCTTCTCACTGGTATCCAGAGATAGGATTCATGGGAATGGCTCAAAGCTACATCAGGGGAGGTTTAGACTGGACATTAGAAAGCATTTCTTTACCAAGAGGGTGGTCAAACACTGGAACAGGCCTCCTAGAGAGGTGGTTGATACCCCATTACTATCAGTGTTTAAGAGGGACTTGGAAAATGTCCTTAACAACATGCTTTAACTTTATCATCCCAGAAGTAGTCAGAAAATTGGACTAGATAGTCAGAGTATGTCCCTTACAACTGAAATCATCTGTTTTATTCTATTCTAATATCCAAACCCAATTTTGTTGCTTGAGTGCCTTAATGAAGTCTTTTAGAAAGACCTTATGGTCTCAGGTTTGGAAGGCATAGCTCCTTAGAATAGAAGCATCGTCAAAGAATGAATACCCATCCCACAGGTTCTCCCCAGCTCTCCACAGAGGTGTGATAGTGCTCCTTCAGCTAGCCCTGCCTGCAGGTCCTTGGAAGCACTGGGTAAGAACCTCACCAAGCATAGCCTCTGACTGCCTACAAGCAGTTAGTAGCAAACAAGAATATATTGGTGGACTATAGTAGATCATCATGACTGATATAAATATGTTTATTTTTATCTACTCTTGGCTTCAGTAGTTGTTTCTTGCTCCAGCAGAGGTTTTTGTTTAAGGAAGGATGAAATGATTCCCTCTGCAAAACAAAAAAGAAGTAACTAAGCAGTAAGTCTTTTGCTATTGAGGAACAAAAACTTTTTTGCAAAGCAAATGTTTCAATGCACAAAATCAGCATCATTTTAAGGGAAGATTATTTGTTAATTACTAATTCTTATTTGCAGAATCTAGAAGAAAGCAGTCCTGAAACAATAATGAGTAAACAGCTGTAAACACAATGTAGCAGAACAGTATCTTCGTAACTCTGGAGTAAAGACAGATTCCTCTAAGACAGTCAGATATAAACCACAATTTTTAACTATCATTCTTGTAGACATCACATTTTGGAAGCAGATTTCCTGTTTCTCTGCAAATCTTTCAGGTCTCTGAGGCAGAGAAAAATGGCTGTGTTCTGCCTAAACATAGTGAATGAAGAAAATCTGTTCCAGAAAGAACCATAGAATCATAAAATCATCAGGTTGGAAAAGACCCACTGGATCATGGAGACCAACCATTCCTATCAAACACTAAACCATGCCTCTCAGCATCTCATCTACCCATCCTTTAAACACCTCCAGGGAAGGTGAATCAACCACCTCCCTGGGCAGCCAGTTCCTGTGTCCAATGATCCTTTCTGTGAAAAAATTTTTCCTAATGTCCAGCCTAAAAGAAGCTCGTTATTGTTCAATAATTAGTAAAGTCAAAGCGTTTGGACAATGATGGCTTAGGCAGCTTGGCTAATGCAGCTGATGAACATGTCCTCAGAAACCTAGAAAGTCTGTTGCAAAAAAAAAAATATTCAACATACTGCTTGAAAAGTCTAATTCTTCAACCAATAGATTTTAAAATCTTGTATTTAGGAAAAGGAGAGGAAGGAGAGATATTTAGATGATTTTATTTTTTAATGAAAAAAAATTCTTTTAATAAGAAGGTGCTTGAAGTGATAATTTGATGCAATATCACTAGTTTCACTTTCACACAAAAATAATTATCAATTAAGAAATCAGGTGTGTACACCATAAACTTCAGCACGTCAACATAAGAAAGTTCTAGCTCACCGGGACTGTACAGTACAATTGTAAGTTCAAGATACAGACTTCTCAGTAGTTACAGAAGGTCTCAAATTGCTCCAACTCTTGATGACTTATTCAGGCATCTAGACATAAAAAGACAACATTTCCAAGATTCACAATATAGATTGGGAAGATGGCAACAGAAAATTATTGATAGAAGCCAAACATGTTTGTATGGGCTTAGGAGGTTTGTTATTGTTAGTTTAGAATGGTGAAGTTTGTTTTTTTTTAAAAAAATAGATCCTACAAGTATCTAGAGGAAAATTTAGAAACGTTAAATTGCGGCCCGAATTTCTTCCCCAAGCAGCTTTTGCTCTAAAGACAGGATTCACCTACCTTTACCTAGCAGCTGGGTGTCTACCTCAAGCTAGACAGCTACATTCCCTCTAAGATGTAAGTGGGTAGCTCACTTTCAGAGGGCAATTCATTTCAATCTAGCTGAGTTACCTTTTTTTAAGATAAACAACAACACCCTCAAGAAGCTCCTGTCACTCTCCATTAGTCCTCACTTAGACTAGATTATTAACTTCTAAATGGCTAAAGTTAGGTGAATCTTATCTGAAAAGACAATGTTTAAATGACTAATGGAATAACCAGGAAGATGACAAGAAAGAATTACAGGATCAAAAATTTTAAAATACATTTTAGAATTGATTAGCACAGCATGTAATCTTTATCAAACCAGCACCAGAAACTGCATTTCTTACTAATCTACCTTTTCATTACTTCAATAATTGTAATCCAGAAGAATACCTACTAGTAGAAAGAAGCTGGGATCTGCCACTCAAATTCAGCCTGATAGTCAGAGAACTCCTTGCATTACAGAAATCAATTAAATCGTCTGTCCTTTCTTAAACAAGAGGTAACTCAGATTACAGACTATTTCCATCAGGATAACTTGTCATATTAAATTAAAGCCAATAATATGATCATATTATATTTTCAATACACATACAAATATGCACATTTCTCCAAATTTGAGTTGCAAAATGGTGTGACTTCCATTTTGTATTTCACATTATACAGTGTCTGGGCTTATACCACAGAGCAATATCTCTAGGATTCTGTATATGAATTCTGGCTGCGGTATACCTCCACGCATCCTAGTGTCCTCTAGCAGGATATCTGGATGCCCATTGTGCTTTGGTATGCTCCAAGAGGTTTCAAATTCAGCAAACAAAACCACATGGTGCAGCTTAAAGCATACCTGCTTTGCAGCACAGACACTATCAGCAAGAGCTAATTGTGTTGTAATTAAAATAGGGTGAATTCACGAGCACTAGTTAACTGGAAACAGAAGAATTGTGGCTTTAAGTTGGGATTGCCTTGTTAAACTTCCAGCAGAGCAAGCCTCCTCTCCTCTCCTCTCCTCTCCTCTCCTCTCCTCTCCTCTCCTCTCCTCTCCTCTCCTCTCCTCTCCTCTCCTCTCCTCTCCTCTCCTCTCCTCTCCTCTCCTCTCCTCTCCTCTCCTCTCCTCTCCTCTCCTCTCCTCTCCTCTCCTCTCCTCTCCTCTCCTCTCCTCTCCTCTCCTCTCCTCTCCTCTCCTCTCCTCTCCTCTCCTCTCCTCTCCTCTCCTCTCCTCTCCTCTCCTCTCCTCTCCTCTCCTCTCCTCTCCTCTCCTCTCCTCTCCTCTCCTCTCCTCTCCTCTCCTCTCCTCTCCTCTCCTCTCCTCTCCTCTCCTCTCCTCTCCTCTCCTCTCCTCTCCTCTCCTCTCCTCTCCTCTCCTCTCCTCTCCTCTCCTCTCCTCTCCTCTCCTCTCCTCTCCTCTCCTCTCCTCTCCTCTCCTCTCCTCTCCTCTCCTCTCCTCTCCTCTCCTCTCCTCTCCTCTCCTCTCCTCTCCTCTCCTCTCCTCTCCTCTCCTCTCCTCTCCTCTCCTCTCCTCTCCTCTCCTCTCCTCTCCTCTCCTCTCCTCTCCTCTCCTCTCCTCTCCTCTCCTCTCCTCTCCTCTCCTCTCGCAATTATATTCAAAAAGGAAAAAAAATCAATTAACGTCAAACATTTTTCTCTTATTTATGAACTAATTCAACTACCTCAGATAAATTACTGTTGTTTCCAACTGTGTCTTTTAACACTTCCCACAAATGATTTATTTTCCGTGATTTACAGTCTACTAATTTTACTAACCAGTGCCTGAGATATCATTTTACAACCAAAAATTCTCTGAGAGATGTGAAATTCATCACAACCTGTTATCTGTTCACACTATACAGCTGAAATACAGCCTTGGGTAACCATCATTTCACACCAATCATCTTCAGCGCCTCTGCAACCTCAATGCAGAGATCTTCAGCGCAATCCAAAACATGACCTACATGCCTACAATAGAAGATCCAGCTCAATTAGACTATGTCTAGACTACGGGTGAGATGTGCTCCACACCACAACTTTTAACATGCTTGTGATACCATAAGTAGCCAGACTAAACTCCCAGTTGGAGAGTAATACTGTGCAGGCAGTTCCCTCATGGTTTGTGCCCTGGGTATGCTACCTGTACAAAGGGTGGTGCAAGAGCAATGCATACATGCCACAAGGGTAAGATGTAGACCAGGTCCTCCCACAACTGGGAGTCACAATGAAATAGTGAGGTTCCACACCAAAAAATAAATTGTAATCTTTTACTACAGGAGTTATTGGACATGTGCAGATCTGTAAAACTAAAAGTTAAACATTTTTCAAGCAGAAAGGTCAAGAGAATTGTCATGTGGTTCAGAGCAAAAATCTATGGACAAGTTACTTTTTGAATATCTGTTTATGTAATTTATTAAAAATCTCATGTTACAGGCTCCAGAGAAGAATTTATGTGGAAACATGATTCTTGTTCTCTCTTTCTTGGCAGCAGATAGGAAATCAAATGATGGAAAGCTTAAGCAAGTACGAAGGATTCAAAATCAAGCCAAACTGAGTTAGGATAGTTACACTTGTGGCTGTAGTTCATGATTGTTTGTGAGGTAAAGGGTTGCAGCTTTTGTTTTAGTTTAGTGAAAAGATCACTTTGGGCAAGGCATTTTGGCTTAATTTGTTTGCTTGGATTTTTCTGTTTCTGCCAAAATCATGGTTCAGAATCAAAGTATTAGATTCAATAATCAAAATTTAAAAGTTTGGAGAGATTCCTGTCAAAGTTATAGCATAAATTCACCCACTTTGTACAGAAGGAAGTCCAAAGAACAGTTATCTTCATATTAATTTTACCTGTAAAAATAGACCTTATTGGTATAAATGGAAAAAAACCTTCAGTTTTGTAGTCAAAGGCAGGTTTTATCCTTTTGTCTTTTCTCTTTCTTTTTCTTAACACTTTTGACGGGTTTTTTAGAACACCACAGTGAATTCAAATTCTTGGAAAAAAACCCATGAATGTTGATTTGTCATTTCCTTTCCTTCTCCATTTATCAATTTCCAATTTCATCAAAATCAACATAAAAAGTATTCTTAATTTTCCTCACACCCAAGTATTCTCATTTGAGAGAGTAAATGAAAATAAGAATCTTGACTTTTCAGTTAATATCTTTTATGCTACATTATGTGTTAGGGATATATTCCGCCTATTTTTTTCAAACTAATCAACCATTAATTGTATTCATAAGACTACTAATAACAGTACTAATAACAGTCTTCAGTGCTGTTATCCTAAAGCTCCCCTTGGACATATTTACCATTGTACCCACCAAAGCTATGTGACAAGCAGAGGTAGTCTGGGTGAGACTGATCTCACAAAAGATCTCTCAATGATCCAGATGCCTCCTTTTTGGGCTTCTTTTAAAGAAAATTGACAGAAATGGGTACTCTTAGGGAATGATTAATATGACCTATCTACTTTAGGATGAGAGAAATCATGTCCTAAAAAGGTCTTTTTCTTTCCTTTGACTTTAAAGGGACTCTAGGCTTCTGACTGACATCCTTCAAGGGCTGTGTAGTGAATTCTAACTTTCCTGACCATAAAGACATTGTTCAAGTTATGGTGGAACAAAGCTTTTTATTCCAAATGCTTTGAGCAAAATCTCCTCACTTCTGGGATGGGAATCTATGGAAACTTTGGGCATTTTAGGTGAATTTTAATCCCACTACTAAAATGGTAACCTTTACAAAAATATTGAGGGGGTCATAAGAGGTACTGCAAAGCAATGTTTTTTCTTATAGTCACTATTTTTCTGCAAAGTTAATTACAATGTGGATTAAGCAACAGAGACCTTTTCAATGGGGTTTACTTTTCTTCCTCTAACAAGTTGTTGGCCAGACTGCAATCCACTGAGCATTTTGCAAGCTTTACATTTGTGGTGCTGTAAAGCAAGCACTAATTTCCCTTTGGGAGGCCCATCCTGAGGGCTCAGAGAGACACTCAGTTTCTCCTAGGTAGGAACAAAATTAAGCTCTGGGGCACTGTGTGCAGAGAACTAAAGGCAGCTTCTGCTATGCCAGACTGAATTTTCAACTAGGCCATGGCTTAACTTGCTTTTTTAAAATTCCCACTGACATGTGAACTCCTACTCACTTTCTGCTTTTTCACTCTCAAGGTCATCCAGAAGATATTTGGAATAAGCTTAGAACAGCTTTATGGATTTTTCCAGTTGTGCTGGAAAAGAGCATATTGCACTCATCTTTGCACAGTGAGATTTCTGTTTGAAGTATCATCTTCTTCAATGCTGTAAACAATGGTACTTTTTCACCTTCTTGGAGGTCTTACAAGGTTTTAGGTTGGAAGGCCTTGATGTTCAGCAACAGATTCACTTCAAAATTTCTGACCTGCTTACCATCGGGTTGGTTCAACACACACGCACAACAACAGCAATGACGTGTTGGTGAAAGAAACTTCATTTTGTTTATTTTAAAACCAGAAATTCCAGAAAGTAGCTTACAATATGGAAGCCATCCTGTAATGTTAATATGCATGATAAAGAGTTTAAATCACAGAATAATAGAATAGTTTGCATTGGAAAAGACCCTCAAAGGCCATCTAGTCCAACCCCCCCGGTTGGATTAGAGAATAAGTCCATAAGCAGGGACATATTCAATTAGATCAGATTATTCAGAGCCCCATCCCACCTGACATTGAATGTTTCCAGGGGTGGGGATTTCAACACCTCTCTGGTGTGCATAGAAGTATATGTGTACCTGCGAAAGATTGGGTAACAACTAATCAATGATTACTTGAGTACTACTAAAATGCCGAACAAAAAATGAAAGCTGAAAATCTGGCCATTCAGCACAGAGATGAAAAATTATTGAGAGATACCTGCACTTTTCAAGAAATTTAATTTTATGTAAAATTAAACATGTCTGATGGTCCAAACTAGTTATAATCTACTTAAAAGTCTATTTTCTCCAGCCAGTTTTGCTTTCAGTTTCCATACATTCAGAAAACCCAGTAATTATTAGTAACTCCTCATTGGCATCTACTTCACTATATCCTAGGAGAATACAGGGCACTCTAAAGAGGTTATCAGTTATTTTCCTTAATCATTGTCATCCATAGCATTTAAACAACACATTGGCTAATGCTGAGAAACCACTTCTGAACTCAAACTGCGTAATTATCCAAACTAATGCTATTTTCAGTTATTTTCCTTTTCCAGTCATCAAGTCAACCAGTAAAAATGACTTTTCTCTAGGAAATGAACAAACCTTTTATCTGCCCTTCAGTAAGAAGAGTGACCTAGATTTTAGATCTAATATTTGTTTAAAGCCACACTGTGCTCTAAAAATGGCTTTATACAGTGGGTAGTAAGAACTCAGCAAAAGCCCAAGGCTATCAACATGGTAAGCAAGCTGTGTTTCTGGATGGCTTCTGACTCATATTCAGATAACACCAGACGTTTCCTGTCAAATCTGAGGCTAATAGGATAGAAAGCAGAAGACAGGGAATGTAATAATTACGGGGGAAAGAAGAAGAGAAAGTAAAAATTCTGTGCAATACTAGAAGGACAAAGCTGATAGTGGCAGGAAGAGGATGATGAGATCCTTTCCATTCAATGCTGAGATGTCTATTAGTACTGCACTGAGGTGCTCCTTAGCTTTGTCCCTGTACCTTCACAAACACCCGTAACTATTCCACATTCGCTTCAGATTGCCTAGCATTGGGTTATACCACAGGGAAGGCACAAATCTTGCCTGGACTCTTCTTTGACAAATCACCCTAAGGCTCTTCCACCTGCAGTCATGGACATATTTTATTTGTGTGTTTGCAAGCACTATATTATAGCTATTCCTGCTAAAGCCAAGTTATGACAAACAACTAATGGGTTTGTGGGGAGAAAAGTGACAAACACTTTAACCCTAGATACTTCACATTTCCATATTTAGGAAAAGCAGCTGCACGGACATGCAGAGGCACCTTTCTCCTTTAGCTTTAAATGACACAACTCACATCTAACTGGGAAAAGTCTATTTCATATATAGCACGATTGTCCAAGGTATTTTTTTTTTAAATGAGTGATTTTGTAGGACTTCCTTTTATTTATTCATCCCGGACACACACTCTTCATCTAGTTTGTAACGAAGAGCCAACACTAAAGCTCTGCTAATTCACACATCATTCATCCATCTAAAACAGGTGGGCTAAAAATAGGCACTCAAGTCATGGCAGCAAGGGACTGAATACATTTGGACTAATATTTGAAATAAACTTTTTTTCCCCACTAATGCTCAGGGCTATTTAGGATTAGCATTTCGGAATAATTTTAGATCCTTAGAAGCAAAAAGAGCATGAGACTTAGAAAACAAGTTGGAAGTAAAACTAAGTATGGCAATGAAGGAGATGCAGACCTTGCAGTTTTCTCTAATTATATTCTTTTAATCAGCACAACATACAGAAGTCAAATTAAGAAAGTACACTGGCTGCTTTCTTTCAAGGAGACTTATACAACTCTTCAGTTCCCGAAATAAGAAGACAAACTGGATAGGGTCTTTTGTCTGTTCCATACCCACACTCGCATGACTGTTTTCAGTCATGTCTCCAGTCCATTCATTCCCAGGAGGGTTTGTCCAACATGGCTTTCTTACGCATTCAAGATTTGTTATCCTGTGTGTCTTGTTAGGAACACCTGATCTTTTTAATAATGTTTATTCTAATATGCTCGGTACCAGCTTCATCCTTTATCTTATTCCCAATTAATCTTCCAAATACTTGGTGTCGCTCCCACAGATGAACACAAGTTATGGAGTGTTATAAATTCAGGAAATGATGAAAAAGAATGATTTTAATAACAGGAGTTTTGACACAATTTCATACTTGAGCTGACAGAAGACTTTGCAGAGAAGTGACATAGATCTGTGGATTTACAGCTGGTTTCAATAGAACAGTGTAAGGCCACTCAGCTAGAGGTTTTTTTAGTAGGGATAGTCTTCAATTATCCTTAACAAGTATTTATGTTTTCATATCAGAGAACAATGTACTAAGAATGGATCTTTTTATTTTTATTGTGAAATCCTTTAATTACTGAACCCTTCACATTAAGCATCTTCCCACTTGGCAGCACAAGTAGTTTAATTTGCAAAATATATCTTGCTCCAAAGACTTCCAGTATACATTTCAGGATGATAAAAATTACTTTCCAGCTGCTTCCCATTTACAGACAATATGTGTGGTCTTTCCGAAAGAGGATGGAAAATGTGGTACTATATCCCCATACCACATGTCTTATACCCACTTCATGTGCTTATGTTGGGATTTTGCTTCTAGTTGCTAAAAAGCACAGTTTTCTTCAGACACTGCTTCTGGCTATATTTGTATATAGTATTGGCTTTGTTATTCTTATTGTTGCTGCCTTTTATCCTGCTATTTAAGAAAACATTTGTGTGGCTTCAAAAGGCAGACTAAACTGAGTTAGCTCTTTTCAAGTTTATGCTTGAAGTTCTTTGATACTGTCATCACTCTAAAGGAAACTGTGCCTCAGTAGGCTCAGCTAGTGCGCAAAAGTTAGTGTTGTCTGCAAACTGGTCATCTTATGCTGCCCTTTAACTGCTGGCTTCACTGTCAGCAGCAATAAAACTAGGGAACAGACCTTGAGGTAAGCCAGCCATTGATTCATTCCTGATACCTGACTGTGTTGGCTGATGTGTGATCTCTTTGTGTCACAGAGATAAAGTGCAAATTGTTTTTGAAAATCATTGCCAGGAGTGGAGCGGATGCTTTTTGTTTCAGAATGTCACACCCAGTGAGCTGTGACAGACACCCAAGCTCCAGTTCCCCTACCAGTCAGAGAAATGAGGTTTATGTTTTATGGGGAGATTACAGACCAATCCAGCACTGTGCTGATTTAGTCTTTTTTAACCTCTTCTTGTCTTTAGTGCTATTCCAGAAATAGACGGATTAACATTATTTAGTGAGGAAAACAACAGCTTTTCAGAAGATAGTGAACCACAGTGAACATTAAATGCATGCTTTCCCAACTTGTGTTCATTTCACACTCTGTTGCATAAGACACTGTATCAGTGTTCTGTGCTTGTCATAAACCAGTCTAGCTCAAGAAGAGACTGCAAGGTCACAAGCTACTCCCAAACGGAGCAAGCACTTTTGTCTCTTACTGATGGCAGAGGAATCATAGAATCATCAGGTTGGAAGATACCCACCGGATCATCACGTCCAACCATTCCCACCAGTTTCTAAACCATGCCCCTCAGATGAATGAGATGCACTGTCCTCAGAACATCCCCCTTACTAGGCTACATGGGATCAGCTTCTGAGAACAGAGTACTGTCAAGGATATACTCAAGTAAAGAGGGGATCTTCAAAGCTATAACACACACCAACTCCCAGTGCCTGCCTGACTGGAAGTGACTGGAAGTGCAGTGGCTTTTAAAAAACTTTTTCCTCGTAAGTGCCACAGTTTATGTTCATCAGGGCTTTCACTGAGAAATTTGCCTACCCTGGACATCTTTGTACTGAAGCAAATACTCACAGGAACCATTCTCCCTGCTCTACTACACAGGCAGTTAAATTCAGCTCCCTCTTCTCTACCTAAATCCACCCGTTATATTCTGGCCATTTAGTTGGCAGTGGCAGGCCGTGAGGATACAAAGACACAGAAAGCTCTTGGACTGCAGACAGCTGCTATAGACCCTGTTACTGTCAGGATACCATGTTGCCTCAGCTTTTTTTGTTGTATTTGGAAGGACATCCTGATTTAAAAAGAGGAACAACTTCACCAGTAGCTTGGCAACATGGTGTTTGAAGTTTTTGACTGCCTAGTCTGGAGAAGCTGTTTGTTGGTATAACAGATACTAAAATCTTGCTCAACTATTTTGCCATTTAATAATAATAGCTTTTGGTGGCAACAAAGGACCAGATATCACTGTACAGGTTTGTGGAAGAAAGCTGAATAGTCTTTAAGTACCATTAGCACTTTCTATACTACAATTTGGCATCCCCTGACATAGACTCCAAATTCAGTTTAAGACACTGAAAGGAAGGAATTAAATGGAAATATCTCAAAATAAAATAATAAAGGAACGAATAGTACTATTTTCTGCAACGGATTGAGCCATTTCATTACCTCCTTCTGAGTTTCTCCATGGTTTGTACACCTTCTTGCATTGCATGCTTCTTGGACAGGCAACGTCTCTTGCTATGTTTATGTACGTGTATGAAGATGAACCCAACAGCATTACTAAATGGGCATACAATTCTAAGCTCCATGGGAAAGGGTCCCACTCCAGCTGGGTGTTTGAAGACCCACACCACCACACAGGGCCCCCAGTGTTGTCTGGAACTTCTAGTGAGAATACAAGTAAAAAAGTCAAAATGAGAGGAAAAAAAAGAAGATATAATGGCAATGAATCTCAGCAAACAGCAGAGCCAAGACCATGATTTCTAATCAGAAATGAGTGTAGGCAAATTACTTTGTCATTCAATATGGCTCAGCTTCAATCACAGTCCAGAACAAGAGGCTAGGAGCTACCACCTCTGCCCCTACCCCCAGTAAGTTTTTCAGAGAAAATAAGAAGGGAATGTGCTCAAAGACATAGACCATGCAACAGGAGCAACTGCAGCATTCCTGGTGGGTTAGGAGGAAATGTGGTCACTGTGCCACTCACTACCACCCTGTGAAATTGTTTTGGCATAGAATTCCCTGCTACCTGCTTGATTCTGTTCTGCTTGAATATGGTAAAACTATTAGAGATACTCTGTTACACTCAACATTTAAAAGAAGCTACTAAGAGGAAGACTTGTACCAGAGATATAAAAGTGAGGGGATTGAGGCTTGGACTCCTGTCTGATGAACAGAAGACCCTTTATTAGGCTTATTGGCTTCTTTATATATGCTAGTTAGTAAAACACACACCATTTGCTTTACAGTGATTGGGTTTTGCCATGTGTTCACACACCTAAGCTACACGTATGATTGGGTAAGGCTAACAGTTCATGCACCATAACATGCTCTGCTTTTCTATCTCGATCCACCTCTTCATGCAGTTTTTCTGTCTCTTAGTTCCATCTTCGTGTTCCTTCTTGTTAGTTTGTTCCTCATTCTCTCACAGTCAAGGTCCTTTGAAGTGTCCTTTGGCCTCTAAAAACTCCTCCACATAAAAGTGAAGCAAAAAACTGACAGGTTTGCCAAAACAGGCAAAGATGGGCTCCTAAAACACAATTGTAGGCAAACATGCTCCTAAAACATAATTGTGAAGCATCCTTAAGAAAGAGGTCATCCATGATTTAAGTGAAAAGATGTCATATCCTTAAGGATAACTATGGGCAGATTCTCTCACTATAGAATCCAGATGAGTGTGAGAACAGATTTTTCCCTGCTTTTCCAATATTCTTAGAGGGAAAGATAATAATTCTTTTTTTGCAGTTTAATAAAATTAAAGGGGGAAAAAAAAATCCCTAAATAATTCCTCTAGCAGCTAGCAACATTAAAATGTAGTTAGGAAAATGGTGAAACTAAAAATTGTTTCCAAATGTAAGCCTCAAAGTTGCCAATATTCATAATCTCAGTGATATTTATTTAATATACACAAACACCTAGTATAATGCAAATGAAAACCACCTCCTGTTGAAGTCTAAATTACAGGAAGCATAAAGCCAGCTCTTACTAAATAAGAATCCTTGATAGCTCTGCCTCAAACTCTGTCTGAACCTAAACTAAATATCATATGAGCTTCACCAAGTTCACATAACTCTGCTAATTTTTTAATTGCTACATGCCACTCCATGGTTCCCAGAATTAGAGGCTGGAGTGCCAAAGCTGTCCTGGAACATGTTCTGGCACAGTGATGTGAATGACACAGTGTGTTGCCCACCAAAACTTTGAACTTTCAGCTGACTTCTAACTTGACTGAAGGAATTATCAGAAAAGGCAGGGGAGAGACAGCCCATGTATGGAATGGAATTGACAGAGTACAAAAAGACACAAAAGTGCTCTTTGCTTCACTTGGTTTTGTTTGGTTGGTTGGTTTTTTTACTTCTGTCTGCAGTGTTTGGTGCTGAAAATAAGAAAGTAGTGGAAAAAAAGGAACTTACATTCTTGATTTCTGTTATCTATGTCCCCTTTACCAAAATTATTCTACACAATTCATTTAATCCACAACAAATTCTGAGATTCTCATGTCCTTTAGTGAGCGTTGTTGCACAGATGATCTCTGCAGTTCTGAAAATGCGGCTACTCCAATGTCTCGCTGTAACTCCCAGCCCCTCAGAGCACGGCACTTATTCTGGTCTCTCGATCCAGAGCAACAGAAACACTTCAAGTTACTTCAAGGCTAACCATCTGAAGGACAGAGTCATAACATAATTGTACCCTTGATTCACAGAATGGTTTTGGTTTTGGGCTGGCATGAGATGCAATTTTACATTATGGAAAATATGTGCCAAAACAATGCCCATGAGGTGAATGGCAGCCTCAGTTTGTGATGGGGTAATGTGGGTTTAAGCAAGGGAGTGTTTGACTGGGAGTTGAAATTAAACCTTATTGTGTGCCCTTGAGTAAACAAAGCTATAATGGGTTATTGAGACTGCTGACTTCTAACAAACAATGCTCTCTGTGCAAGCATGACATTTTAAAACCATGATGCCAGAGGCATGTATGCTTATTATCATCTGTCTTTTCATCGACTGTTTTATGTAATGCTTTTGAAAGAACAACACAGAAACACACAGTGTATGAAGGGAACAGAGCTGAAGTAGGTGGATAGGACTGTCAACAAGAATTGGCATATACCATGATGATGCCCAAGGAACAAAAAATCGAGGTCAACACTTTAGAAGTAGCGGCAACTATAAATTAGCAACATAAATTTCTTCCAAAGGTGTGATCTCTCCGTGAAATTTTTCAACTGTAACTCAATGATCTAGGGAATGGTGCAGACATACAAAATCCTCATAATAGTGTTCACACAATAGATGAAAAATGGGCTCTTTTTCAGTCCAGCTCTGACTATTCCTACTGTGAACACAACTAATCTGCTTCTTTGCCAACTTTACATTGGTGAGAAGATGGGGAACATTTACAGATGTTTTTTCTGAATGACTCCCATGTTCTCAAGGTCTTTTCTGCAGAGTCTCTATCACCTTCATTATTTTTACAAGCAATTTTCCAGCTTCTTGTAGGATCAACCCCTAGTAAAAAGAAATTTATTTAGTTTTTCCTCTGGATAATTTTTTTGGTGAAAAAGATGAGCAAGTAGAAAAAGCTTTATAAACGAGCTGTTGTTTGAGATTTTTAGGACTAAAACCATTTAAAAGCATACCCCAGGAAGGAAACAGAGCTGCCATTGTACCATTTCTCATTCCTATCACAGCCTGAGTGAGCAAACATGCTGCCATCTTCCATTCCTGTTACAGCTGGAGGTGCTGGGATGGGAGTGGATTGATCTTGTGCCATGGTCAATTCTCATTTCTGTCTTTAGATAATGAGTTGTAGCAGCACTGCAATGGCAGCAGCTCCTGTTAGAGACTCATTTTGGGGATAGAGAGGGTAACAAGAACAGAAAAGCACATTAAAAAGTAGAACCCATTTTATGACATTCTTAAAGCTGTGAGGAAAGCAGAGAAAAATTAATGTATTTTTAGGCTGAAAATTATCCTGAAAAACCACTTGTCAATCATTGCTAGATCACTGATGTCAGTGTCATGACAAAATTCATACACAATAGGATTTTGTTTGCAAACAAATAAATTTAGAACTATCATTCCCGGAGACCACTGCAAAACATCATCTTTAATCTTAAATTGTGTGGTAACCCTCTGGTAGTGAAGCAGCCAGAATTTAAATCAGAGCTTGTTTTATGTATTTGATTTGACTAGGCAATGTGAAATCTCAAGCAAAGTATTGTGTCTTGATTTTCCAAGTGGAAAGCAAAAAGAGGACTGGAAATATCAGGAATTTCCTTAAGAACCAAAAGTCAAAGGCTTTAGTCACTGCATTTCCTTTCCTTCCCAAAGCTCAGCTCCATCTGAGATATCCAACTTGAATAAGTGACTACAAACGGATTTAAGTTTGATGCCTATCTGTGATCCACGTACCATTTCTTGTTTCTGAAACAGGAGCTCACACTGCATATTTGGCTCAACTAGTTCTGTAAGACCGCAGAGCTCCACTTTGGCCTTTGAGGGGTCCTCTCAGGGCAGCTTCTCTTTTCCCCGTATTCAGGGGGAAAGCAGCCTTGCAAAGGGAATGCAGAAGCAGGAGTTGTTACACACTTGATACTTTATTACCTTCCATTTCCAGACAATGTATACAGAATCTCCTTGTGTTTAGTCGTTTTCCAATATATTCCAGGTAGTCAGGGACTGAGTTTTCACCCACACACTTGACATGAAAATATTTATATTTGACAGCAGCATACCAGAAGTAAAGCTAGACAAAATCGTATGTCAGGTTAGGATGCACCCCACTATTAAACATGTTACCTTTTTTAAGGTAACAAATTTTTCATCTTTCATTAAATACAAAATGCTACATTCAAATGCCCCAGTTCACTTTGATCTGTGATTTCAGAAGTAGCTCAGAGAAGGGCAGAATATCTTTATCTCTTTTGATATTGCTTGTCTTCCATCAAGTTTCACTTCTAATAGGAGCAGGCTTGAAAGACTTAAAATTAATCACATCACTGATTATTATAATTTATGGTATTATGAGTTAAAGGATGCACTTGACATAAGATCAGACAGCTGATACCAAATTCTTTTTATTTGCCATTTTGTAATACTGTTTTTTTAATATTTTACACAGAGCTGTCCTGTAGGGCGGAGATTAAATCCCCTGGGAAGAGCGTTAATATACTGGAATAAATATGGAAGGTCAGATAATGTCACCAAATAGTTACAAGGAAGGGAGGTGGGAGAGGATTTCATTCAGTTAATTTATCACTACATTATATATAATAATAAGCTAACCTTGGGATAAGGAAATAAACTAGCTTACCAGGTGACCTGTATCTATTGCTGGGTGAACGATTTTATATATAAATAGGCATTTAATATATATTGTTTCTGGACAGCAGTCAGACCAAAATCAAAACCAGATCAGTACCATAATCAAAACCTGAACCTAAGGTGTATCAAGCACCTGTTTTTCTTCCAAATCCTCTTTGTCTCGAATGTTGAGAATACTTCAGATACATATTCTCGTTTCTATATTTATTTACAATAGACAATGCAGCAGTATTTCAGCTGAAACCTACAGGTATGATGCAAATAATAGCAATATTGTACCATCGCCATATGGATAGTATAAACTTTTTGGCAAATATAACTGATACTCCTTCAATCATTATTTTCTTTTTTTGTTGTCTTCTCCTGTTTCCCTTCCTACCTTTGTGCAGCTAATGGTGGTTCATTCATCACTCCATGCAGCAAAAGGACTTTGGTTTTGGCGACCCCAGCAGAAACATGGGAGAAGGAAAAGGAGATCATCCAAATTACTGATAAGTTTTCTTTTTGTATCATCTCACATTTTGCCTTTCTTGTGACTTGGCCTTAGCTATATTATTTTGAAATAATTTCACATTGTTTCAAAAATATTTTATTGGAAAGGCATATGCTAAATGAATTTAAAAAAGAATACCTACAGATTAATATCCTTACAAATATTCTTTTTAGCATAAAAATGGTCTCAAAGCTTTTTCTCCAAACTGCATGTGTTCCATTTTATGTTTCTGCTGCTATCACAAAGCTGCAAATAAGCTTTTATTTCAATTCCCTACTGATTTTATCTGAATTCATTCCTCATGAAATGTTACTTGCTTTATCTTATACTATGGTAAAATTAATCCAAGAAACATGGAGAAAATTATCAGTTCAAAATGATTAAGGCTGTTTGAGCTAGCTTTGATGCTTACGCATGTCATCTAGAAATAAAAAATAGTTATTAGGAGAGATCTTTATATCTCTAATTAGTTTGTTACAGCAGTTCTACCATCTCTGTCATCATTTCTTGCTCTTTTGACTCTGTACGAGCAGATCATTGATACCACCAAGTATCCAAAATGTAAAAATACAAGTCATATTTTTACACTGTAGATGGATAGAGACACGTAAAACTCTGCAAATACAGTTTCCATTAGAATAATTCATTTATCAGTTCTAAATAAATAGATTTTCAACAAAGTCTTTACTATTTTATGTACTTTTCAACTCATCTCTCAGAGAGATGTGAAAAGGGATAATGGTAGAAGAAGACAAATTAGAGGGTAAATATATCTTTAGTCATTTAAACCAGTATTAGGTGTGTTTAGTGTATATATGCTTATTTTGATACTAACTAATTGAAGGAAAAAATGTTAGATTCTAATTCGATTCCCAACATGGCTTTCTTGAAGAGGAGCTACTGCAACACCATACAGAAATGCCATAATTCGTCTTAGTCAGGATGTGTTTTGATGCAGAGCACGTGTCTTAAATTAGACGCTGCCTTTTTATCAGTATGTCGGATAAAGACCACATCCTACTCTCAGCCATGTGCCACTCTGCACGGCACATGCATGTGCATCTGAGATGAAAGCGCTGTCCCAGGATGCAGCATTAAAAAGGAGCTGTTAATCTTACTGTACTCTATGAAGCACCTCAGGGAAAAAAAAAAAAAAAAAAAAGAATTAGAAAAGAATTAGGTGAAAAGTCAGCACTGTACAGAGAAGTGTTTGACTCCAAGTTGCTTTAGAATGGTCCATTTCAAGTAGTTAATTTATCAGTGCTGTTTTCGAAGTGAAAGGACAACACAGTATGAAGACACAAAGAGTATCTTAATCACTGCAGCTCGTCGCTCTCCTTGCATAATAGCTTTATGTAAGCATCTGATTTGCAGCAGCGTACAGCTCTGATTGCTGAGAAAGCAGTTTGCAATTCAATAAGATTCATACACAATGTTGCCTTTCTCTTGTTTTCTTGCAGTAATGTCGGTAGCTGGAATTATACAGATTTTTTCCTCACACTAACAAGCACCAAGGCCACTGTGAATAATGTTTTTTGTCTCTGGGTGTATTAAAAGACCTTTCAAGACTGAGAAAGATATTTGTTCATATTTTGTATACTCCAGGCTCAATATAAGCAGACCAAAAAATGTCACTAGGTCAGGCAGCACAGACATATTGATTTCTTCAAAAAGAAGGATAAGATTGCTGTACAATACATTTTTAACTCACAGTGACTGAACAGCTTGCTATCTGGAAATATTTTCTTGGTACTGATGATGTCTAGCATCTCTGAGTTCACCACATTATGTTTTGATTCAAAGCAGCTAAAGATGAAATTTCTAGCCCTAAATTGCTAAAAAAACATAACAGAGACCAGAGCTAAAATCAGAGATGTTTACAAGTGATGCCTGCTGCAAAGCATCTTCGGTGTAAGTAGAGAAGACAAAAGAGTCAAGAGGCAAGGGGAGAATTAAGTTACTCTTC
The DNA here is from genome assembly GCF_032191515.1 of Phaenicophaeus curvirostris. Classification (NCBI taxonomy): domain Eukaryota; kingdom Metazoa; phylum Chordata; class Aves; order Cuculiformes; family Cuculidae; genus Phaenicophaeus; species Phaenicophaeus curvirostris. Next base: position 56,557,854 of record NC_091392.1, on the reverse strand, counting down.
TACATAAAACAGTGGTATTAAATAACTTTATTAAACTGGGCTTAGCTGAGAGGAATCAAGAAGCCTAAGGCAGAGCTGGAACCATTATATGGGGACCTGCAGATGACTTCTGCCTAACACTTCAGGAGAGCTAGGTGGAGAACACAATTTGCTTTTACAAAAAAGATCTTACATGTGTTATAAAACAAGTGGAAATTCTCTTATCAGTGATGTCATCAGGAAAAGCAGACACTAGAGAGGCAGCTATGGTAAACTGGGCCCTGTGTTTGAACCACCAGGTCACCAGTGGTTTAATGAGAAATCATTTGAGGTCTGGGCTAGGGAAACCTGTGCAAGAAGTCCAGTAAAATGTTCACCTGGAGATCAAAGGGGAAATTCAGTGGGGTGAGTAGCCAGCACAGGAAAATGCGCTTCTTTAAAGAAGTTTATTGTTGAATTCTGATGACTGCACCAATACCTGAATTAAACCATGAACAGTAGCAAAAGTTTAAAATTATTGAGTACTGTAAGCAAAGCTACAGAGTAAACATAAAGTATTTTTTCTGTAGAAGTGAATTACTTATTCTTTGGCTCCTTATTTCTAGGATAATACACTAAACAAATGGATTAAATCTGTTTCAGAGAAGTATATCAGAAAGTGTGTCAGTAAGCCAGAGCTTCTGAGATTGGCCTTTTTTCAACTCTGTAAATTCAAGACTCCTTCCTAATATATGATGGAATTCTGGAAAAAGAAGCCTAGTGAGACCTTGGGTTTTTAATTTTCCTGTCCTAATGTAGCAAGATTTTTCAAATACAGTCATTGAAAGAATTGAGAATTTATTTCTAAAGACTTTTTCTCCCTCTGTAAGAATGAAACATTTGAAATATCCTTTGACAATTAAAGTATGTAAAAAAAAAAAGTCAAAACAAATGGCTTATTTGAGTACATGAAAAAAAATCCTGGTAGTAAAACAAACGACATCTTTATTAACATGAATGAACCAAAGACATTACATCAACATCTTCTGAGTTGCATATGGATTTCTGTACCCAGAAAAGTTCATGACATTTGTATCTCTATTAGCCATTGTATTTTATTTGAGCTTATTAATAGACTGTTATTATATTTCTTCCCCCTCATTTTAAAATAATTTAGGTTTCTTATTAAATTGTGCTACTAATAATTTCATTTTTTATATTATTTTTAATTATATTAAACTTATGGAGGTATTACCATCTTTCTAAAGGGCAGCAAAGTGGAAAAATAAAGGATGATTCTGTCAAAATACTATTCTGTAGTGCTCTTACCATTGGCAACATTTAAGAGTATTTACTCTCAGCTGTGTGACATAGTCAGGGAAGGCCACTCCATGTTTTACAGCTTGACTGATGGAAGTGAACTGTTAAGATTCAATGCAAGTATATATGCGAGAAAAATACAAAACATGGCTCTTTTAAAGAGCAAATGTGTGGACGTTCACTTAATTGCTTAAAAGCACAGTGACAATACAATTTCAAGCTCAAAAGAATTAAGCAAATATAATGAAACACCTTCATTCAGCGTGATCAGTCATTACTTTATCAATTTTAAGCATATGTTCACCTCTAATTTCCACCAGCTGCTGATCTGTGTGATATCCATTTCTCCCTATCACTGCCTCCTAGTATTACTCACTTTCCTCCCGAATTACCAGTCTGCCTTTTCCTCCTCATCAAGTGCCAGCCTTCAAGACCAGCCTTTCTTTGTGGCACCAACAATGTCTAGTCTAAATTTCTTCACTTCATGCTCTTAGGTCCAAATAATTTAGATCAGATCTATGCACCATCAACACCCAACTTGAATGGCTTTCTTTCCATGTGCATGAATTACAGGACAAAGAAGAGAAAGGACAAGAAATATGTTTAACTCCCCCACATATTTACCTTAGTTTTAGTATCTGCCAGGGCCTAGCAGAGAAAGTAAATGACTTTACCTGGTTTAAAGCAAGGTCAAGTACAGATGGATTTTTAAATAGAAGGCAAAATGAACAACTCTAACAAAACCAGATAAACCATTTGAAGAAAAGAAGAGAACCCTCAGTTTGTGGCAGGCACCCATCACAAGAAAACTCAGTTTGCCTGGCTAACTCCAAGTGCTGAATAATGAACTTTGTAACAAAAAGCACTTGGGTGTCTGGAAATCAAGTGCTGGTTACACTAGGATAACTCTGATATGTAATACAAAGAGACATCACGCACTAACACATTCCATTTTCTTTCTCTGTGATCCTTTCGATTCCCTTAGGTTTCCTGATTTCATTCTGCTCTCATACTGCCCCATGTAGTAATTTTGCAGCTTATTTCAGTTAAAGGTTGGTGGTTTTTTCTTGTATCCTTATTTGTTTCTCTTTTCTCAAAACCCCTATAGACATTAAATTGAACTTTGGAACCTATGTTATTAAAACAGAATTGAAGGACAAGACAGACATAAAGGCAATACTATGCCCTCAAATCCTTCATTACAGAAAGTAACTGAAGAGGTTTCAGGAAAACAATAAAAACTCTGATATGGCACAAGGAAACCATAAAAGAGTCTTATCAACAAGGATTTTTGTCATATGACTCAAATGTCTTTTCATTTCTTGGCTACAGGTGATCTTTAGAAATGTGTATTGGAAATGGCAAGTATTTTTGTCAATTTGATTTTTCAAACTTCTATGTTCTCTTAAGGTTCTTCTAACTTACGGGGCCAAGTAGTACCAAATCCAATACTCCTTTTCGGAATAAAAAAAAGAAAAAAGAAAATATAGGAAAAAAAAATGTTGCTTTAAGCCTTAAATTAAAATCTGAGTTCCACTCTTATCTTAGAGCTATATTTTTTCATTTTAAGCCTATCTCTCAGATTTCTGTATCACTTTTCCTTACCCTGAACATCGGTTTATTGAAGAGGCATTCCTCATTCCTCTCAAAATCAAGATCCATAATCATGGACTCTGTCCTCCCCTACAAATGAGTAACCTAAATGTGACAGAAATGTGATCTATACCTTAGATCAAAGTACTATTTTTTCCCTTTTTTTTGTGATATGGAGGAATGTTCTCTTTGCCAGAAATGAAGCCTTACACCCTCTCAACTATGGTTCCAGATTCATGAAAAGCTCCAGCAATGATTACTTCTGATATCCAACAACCAACACTCTGCCTACTCAGAGCTCCCAGATCTTCACAGTCTCCAGCTGCCTTCGACATCATCTCAAAGGAGAGCTCTGGGACTAGAACCAGACTGTGTGATAGGACACATTCAGCTATGCTGCCTTCAGACATACCTTTGGAGTATGGCAGAGACCAGCAGACACTGTAAATTCTCCCCTCTCCCAGATAACTTGGCACAGCTGGTCCTATGGAAAGAGTAGTTATAGCATAGGTAGATTTTTGACCTTCAGTGCATAAGTTAAGGAGCATGTGTCCCAAAGAATCTCTTCAGATACTAATCCAACAAATGAGTAAGAAAGCAGCAGGCGCTGAGCCTGAAGGCATCGATAGCATCAATAGTACGCCCTCTAAAATCCTAATTCAGCAGCAAGCACTCTACCAGATGTATTTCTTTAGGCTTAAAGTCACCTTTCAGTGGTTGCTTTATTGAAGGAGTTTTTCCTGACACAGCAGTTGCACCCTGGTGCTGCTACAAGCCCCAGTAATAGCAGTAATGAGAAATAAGAAAACAAATTTGGTCAAAAAAACTGTTGTAGCAGCTGATACTAAGATACACACAGAGGATATATGAGGTAAGGGAAAGCATGGTTTGAGTTTATATTATTATACGTTTTCAGTATCAGATATGGATCATTTCACCTTCAATTCCAAATGTTTCTTTCTGTGCATTCTCCACAAAGTGAAGCAAATCCCTGTAGATTTAAAACAAGCAACTTCCAGAAGAGCCTTGCTCCACACAAAGCATGCTGATGGCATGTGAACACAAACAGTTCCCAGGAAGGGACTAAAAGGAAAACTAACTGTGCAAAACTCAGCTTTTGAGCCCTTATGCAAACACTTTAACTACTCTGGAGTCTTTCTTCCTAAATGCTTAATTTCTGTTTAGTGTTAGATTAGCACAGGTTGCGTATGGTAGGAACACAATTGCATTGATTAGAAACTAAGCCAATCAAAACAAGAACTAGCATTGGTAAAATCCATCAAGCTGTGAAGAAAATAGGTTGTCTTTAAGATTATTGTTAGACAGATTATGATTTTCAGACATTTTAGAGAGCCTTAGAGTGTATCAACAAACACACAGCCAGACTCCACCTCTTTCCTGAATGTGTGCCTGTGAAAGTAGAATAGCAAAGTGTAATGGCAAAAGATCAGCAAAGTAAAATATGTAATTGCCCTGCATAATACACAGCATTATTCACAGACCCAGAACTCAGTTTCACCTCTGCAGGTTCACAAGCTGGCGATCCACCATCTACTACCTTGTACTGAAACCCAGGCATCACATCTCTTTGAAAAAACAATGCAAAGGGAAGGTCTTTCTCCTCTGTCCCCTGACACCCCATTATTGATGAAACAAGAAATGTGCTGCATTGTATTTAAAAGAAAGGTGGAATGAAACCATTAGGTTTTTTTTTTTTGCACAGTATCTGCCATACCTCTGCTGTCTGTGAAGCTGATCCTGTTAGAATGCACTGTATTTCTTTTCAGAAAAGCCTCATCTCCAAAACTGGGAATGGACTACTTATCTTTGAGCTGTCACTTTGATTTTGACCTTCACAGTACATTTTGAGTTTGTTCTTTTGAAATCTAACACTTGCAGCTTGTTTGTGTTGCTTGCATCTTTGAATGCTGAGCTGCACAAACAAGGTTTCTCACTTGGAAATTGAAGGGAAACCATAAAATTAACATACTTAACCAACTGGACAAAATCAAAAAAGTCCAGAAAAGCAATAGCATTAGTGGGTATGTTGGAGTGTCTGGATACATTTTTAACCTATTATTTTAGTGGTGATGGGGTGAGTTCTGTACTGTAAGGAACAAAGACTTTTGCATGTAGAATACGGAATTTTTTAAGGGAGATAAGATTCACAGAGGCCGCAAAAGCTTTGCTATATTTGTGATCTACTTCGGAGCTGGTAGTAAACTCTGTACCTTAGCAATACTGGCAAGAGACTAACAGAGGAATTCTGAGAGACAGAAAAGCAGAGAAGAACAAGACATGTCAAGATATCTGTGTTCAAAGAACTCTGTCGTTGTCCCTTGAGAGAACAATGGTACTACAAGTACATAGACGAAAAAAAGACAGAGGTAAAAGCTCAGCATTTGTATATAAAAGCTCATAAAACTCACTGTGAATTCTGGTGGAAATAGTTCAAATGTTATCTTAAACACACCAAAAATAGAGGAAATAATGGAATATTGTAATGTGATAGCCAGACATTCCAGTAAAATAGGATCACAATTCAGGATGGAAGGGACTGCTTGACTCTTCTCATAGTGAAAAGATTTTCCTAACATTCTCTCTCAGTTGCTTTTATTTCAACCTACATAGGTTGCCTAGCTGTGAAGGACTTGGCTCCATCTTCTTCATGGCTACCTCATAAACCCCCTCAAAACCACCCTTGCTCCTGGTTGAGCCATCTCCAGTTCCTCAGCCTCTCCTCACAGGGCACATGCTCCACCTGTATCGGCAGCTCTTTGTTGAACTCTTGCCAGTTTCCCAACCTCTTTTCGCAATGGCTTCACCTCATATAACTTGAAGATGTACATGTAAGGAAGTTCTTATGTGTCCAGTTTGCAGAGAGAAATATATAGCCTCAAAGGACCCATCATACAGACCTATTATTGCACCGGCTGAACTGATTTCTGACAGTGCTCATTTTCCCACTTTGACTGGGGAGAGAATTCAGTCCTAATAGCCCGATTTCCTCAGTCAAGTTAGATTACAGAAAGTTCAACCATAATGTCACCCTTTGTATTCCTTTTGAACTAATTTTTCAAAAGATTTATGAAAAAGAAGGGAAAATCAGTTCTAGGAAGTGGGTCGCTACTTATGATGCTTGTCTGTGAGCAGATATTTGCTGAGATTGACAAGAAAATGACACCAGTCAGCAAGTTTTCTGTTTACAGTTACTTTCATTCTGTAGTCTTCAATCGTTTAACATAGCTCAGAAAGTTTCCCATTTTAACAGTAGCTTTCTGGGTCTGCTGCTAACATCACAAAAAAGTCTGCTTGTGTTAGATTTAACTTTTTTCCTCATTTGTATTTCAATAAAGATGCTGAAGCATGTTAGTGCAGTATGATTTGCCAAAGCACCTCCTGGCACAGTCAGAGAAAAAAAAAGTTTCCTCTCCTTTGCACTGTTAGGCACAGCACATATTGGAACTGATACTGATTAATCAGATTCAATAGAACTAACCAAAGTAAATATTTGATAGAGCAGGGTGAACAGTCAAAGCTAATAGCTTGTAAATAACTAATTGGCTGAAAATTCAAATTCATCCAGGTAAGTTCAGCAAACATGAACCACTAACACATTGCCCCAAACCCATGAATGACTCCCAGCCAGAAGAAAAAAAAAAAATGCTAAATTGACATGAATACTATTTGCTCAGCCTTTAAGCTTTACATTAAGTTCTACAAGAGAAAACTGTTACACTTTGTTCAGCCTGAGGATTGCATAAAAGCTCTTTACATAAGTATATTTATATCTCCAAAGAAAAGCTTTCTTCCTTATTTCAGTCTCCACCTAATGAGAGTATTAGTTTTTGACAAAATTTTGAAACCAATGGCAATTATTATTCAAAGGGTTTATACCATTGTTTTTCTTTTCCAGCTTTTTTGTATACTGCTGATTTTTATAGATTTTGTTTGGAAGATTGTAGGTAAAACTCTCAAAAGCACATGTATGAATCTTACTTACTCCCTTTTAAGAAATGGTGTAAGTCAATTGTCCACTCACCTCCAAAGTCAAAATTACAGTGCTATATGAAGATTCCTTGATGTTTACATCTTGATCATACTTGTTTGATACACTGGTTTGGTAAAGAATATGCCCTTGCTAGAAAACAGCCCTTGTTTGCTGCATATTGTATCTTATCTTTGTAGGAGAGCTGTCTTTGAACTCGTGTGCTCATACAAAGTAAGATTTAAGGATGTACAAGACTTGCATGCAACTTAATTACATTGGAGCCTAAAGACTTTTTTGTGGTTCAATGATAAAACTATAAATAAGCACTTTGAACAAAATCACTAAGTGGTTAAACCACATTATAAAGTAGAGACATTTGGCAAAAGAATCAAAACCGTATAAATAAATAATTATATATGTATGTTTAAGCAGGCTGTGCCTGTGAAGGAAGATGAGTCACTTTATTTTTTTATATTGGCCTTGTGACAGCTGAGTAATGTAATTATCTACTTTTGCACTGTGCTAGTTTTATCTCATTGATAATAGATTTTTATTTTTTCCATATTGTAATTTCTTCAGTGGGTGAGGTGCAAGGCTTAGGGAAGTAAGGCATTGTTATAATTATTTTGCTCAGGTTTCTTCTAAAGAATATTTCAGTACTTTTAAAAAAAAGTAAAGCCAAAGGGGTGGGGGCTGTTTGTTATTATGGATCCAAATAATGATTAATAAGTATTCCTACTGAACAGTTTTAAATCGGATTAATTTACCTTCTTTGAAAATAAGGAAGGAAAAACAAACAAGAGAATCCTTTCAACCACACCAAAGGGTTTATTGGATACATAGTATGCATAAAATGTATTTAGGAAGATATATAAAGGAACAAATACATCTGGGGTTTTCACTCCTTATGCCAAATAAAATAAAAAAGCAAAAATGGCTATATTTAACAGTAATTACTACGATAATTGACTTATGAAATATGAGCACAGGAAAAATGGCAGAGACATACCAGGCTATTATTATTGTCACCAAAACATGTACACAAACAAAAAATGCACAAAATTCTTGAGGTTGAAATAGATAACAGAAAACCAATGCATACCCTTAAATAATCAAATACTAATAAATACCACTTTCCTATTATCATATATATCCCAATTGGAATTAATGTAATGTCGAAAGTCTTCTCCCAATATCAGGCTTTGACAAAATTCCTGTAAAGCCTGTTAAGTTGGATAACTGTTAAGACAGAACTAGTTTTCAAGTCACATGTGCTTCTCTTTTTACCGATGAGCTTGAAGGCTAAGCCTTTGAACAGGCTTGTTCATCACAAGTATATCCATGGGAATCAAAAAAAAAAAGCACTCCTGGTAAAGTACCATACACATCTACAACACTATACTTATACTTAGAGGTGTAAACTAAAATGAGATGGCTGTGACTTAGAAGAGGCCTCTGCAAAGCAAGTATCTAAATCTGGTGGGAAGGATCTCACCTGCAGTGAAAACATATACAGCGCAGTAGTCAAGCTTTTACTTAAAATATTAACTAGTAGTGTGAAAGAATTATCATCTTGTATCTGATTATCTAAGCTGACTCACCAGTCAGACAAGACCACTGACTTGATGGCAGCATGTGCACAAAAGAGGGAAAAATACCCTAACTTTCAGATCATTTCCATTCCATAACCAACACCCCTTTGGCTTTGCTCAGGTTGCATTTCAGTTTCGCAGTACAAATGGATTTGCAGCGGTCACTCTGTCAGAGCTCTGCTGGAACTCAGGTACTCCTGCAGTGCTACAGCTGCTGTCACACAGCATGGGTTGAGGGAGGCACACGTGTTGGCAGCCAAAATCACCAGACCCAATCCAGGTTTCATTATTCATTTTGTAGCTCAGTGACATTTCCATCAACTCATACAAACCCTACAAAGAAAAAAGTAACTTTGGACCATCGACTCTGGAGTTGCCTGTGCTGCAGTAGATATTCTTACTGACCTGTAATAATGCTGAGTGAGTCATAAAGAGACATTCATGATATGAGAAATATTTTTTTAAGACTATATGCCTTTTTTCTCTTAATATTAAATTCTTAACTTATGTGGTGAAAACCAGTGCAGATTACCTTTTTATACCAAAGTATTCCAGTACCGCACGATTCCCTTAAGAAGCACATTCTGCATATACAGCAATTTTCCTATATGATTGTGAACAGCAAGCGGTCCACTGGCAATACTATACAAGAATAAAAGGACGAACAGCCTTACACACAAAACCTATTAAAACTAAAACCACTGGGCTCTGTGTTCAAGGCAGTCAAAAGACATAGTCAGAAACATTACTAATGACAGGCACATGTAATAAGAACTGTATGGTGAAGCAATGCATCGTCTGCAGACAGATTTAGACCCAGATCATCACTTTAGAAATATCAATAGCTGGATAAGCTCCAAGTTACTTCCTCATCAAAGCAGTATGACTCCTGACTCCAGGGAAAAGAATAACCTCAGTTTGTGGAGACAGAGTCCTGATCAATAATGAATCTTAACATGTCTATGAGATCTTCTGCTTTCTCAAATGTGAATTAGTACTGATGTCTTCCTGGCACCCTGCCAGCAGCGGCTGCTCACTGAAAGTTGAGTGATAAATGTGGGCTGGTGAAAGTTGAATAAAAATATGATACTTGAAATATGGTTTACAAGAAAAACTATGATACAACTGCAAAATGTAACTATGGAAAAAAATACCCAGAGAAACATTTGATTGCGGTTATTACATTTCTGATATGAAATGTAGCCTGACACACGCATGGTCAGGGCACTAAAAAAGCCACACAATGCCTTAGCCCTTCAAACCAGATCCCCAGGTTCTGAAGCCAAAGAATGATCATCAATCTTTTCAAGTTTCTTGTGGATTGCCATGTAGCCTGCTCACCAAACTTGTAGCTGAAATACCTATCAATTTTGATGTTAAACAGAACACCACAGATTAGCTATGGGTGTTATCAAAGCCATATGACTCAGAGAAGTTGAGCCCTGGACTGTGTACATTTCATTGTCCCTGCTCAAATTTCTGATGCTTTGTCTCTCAAAATAACCCAATAGTCACCAAGAAGGTCCCTGGAAACCTCTGGAAAAACCGGAATCATTTTACTACATTAGACCAGTGGCCCATTTAATCCTTTTTCTGGTAACATGAAGACTAAAGAAGCCAGGCACTCATGACCACCAGGATAAGTTTCACTCTGATTTTCAGTGTATCTCAGAGATAAATTTAAATGCTAAATTGCAGGCTTTGCTCTTCATTCTGCATGTGAATTATCTGGATGTGAATTATAGCTTTAGAATCACTACATTCATAAAATACATTTCAAAACACGTTCTGAGGGTCTCAGTTCTATGGTTAACATTCACATGAGGAAAGAGGATCATTTTAAACCACTGGCTGTCCAGATTTCCTCTATACTACACCCGAAAGCATACAGACACAAATAGAGAATTCCTCATGCTCTGGGAAATTTGTTTTACCAGTAGTAGGTAGGACTCGGCCCTCAAATAAACATTTTGCATATTTTATGTAACTCTCATATTCATTCAGTAAGTGTTAAGATAAATGTTAAAAATAAAAATATTCACAGTCATTACCATGATAGAAATATAAGTATCCAACACACATTTGAACAGACATTCCTGCAGGACCGAAATTCATCAAAGAGAGGACTGAAATTCATCAAAGAGCACAAACGCTTACCTAAACACCCACTGATGTTGGCAGCATAACCACATGTGAAACTCCTGACTGAATCAGGACCTCTAACTGCCATTTTTTCATCTGCATTTCCAGAGACATAACTACCATTCCACTCACATGGCCTGCACTGCATGGTTGCATAGATAATGTTTCATATGTATACATATGATGTATACAGACTCCAGAAAAACACATTTTACTCATAGCATTCCAAAGCTTCCATGGAGCACATATATATATCTTAAGTACTAGAAACCTTGACTTCATAGTATTTCTGCAGAAGTTAAGCATGTCTAATGTTTTCACAGTGAAGAGCTGAAAATAAGACTTCCAAACTCATGTTTATATGCTTTAAGAAATGACCTGATTTTTAAAAGCACCGAGCCTCAGGTTACTTTGGTGGATTTACGGGCAAGGTTTTCCAGTAGAACTGGAACAAACATCTAATCTGCTGCCTTTGTGGTTGGTAGGAGTATTAATTTAGAGCTCAGAGGAGCTGTGCTGCTAACGGTTAGACTTCTGTTTTTGAAAAACAGGTAGTCATAGGAACTGAATACCAAAGAACACTCAGAGCAGGGCAGGTTTTTCAGAACACCGCAACTGAAACACAGTCCCTATTTCTGAGTGTTTACTGTCATTGCTTGCTTGAAAGACTAGCAGGTGTATGGAAAACAGGATATGAGATAGATGTGTTCTTGTTTCAAATTAATTTTAATCTTATCATATTTCCTATGCCCCCCTTGTTTGAGCCACGAAAGAGGAGATACACCATTTCAATAAAAAATGAAAAGTATAGATGTATACAGACACAAGTGTGATTTGAGTGGCACTAGAATTAGGGTAAACAAATAATATATATTTAAAATATTAAACATGGAAAACTATGCAGCAATAAAATACTTGTCCTCTCAGCACTTTATTCTTCAATAGAGTCTCCTTTAACTACTGCAATTATATTTATAAATTTCCCTTGGAGCATCACATTTCTGTGATCATCAAAGCTAAAAAAAGTTTAGCATTTAAAGCAACATACTGAAGGAGTTCAGTGAGCTCAATTCTCCTTACTTTTATTTTCCATTTCATTTTTCTCATTATTAGTAGAATCTTCTCAACCGTATTTCACTTGTAGGTGCATTTTCTTTTAATGATTGAGTGTCTCCACGTTGCAGCTGATGCACTTTTCAGTGTTTAAGTTATAATTACCAAATTCAGAATGAAAATGAAAACCACTTAATTATGTAATTGTCTTAGAGACAGCATGATAATTAAAGCCCTCGGAAAAGGAGCCCAGAGGCATTGGATGTGCAGAAAGGTAAAGAAAATATAATACAGACATCTCAGAAAAGGACTAAATAAAACATGTTATGGAAAGAAATTATACATGCATCACTGAACAGATGCCCTTAAGAACTGTATACCTTAATCATCATAAAATATTGTATTTACCTAACAGAGCATATGCAGCAAGACATGTCACCATAAATTTGCTATTCAGAAGTTATAAAAGGTAAGAGACTGAGTCTATAAATGACATCACAAGAAAGTGTTAAAAATGAAAATACAGCACATGACAAAAATTATGAAGAAACTTTGCTAAGCAATGTATAAAAAATAATACAAGCTGAAGATGTTCTTGTTGAAGGAGTAGTCTAAAATATTATCTCTAGTGTTATGATAAATCCTTAAGCAGTGGCACTGAAAGTGTGCAGATGTCAGGTAGAATAAATTTCTTTAGACACAGATCTTCAAGCTGTTACACTAAACTTTGGAAATATTTGCAGCTGCACACCGCAAAAGCAAAAGCAGCTGGACTCTCTTATACAGCAAAAGGGAAAATCTAAAAAAAAAATCACATTTATGACTTGCATGAGAAATCCTTCAGTGAAAACTGAGAGAAACATGAATATCCACCCTGCTAAAATGCCTTAACCCCTTCATTCTGGCTTTATGAGGTGATGACACAGGAGAGGATTAGGCTATGGTGAAATAGCGGGACTGGTTAAAAAACACAGAATTTCTGCTGCTGCCCAGAGACAGGAAGGGTGACTGTGTGCACACTGGAAAAGCCCCACCAGCTGCAAGGGGTGATACAGGCCCTCAGAAGCTCTCAAAATGCAGAGAACGGTCCCCCTGTAGAAAACCTGTATCACCTCTGAATTAAGAGTGTCAGGGTTGTTATGCTGTTTCTCCTGAATGCCACTGCCATAGAGAAAATACTATTACATTTGAAGCTAAAAGAATATGTAAATCATTATTTTCTTTTTCATGCTAGAAGCTTCAAACTGCCCTACAAGAAATCAGCTTCCTTCTGTTCCCAGCAGTTAACATTCATTTCACATGTGTTTTGGTGCTTGGCAGTAGATAATTATTGGCTACACTCTTTGCCATGAGGTACTTTCATTTTATAATTAAGAAATCCTTTGAATTGTGGGCAGTTAACTTCACTGCCGCTAAAGATTGTGAGCAATTAATATGCAAATTACAAGCTGACACCAACAGCTCATATGGACAAGATAATGCTCATGCACTGAAGGCTACGTCTACTAAATGTAAAAGCAATAGAATATAATGATTTTTAGAAGTTTGAAAGCATTTAACTTCAAGTGGATCAGAACACAGAACCGCTTGCTTCCTTCTATTGATGTGAACCAAGGAATAGGCTCAGTGAAGATCGGAAGATGCACATTTCTTCAGAAGAAATTCTTCTTTCATTCACTTTCTTTACAGTTTTTACGTTCACTACACTTGGACTCGCACCTCTGTGATGCTCAGTCTTTGTGGCACCTATGAGAAAAGAGGTTCTGGTAAAGAAATATGAGTCAGACCACTCCTCAGTACTCTGAGATCTTTTAAGAGTTCCAAGAGTGTTATCCAGTGCTTGAATAATTTACGACACAGCATCCTGCTAATCAGCTTCTGCTTTTGCATTTCAAGTTCTCCCACCGCACTTTTTGTGACTATAAAGCACTAGCAGATATCAACCTTTATTTTTAATACATGACTATATAACTACTTATATGTAAAGCTGATGCTTCTTTCCATCGAAGCTATTGATTTGATGCACTTATGGTACACTTAATACATATTTTATCTGAAATTAGGTTTGAGGATATTTTCCTAATTCTCCATTGCAATTGTTTTAACAGTTTCTTGATAATTCCATGAAAAAGGTTATGCAATCACATTTCTCCTCCATTTTGATACTTTCAGCTGCCCCAATATATAAGTTGGTCACCTCAGGTATTACTTGAGACACAGAATGCCACAAAATGTCTTTAGAATCTACTAAATACATGAAAATAGCTCGATAACAAATTCTTGTAAAGAGGTTTAATGCACCCATGTTCCTGCAAGGCACTAGTGGGGAAAGAAAAACACTTTGAAAACCTGCATGCTCAACACCCTGTAATACAAGTAGTAGTTGCTATTACAAAGAAGTGGAATATTTTGATTTAAGCTAAAGTTAAGTTTCATCTGATAACTGTGTTTCTTGAAAGTTAGACAGAATGTTCCCCTGGTAGTATGTTTTTCGCAGTGTTTTTCCAGACACCGTTCATTGTTCAGAGATGACAACATCTTGTGTTCAGTGTGGTCTGTGCTGTGTTCTGTAATCACTTCTTTTTGATGTCTTTTCCCGTCTCAAATGCAAGGTCAGGCAGAGCTGGAGCCAGGTCCAAATCAGCAGGAGTTTTGACTGTTGTGAAGTTCATAACAGCATTAAAATTAGTCCTTGGAAAGTAGCAGAACGTGCATAAGATTTCTGGGAAAATCTGTACACACGCATACAAGCGGGAAATGTGTTCCCTAACCAGCTCTTGCCCCGCTGCGGGACTGATGGAGATCGCTCCCACGTGTTGCCCACACTGATAAAGGATTCCCGCTTTCTAAAACTCCAAAACGAGCCTTAGAGAGCTGATTCGCCGGCACTTTCGGCACCACCTGCACCAGGTGTGCAGGGCAGGGGCTGCCCCGCTCCCCCGGGCCGGATCGCCGGCACAGGGCGACGAGCGCCCCCTGGCGGCGCGGGCGGGGAGCGGCTCCCGGGGCGCGGGCGGGAGGGGCGGTGGAGCCCGGGGCACGGCCGGGGTGGCCGCTCCGCGCTCCCATTGGCTGGCGGAGCCTCGGCGGCAGCCAATGAAAAACCAGTTGTCAGGCGCTCGCGTCTATTTTTAGCGGGCGCGAGCAGAGGGGGCCTGCGGGGCTGAGGCGGGGGCGGGCGGAGGCTTGTGTCGCCTCGAGTAAAGCCCGAGCGAATGGAAAGAGGTTGGAAGGCAGCGTCAGAGGCGGCTGCTCGCCTTCCTTGCTGTGGAGGGAGGGGGGGGAAACCCCAGGTCCCAGCCTCAACCCCCAAATCCCAACTTGAACCCCCAAATCCCAGCTTCAACCCCCAAATCCCAAGCGCACCCCCCAAATCCCAACCGCAACCCCCAAATCCCAGCCTCAACCCCCAAATCCCAACCGCACCCCCCAAATCCCAACCGCAACCCCCAAATCCCAGCTTCAACCCCTAAATCCCAACCACACCCCCCAAATCCCAGCCTCAACCCCCAAATCCCAACCGCACCCCCTAAATCCCAACCACACCCCTCAAATCCCAGCCTCAACCCCCAAATCCCAACCGCACCCCTCAAATCCCAGCCTCAACCCCCAAATCCCAACCGCAACCCCCAAATCCCAGCTTCAACCCCCAAATCCCAACCACACCCCCCAAATCCCAGCCTCAACCCCCAAATCCCAACCGCAACCCCCAAATTCCAGCTTCAACCCCCAGATCCCAACCGCAACCCCCAAATCCCAACCGCAACCCCCAAATCCCAGCCTCAGACCCCCACCGCTTGGAGAAATGCATTCCAAGGGTAAAATTGAAACTAAAAGTAGGGTGTTAAAAAAAACTGCTGCAATTGCAATGGATGTTGCAAACACAGACAACTCTGCAGGCTGCTCCATCCTCTGTCTTGCCAGGTTTGCTCCCTCCAGCCTTGATACTTAAGGAAGAGATTATTTGTTATGTTGTTAGCCTATTACATGTTTGAATAGAATCATAGGAGAGTTTGGGCTGGAAGGGACCTTAAAGATCAACTAGTACCACCCACCCACCCACCCCCCCGCCCCAAAATGGGCAGGGGCATGTATAGCTTTTGCAATTTTAGAACTAAAATATGGGATTAGCTTGAATAATAACTTTTAGCTAGCCTGCGCCTGTATACTTATGCTTACATAAGGAATTTTAATGAGGCTGCAGTTAGAAAGAATGGGGAAGAATGTGACTGTATCTAATTAAGCCAGATAATAAGGACTAGTGCAATGATAAGAGAAAGAAGAACTAGCTAGGACCAGATGCAACCTTGACAAGGTGCCCAAGGAGTCTAAGAGCATGCGCAAGAAGGAGAGTTGAGACGTTCACTGTGAAGAAGACTGCGAGCGTTCCTCCAAAATCCTCCAGCCCAAGACCCCCGGAGGGCAGAGCACATGCACCAAGGGGAGGAAATTTCTGTAAATAAATTCTGGGAACTGATTTTAATAGACACACCTGTTCCAGTAAAAGTTATGAATATGTATGCTTTGACTGTATAAAGCCTTTGTAAATTGTGCTGGAAGTTGCACACACATTAGGTGGAGCTATCCCCTGCATGCCCGACGTCACATTGAAGGATACCTTACTTAATAACCAAATTGGCATTGATCATTGAGTCTGGCTTTTCACAGCGTCAAAATGTTGAGGATGTTGGTGCTGCATGGGGGTTGCATGCAAAATGGCTCATATGCCATGTCGAGGTTGTTGTACCATACCTGCAAGTGGTATATGTCCTCTTGAACAAATTTGCAGCAGAAGGAAAGGCATAGGCTAAATTCTGCATTTTTTAAAGTTTATTTTGTATATTCCTGTTCAGTTAAAGTTATGCATAAGGTCTCTGTAACTGATGTGCTTCTGCTGTGGTGTTGGTCACTTTTGAATGATGATAAATGTGTTGGTTCTGTGTAGGGGAAAAAAGATTTGACATAGATAATGCATTGATTATTTTGGAGGATTCAGATACTTAAGATAACTGGGATTGCATTATTTTCCAGCTTCTCAGAGAGGTCCAGATTCAATAAAGTGGTTTTATACATTATTAAATTCAGATTAGACGTGTGCTGAAGCATTCATTGAAGTACAGGGATGGAGAAGGGCTGCTAGTTTTGAAAAGGAAATACTAAAGTACAGTAAGACAATCTGTCTTTCTGATATTTAAATCAAAACTTAAACTAGTAACAATGTCAGTATATTGTAGAAATGTTGAGGAAATGGTCTTACTAAGCAAGTATTTAAGACCTTTGTATAATCGTAAAGAGATACCTGTCTAAATATATGGGTGCTTAGTCACAGGTGACTATTTGGGGATTTGTGCATAGTAATGGATCTTAATAGTGTCTTGGACTTTGTAGTGACCTGCTTACAATAATTAGAAAGAGTGAATGAAATGCAGAGCTATCTGCAGTGAATCTGTAGCTCCCAAAAGGAGGAAACTGATCTGTAGGTCTTGTGCTAACCCTAGAGCATAGGAATGGATTTCATTGCCTATGTGCACTGTGATAGAGTTTTGGACACCTTGAAAAGAAAATCTTGCAAAATAAGATGAACTCTCCAGAGTCAGCCAACACCCATTCGCTTTGTAATGACAAATAATCTTGCAATATCAGAGCAGAAATTTGCCCGGCTGCTACTCGTCGTCACCAGCCCTTAAGTGATGGTCAGTGTCAGGCTATTCAGAAATCCTTTTCCTCATTAGTCAATCCCCATGGATGCTTTCCATTTGCCAGTAGGACATACCAAATCGACAGTGAAACAAAGGAACAAAGTCTGCTGCGACAATGTTTGGACGCCATTTAAAAAAGTGGCCTGTGGATTTAAAATCTGCCTGGAAAAAAATGTTGTTTATTCTGTCATTGCCAGAACATTGATATAGTCAGAAACATTATTTCAATGAAGTTTTTACATGCCATTGAACGTTTTCTCTGTGTTCACGGGTTGTCAGTCTTATGTGCAGATTAAACTAAGTTCTCACAGAGGAAGTTCACGCAGCGTGAATTCTGTTAGCTTTGCTGATCCCATTATGCACCATAATGCGAGAGTGAAGATTGCTCTGCATAAATATTCATCTAGCAGCTTTCAAGTTTTCACTTTTCATTCTGCTTCTGCCTGACCCTGTCTGCCACTTTTCTCTGAATAATCATTACTGCTGAGCAACCCATTTGGAGAAAAAAGCATTTGCATGACTAAAATACCCGAACAGCACTGGATTTGTGGATTGTCACTACGACAAGTTGCAGGCCATTGCAGTGTGTAGCTGTGGACATTAAAGTGATCTAAGGTGCAGTTTGGAATTGATGTGCAAATGTTGGGGCCTCTGGCTCGCTCACAGGCGTACTGAATACAGGGGTGGCAGCGCCCTAATTTTCACTCTGATCACACCGAATCCAAATTAGAAGTTTTTCCTGGTTTAATTCCAGTAGGTTTTGAATTGCTTCAGTGGTTGTTGTCGTGCAGTTTCTATCGATTCTCAGCCCAAAGGCTCCAATTGTGCATTGAGGTGAACTGAAATTGGTGAAAATAACAGTGTGATGTGTTTTTGTGGAGGCAAGTAGTGAAATCAAGGGCTCTTTCCGTGTCAAGTTAGTTAAAATGACTACACATCAGAGGATTTAGCCCAAACATGATAAAACTGGCCACAGTTCTCTTGTGAATCCTTAGCAAGTCCTGAGATATGAATGTACATTCCTCAGAACTGTTAATCTGGCCAGTAAAGGAAATTACGATTGTGGACTGTTCCCAGATGCACTGCCTTATGTTTCGGACTGTGTTTCCAGCACGTGAGAACAGGCACAGATTTTCCAGGTGAGCTAAGGGCACTGTATCCCCACCCCCTCTATTGGCATTGCGATGTGTGTTTACTTAACCAAGCATGTGATTGGTGTGCACATCAGCTGCTTGTTTTCAGTAAGGAACGTGCGTGAGACACTGTGTGTGCGTGTGTGTGTGTGGTTGTGTGGTTCCTCGCTCTCCTCCCCTCCCCAGTTACGCAGCTGAATTACCTACAGTTGGGAAAAACACCCGAGTCAGTGCCCCTGAAGTGAAAGGAGTGACTGTCCCTGTGAAAATCATTCTCCAGATCATGAAGTCTCACATCTGCATTTCCATGCTGTAACTTCAGGGAGATAAGCAAATTAAGTTCCTCAGTGGCTCAGTCTTGCAACAACAACTCCCTAATACAGAGCTTTCCTACAGGAGAAAACCCACCCTACCACCAAGCAGCTGTCTGAGAAAGGCAAGAGACACATCTGGGATGCGTCCCCTTGGCAAGAATGTGATGAGCCCCTTCACAGACTGTGCTGCAGACCTTTCTGAAGCTTTCCTTGATCACAGTCTATTCTCTCATGCAGTGCTTTGAGACAAGCTGGCAAAGGAAGACACCCTTTTCTACTTAAAAGTTATTTACTTTTGCCAGCTATTATCATAACACGTTTTTTCTTTCCGTTTTTTCATCCACTCAGAATTCCCATAGACACCACTTACATAATTTCCCTGCTTATCAGCTTGACATCTTAATTGCAGAAACTGCACCAATAGGGAAAAGCTGCTAGATAGCAAGTGCCAAAAGCACAACAGGTAAAACAGAGTAATCATATTACTCAAGGAAGACCAAAGTGGTGAAAACTTGCTCTCCTTGAAATCAAATTTAAACCAGACATATTTCCATGCTGACAGAATTGAATGAAACCTCTTTCCAGCTAGACAGCTTTGATCCAGTCCTCCATCAGACAGAAGAGTGTGGGATAGAAACATTCATGGGTTTGAGGAAGGCTGTATGATTCAGAAAGGTCTGTTGCTGTGCAACTTTGGGACAGCTGCTTGGCCCTGATCCCGCAGTGGTGTACTTGCTTGTGTACTCACGCAGAGATTAATAGAAGCCTGGATATCAAAGAAATGATCCAGGCATATTCCAACTGAAGACTGGACGGTTATTCTCTCTGTAAAGAGCTACGTTCGTGATGATGCCCTAATCTGATTTAGTGGGAAGCTAGAATGGCAATCATTTTCCCATTAGCAGTAGCATAATCCTATTTTTAATGTGTACTTCATATACATAAGCCTTAAAATATATCTTGTCTTTGTGTTTTACGATGACTGATGCTGACATTAATATCTCTCAATAACCTATGCCTTTTTCTAAAAGAAAATTGCATGTAGAAGACTCTAGTTCTTCTAATTAAGATCACATCATTTGTAGAGTACATTATGTTTTGGACCTGTCACATCACAGTGTATACATCATGCTGACTTTTGTGTGGTGCAGTCAATCAGCTGTGTGAGTGAAGGGCTATGCACAGGCTTTTTGGATGCTTTGGGGCTTGAACCCTGTGAGCAGTAGATCACAGATGCTTTCTGTCATGTATTAATAGCTGGCTCAGCATGAGAACTGGAAGCCCAGAGCTCCCATAAATGCTAAAAACGTTTCACCTCCAGGACTTAGAATGCATAACTTAATCTGCCAGTGAAACACTCTGCAAACGGCTTTTCTTTTTTCTCCAAGCCACCTTTAAAAGGACTTCAAGTTCACAGGAACATGAATATGTCATAAAATTTTTAAAATAATGTGACAGTCTGTGTTTGTTTGATTTTTGCAACAGAGGCATAATAAGTATTTTCACAGGCAAAAAATGCATTGTTTCTGTCATCTAAGGACAAACTTGCTTATTAGATGTTCCTGGTTGAGGAGTAATAGTTGAGTAAACCTAGCCTTAATTACTGCATTTGTTGAACAAACCTAGGATGATTTGCCTTTGAAAATGTCGGTGGGGTGAAAGAGGTTTCTCTAATGGAGTCCCTGGTGAACTGACAAGGCAATGGCTCCTGGCCCTAGTCCTGAGCCACCACAGCATGCCATGAGACCTTATGAATGGCCATATCCTAGGTCTTGGAAGAAGAGGTGGAATGCAGGGTGGCTTTGCTACAGTTGTTAGTTCAAGTCTGGGAGGTGTTTAATATTTTAATTTGCTTCTGATCAAACTGGACTAATTTTCAGCATTGTCTTGCAGAATGTCATTCCCGATGTGCAACCTCAAATGGTGGAAGCCCTATCCATAAACATTTATGAAAGGAAGAAGTTGATCTTTTGGGAGCATTCTTTTTGGTGCTAGAAATAGAAGCTAATTTTCTCTGCTCTGTGTGACATCAGAACCATTTCTGAAAGCAGTACTTTGATGGATGAGACTCATCCCCTGAGGAAATCCAGAGATCTACATTCAGTCCCCATTCCTGATACACAGCCAACACATCTGCCTACATCAGCTGATCTGGTCAGCTTCATATTCTAGCCATTCATGAGAGTGTGGTAATGTGCTCTGTCTTAAGGACTGGGAATGAATTTGATAACATTTACAATACAGTCACAATAGTAGAAAAATGTAAAGATGGGGACAGATACCATCCTTTTCCAGCCACAGCTGATGTCCAGGAGCTGACTAACCTGCCTTTAGTGTCAGTTCTTACCCAAGTTAATGAGTCTGTGCTGCTTACCAACCCCAGTTGTAGGTCTGAGGTCATATTCCAGACCCACTTCTCCATCCAGTGGTGTCCAGAATCCTTTGTCTCTTGGGGCTACTGCCAGTTTAAAAGAGCCATTTGTGATTGTCCTTTAGATAGGAGGAATCACATTTGGGACACATGTTGAGTGATTTGGAGAAATTTTTCATGTTGCACAAGATACCTACAGATGTAGTATCTGTGGGGTATCCACTCTATTCTTCTTTGCTTGTTGGGATACAGAAGCAGATTCTACTTTGGGGATCTGACTCCTGTCTTCTTTCTTGCCAATGCTTCTTTTAACCAGAGAATAGTTAATGTGTCTTGCATCTGTCCCTGCTTTCTCATTGCTTTGGTGCATCCTTTTATGAACTGAGGAGGAGGTAATCAGTTCTCTTGGTGTTTCCTTCCTCTGCCTGCAGATGGCTTCAGGCAGAAGCAGAGCACACAACTCAATATGGGTTGGAGAACTCATGCTGTACCATATGGCAGAAGCAGCTGTACCGCAAGGTAACATCTGAGATGAAGCCCAAATCCATCCTTGTTGGCAGTGGTGCTGTGGCTCTGGCAAGCTTGCTGATGTCTGCGGGCTCCTGGCCTCCCCCTTCCCCAAAACAACAGCTTTTGACTGTCACCAAGGGCATTGTCATTGGACCTGTTTTCTGTTGTTGTTGGTGTTCCATGTCAGTAGATCCCATGTTCTTCCAGGGCTCTGAAAAAAACAAACGATGTCCCATAGCTGCATCATCTCCTTGTTTTTCCTTCAAAATTACCATCATCAAGTGAACAAACATTGACACCTTTCATATTGATACAGTTTATTTTTCTTTAACTGGTCACTTTTAAACCTTTTTTGGTTTCTAATTTCTCTTGGGATAGGATTATGCATTATAGCGACCAATTAGTTCAGACCCTGTTGTGTTGCTTCGTGGGTGTTAGGCCAAGAACTGGAACAATAATTATGTAAATCCAATATTCTTTTTGTGACTTTCAGTCGCATATTACTGTGAAGTGAGACTGCTGAAAAGGAAGCAGACTATTTTAAGAATAATGATTACACTAAAAGTGTAATCTCTCACTAAAAGTGAGAGAACAGCAACTGTAAATAATGTTCAAGAAGTCAAGTATATCCTGACCTCACTTGATATGCAAAGCTGTTTGCACAGTCCCAGTTAATGATTGGACAATTAATAACTGGATCGGTTGCTCCAAGAGAAAGTGTGGTTAAATGCTCTCTACACATCATTCACCTCTAAGTCTGAGGGACCTTTTATGATTTGAAGAGATCACTACTGAGACTTCTTTTCACTCTCCATCTAATTATATCTGCTTGTGTCTTGCCTTACCTTAGAATTTAAGCCCTGGAAGAGATTGCTTTTGTGCTCTTCAGATTTTTAGCTAGATGGCCTCCTTCTGAGTATTAATTGAAGCAGACTTCTTGTTGTCCATTATTTATTTTAGCCATGTGAGATATATTGGAGGGCATTACTAGAGCTCAGCAATTCACTGTCACAGGATCTGAGATGGGGTAGATATTTATAGAAAAATAGGGGAGGGGCAAATTTAAAGCAGAAATCAATCGAACAGGTGAACAATTAAATTCCCTCCCCTGCAAATATGTAAATATATTTAAGATCCATTTATTTGTACAAATGAATACACTAGTAAGAGGCGATATTTGAGGATTTAATGCTTCTGTAGTATCTTTATAATTTAGAAAATGCTCTGTGTTCCAAAGTGACAGGATATCTATCACATATCTTGTGAACAATTTTCATAAATTCATCCTATTCCCAGTTTTAAAATGTGTATTGGGGAGAAAAAACTCAGTATGTTGTTGAAGAGCAGAGACAGCCTGAAATTCATGAAATGAAACATCACCTTAAGCTGTTGCTTTGATGTTTCACCAGAGTTTTCCAGCTCATTTCCTACTGATGGAAAACTTGCCAAAAGTACTCCCTAGCAGAGATAAAAATTATTGGGCTTGCTGAAATCCACACACTTTGAGATTTTCACTAGATCAAAGATACCAGAGTCAGGTTGTATGCTGTAGACAATTTACATAAAAATCATATATCTATATATCACTGCATGTGTATCTCCAGCTAGTTAATGCGTGCATTACTTATACAGTTAGCTCTAAGCAGGATGTGGAAAGATATGCCAGCAAAATCTGTAGTATGAAAAGCATGTTTTGGATGATTGCTTTAGACTTTAAATGTTTTGAGCTGATCCTGACAGGTTTAGTTTCTTCCTTTGGAAAACTATCAATGATTCTTAAGTTCCTCTGTCAAATTTTTGTTGTTGTTTTTGTTATCATTAGAAGGTTTACAGAGTCCAAAGTATCTCTTATGTTTTATTTTGCTTTACAAGTGCATCTGGATGGTTTATCTTTCATTACAGGGTAGTCATTTGTAAAGGGTCCTTTGCACAGAAACAACTAAAACTCAGATTCTTATTAACATAGGTGTTTGAACTGATAAAAGGCAATGAAAGCTCGTATTGTTTCTTTTTCCTTCACTAATTTCCTGTGGAAGCAGGTTTTTTTGGTAGAGGTGGGCCTTTCAGTGCATATGTGTTTGCTTTGTGCTGTCCCTCCCACCACCGCTGATGCCTCTTCCCCAGTGGGGGTCTGTGGGAGCCCTGGGCCAAGGTGGTGAGGGCCAGGGGGGAGATGACACAAACTGTCTCTGATCCCCACCATCTGACCAAACCCCACGTGACAAAGCAGGCACTGATAGCTGTCCTTGCTTTAGCCCATAGATTTACCCCAGAGGTTGCACTTTAAATAATGTTAAGCAAGAAACATTGAGCAACATCTACCAGTCAATGAGCTTAAAAACAGCACAGGTCAGCATAAAGAACTTGAGTCTACCCCTCCTGCCCACTGCAGCAAAGTACTTGTCCTCTGCTGGGTGTAACAATCCTCACCCCTTGTGGAAGTGGCACTTGTGGTAGTCACTGATGGAGCCAAACATCCCACCCATGTATTTCAGCTCTGGGAAGGGCTTTAGCAGAGTATGCTGGGGGATCCAGGTACACATCTGCTACAGAGGTGGAGAGGACACTTACTTTAACACTGCATTTTTATGTCATGGAATGAAAGATATTGTTTTTAGAAAATTAGTGGGATACCTTTCTAAGTTGCCACACATGAAAATTGTCCTCAACAAGCTCAAGTGCTTGTGCTCATTTCACAGTATCCCAGACTTTCATCCCAGTCATATATAAGGAGTCAGAAATAAAATGGATTGGAGCAGAAGCAAAAAGTAATCCTACATGAGATGAAAATCTGAAGATGGTTTGGTGTGAAGCCTTTTTAATCATCTGTAAAAATACAAGCACAGCATACAAATCTCATTTTAATAAATTATATCCTTTTTTAATTCTTCCTTACTTTAATGCATCAAGACTTCAGTCAGTCCTGATTTTTTTTTTCTCATTACTCTCTGTGTGTGTGTTTGCTTTCTTGTTTTTAGTTACTGCTTTTCTCTTTTCAGGATAATGCTGTTTTGTCATATTTGAGTCTCAGTTTCTAGGCATACTATACACAGTCAGCTAAAGATAAGCTGCTTTTCTCTTGAACATATTATATAAATTTAATCCCTAGCTGTTGCACAGTGCTTTCCAGAATATGCTGAGTTGATTTCATTCATATCTTTTGTAATGTTGATGACATCAACAGAGACTGAATATACTGATAGGTTTTTCCAACAAGAATTCATATTGAATCCTTCTCTCTTGTTGTTCTCCTTATCAGAGCCTAATTTAAACATACTTAAACCATGCAGCAAGCCCTCTTTTTTTTTTTTTTTTTTTTTTTTTTTTGTATGGATACTATCACTGCATGTAAGACAAATTGACAAATTTATTTTTCATCCCTGGAAATTGCTTTTGGATATCTCTGATATTTATGCCAGTCCTGAAATAAATGTGCCTTGTTTGCCCTGTCAGGTGCTCCTGAGGTACTCCAGTGTTGCTGCTGAGGACGGATCTGTGCTATCTGACCTGCCCATTTCTGGCTTGTGCCTTTCTCTGTGAAAGGACCAGGTGAGGTTCCTCGGCATGTTCTGATCTTAACGGCCTCTCAGTTTAAGAACTATTAATTGACCTCCTGCTTTGTTCAGACACTAATATTAAAACAAAAAAAATGAAAAAGGAAAAAATATCTCAGTGGGCAGTATCATTCCACAGTGCAGAAAATTACTGTAAACCAAGAGCTCTGAGAAGGAGCAGGAAGGCTGTGAGTGACAAGGGGCAAAACTGTGGGGAGGACAGGAGGGAGTGTGAGGGAAACAAAAGTAATGATAGGAACAGATATGAGGCAAGTCTTTTCTATTAATTGGTAAGAAGGAGTTATCCTAAATATTATCAGTTTGATTTAAGCTGTAAATATGCCAATGCCTTAGCTGTTTCCAGTTAGATCATTAAAGGACACAGGTGCCTATGAAATGCTTTGCTGATATATAGATCTAAAACTTATATCCTTAAAATTCTTGCTCAGCTGCTGCCCAGATACCTCTGCCCCTTTATCTATGGTCTTGATGGGCACTCACAGAAAACACCCACAGAATATATCATGCGGTAAAAAGCTCAGGGCTCATTGCCAGCTCCACAGACTCAGCTGCTAGAGGGCTCACTGGGGTGTGGGGTCCAAATTTTGTTGAATCCTTGGCCTGCAGGAATAGAATTTATTCAGCTCCAGACCATCTGTTGAAACTTTTCCATGCGGCAATAATTAAGTAATTATTAGGGCAGAGAAAGCATGAGTCTGTGGCCTGGGGACAAGGATGGGGGCAGCTTGACTCCTGTGCAAGCTCTATTGAGCACTAAATGTAAAATACTCAGACACTTGTGAAAGCAGAGGCAAGAGCCTTGTTGCTCCTCTTTAACTTAGAATATCCTTTTTGCTGCAGCTGCCTGAGGCCTGTATGTTGGACCCTCAGGTCTCCATAAGCACCAAAGAGGCACATAGCTGAGGTCTCCCTCCTGCTGGACAGGACAGCTAACCAGTGAATAGTCCAAAAGCAGGAGGTATACTCCTTCTTCACCTTTGGCTTTGTGGGATGGCCAGCAATCAAGGTCAGTGCTCAAAATCATGATCTTGAGACTGGGACCTCATGAGTAACACCTTCTCACAGAGAAGAAAAGTGGTACACCTAAACTTCTGTACTACAGGCATATTTCCACTCAGCCCATGGGGTTTTCTGCTTCTGTTCATAGGATGCCTTAACCTTCACACTTAGTTCACTCTGAAGTCATGAGTTCTGAGGCTCGTCTACTTCTGATGGCATCAGCTGGTCTAATAAAAGATTCTACTTCACTCTCTGAGTCCTCCTCACTTTATTGGGGTCCTACTTGCCTAAATCAGAGCTCAGTATACCACCAGGCAGTTATTACACAGAGGTAATTTTGTTGATCTGGATCATAATACTCTTGGCATTGCCAGTATCAGACAGAGATGGTGCATGAGAGTGCATGCAAAATGACTTTTTTATTGGAGTTGTGTTGTTACAGATCTTATTAAACTTGCTTTTCGTTAACCCTGACATCAGAGCCTATATCTCAAAGTCATGTGACCAGAAGTCATTTTTGATAGAGCAAATGCAGTCTAGATTATTAGTGAATGAATATAAAAACTGTCAAACCTTAATGGATTAATTAACCTTTATGTACATTGAGGAGGGATGGAATCAATCCGCTTGTCATAGAAATTCTTATCCCGAAACTACAGAACTGGTGACATAAATATAAGTGTTAGGATAAACTGACATGCTTCAATAACTTATTATCACATTTTTCTCAATTAATTTATTAACTTATTTGCAAAGGGTTTTTAATTTTTATATAAAATCTTCCTATTATAGCATCACTGTAAGTTTTTCAAATACTGCCTGAGATATATAAACCAGATTATTTTTTTTTTCTGCTATAGAGGAGATAACAGGAGTCCTTTTAGTAGCTGTGATGTTTAAGTGGGACTATATAATATTCCAGTGAAAGGCAGGCTCTCATACAACACCAAAACTTTAGGGCTAGGTCTCATTTTTGGAAGTTACTTAATTCTGAGGAACCTGTCTCCCCTGTATGATATCTGGTCTGTCGTCTCTGGGTCATCAAGAGCTGCAATGAGCATGTCCCAGACACAGCCTGACATACAGCTGGAAGGTGCCCTACAGAACACACAGGACCCTACATATGTGATAAATGTCTGTTCCATAATATATGCCTGAACAGCCTTAGGGATGCTGCGGGCTAACCTTGAAGCATATACGGTGCCGGAAAACAGGCAGATCAGGAGAAACATGCTTACTTCTGTTCCCAAAATTAAATGTTTAATACATGCTGCCATGTGTTTCAGAAATATATTCACTGCATATCTCTGGCCAGTAAAATTCCCCAAGTTCTAGTAACTCTGTGAATATGGAATAACTGAGAAAGTAGCCTTGTATAAAACACTGTTTGAAAGAATTAATTGAAGTGATTTAAGTTGAACTAACACTGCCCTCTTCATACTACTGCATAATACCTGCCCTGATACTGAAATGATCAAACCCAGCAGGAAAATAAAGAAACAGAATAAATAATGGATTTTTCTCACTGTTTCTCTTTGGCAAAGCTAGGGAGGGGAAGCCCTTCAAATATAAATGGCACATCCACAAGTACCATTGACCAGTGGCAGTTTAGGTTTGAACATCCATCCTAGGGAAGCTACTGAATTTGGGGGTCAGGGTGGTTTTCAGAATATTCCTTTAGCCTCCTGTTGTTTACTAGTTTTCTCTGCTTCCTAATTCTGAATTAAAATGTACAGAGAAATGGAAATGATTTATTACAGGTTACGTTCTGGGACCCACGTAGGAAATCACGCAGTTTCAATTTCATCTAAGCTTTAATAAGTATAATTTCATGTCTTTTGAGGCCACAGTGAGATCTCTTCACTGAAAGCTTAGTCCATTTGTACAGCTAACTTAATTGACCACTGGATGTCACCCTTGCTCTCCACTGACGCAAACACACAGCAATAAAAAAAGAAGAATGCAATTTTAAAGTCCTGGACACACTACAAAGTAGTAAACGACAGGTTATGACACAAGTATGGATTTCATAAGATAATTTATATGTGTCATGAAAACATCTGCTAAGGGCTTATATTGGCTTTTACAGGAAGAAGTCTTTGAGGTCAGAACTACTATTTATTGAATTAATTCCAGTACCTCCAAAAGTAGCACTGTAAAATTGCAGCCTGTAAAACCTACTCTGACTCCAGTAAAATTTGCAGTTTGACATAGGCAGTCAGTAACTACTGATTTTACATTTTATGAAATTTCTGTATTTTCTGTAACTTAGGCTTTAGTTTCATTTACGTAACTGGAGATGAATGGGTTGTAAACTCTACAGGACAAACTGTGTCTGCCACCTTCTTGCCTCTGCCACCAAATTCAAATACTTTCTGATAGCAGTAATCCAGAAGTCCCAATCACAGAATCACAGAATCTTTTAGAGATGTTCACAGTAGAATCCTTCCAGAAAATTTTTGTTCTTGTCACTCCTCTATGCTTTTGGTCGTAACTGCCTACTATTTCATGACTGTCAAGAAAAGTCCCATAAATCCTAGGAACATATGCTATATGTTCATTATTAGCAAATCACTGTGTGAGCTCTGTGGGGGAAGAGAGAGGAAAAGAAAGATGCATAGTCCTTGTAAATTGACCTAGTTCTTTCTGAGATGAAAAGATGACAATTAACATGAACTAACTAGCATGCCCCAGCAAGCTTAAGTAAACCTGTGCAAACTGCCTCTCTGAGACATCCTCGGGCACTGCTGGCTTGGTGAGGATATTCAGGAACCCATAATCCTCTCAGGTTTCTCAGCCTGACTGCAAACAGGGATGAGCTCTCAAGGAGAGTTTTGCTCATGCTCCTTACTTCTAAATCATCGAGTGAGAATAGTGTGGGCCTCTTGAGATAACTGTAATTTGGTGTTGTACCTTCAGCAAGACAGAAAGGAAAGATCAGAAAAGAATGTCTGGCAAAGAGAAATATTCATGAAATCACAGTAACTATGCTAGCTTGAGAGACACTGTCTCACATTTAGAAGTGAAGAATTAGTAACTGTTTACTAGCACTCTACTTGTTGAATAATGTTATTTTTATGTAGGGATTTGTATGCATAAACAGAAATGTCTTTTACAAAAGCAGAAGTAATTGAAAATTGAAAAGGTTTTTGATTTTTTTTAATGAAAAAATTTCTCAAAAGATATGAAGAGATTTATCAGTAGTCAGGGACAGGGAAAAGGAAGAATAAACTGATAAATTTAATTACCCAGAGTCACACAAAGAGTGAGGTAAAGAATTGGAAATAGCATTTCACCCTCCTGTTTTAAAGTATACTGAACAGTCTATACTGTAAGAATTCAGTATTTCTTAAGACTAACATCATACATAACTGAGAGCTGTGAAACCTCTCAAAAGTGAGACAATTTAAACTAGCTAAACCATAACATGATAAAAAGACATCATGTATAAATTTGAAAATTCAAATCCTCTTTGCTTTCTCTTGAACTACATTAAAACAAGAATGAAACAATAAGAACTTTGATGTACGTGTTGGAAAAGAAGAAGAAGTTAAGTTAAATGAGTCTATGCAGAAGGCCAATGGCATCTTGGCTTGTATCAGAAATGGCGTGACCAGCAGGTCCAGGGAGGTTATTCTCCCTCTGTACTCGGCACTGGTGAGACCATTCCTCGAATCCTGTGTTCAGTTCTGGGCCCCTCACCACAAGAAGGATGTTGAGGCTCTGGAGCGAGTCCAGAGAAGAGCAACAAAGCTGGTGAAGGGGATGGAGAACAGGTCTTACGAGGAGCGGCTGAGAGGGCTGGGGTTGTTTAGCCTGGAGAAGAGGAGTCTGAAGGGAGACCTCATTGCTCTCTATAACTACCTGAAAGGAGGTTGTAGAGAGGAGGGTGCTGGCCTCTTCTCCCAAGTGACGGGGGACAGGATAAGAGGGAATGGCCTCAAGCTCTGCCAGGGGAGATTTAGGCTGGACATTAGGAAAAAATTCTTCACAGAAAGGGTCATTGGGCACTGGAACAGGCTGCCCAGGGAGGTGGTTGATTCACCTTCCCTGGAGGTGTTTAAGGCATGGGTGGATGAGGTGCTGAGGTTTAGCGTTTGATAGGGATGGTTGGACTCGATGATGCGGTGGGTCTCTTCCAACCTGGTTATTCTATGATTCTATGATTCTATGATTCTATGATAAGGCAATCCAAACCCAACCGATTTAAAGAACTAGAATACAGAGCTTGACAAATTATGAGAAAGAAGCAATTGAGCTATCATATTCAGATGAAGTGTGTCTCTGGTAATGGAAAATCTGTACCAAATTCTTTCATATCTTTCCTGATCATCTTCCATTAAATTTCACACTAATGTGAAACATTCTAAATCTTAAAATCTTTTAAGTGA
Source organism: Phaenicophaeus curvirostris (assembly GCF_032191515.1). Taxonomy (NCBI): domain Eukaryota; kingdom Metazoa; phylum Chordata; class Aves; order Cuculiformes; family Cuculidae; genus Phaenicophaeus; species Phaenicophaeus curvirostris. The sequence continues at coordinate 56,527,213 of NC_091392.1, read as the reverse complement.
TATCTATTTCTATTATATTTCCTTAATCTCAATGGAATACTTCAAATTCTCAGTTTTCTGGCCAGTTGTGTTTGTACTTTTCAATTCTTTCTTTGCCCACTAGATGGTACTACCAACTTTAAATCCAACACTCAAGGCTGAAATTACAGTGTGCCTTTGTTTCATCATTTCATCCCAGATCACAGGCATCAAGGGCTACATTATATTTTTTCAGCTGCCTCAGCACAAATTCACTTTAACTTCACTACTTTTACATCAGTTTCTGTAGGAACACCTGTGGATAACCAAACAGGCACCGGTGACAGGCCTTAAAGTCACATGGAAATGTAGAAGTATTTGCAGACAGGCCCTGCACTTACTAACCCCATACAGTGGATCACAGTTAAAAGATATTCAGCCTTTTTGGCTGCAAACAACTTCTTCTTCAAAATGGACTTTCACCTATAAACCACAAAAGGTGGAGATGTCTTAACTTTCTTACAGCTGAAATATAATTTTATTTATAATTTGGATTCATTTGCCATTTCAATATAACTGCAATTCTGTAGCAAGAAATGTCAACTAATCTAAGTTTAATACGAACTCCTTAACATGTTTAACTGACATGCTTTGAAACAGTAAGAAAATACCTGATTTTCATATTAGTCTTACATATTGTCTGTTTTACCAGCCATTCCGAGCCTATAGATTGTGTCCATTTCTACAGATATTCTTTGTAGATTAGCAGAAAAGAAGCCGAGATTTGCTCTCTGGAGAAGATGGTCTAAGCCATTATTACTAAATCTTACCCTCTGTTGTTGGTTAGAGAAAAGTACCAAAGAAATGAAAGCTGCTTCTATAAATCTTAATCAAAATGGACATAAATGAATTTCAAGCCATGGAACAGAGGGAGTAGTGAGAAGGGAAAAAATTATAACTCAGGAGCCAATATGAATCATCCTAAATCATTACTGTCTTGGGGTAATGGAAGAGGTATGACATCTGCAGCTGGAGGAATGTCCATGGGACATGACAAGCCATGTATTCCTGCATATGCAATGCACTGGAAGATCTCAGGGACCACATGCTATCTGTGCAAATGTTTTATTTGTATTCTCTGTTTCAAGGGTTCTTGTTTCAAGGTATTGTGGAAGTGAGAAATCACTGAATGCAAAAATCAACACACTTTGTTAAAGGAAAACATTAAGAAAACAGAGGAAAAGGTCAGCTCTTAATATCTTAGTGGCATTACTATTCTGTGGCATTGGAAAGGGAGTAAGACAGCCAGGAGGCAAAGAGAGGATAACCAGTTAAGTGGCCTCCAAAATATCCATCCTTGATATCCATCGTCTTTCCAACAATTCATGGAACTGATCTACATTGTTTTCAGAGTGAATTAAATCCCTTGGCTATGGATAAAGTTAAGAAGTTGCTGCTTTATTTGAGACTCTCAAAAGCTGATATTCTTTGGTTGGACCCCTCTTCTATTTGAGGTTAGATCCATGACATAACCTTCATCTAGATGATTCACTTCAGCAAACATACCATTTCCTTGAGTCCCCGTTTTCCTTTCCCCTGTTCTGTGCTCCCCACAACACAATCTATTTCTTGTGGATTGTTTAATTTGTTTGGTCCTACCACTGATGAACTGTTGCGTTTGGCCTGGAATGATATAAAGGAAGACTGGACCTCGTGCACTGTAATTGAAGCAGATTGTGTGGCATACTGAGAGACTGTATTCTTTCAATCAGAGATGAAGAAATGATCCTCCAATTGAAAAGTAAATACAGAATGCCATTCTAAGAAATACAAGAGCTTGAATCCAGCCAATTTATTTTTTATTTCCATTTCTGGTTCTTTTTGTCTGTTAAAGGTGAATCAATCACTCAGCTAAAGATGAGAATCACCTTTTGAGATGTGGCGGACATGAAGTTTATGACAGCCAAGATAATTACTTTTTTTAGGAATATTTTCAACTTATACATGGATAATAATTCTCTTTACACAAAGTGTTCTACAGAGTAGTTGTTTTCTATACTAACTGTGGTTTGCTTGTGTTCTGTAAAATGATTTATTATTGTAAAGCATTATGAGAAAGAAATCCATTCAAAACAGAATTTTCTACTGGATCAGTAACACTGACCTTGATTTTCTTGCTCAAGGTTTGTCCAAGCACCTGTCTCACACAGGTCATACCTTTGCGCTGCAGCCATAGTACAATTCATGGAGGTCAATCTGTAGAGCACAAAATAGAAAATACATCTGAATTCATAATCACTGAAATGTTGTCCCCAAGCTTAGAAGAGAAACACATGAACAAAACCTGCTGAAGTCAGATTTGCTTAAAATTATGGCCATCACAAGCTGGAAATTTGTTTTGATTTATTGTCTGGGTATGCCAATCACAAATGAGAGAGTTCATTCCTGAGAAGTTCCTTTTTATGCTGGAGAGACTTCAAGACCACCTTAAAAATATGTACATGTTGTTATTCATTAATTTTCCATCTGTGTGTATTAGGTATGTTCAATTCATTATGTACCATTAGTATAAAGAGAATTTAAAATTCTCTTGTCAGAGTTGGATGCATATTATAGATAATTTTCCATTCATGTATATTTATGTGTTTAATGACATCTTCACATTTCTAAGAGTGTAGTGATGGATTTAGCAATGCTGAAATGACTCCAGACATTGGCTATCATTCTATGCACTATTGCAACCGACAGTAACAAGGCATTGGCAAGGAAACCAGTGGATCTCCATCCAAGGAAATAGCAGTGCCAGCTCTCAAGCTCCTCCTCTTTATGACCTGCTACATGAGCCAAGACACAGTGGTACTAGTTGCTTTCTTGATAGCTCTGCCTTTAAGTAGGAGGACAATTTATGCTAGTTTGCTGCTCAAAGTAGATTTATGCAGGCGTGTTAAAAGATCACCTGACTTGCATGAATGCAGTAATTATCCTGGAAGAAGCTGAAGCTATTGTGGGCTGAAATAGTCTGATTGAACAGGAGTATGTAGAAGAAATGTAAGAAAAATTCCTTGTGAATATATTTACCAGACCAAAGAAATCACGATCAATGTCATTTGTTAAATTTATTTGGTGTATTTTCTGCAATTTCTGTCCTACAGATTCAGGTTATTGTTCAACCACTCATATTCCACATCTGAATAGGTTGAACAATTGATATCAAGATATACAAGAATCATAGAATCGTAGACTATTTACGTTGGAATGGAACTTAAAGACCACCTATGGGCAAGGACATCTTTCACTAGATCAGATTCCTCAAAGTCTCATCCAACCTGCCCTTGAACACCTTCAGGGTTGGGGCATCTATACACCTGGAGCTAGGGTAATCAATTTGTCAGGATGTTGAGAAAAATGTACAGATGACCTCTTGGCTCTCTTAATACTGGCAGGAATTTCATATTCTTTAACCTACATTTATGTAGTTCATTAAAATAACCTCCTAAAGACTGGGTCTTGCACAAGAAGAGTTGGCTTTGATCCCATTCAAGGAGTTATCCATAATGTAGAGTCTAATCTAGTCTCTCTCCAACAGTCCTGTACAATGTAAAGGAGTGATTTGGTCAAATACCCTGAAGGGAGGCGCATGCTGCTTCCTTGGTCCAGAAAAGTGTTGTGCCCCTTATAGTTGTAATGAAATATAATACACACAACCTCATCAGCTGAATGCTAAACAGACAGATGGACTGAAAGAGTAGAAAGGATCAATAAATCCTTCCCAACTTGGGAGATAGGGGTTCAAGAAAACTAGAACAACAGTACTTTCTTCAAGATGTGCAGCTGGTAGATTTGGCAAGCTGAGCTTGTCTTTGACAAAGTAAAGCTTAAAGCTTTTACAATGCGATCTGGAGACAGACCTTTCATGACCTTTTGTTTGGCACTATTATACTACTCTCTCTTACAAATGGGAAAGATGAATCAGGTTCTGCAGCATCCAGTATTTAAGTTGATGTTTTGTTCAGGAAAGGCAATATAAGTTTAAAAACACAGTGATGGAAAGCTGCTGAAAGTTTTGACCCAAACTTCAAAGGAAACAACAACTATGTATGCCCTTACAAATCCAGCTACAATTCTCAGCAGACATTTCTGAAAAAGAGAATAAAAGGTCTGATCTAAGGGAAAGGCATAATCCAATAACTTTTCTTCTGGTTTCACCGTATCTCATGGCATTCCTTAACGAGGTGGAATTTTAATCTATATCTCTATAGGTTCCATAAATTTCTCTGGTTGACCTTAATGAAATATTGGATGGTGCTCCTGAAAGTCAAATGACTTAGTGACCACAACGCCATCAGTGGATTTGTATGTTAGTTCCAGTTGTCAAAGCTGTTTCATCAACCTCAGTTGTAGACATGCAATTGCATTTTCAGTCATTTTGATACTTACTGCTAGCACTTTGTTAAGCTTTCAGAACAGGTATGGCCAAAGAAAGAAAGAAGTTTGACAAACCCGTGGCTGTGCAAGTAGTTCACAGACAGTGTCTATATTTATCATTTGAGAAAATTCAGGCAAACCTGCTTCAAAATCTTCTCTTTTCTTGGGTGGGAAATGACGTGGGCAACCTTGCTATGGTGGCCATGATCCAATGCCATGACTTGGAATCTGGCAAAGAGTAAACAAAAAAATTGGATGCTTTGGTAGTCTTCTCAAGGTTCCATTTGTACTGGTCGGCTGACAGATGGGAAAAAGAGAGAAGAAATGGAAGACTGAGTTAGGATGGCTCCTTGTTCTTAATGATTCATACCTGAATTCAGTACCTAGAGGGAAGCTTTAGGATGTCAGTATAAAGATTACACCAAACATGCAAATATAGCTCTGTAAGAGATTCATAAATACTTTCCTGTGGATTGTCAGTGAAAATCAGATCTACTTGTTACGCATAATAAAAACTAAAGCTAAAACCTGAAAACCAAACCATCATAAAGGGTGAAATTGCAAAGTCTGTAATCCCAAACTAAGTTTCCTGAAGTTTAGACTAAGGTTTGGGTCTGATTTTATTCCATTTCTAATAGGTACAAGACAGATTATTTAATATGGCAGCTGAGCTGAGGTCTGATGACAAAGTAAGTCATATTATAGCCAATACAATCTTTTTTTTTATCATAGATGAAAATCTTTTCTGCTACAAGCACAAGTTTTTCTCATATAAGTAGCTCTACTGGTGTGTGATCCCTCCTGCATGTTTTCACATGCATTAAATTAGTGGATTTTGTAAGCTGATATTGTTGACAGATGAGTTTCTGTGTGCGCATTCATTAGTCAACCTGGAGTTTGTTTTGTGTTCATGATGTGAGTTTGTTGTTTTTTTCTTTCCTTTGAACTTGACAGATGGGAGGAAGCCCCTTGTAATATTATTGCTTTCTAGCATGAGCACAAAGGTATATATTGTCATTGTTTGCCTGATAAATAAAGAAGCTTTAGATATCTGTTCTCAATGGAGACTGTACTGGTCTAACCAATAGTAAAGTCTAGTAGATAGAGTTTATTCACATTTTTAGCTCCAACTAACTCTTTAAGGAGTTCATTGTGTGAAATCTTCATTTTTATGAGTGCATACTTTAAGAATAAGGCCCCTCAGAGAAGGGAAGTACTATCTCTTTGAAGCTCTGGCATGCTACTGAGCAACATTTAACAGACTGCTTTCTTCTGTCAAGAAGCTTAATGAGCTGCCTTCTTTGGAAGAAATTGAATTAAATTTCTGGATTCTTACTGGTTGGAGAGCAACTTTGTTACACCTGAAAGAGGAAAAATAAAATCTTCCATCCTGTATTCTGTTGTTGGCAAGACATTAACAGACAGTGGGTAAATGGAAGGAATCTGAACTCAGAACAGTTTCTTTATCTCACAGACAAAACCAGAACTAAACTAAATATAAATTACTATCTTTTGCCCTACTGATATGTTTTACTGCTCTGCACTCAAGAAATGTGGATGAATGTGCTCCCCTGCTCTCACATGTGCACATTCACACATTTCTTTGTAGTTATTCATATTTCTCTATTGCGTGAAAGCCTATTCCTGGAACAGAACTCAGCAAGTTAGGCACAGCATACACCAAACAGTAAAGCATTTCTAGTTAAGGAAAATATATAAACAGATCTATAGGAGAGAAATAAGGAGGCTTCAACTGTGTAGTAGTGAATGTGATGTGTAGTGCCCTCAGTACATAGCAAGCTAATCAATACCAGCATTTTAGCTGGCTTGGAAACAGAGGTAAAGGGCTTTTAGGCGGAAGGAAAAAGGAAATAATGTAGATGTGTGTATGATTACTGGAATCTCTTCCCAAGGATGAGGATCAGATAGGAGAAAACTAGAAATGCTTACTTAAAATTTGGCAGCTGGGCAGTGGAGACTGAATGCAATGGAGGGACCTCGCATCTCATGAAATGATTAGTTGGGTGGAGATAAACAATTGCGGGCTTCAAGAGTGAAGATGGGTCACATAAAGAATTTCAATGACTAGCTGTATGAACTTGTGTCAATGTCTCTATCTCTTAACTGGAGGCACTGAAGCACTCATTTTTGTCAATTCAAAACACCAATGCTTTCAGCTGCAGTTTGGAGACTTTTAGTTAATGACTCGCTTGTCACAGTACTGCAGAAGTCCTAGGGATAATATTTTCTTGCATAAACACCCCAGAAATCTTCCTTTACCTCCATACTACAGCCTTTTCTGTAAAAGAAAGAAACAGTATTTCCAGTCCCCAGGAAACAAACTGAACTTCTTGAAGCCAGTCTTCCCTTATAAATACCAGCACAGATAGCTATGAGAATACACTTGCACACCATCTCTTTCACTAGTCAGCTGCCTACACCACAAACCTAATTCTCAGGGACTTTTCTTTCCATATGGGAAAAATGCTAACTTTTTGCTAGTACCCAGTGGTAGACTTACCTCATTCACATGTTACCGTCCTCATTCTCCCCTGCACTCCACATCACACCCTAGTGTATAAGCATGCACAGGCCCCAGAAAAGGAACAATTAAAATAAAATAACCTTATTAGTTACATTTCTGTACTTTTTCATGTTAGCGTTGAGTCATCCTTAATATTAATTTCCCTCTACTGTGTCAGTGACTTCTTCACAGCTGTGAAAAAAAAAGAATGGTAGACACTGATGCGACCTCTGAAACTATTTTAGATTTGGAACTGGAAGCAAAATCAGACATGTGTCCAGCTGGCTGGTTGAAAGCCCATGGACAGCATATACTTTCCATGCAATACTACCTGATAAATCTCTTCTCTCTGAAGCTGTCCATCATCACTCCATTCCAGCCAAAACCACAAGAAGGAGAAAGTGAACTGACACAGTACCAGAGGCTCTTTGCATACTATATTTGCACAGATGTGCATGATTACACAACTCTCTGGTTCAAAAAAGGGGAGAGTGAGTAACCAAAAATGGTATACACAGGTGGTCTTCCACTCAAACATCCCCAAATAATTGCACTAGATATCTCCATCTTTCTGTCAGCAGCAGATTTCTCCTCTGTTGGATCTTGTGGAGGTCCTAAATCCCAGAAAATGTTTTATGAGATTTATCAATTAGGTGCACACTTTGGTCTAGTGGGAAGGAATAGGTGCAGTGATTAATCACGCAGAGCTGGAAAAGATAGCTGTGGCAAGAAAGCCATTTAACACACCCTTTATGATTAAGAAAGCAGACACAGAATTATATAGGAGGGGTTGCCATGGACTATATATATTTTCATTTTCATGAGTGACCCGCAAGGATGATCAGTGCTGAGTGAAAAGTGAGCTAGCAGAGGCCTAAAATTTATTCCGAGAAATGATCAGTGGGGGAGGATGATCTGAGTGCTGCTGTCTTCAACTAGAAGACTGCTTTAGGGTTTTGGATCTTCTAGGCTAACAGTCTTGGATTTGTATCCCAGCCTTGGTCTTAAATGCTTTCTGTGCAATCTGAGACTATTCATGAAGTGCAAAAGCAAAAGGCTTGCATCTGTCAGAGAGGTTCCTTCTGAAAGCCAGGGACAAGTCTGTACATTTTAACTATTATAAATGGTAGGACATGATGTTACTGTAAGCCTGTAGCACATCCTGGAAAATGAGGTAAAAAATGTGCTGTGATAGGAATCTGAGAGAAGTTTAGAGTTAGCATGGGAACTGACTGAACAGGTTATGAGCTCTGCAGCTGGTCTGCAATATGCCGACCTTCAAGTCTGAGAAATTTAAACTTATTCCATGGTGTAACACGAAAGGCTGAATTGATCACAAAGTCAATGGGGAGGGTAACTTGCCCTGTTTGGCAGGCTAAGATTGAAGATTGAACTTAAGCTGATTGGAGGGCATTGTCATCAGTATAGTCGAAATTAGACAGAGTTACAACATGTGGAGCTAGAATTGTCAAGATGTAAGTAATTTATTATGCTAAGAATTCAATGAAGAGTCACATTTTTATGATGCTATAAGACCCAGATCACAACATAGCAAATCAAAACCCCCAAAGTATCTGAGCAATATTTTGCCAGATTTTGTATGTAGGGTAGAGCCTGGGGGAGGCAGAACTGGAGGCTACAGGAAATGTGAGAATCTGAGGGGGAGGAAAGAGTGCAGTTGTCAACGGCACTGAAGAAAAATAAAAGGAGGGAGGATTTGTAAGGGGAGGAAACAGGTTCAAATAAGATGAGCATCAGCTGGCAGCAGAGAGTCCAAAAGCAGTACATCAGGAAGACAGCTGTGTACCAACATGAGGAAGGGATGGAAGCCATGGTGTTTGTGATCATTCTGTTCCTTGGGGAAACAGCTTGGAAAGGTGAAAAAAACAGTGATGTAAGTGGAGCTTCTTACAGTGATTGTGGAAAGGCTCATAAAGAGAAATGTGGGAAGAGTATTGCCTCTTAGCTCACAGGAAAAAGATTTTTAGGTATCTTCATGCTTTTTTCAAACTGGGGATATAACCTAAGGAGGGAATATAGCTGTGCTTGAAAGTTTGCCCAGGTAATAGGAAAAGCATGTCCTTTTTGGAAACTTGAAATTTTTTCACAGCTCAGAAAATCTTATAGCATTCCCCAATTTCACTGTGGTACTATCTCACTGGCAGGCAAGTTGGAAACTACAAACACTTTTGAACAGAACGCTTTGCTTTTACTGTGCCTCTATTACTGCACTAGGATCAAGGCTGAGAAAATAGAGATAGTTCCCCTAGCCAATAAATAGGCTGTAAAATTAGTTTTACTCACTATTCTCATGCTTTGGAGTAGGACTTTGGCTCCTTGGCCCATCTTTAACTTGCTTTCACTGGAGAAGCAGCACCACAAAACCCTGTACCTTGACTGCATGGTCAGATGGTAAGACAACAGGAATTTGTATGATAGGAACAGGAAAAACTGTTAGCTTAGCAAGCAGATATACTTCCAAGTGCCTTGGTAGAGGGGTAAGGTGGCATCATCTGTTACCATTTGTGGCTTCTCACACTTCTATAGTGATCTGAAGAAGAGTACACCAGCACTGCTAACGGCTGAATACATGTTACGTAGCAAAAGTGACTGCCAGGGTACAGTGGGTACTGCTGCCCCCCTCTGGGTCTGCTAATGTGCCATGCATTTGATATAGGCAAACAAAATATTGAGAATTTGGAGGTAATTCTGGGGCTGGCTGACACAAGGGAAAACTGAACAAGTAAGGAGTTTTAGCTCAGGCCCTTCTTCCAACTTTTCATTCAACTAGCAAGCCTCAAATATTTGACTCAAATTTGAGTATATGAGCTACCTTAGCATCTATCCAAAGAAATAAATTTCAGAAGGATTGCTTTTAGAAAGAATGCTCTTAAAATGACACCAAGCTACACGTGTTGACTAATCTCTTATTCATTCAGTTGCATTTTGATCTGAGCCAAAAATCAAGTTTCAGGAAAAATCAACTACAAAACCGGTGTCTAAACCCCTGCTTGTCTCCCTGGACACATAATGCTTCAGATGAAGGGGATCAGGGCTAGAAATATTTCTTTCCGTGAGTCCCTTTTCAGCAGTATAGTTCAGTCCACCTAAATTCCACTGAATTTTCTCACGTGCTTTATGGGAGGCATTCTGATAAAGCTCCCTAACACTGAACCTTTGCTAAGATAAAGTTGTGGTGGTTTGTGGTTGCTGGTCTCTGTCCTTCTTCACGACCTTCTTCCCCTACAGCCTATAGAAGAGCCCCTGCTAAACTGAGCAAAAGCTCTCAAAGCATTAATCACCCCAACTTCCTCACCTTTCCTAGATGATTTTTGGTACCTTCAGCCTAATTGCTTTTATTTATTTTCTTAATTCTTAGCTGAAATTAAACTTTAGACTATGATGGTAGCTAGTTAGAGCAGTTCCTGCCACAATTTTTACAATGTCCATCTCAAACTGTCTCAAATGATTCCCAGCCCAGGTGATAGCAGGGGCTAGGAGCTGTTTTTACAGGCAGCCTGGATGTGGAAGAATGTCTTACCTGCTTTGAAAGGCAAAACACTTATACAGCATGGTGCTGGGCATTTCTATGACTGTCAGCCTGATGACCATAGTCTCTCTTGAGGACTTCTACTCTACTAGTGTAAAGGCAGTCTAAGATGTAATAAAGGAAATTGTTATTAGAGAACATGGTCAAGAGCCTGAGGAGATGCAACAATAGGTTCCTTTTGCAAATGAAAAGTAACATACATTGCTTTGGCAATATTTGTTTGCAGCGTGTCTCAGGTGACATCCCACCTCCCTCATGTACCAAACCCACTCCCACTTTGTACTGGCAGGGAGCAGTGACCCAAGACCCTCTGTGCAGCTCTGCCTCCACTTTTCAGCTGCTAGAGGGAAGTGTTGTTGCTTAATCTAGAAGTGTGATCAATATTAGTGAAGACACTGAAAAGGCAAAAGGGCCATTAAGGACTTGGCTGATCTCTGCATTGATGTTACCAGTCTGTGCCATCAGAGTGTTACTGCAGCAGTTGATGAGGTATCGCAATAATCAGTTACCTTCTGAGATAAATGGGTATTGTGTTTTCCCTGAAAGTTGTATTGGTTGCAACTTTCAGCCATTTAATCTTGTCTGACCTCTTTTGCTAAGTGGGAAAATGTGGAGGGTTTAAATCATTTTTATTTACAACATGTCTCTGACTCATTTGTGATCATGTCATGTAAATATTTCTCAACAAAGTGATCGTTTTGAGTCCATTTCTAGAAAAAAAGATGCTGAAAGTCCTTCAGCCAGTTTAATGAATTTTTTGGACATCTCTACCTTTCAGATTTCACCTTGACTTGTTAGGGCTGGACATACCATTTCTGTGGTAATCTTACCATCCACAGCAAACCTTACCATGCCCACCCACTCTCTCCCACAACCCCAGTAATACTGCCTATTTTCTGTGCCACTCAATGGATCTACAAGAGAGGCTAAAATTATACTGACCTCAGAGAAAGAAATCTTAGAAGAAAATACTTAAAGACTTGAAAGGAAGAGTTTTATGACAAATAATACTTTTGGATTAAGGAAGAAAATTTGGGCAATGATGGCAATGGAACTCTAGAACAGGTTGGCTAGAGAGGTGACAGAAGGCCCATCCCTGGAAACACTGAAGGTCAGGTTGGACGGGGCTCTGAGCAACCTGATCTAGTTGAAGATGTTCCTGCTTACTGCAGGGGGGTTGGACTAGATGACTTTTAAAGGTCCTTTCCAACCCAAAACATTCTGTGATTCTATGACTATACGATTCTATGAATACTTGTTTAAACTCCTCAAGCACTATTGGAGTAGGAGTCAGACTTCTGATGTACCCTGACAATGCAAGACCCTGTAAAGGCTTCCAAATTTGATCCTGTTCCTGCTTGATATATACTTCTCTGGACATAGTGACATTAGACTCTGTAGCCTGGCAGAAATCCCTCTGAGGAATAAAGAAGAATAAATGCTGGGTGAGCACCTGATGCCACATTGGCCCATGGCATTTCACAGAGCCCTGGGTGAAGATGCTACCATACCATCACACAGGAGTATCCTGTTCTTTAATAGACTTTGATAGGCTAAAGGGTGATCATTTTCATTTTCTTTTTCACATCTGGGATTTCTCTAGACATTAGTATTATGCTAGTGTTTTAGGTAATAGAGTAGACTTCTATGGGATTATGTATGTTTACTTGATAGATAATATAAAAATTGTTTTCTCTAGTCTTTTTATGACATGAGCTATATCATTCTAGAGACAGGTGACTTCTTAAAGACAGAAGAATTATTCTGTCATGTTAAACTATGTAACCTAACTGAGAAGTGCTTCTGATCACTGACCATTGTTAATTCAGCCAGTTTTAATCCCAACAAAGCATATCATCAGACCAGAGCATCTTCCATGTGAACAGTTCAGGCAGACACATTAGAAAAATAAATCCAGTAATAACAGAAGAATTTAGCCTACAGTGCAAAACACCATCAGTGCTGAGAACATGTTGAAACCTATAATATAATATGTAAATGTCAGCACATAGTTGGAGTGGAAATGATTGTGAAAATAATACTGAGTGGAATAATTGTAATGCAAAGCCTTGAGGCAATCCTTTGTATTTCAGGCATTCAGAAGGAAAATGACTACTGGATTTTCATTTTACCTGTCTGAAATCAAAACTGTTTAGACAGTTATATAGTTACTTTCAAATGATTTCAATCTGCAAAATGTCTTTTTTTTTAATGTAGATGTGTAGATTTTAAAATTCAGTGACAATCTGTGCAAAGATGGTTCAGAAAGTGAAATTCTAGGACAGATCTTTTGGTCAGCAGTCCCAGAACAGTTTGCAAGTACATTAAGCTGTACAAGTGGCAAATACGGTTATGATTATATCTCTAGTTTAGGCGTAAGGGAACTGAGGGTGACTCCTTGTTTGGCTTTGGTTAGAACCCTTCTGACTGTCTCCTGTGCCAAAACCCACTGGTACTTCTGAGTCTGCAGTGGTGTCTGCGTGCGTCTGTAGAGGTCTTGCTCGAGGAGGATAGATAAAGATATAAATTTCTATTAATTCAAAAGTTTTTTTCAGCCTGTTCTTTTCATAATCTTTGTTTCCTTGGAAGTAAAAAAATTTAATAACGTTACAGGGTTTGAGAAAGCTTAACTCTACCTTCACTGTAGTTGGGGGAAAGAGTTTGCAAAACAACAGTGTAATGGAAAAAATGAAAGTATTGCAATTCATGTTGCTTGGTTGGAAATACCATGTCTTAATCTATATTAGACATATATATGCATATATAAAATAAAAAGAGAAGTAATACACTTAAGGATTTTAATTTCTTCATTAATGATAGACAGATTCAAAATATCTGGTGTGCCATAGACATACTAACTTTTAGATTAATCCTATTCATGAGGTATTCCCATGGAAAATTCAGCTAAGTATTAAAGAATGAAAACTTCTGCTAAAATAATGGTCTGCTACAGAAACTAATAATAATACAATATTTTAAACTTACTTTCATCCTACTTTCACTGTGTTTCAAAAAACAAACTAAGCTTTTGCAATCCTACTGTCTGTCTGTTTCCCAGCCCCATACCTTCTAATCCCATTGGCCAAGTTCGGTCAAATTTCATAGAGAACTAGGTATTAAGTTCTCACAATACTAAAATACTAAGTTCTGACTTCCATGTTCAAATGAAAACCTGTGGAAGATTATACTTGCAGAGTGTAAGTCAGAGAAAAGTTAAAGGAAGGTTGCAAGAATTTTTTTAATTTCATTTTCAAATGTTGATATTTTAACTCTCCCTTTTTTTGAATATCCATTTCAGCAAAAGATAGAATCTTTCCTTGACTTGGTGACGGGCGAAGATGTCAGCAATCTTAATGGCTCTGTCACCTCTTTTCCTCTAAGTTTATATTTTCTATCTAAATACTTGGGATAAGAGTACTTTCAGAAGTAACAAGGGGACAGGGAATTAAACCAGAGTAACTGTTATAAGACAGTCAGAATGCTAACTGCAAGGATAGCCTGGTGGACTCTTTGTTGGTGAATAAAAGGTAGATGAATAGACAGGCAAAAAGATAGGAAATAATCCTGCACAGCCAAGATTTCCTTCTGGAAGAGCACCCAGCCCTTTTGGGCAACTTTGCCCTTAAAGACTGTCTCCCATGGAACTTCATCAACCAGCCTTCTGAACAGTCCAAAGTCTGGCCTCCAGAAGTCCAAGGTGGCCATTGTACTGACCCCCCTCCTTACTTCTCCTAGAACTGAGAATTGTATCGTCTTATGATCGCTGTGTCCCAGGCATCCTTCAACCACCACATCTCCCATAAGGCCTTCTTTGCTCACAAACAGCAGGTCCAGCGGGGCACCTTCCCTTGTCAGCTCACTCACCAGCTGTGTGTTCCCCAACACAGCAAGTCTTATGGTCTGTATATCTAAAGACAGAAATGACTTGATAGTGTGTTAAATTGAGGGTTAAATACAATTTCCGGTTTAAAGAGTGATGTTATTCTAACCTATGTTGAAATACAACAACTGCATTTAATAGCTTCAAAATGCACAATCATTTATAATAGAAGAAAAAATTATATTCACTATTAACAGAGGATCCAGGTTCACAGGACTGGTATAAATCAGAAGAGAAGCAGAGACATCAAGGAAAGTTTTCTTAATTTATATAATTTAAAAATTTCATCCATGGACTTTTATGTTAATAGTTTATGGTTTATGGTTTTATGTATTCCTTTATGTATTTTCCTTAACAGAGAAAAATATAGGAGGAACAGGAAAAATCCTTAAAATAGGAAAAATTGCAGTAACGTCATTCCAATTGGTTCGTAAATTCAACAAGAGGTTTAAGAATACAGCTTTGCCTTTGTAACACAAAAGCACTAAATCAGTCTTGAAACGGGCAGATGGAATCACCACTGCCAAAGAGTGCATGGTTACAGACTGTGCGTTGCTGACGTATCTTGTGTTTGTTGCTACACCACATGCACCGCTCTGGCATCCCCTGCAGAGACCAAGGACAGTCTATTGTGTTGAAGCATTACTACCAAGTACAGCCAAGAGAGCCTTCTCTCCTGGCATCTCCATGGTCAGTCAAAGGTGTCTTCCAGCTGGCAGAAGGGTAAGCCACACATCAAGCAAGGATGTGTGTTTTCTTCTGCCAAAGAGGCAGACTGTTAATCCAGAAAAAAATGTCAGGAGAAGGATCACTAATATTCCTCTCACCAATGGGAATAAAAGTGAAGGGTTAAAAAAACCCGAAACAAAACACAAATCCTAGAAAGGACTTATGGTCCAAGAACTATTAAAACAGCAAAAGCAAAGAGAAAGAGCTCAGAAACAAGCAGTAAGCTAGCAAAGGGAGTGAAAAGCAGAATATAAAGAAAAACAATCATATCATGGGGATGTGGAAGGTGAGGCATTTGGATTAAACAGCATTTTCTGAGGATGACTCTTGCCCTCTGGAGTGCGTTTGGTCTGGCAACTGAACCTTCCAGATAAAGCCATCTAGTATATTCTGAGAATAAGCTGTTTAAAAGTAATTATCATAAAGTATGTAGCAATTCATGTTGAAGATGTATGGTGGAAAGTCATAGGCCGGTAGTGGTCATACCACAGGATATGAATAGAGACATATTAATACAAAATTTTTTTGTGGTTATATATCACATACATGTGATTACCAAATGAACAAATCATATATCAGTGTGCAAAGCATGAATTAATAGTTTTCCCTTTCTTGAAAAACTATTGTGAAAATATAGAAAGCAGATGCTCAAAGAGACCATTAGAGAGGGGTACTGGTGTCAGAACATGTGTCATATACACTCAAAAAAGAGAAGGAGAAAATTAACTCAAAATAAAAACAATAGATGGAAACCTAGAGAATGTAGTTTGTAAAAGATATTGAGGATGAATCACTAGTACTCTAACTGTAAATAGTAACAATTTCATGTTCATGCAGCAGATACAGAGAAGTAAATGACAATAGATCTATTACAGCTAAATGGATATTTTAAAGGAATTTACACACAAATAGTTATTAAACTCTTTTTTTACTGGTAACAGTGGCGGTTTCACTTTTCTCATCTTGTTTTCAGATTGTTTTAGTTCTCGGACAAAATCCTATCAGATATGCCTGAAGGAATCCCCTTTAGTCCCAGACATTTACATTTATTTTATTAATAACAGGATAGATTTCATCCAGCTGGGTCTCCTGAAGGAATAATTGTCACCAGAATTCTCAGTCTTGAAGAAGAAGTGTCTCAGTGATAGAGCTATAAAAGAAGCCTGTGAGGGCTTGCAAAGGCTCATGTGTCTTCATGTGGGTGACAGTAACCACAGGAGCATCCCAACCTGCTGCCCTTGCAGATCTAAGGCTAAGCAGTGGCAGCACCTGCAGCATCACAGAGTGGGCTTGAACTGAGTGCTGGAGCCTGGCAGCACTGAGCCTCCACAGTAGCAGGTTAACCACCAACCCTTCCCCAAAGCAACGTTTCATTCCCTAATAGCTTTGCACATGATGAAGATGAACTTCAGTCAACTGAGGAGCATTTGTTCCCCCAGTTCTCCCCCCACACCCTTAAGGAATTATATTTAGCAGGCAGTAAAAAATCAGTAATTTCTACTGATGTCTTCAGTCAGCTGTCAGAGCTAGGAAAGCTTGATCTCAGTCACAAACAAATTGCTGAGAAGGGCATTAAGGAGGCTTTTGGTAACATGATTAAACTGGAAAACGTGAACTTGGCAGAAGATTTACTCACTGGAGTACCTCAGCATTTCCCCTCAGCTCTGAAAAAGTTCAGGCTTGACAAAACCCTAATGTAGTTATTGAGTCAAGAGGCTTTTCTGAAACTAGAAAATCTCACTCAGATTGATCTCTGAAATAATAAATTATTACACATAGCATAGAACGTTTAAGGGCCTGCAAGTTTTCTTTCCTTTTGATTTAAGTCATAACAAGATAACAGAAATTCATCATTAGCTTCCTATCACGTTGCAATCTCTTTCTTTCTTTAATACTCATATTCAGTCTATGCCAAGGGGCTCTTTCTCTGGCAGTCATAATATTGAGAACCATCTTCTTCTTGCATGATTAGTGAATAACAGGATAAACCTCAATAATGTTGATCTGTGTGCACTTAAATGCTTAAGGCTATCAGGAAGTCCATTTTTATTAAAAATATGCTGAAAGGGGAGGGAGTGCACATAGAGGCACGAAATGGAATTTCCTTTAGATGGAAAGAATGGATAGATATTAGTTTCTGACCTCTGCTGATGCAATTATAAACAATTTAAATAAAAAAAATCATATGAAAAATAAGAGAACACCAGATTCGTTTTAAATTATTTAGCTGTAGTGTTTTTGAAAATCTCTATGCTGAAAGTCTCCTTGAGATCTTTACCTTTTAATTGATCAGTGAAGTCAGAACTCCATGATGTTTACAGTCTATGATATGCAACTGACAGTTAGCATACTTGTAGTTAAAAGATGTCCTGTTTTTTTAAAAAAATCCTAAGCATTTCAAAAGGGTAATTCCCAGCATACTCAGATTGAAAGGCACTGATAAATTCAGTGCTGTAGTGTATCATTGCAGGAATTCATCAGATTTTTTTATTGCTACATGTTTTCTTAACGTTGCAGCTTTTACACTACAAAAATCCATGGCTAGTTATAATAGGAAACATCCCAGGCCTCTCCTGCATGTATTTAGTGCTTACAAAATGTACATATATTTTTAGGTATTAGTTTCCTATTGTTTTTACACACATACTGATTTTAAAGTGTTTGTGTTCTCTCTGATCCTGTAGTCATTTGGAGTGTCAGTAATGACTTCTCCAACCTCAGGTCACAGAACAAAACACTTGAGCAGGGGCACTGAACATGGGCATCTAAATTTAAAACATAATTGCCTTTAGCTCTTTCTGAAGAGGTTAGTACTTAAAACTTGATTACCTCTTAGAAGTCCCTGGAGTTAGTGAAGGTGAGCATGGGCTCAAGTGTCTGTGAAACAATGTTTGAGGGAAACAATCCTTGTTTGATCCATAACGCAGTTATGAGGTGGTCTTTATTTTCTCCCCCATATGCTAATTCATTCCAATGGTTGTTGCTGCAAATTGCATTCCCAGTACATCCCTGCTGCAGGGATAGATACAGAAAAGAGCTGGAAGGAAACTTCCAAGCCACGTGTCCAACATTTACTTCTCAGTCTCATAGAGATGTCCTGTTGCCAGGCTGTTCTCTACAGAGGTAGGACAGGTGGGCTCCCGTGTGTCCGCTCTGCCAGTTCTAGTGCCACCTCACTGGTCCAACTGTCAACTGAGGTACCTGCAGCTCTGTTAGTACAGAGGATGTATTTCTATTATTTTAGGAAAAAAAAACACAAAAAAAAAAGCTAACCCAAAACCCCACAGACACCTCTAGTTCTAAAATTGTCTGCAGCTTTTGTAATTATTTAAGCAAAGGAGAAAATCAGGGAGGGCAGAAGCTGCAGACTGGAACTTTTTGAAGGTCTGGATGCCTGGAGGTAGTCAGTCTGCACTGTGCTTCATGCAAAAGCTCTAGGATTGCAGACCAGGAGAGGATGAAAATGCAACCTGTATCAACGTGTTAATGAGCTTATAGCTAAACTTCCAAGAGTGCGCTGGGTATGAAAATAAAACAAAACCTAATCATCGTGACCTAGGAGCTGATGGAAACACACAGTGCAGGAATAGCAACCTTCAAGAATGAAAGATTCTCCTTTTGGAGATTGGAAGCAACAACAGCAACAGCAGAAGCCCCAATATAAAAAAACCCCAAACAAACAACAAAACCAGCACCTCCCCCACCTAAACCCCAACCACTCTCCTCTTTGGAGTGAGTGAGAATTGCAGACACCACAGTTAGACCATGGAGTTTCACCATGCTTGTAACACAGAAACACACATGCTTAGCATCACAGTTCCTTGACAGTACTGATTAGAAGGAAGGAGATGTTTTACTGTCTGTTAAGAATTACACTGCTTGCCATTAATCAGTGATAGGCCCTTTTAAACATGCTCTCTGCATGTCTGCACAAGGTACAGGACAGAGCATCAGTCCTGCAAAGAATTAGACATGCAGAGAGACCTAAATGACTAGCTGGAGATTTGCCTGTCTAAAGGGAAAGCTGGTGTAAAAAAGAAGTAGCTTTTGGGGTGTGACTTAAAATCCTGTATGGAGCATGGCTCCCCATGGTTTGTCCCATCAGTTGTAATTCAGTTTCTCTTGAAGTCCAGTGGCAAGTTGAATTCTCAGGTGCAGCTGCAACAGCTTTCAGCTGCATCTTTGCATATAGGTAGCAGAATGGTATTGAATATCTTACTTTGGCTTTTTCAGGGTCTGCTCAGCTACAATTTTCTTTCTTTTTGGTTCATTACTAATGAAAAGGAAAAGGCACAGATTCTCCTCTCCGTCCCATCCACAGGGAGGGATGAGAGTCTTCCTCACCAGGTTTCCTGAAGTAAAAGCTTTGTACGTTACCATGTTCCGTGTCTATAAACCTGGCAGGCTAGGATATATTTGACCTTCCCAATGAATGCATAATGCAAGGAAATTTCAGTGGCCCCCATAGACAGAAGAGCCAAACCACAGTGAACATAAGCTATTTTTCTAGCAAGCTGCAGGATTTTGGAGAAGATGGGTACCATACTGTAGGCAAATGGTATGCACTGCTGAAGTCTATAAAGATTTTGTGGGAACCCCAAGCCAGCTTCTTCACTCTGTTTTTCAGGAAGGATCACCCTGTGATTAAAATGGTTAGAGCTGCCTTTACCATACACTGTTGGGGGTGGGAAATTCTGCGTTCTTTCAGTTTGTTTTATTTTATTTGTTTGTTCTCCTCCTCTTCTCTGAATGCTTGAAATGGGTGATTTCTCTTTGTGTGCATGGTATTGGAAATTTTATGTGCAAGACAAGGGAAACTGAATCTTCCTTCCCAAACGGCAGGTGGTAGTGCTGGGTTACACAGAAGTCTTGAAAGACTGCTTACAGATGTTGCTTCATGGTGAATAACAGGCTGGAAATGGATGCTAAGCAAACTTTACTCCATTGCCTCCCAGCCCTTATTGTTTACTTAATGTTTACTCCTTTTCAGTAGGTAGTTTAACAAATGTTTGAAAGTGCGATTTAAAAATAAATCCTGCTAAAATATACAATCTGGAGTTTGGGATTATATAACTCACAGTAAAAGACGTTATGAATCTTCTACAAATCTCGCATGTTATCTGTCACATTTTTGTGAAAACTGACAAAGGCGTTTTGTCTTCTGGAATAGTTTGATTATGTTTTTCACTCATTTTGCAGATTACTGTTGTGGGATACATGTTTGTTCTCCTTTTTTCGAGAACATAGTTCCATTTTTCTTTCTCTGTCTCTTTATTTTTTTTTAAAAATACAATTATTTCCAGCTCAATTCTAATTGTGTACTTTCTGTATACTTGTCCCCTTGGGAACTGAGAATGCTGTGCAGTGTTATTTATTTGTCAATAACTGTTTCATGTGATTTGCAATACAAATCAAGTTCTAAATGAGTTTTCATTATGTTTTTTCCGTTACTTCTAACTGATTGGCACCATTATGTTTCTCACCATTATCATTACAACATTAACATTGTAACCAGTTGACATTGTATGATTCTGAAGCCATGCAGAGAACATCATGGTAAATCACATATCAACCAAAGCCTGCAATGTGAACAGCCTCACCATTTTATTTTCCCCACAAACTGTGAATGACCCACCCCAATATATGCTTTTTGGAAACCTGTATGAATAAGATTTAGACTGGTTTATAATTAAAAAGATTCTTTTGGGTTTTTTTCTTTTTTAAATTTTTATTTGTTTTCCCTTGAAGCCATAGTTAAATTGTAGTTGTGGCTACAACAACTGACACAGTTACAAAATGATTGCGCATATGCCAGTGCTGGGTTTACGCAAAACCTCTGGTGTTAAAAAAGCATATACAGGGAAAGACCACTGCAGGGCCATGTTGGCCCTGAGCTACTGACGTATACTATGGCACAGGACTGAGGTAGAAAGGAAGCACAGATACTGTTTTGTAAGGTTTTGACAGACTCTTCCCCCGTGTTGGACTTAATATTCCTTCTGCTGTGTCTTTGTTTAGAATATGATTGCAAACACAATAATCAGATATTTTATATAGTTTTGGCTTACCTGTACAACATAATGTCATGCATAAAGAAACCAGGGAAAGCAGTTTTGTCAACAGCCTATGCTAACCCCAGCTTTCTCTGGACTCAGTCATTCAAGCAATTTCATTATTGCTTTGCCAAGAGGTTAGAGAAAAAGTTAGTGGAGGCTCCTGCATAGCAGAGACGCATTTGTGAGTGTTGCAAGCAGGAAGGATGATCTTATGACTCAGGCCCTGGAGTGTCCCAGATATGCCACAGATTTCTTACACAGACTACTTAATCTTCTGGGGCCATATGTTCAGCTGGTATAAATCAGCTCAGCTCCAATAAAGTCAGCTCAGCTTTCTGGATTTTCTGCAGCTGAGGTTTCTGACCCCTAGTAAATCAGTTGTCCATCTACAAAGCAGAGATATTAACACTTCCCTGCCTCATACACTGCAAAAGGATCACCTGCCACTAGCATAACACAGCTTGAGAAGCTGCAGAAATGTCTTTGCAAAGAAGCTTGGCATCCCAAGTAGGGATTTCCTACAGATATAACTTTGTTTGCTAACAATATGTTGATTAGGACTTGGTGTCCAAAAAAACCCAGTATATATCCCCAAATCTTCCAAAGTTGCCAACTGCTCATCTTTCAAAGGAGGAAGCAATTGTAATTTGGTTGTCCTGCCTAACAGGAGTGCTGTTGAGCAGAGATCTCAACAAGAGGAGCAACAAAATGTGGGTTGAAACGGGAATATTTTAGCAAAAAGCAGCCCTCCTAACAAGGCTGCTTTGGTTCCTCACTTTATTAATTTGGTTTGAGTTGTGCTCCTCTGGTGTTTTATGTTGGCAAAGCCCTTTGCAATATTAAGTAATATGAAGGAAACCTGATGTCTTTCTACAGCAGTTACTGAGCAATTAATAGCTCAGTTCTTCAAGGGATTGTAAGCCTGTGGGTGGTCTCAATGATTTCAGGACTACTTGTGTGTTTAAAACTGGGCATGCGCTTGTGTATCTTGTTCAGCTGAGCCCTCCTAAAACTGCTGCTGAGATTTCCATTTTAGAGTCACTTTACAGTCTCTAAAATTATTACTGGAACTGCTGCCTCCTCTGGGCATCACACACACCAGCAGTCTGCCTCTGTCTTTTGGCTGATTTAATGCCACAACACTGAGGCAGAGAGTCATGGCAATATTTCCACTAACTCCGCACTGTGCTGCACATTTCCCAGTATTTATAATTTAATTACTACATTCATTCCAGATTAGAAAAAGAAATATTGAGATTGACTTCCTTTAAAAAAAGGTTAGTTCACATCAAGCGGGAAAAAGGCATGAAACTATGTATACATTGAGTAGAAAAAATGACCTGAGAAATCTTCCCTCAAGAAAGTTAAATGTAGCTAAACAGAATTCCTGTGTGGTGTCTTACAGGGGTTTAAAGGAGACACATAGAATACGCTGAGCTGCAAGCAAGGAAAAAACCTTGGATACATATGTTCAGCTGGTAATGTGTGCTTTTATGCTTTCCAGAGTCTTGCTGGGGTTCTAAGAAAATATTTACAAGATGCAAATAAAATGTAAATGGAATCTTGTTTGCATGAAGACAAATTAATGAATGATATTCATGCAGCTCATGCAGTTTTACACACTGCACCAACGTTGCCTTATGATCCTCTAGGACCTTTCTTTGCATAGAAAGCTGATTACCTGAAATGTACTACTTCTTCTTCCTTTTTCTTTTTTTTTTCTTTTTTTTTTTAAAAAAACGGACATTCTGTTCAAGATTATCTTGCCTGGCAATGCATGCCTTCAGATTTTATCTCTTCATCATCTAAACAAACCCTAGTTTCTGAGACGGCTTTCCATTTCCACAGGTGTTTCTTATCAGTTCCACATTTTCTTCTGACAACATGAAAAAAACCCAATCATATGTCCCTGCTTAGTAGCTGTTGCCTGACCCAGCTTTAAGGCTTTTCTGAATGCAGAAATGCGTTGCGTGGCTGCTGTAATATCTCTATACCCCAAGGGTCTGCTGTTCCTTTCTTTTTTACAGCTACAAAGAGTCACATGCTTGGCCCTCACCATAAAGGAAAATTTGATCAAGAGTCAGAGAAGAAAGATGTGACCTATTTAAAACAATGAAATTGTGCAATTATTAGGCATTGTACCCCATTATCTTACCAATACAGTATTTTATTTAAAACATGCTGGGCTGTGGAGTATCAGTGCTTCTGTTACTGTTTCTCCAATGCAGAAACACACATTGTACAAAGGTAATAAGCCCATCTCACGAAAGCCATATGGAGTCCAACTCACTGCTACTTTTCCTGGTTTAACCTTTGCTTTCGTGCATCAGTACCTATCCTACACCTTTTAGCATCACAAGTCTGCTCCTTCCATCTCATCCTCCTTTCATGCAAGTGAATTGATATATTCTGGGTTCTGAGAGATGGTAACTGCAGCGAAGCACACAAGTACCACTAGTATGTGAATTTGATCTGGCTTGTTTTACATTTTTAAATGTAGAAATGGGAAAACATATAGTGGGAATATGCAAGCCTTCAAATGACTTATAAGGTATATTAACATCTCCATCCTACATAAGCTATCATGAAAACAGCATCTTACAGAAAACAGACATCTATAAAGCATCTGCAATTCCTTGTGTCATTTTGAATCTTTGATAGTACTTATTAAAATATTTGTAATTTATATAAATGAACCCAGGCAGCTATAAAATGCTTTGTAATAATTTTGGAGTAATATGTATGATTAGATAGGAATCTTTTCAGGGCAAACACCATTATTTACTTCCAATTTTAATCACCTAGGTGGCTTCAGTCTTAACAGGTGCCCTCGTCCACAATACTTACTGATATAAATCATCCTTCTCATCCTTCTCCTGCAATCTAAGTCAAAGAAACAGTATGCTATGTTTCTGCAGCTCTTGCAGGGTCCAGGCAGTTGTGTGCAGCTGGGACATGTTGCTCCCGCTGGCCCAGAGGCACCCCATGCAATCCCACTTGGCCACCCCATGCAATCCCACTTGGCCACCCCATGTAGAGCCTGAGCAGTACATCCCTGTGGAGGCCGTAGCGCTGCTGGGATTAACAAAAGTTCACATCATTGTGCTGAAAGGGCTTCTGGAGCCAAGTACAGGCTTTCCAGAGATATTACTCAACTCCTAGAGACTTTTTTAGAAAAAAAAAAAAAGATTTTTTTTGCAGAAAAATGATATTTTTTCATAAACATATATGAAACTAAAATTCTCACAGTGGCAACAATGGGGTACAAGAGGGGAAGCAACAGTTCCTTGTTCAGCTGAGTCATGGGGATTGTCAGGCTTTAATATAAGTAACAAGCTTTATGAGTACAGCTGGTTTCTGTACATTTGTACTGTGAGTTTTGCAAACAAATTTGTGTAGCTATCCAAAAGGAGGGCTCATGTGAACAAACCACATGGTTTAAAACATACAAAGCACATTGTTTCTATCAGTTGTACTTTCTTTGTCCACATGTTATTCTAACAGTCTTTTAAAATATTATGAAAAATAGAGCAAAACTTTTCTTCCCTCCCCACTTCACTGAAGATGAGGTGGCATGCCTGACTTCAATAGCTTCAGTGTGTTCTCCATTTTATGCTGGTACTATTTTAAAGGTAAGGTAAGAGGGGAGTAGCATGGGAATACCCTACTGTTCTGGTGTTGTCTCAGCCCGTCATGACCAGTGGAGGTGTTGTCCTAAAGACCTGAACCAAAGTCTTATAACACAGAGTATTACAAGTGCTCCAGCTCTTGCAGTTGCATCAAAGGGTGATGACATTCATTTGCGTGACTCTGCCTGGCAACAGCCAGGGGAAACCCAGTTCCACCACAATTTTGCCCCTCTTGAGTGGCATGAGGCACTCAGAGTAGAGCTGACCCCACTGTCTCTTTATTCATACCATTACCAGGTGTGAACGGGGAGCTTGGAGAGAGTTTCCTCTTTAATCTGTAAGGGCATGTTACACAGGACCTCCTATCTGTGCTGTCAGTCAGAAAAGAATGAGAAGTGAGATGTTGTATACCACTGATCTGATCCTCCAGCTTTCACACTGGCTGGGATCCACAGAAGTGGCTGAAGGTTTGCAGGTGTGGGAAGTGATTGGAGACTGGTTCAGATTTAGAGACTGGTCTTCAGCACAGGCACGTAAAGGAAGAACAATGAAACAGCACATTTTGGAATGACAGTTTAAGTGTTGGTGGCAGCCTGGGTCTCCCTATTTGAAGCACATCAGGAAAGCATTCGTGTCATCCTGCAGCAGCAGCATCAGTCTCTCAGAATGCAACGTTTCCTTCAAACGTGTTTTGTTTACTTGTTCCCAGTACAAAACCACATCTTTTCCAGAGCTTGGTTTTACATCTGTTGAAACCAGGCACAGACACACACTTGCAGACTTCAGGAGAGGCTCATTGCTGAAAAACCTGTACAGTGCACGCTGCGACGGCCCAGATAAATAGGAGGAGCATTTGCCATGCAAGAGGAGTTATGAATCCTGCCGGCGCTGCTGTATCCCATCCATAAGTGAGGTGGCGCTTGTGCAGTCCCGCTGCTCCCTCCCTCTCCCTGTCTTGGAGCCAGGGGAGCCAGACGGACCCATGGGCTGAGCTCACTGCTCCGCACCGGCCTCAGTTCCCAGCCAACACCAGTGAGGACGGCCAGGAGCCACGCAGTCCTTTGCCAGCTTACGTGGCTCTGGGAAATGGAAAGTCCTGTTTACTTTTGGCTGCAATAGGGCTTTCATGGTCCTAATGAGACAAATTTCTCCCTCTGCCTTGCTTTAACTTGCTTGATAAGTCTGAATGGGCATGGTTTTCATCCTAAAAATAAACAATTAAAGAAAGCTAAACAAATACAAGGGAGAGAAATAACTCCTTCCTGTTCTCACAGCTAATCTCTGCAGAATTTAAACATGCTTATCAGCCAGCTGTGCTTCATTATTATCTTTTGCTTCCATCTTTTGTCCCAGTCTGCAGCGGATGCAGGCCGTCTGGTTTGTATCATCCAGCAGTTTGTGCTGACTGGTTCTGATAAAGGAGCCATCAGCTTCTCAGGGGAAAAAAAAAGGTAGAAGGCTTGGAAAAGAGTAAATGTGATAATAAAAAGCCTGCTACAGAGAGCAGAGAAGTCATGAAACACATCCTCACTTTGGCACCAAGGAGCAAGTGATGTTCCACCTAGGTGAGACCAATACCTTACATGTTTGCTCTAGTATTAATCCTGTTAAAAAGGGATGTGCTGGGATATACAAGGACCTCAGAGCCCAGCCACATCTGGTTACACTGTTCATGCCAAAGTATTTCAAGTTTCAGTGGAGAAATTAAATCCCAAACAAGTGACTGAGTGCTTTGTTTCTACCGCCCAGGAAGAGTGAAGGAACTGTGAGGCTGGTGGTGGCCCTTGGTCATTCACACTTGAATTGACAAAGGAAGAGTGGTATCCTAGGCAGAGATGCGTGGACAAAATGACTCTTGTCCACCCCTCTTGCAGCCTTGGAGTAGGGATTGGGCCATGGTCTCTGTCAGGCTGGGAGGGGGCTGGGCGCAGAGTATTTTAGGCTGCTGCGAAAAGCAGAATAGAGCAACAATGCAAGTACTGTAATTTATTTAGCCTTGCAAGGAATGTGAGGGGATGCAAAGGTGTGCTACTGGCACTTTTGCCCTGCTGCATCGCTGCCTCTTCCACATCCCACACACATATGCCCTGAGTCTGCTGTACCCTGAAAGAGAAAATAATTGAACAAATAAGCAGACCTTCGCTTTTCAAAGAACAGAATGAAAGCTGATAAACCACCATAAAGAGGTTACACGAGTCCTGCCCAGTCAGGACTAAGGCATAGATGCAGGGTGGAGTAGGCAAAGTTTGTTTTGGAGGGAAGGGTGCAGCCCATGTAGTCTGATCTCCTGCTCAGACTTGAAATTAGAGAGGGAGGGCGGGATGGGAGGGGGAGCCCACCCCTTTCCATAAACCCCCCAGATTCAGCGTGCGAGGCAGCAGCTCGCAGGATGACTCCAGCCACGGAGGGGCGGTATTGGGGCTCGTAAAGGCACCAGCAGTGCTGGCAGCAAACCTGGGGGACTCCTGGGGGAAAACAGGCGGGGCATTTCTGGATTTCTCGAGCCGCAGAGCAGCTCACAGACATGCTGAACATTTCATGTGCACTACACCAGGTTTTAGCCAACTCAGGCCAGTTTGTGGCTTTGAACGGAAAAAACACACTCAGGTTTCCTGCTGCAGAAGTGTCTGAAGACGGAGTGAGAAAAGGGTCCTTTGTTGTTCGGGTTTTCCTTAACCCAGATTTTTCCCATTGCATTTCAGGGTTAAACGAAACCAGATTTCAAGATGAAATGCAGAGGGGGAAGAGAGAACATGGATATTGATCAAAAGAGTAGAAAACACTTGCTTAAAACCCAAGGCCACACATCTACGGTGTCCCCAGGGGTGCCAAATTTTCCCAGCCTGTTGCAGCATATATTTCAACAAATGTGTGGCAGTATAGGCAGCTGGGGGGCTGCTGGCCAGGAGCAGCCCAGTCCCCAGCTCAGAGGCTGCTGGGTCATGAGCACTGGGAATTGGTCACCATGTGCTGGACCTGTGGCAATCCTCCCTGTTGCCACCTATCAGGCGTCTTCCCCATCTGCCTGGTGTCCAGGCTAGCAGTCCAGGCATGAGAACAAAAATTAAAAGTATTGGTATCCAAGCTATACAGTTACTTTTGCAGGTAGGGCTGTCTCAGAGAGCCTTTAACTGGGTTTGACGTGTGGGTTTTTCCCTCTGCTTTAGCTTTGCAGAAGACTTCTCCAGGGCTACAGCTATCCAGTTTTACCAGCACTGTAACTTCTATTGACAATCTTCTTCGTATTTTATAGTAGGCTTTTTAGTCACCACATGCCATAGAAACATTGTCAACCACTCATAACGTTCAAACAAGCTAGACTGTATTCATCATCCTATTCTGGGAAGACCTACAGAAAGGAAAGGTCACACAAAGTCTTACAAAAGTGCACTTTTTTGAAGCATGTCTTACCACTGCTTTGGATAGAAAGGGATTGTTAATATACCACGTAGCAGAGACTGGAAAGAATTATGCATGAAATGACAGAGGAAGGTTCCTGAGAAATTACCGTCCATGTTATAACTTCATGAGATAAATATGATGCTTTTTTTATATACTGTTCCTTTGAAATGTTCCATGCATTCAGCTTTGGAGAGCTTGTAAACTGCCACTTTATTCATTTTTGCAGCTGAAATAAAAACTTTTAAAAAAGAAAAAAAGGCTTTGTAATAAAACATTCAGTTTTACAAATCCTCCAGAACACATCAAACCCCTTTTTTCATCATACTGCCAGGAGACTTGAAATACAAGCTTGTCCTCTCACCCTGCATGAGGAACTCTGTTCTCTTGTAACAGCTGTTAGCAGAAGCTGAGGGGCGGTCATGTTTATCTTAAGAAGAATTTTTGGCAGGACTCACTCCTGAAGATTGGGTTCAAATATTCCTCTGTCTCAAAAAGAGTATCTGGTTAGGAGGAGGAACTGGCTGCCTGGAATTGACTGAATATGATGAAAAAACTAGTGAACTAGTGGCTTTAAATTGAAGGGGGAAAGATTTAGGCTAGACATTAGGAAGAAATTCTTCACGATGAGGGTGGTGAGATACTGGAACAGTTTGCCCAGGTAAGTTGTGTATGTCCCCTTCCCAGAAGTATTCAAGGCCAGTTTGGATGGAGACTTGGGCAGCCTGGTCTGGTGGGAGGTGTCGCTGCCCATGGCAGGGGGGTTGGAACTAGATGATCTTTAAGGGCCCTTCCAACTAAAACTGTTCTATGATTCTGTGATTAAAAAGCATTTCTTTACCGGGAGGGTGCTACAACACTGGAGCAGGTTTTCTAGAGAGAGCATGAGGAGGGAAAGTAACAAGAAAGTAAAGAGAAAGTATATTCTCTCCCGAGGCAACAGCTTAGCCAAGTCCTGTGGCAAGGCTCCCAGACCCTTTCCCAGCTGCAGTAACAGAAGCAGCAGAGAGGAGCCCGTTGCAGGGACAGAGCAGAGCAAGATCTGCCCTTGCCTGTCTCCTATCCTCATACTCAAACAAAGGGGCTTCAATGTCTGTAGAAGTCAGGTAATCAACCCTCACTGCATACAGCACGATGCCCACCAGGGTCAGGATGTGGCTGATGCCACGGCCACTGTCCCTGACAGTGTGCAAAGCAAAAGCTCAGGGCCTGGAAACCTCCCCAAAAAGAGCAGCAAGGGTACCAATCCCGTCTGGAAGAAGAGCAAGCAAGGCCACAATGATCTAAACAATCTGTAAGCATGCAGAACCATTTTTATTGAAACATCTGAACTACACGGAAAACATCTCCTGTCTACCTTATCGATGCCTACCAAGACTATCCTCTATGTCCTACACATCTCTAACTACTTGTGGAGGTATTCCTCAGCCCAGACTGCAGGAGCACGAGGCAGGCCACGCTGTCCCTTGGCAGTGGAGCGATGGAGCAAATAAGACCCAGACTGGAGGCATCCAGAGCCGGTCCAAGCAGTCCCATTCCCCACATGGAGGCAGGGGTGGCTGCCAAGTTTGTGCAGGATGCAGGAGCCCAGGCTTCTCATCAGCTCATCCTCAAGGTGTAGGAGGAATCAAAGCTACTCCAAGCTGCACATACACACCAGCTTCAAGTAGATGCAGCCGTGCCTTGCAAGAATCCCCCATGCTGCTCATTTCCTGAGGGAGAAGTGCCGGATGGCTGGTCTCAGTTGCATGAGCAGGCGGTCACTGACGTTGTCTTTGTGTGCCTTCAGGTGTTGGGAAGCACTTCCCTGTCACGGGCCTGGATTCAGGCAGTCAGAAAGTTCTTTGTGGGAAGGGCTTGGGGAACGCAGCAGAGGTCCCCACCTAGGATCCACACGCACCAAGTCCTCTTTGCCCGCACCTCTCCGCCACACTCCTGTCACTTTTGCTCCTTAGTAGTTGTTTAAAACTCACGCCAATGCTTCTGGAACGCCTGTTTCAGCCACCCATGAGTGAGCAGCCGCCTCTGGGGTGCAAGAATCACCTCCTCCTTTCTGGGCTTTCCTCGCTCTGGCTCTGCATTGAACTAGTGCTGGGCTGAAGAACATAATGTCCGTGCTGCTGATCCTCCTCGATGGAGTGTTGCTCCGGACACTATGGCAGAGTATCTTAAGGGCCTGGTTTCTCCTCCCAGAAACCCTCCTCAGTCTCCTCCTCATCACTGCCAGAGTTTCCCTGCTGGCTGCCGCTCTCCCTGGGCAGCCAGTAGAGCCCAAAGAGTATGAGCAGGATTTCGGCAAACACCCAAAACCACAAGTTATGGCAGATAGTGACGAACATGCCTTGCAGGATGACTTCGTCTGGGTCTGGGCTGCTCTGCTCCATCTCCTCCAGCCAATCCATCATCCAGTTCTCAGGTTGAAATGATCTTTAGATGATCTTTAAAGACCCTTCCGACTCAAACCATTCTATGATTTTAGGATTCTATGATTCCATGAACCCATTTCAGGGATCACCACAAGGTAAGACTCCGGGTAGCTAGGAGGTTAAAAAAATTATTCAACAGGGAGACTGGAGAGCCAATGAGAAAAGAACCAGTCCAGGAAGTAGCAGGTGGAGAACAGGACTTTTGAAAAGGCGTGTTGTGCAGCAATCAGGAAGGTGAGATCTCTTTACTGGTCACCTGGTAGATGTTGGGAAATTTCAAAGATCAGAATGTGTAGGGATAAACATTGCTGTCTTATGCTGTAGGTGCCCCACGGACATGGACATGGCCACATTGTCCATCTCTCTGATTCAAAGTCCACTGAAATAGTTGGAGAGACTGTATCCTCATACTGCTTTTGGCCATGGTCTTAGCAAGGGGAGATTTGAAAAGTCGTCTCTTACTGCTGCCTGCAGACATGCAAACACTTTTTTCATGGTAGCCAAAGTGAGAGACTACCTATATTTCTTTCCTTCTAAGCCCAGCATCAGTAACCTACGCTTTCTCAAGAAAAGAAAATGAAGTAGATGTGATTTGCTTGTGCCTTCCCTGGACAACAATCTCATCTTTATCTGGAAGAGAAGATACAAGACCAAAAGAAGAAAACACGAGAAAGAGCACAAGAAGAAAAAATGTTGCCAGAGGTGCTGTTTGGCCTGGTGAGGTGGTGTACTGAGCCAGGCTGATAGGAGTTTAGAGAGGTAAAGGGCACTGTAAATCTGTCATGGTTTACCCCTGACCTGGCTCATTTCGACAGCTAAAACTGAGCAGTTGACTCCCAGTTCCTTTCTCCCTCCCCCATGGAAAGGAAAGGGTTGAAAACTAAAGCTACAGCTTTAATGAAATAATAACAACAGCAGCAGCAGCAACAATAGTAATATTACAAAGAATTACTGAAATATATAAAAATACATGAGATTGCACCCCTACCCCACCCCTCGATGACTATATGTCACCACAAATACTGTAGATCATACATGAGGGAGTGGGTCCATAGCTAGGAGGGAGCTGGACTCAGGAACTGGATTCAGGAATGCTTGGATACGGAATTAGGAACAACCAGACAGATGAGGTCCTCACTGGATGTTGGCCATCACAGAAGAGGATGAGACCCCCGTGATCTCTCATGTTTATACCAAGTATGATGTGTATGGGATGGAATACTGTATTGGTTGCTTTGAGGTCACTTGTCCTGTCCGCCCCTCCCTGCAGGTGCAGCCTTTTTTGGCCATCTCAAGGACGGCCTTTATTACTATAAGAATAAGTATAATTCTTGGCCTTTCTGCATACCAGTGCCCCACGTTATGACTTCTGGAGAGAAACTGTCTGAAAAACATGCGGTTACCTTTAAGAAAATGAAGTTACTTAGATGAGACAGAGTTAAGAGTCAGACAACTGACTCTAGTTTAGCTCAGAAAACTGACTCTAATTTAGCTCAAACCACAACAAAATGAAATCCGCCATTACTGAGAAGACTTTGCTGTTTTCACATGCTGATAAAAGTAATAAACAAATACACCCAAACCTACAGCTGAATGTATCTTGAGGGCGTGCTTGCTGTCAGGAGCAAGTTCCCTACTTCCTCGGCTGCCTGCATAGTTAGAGCAGGAATTTTCCTGAGGAGCAGCCCCTGACATTCCTGTGGAGGAACTGAAATGCATATTCTTCCTGCTGCACTCAACATTTCTGCTTGGTTGGGTGGACCAGGGATCTGCACCAAAAGGAAAGAGCTTTCTGGCAGGTGGCGGATTAACCAGCAGGCAGAGCCAAACCTCTGTTCTGCAGCTGTCAGGGGTGCCCAAAACCTTCAAAAGCCGAACAGTGAAATGTATTTGTGCAGCCACTTATTTGGAGACCTAGAATAAAAGCTTAATTATGGTATAAAATGTTTGAACTCCAGGAATGTTTATGTTGTCAGTGTATTTCAGACTCTGTACAGAAGTGATGTAAACACATTGGGAAGTAAAGGGCCAACATTTTTTTCTTTTATTTGGATGGGCAAAATATGCCTCTTGTATATATGATATTATTTAATAAATAAATATATCTTTTCCAAAATATTGCAGACATTGCATCCATTTAAATGATTACTGTTCTCCCCTCACCTGCCAAATCCTCAGCAGTCATGAACTGCACTACCCATCCTGTGACTGCTCCCTCTTCTCTGTAGTTTCCAAGGTTTTTTTCAAAGCTTGATGAGAGTTGGAGAATGTCAAACTTCCTTGTAAATTATTCTCTCTTCCTCTCTCGCCTTTTACCCTCTTTGATTATAGCCAGCTTTGCTCCTTTCATAGTTCAATATGAGTTTACATGCTGCAACCATAAAGCTAGGACAGAAAGATAGGATGACTTGTTTATCTTCACCATAGCCAGCTTCTAGAGTCAGCTTAGCCTAGTCCAGTTGACTTGTCAAATACTTCAATTCTATAACAATATTTTAGATATCATAGTGAGCAACTAGTAGCTTTGGAAGTGGGCTGGAATGTTATAATTAATGTCTTAAAGTCTGTCTGTGATGTCTGTGTATAATGCCTATCCACCTCTAGTGTCTTTTCAGAGACTTTGCTTTCTTAGAGATTTTCTCTCATCATCTTTCGCTTCAAGAAACTTTTTCTCCACCACAGAACACAGAATAACATCTGCAGTTTCTCAGGAGAAAAGAAAAATATGTCTGCCTTCCCCAGTGGCTGGTTTTGTTTATGGGATTCAGAGCAGCATGGATTCTCTTGAGGAAACAAAACTCGATTTGAGTGGCTTTTTGCCATTTGTTTAGACATTACTGAAGGTCTAAACCGTTTTCTCCAGGCTTTCCCTAGCTGTTCTTTTATTTTCCTGGGATTTTGTCATGGAACTAACAGCAAGTGGAAATGATGGCTTTCTCCAAGGCACCTGGCAAACCTCCCTCCAAGTGGGACTGAGAGCAACCCTGGATACGCTTCATGGTGGATTCAGTCCAAGCAGCTGTCTCTATTCTCAAGGCTACATTATGGTTTAGAGTGCTCCTTTTTCCTGGTTGTCCAAATGGGTGGCTGTGAAGCGGGTGGAAGAAGGGGTGCTGCATGAAATAGCTGCTCATCAGCCTTGGAACCAGAGCTTTTCACACAGACTGGGCAAGAGGGAAATGACGGCTGGTGGGTGATAGGACTGTGTCTCAACATGCAGTCAGGACATGTGTCTAGGCATGCATTTAGATCAGGAGTTTGGAAAGTGCTTACTGGAGCTGCCAGCAACAGCTAACCACTGCCTGTCTGGGAAGGACTGTGCACATTTTTGAGAAGGAGCTGGTTTATTCTTACTTAGCCATGTCTCATATATGGGAAGCAGCATAATAGCACAGCATGGCCTAATTGCTCACATCTGGATCCCTGCTGAAAGTGTGTGGTGGTGTATATGCATTTTCAGTAGAAGCAGCATGATTTACTGAGCTGTTCTTGGAAGCAGCAGAAGGTTAGTAAGTACAAAACAAATATACTCCAAATAATAACTACAGCCCAGAGCTCCTCTCCACCCCTTTGTTCCATGCACACTCACACACGTACACGCATGCATAAATGGGCTGCTAGAAAAGTATTGCTTTCAGAGGACTTTTTGTTCAAATAAAAGCAGAAAAGAAGCCTCTGTTTAAAGACTACACTAGCCATGGATAACATTTATTCATCAGAGCCATGTAGTTCTGAATCTTGACATTTAAACAGAACTAAAATAAAACACATCATGCTTACTACTTCTGCTACAATATTAATAGCAATGGCTACCTCTAGCACACAATTTTCTACCAGTGCGCCACTGTGCAGCCAGCCACAGGAGGAGGTTCAGGCTTTGTCCCAGGAGCTGTGTGGTATGGTCTGTTCTCCCTCACACTGTTCTCACAGTAGTTCAAAGCAATGGAAAACCCAGGTTCATACTTCACTGGTAGTGTGCGCAGATCTCATGCCCAGTACAGCTGCCTAATGCAAATAAAGCAGCTTTTGGAGGAAAGGAGAACTTGTAATTTTGTATGACCTGTCTGTGAAATTCTGCATATTTTATTTGTTTGTTTGGGAACTTGAGGGAGTTGGAAGGAACCTGAACCTGTGTACTATCTGTGAAATTCTGCAAATTTTGGTTGTTTGTCTTGGGGGGCTGAAGGGGCTGGGAGGACTTTGTTATCTGATGAGGAATGAGTATGCAATGCTCATTTGAATTTGAATTTGTGTGCTAACTTTGAAAATTGTATTTGAAAACAAGAGTATCCCATCCACCACAATTTCCATGTATGAATGGATTCTCCTCCCTTTTTGCCTCTCCATGCCTCTGTAATCTAATCTTTGCCTCAGGATTAATTCAGTAATCACATTAATGTGCTTAGGTACATACCAGGCCTGCTCTTAGGTCAAGTTTTTACTTCAGTCACTCTTACTTATCCTGGTTCTCATTATTTGTTATGAAAGATGAGGAAGGAGAACCGATTACAAAACTAAGATGGATGAGAGTAATTATATGAAACATTTAGTAAGTCCTGAAATTATTCTGAGTTGAATTTATAAAAATATCCTTCCCTCCCCACAGTGTTTGCTCCAGTGATCAATAATTCAATTCCAGATAGCATGCATCCACACAATCATCCTTTTTTACTGGAATTCAATTTGTTTAACTATCCAAAACCACAAAACCCCTTTCTACCCCTTGACTTCTCCCATCATCTTCCCTCCACCTGCAATTGCCTCTGTCATACATCTCACTGTTACTGATTGACCACCTGCCAAATATACATTTTATCAAATTAAAATTTTTCCTCTAAAAATCTGGGAGGGAATTAGTGCTTATAAATTCTACTTAAGATCGTAATTACAGCAATCTGTGCATCTAGGTGGGTTACTTCTCTTTGTTTCCTGCAAACAAGTCCTGCCATGAATCTTTCAGCTCTACCACACACCAAGAGGCTTTTGTTTCATTTCGTTTTGAATTATTTCTATATAAAAATCAACACATCAGCTGAATGTTCAAATTTCTGTTAATAACTGTCTTTATTGCTTTCCGAGTTTGTTTTCCTTTAACTTGCTAATTTTCCAATAGCCCCTAGCTGGCATAGGAATGGACAACTACTTATTTTATTGTCAGTTCTTGTACTGAAATAAAAAGCCATTGACTTGAGTCACTGTGTAGGGGACCCCTCCTCTTGCAGGGAATTCACATCTTTTGGGGAAAAAAAAAAGTCAGGTCAACATTTTTGTCAGTTTAAATCTTCTCAGCATGATATTTACACAGCAAAGCTGTAGCTAGAGATGAAAGAAATGATGTTAGATACAATTTAAAAGCTTGCTATTCTTTTCTTAGCAGCTCATTCACCCTTGATCTTCCATTGGGGATGGGGAGGGGAAGGAGGATGGATGTTGGCTGCTTGTTTGTGGCTGTACAGATGAGAGTTTGACTCTTGGTACCACTGTACTGACAGCCTCAGTGTCCTGATTGTCTCTCTAATCCAGATCATCTCACCAGTCAGGAGGGGTTGCCCAGTACCGCATCAGTGAAGTCTGGTGGGTGGGAAGGTTTTATCACCCACTTAGATCTCTCACACCATCTCTAGACTCCAAGGAGATTAGGACATTGTGCAGTAGAACGGATGTAAGGGTGCAAACCCCACTGAGCTTTTAACTGCTACGATTTATTAAAATCTGCCCTGCAGCTCTTGGTTTCATTCAGTGAGAATGTTCTCCCTGTTATCACTCTACTGTTTGTTTTGCTTTCACCTTCTCTCCTTTCCCCATTTCTTTCTTTTATTTGCTTTTTTGTGTGTGCCTGTATGAGTCTAACTCCTTGTTAATTTTCCTGTGTCTTTCCTTGCTTCAGCACTTGGTTTCTCGGCACCAAAACAAAGTTGCAAAAACAGGGCATGAAAATATGCCATGTGTATAGTTACAAGAATGAATGCTCTGAAGGTACAGGAGTGGCTGCAAAGCCTAATTGCTCTTTAAATGTAACTAGAGACACTTATGGAGGTGACTGCATGGCAAGTAACCAGTGATACTAAAGGACTGAAGTCAATGACCAGAGCAGATTCTTCCAGTCTTCTTTCATTTTCTGTTGGACTACCAGTATTAGGCAGTTCATGCCAAACTAAAACCTCATAAGCAACACTTCTAATAATGACATGTAAATAAAGAGTCAAATGCTACGGACAGTATTGCTGAAATAGTAGTTTTCAGTGTTTATAGGGTCTCAAGGGCCCTGGATCCTTTAAACAGTACCAAAGAGGATGTTAGTCACCCTACTTTGTGGCAGTATGACAGTTTTCCAGCTACAGGCATTCCTGGCACTTACATGAAAATTATCATCCAAGGGAAAAAACTCTGCCTCTGACCAGCACAGTTACTGTATGTAGTGTTCCCAGATGTTGTTTTCTTCAAATGTGGCTTCCTCATGAAAGTGTCCCATTTGGCAGTAGGTAGAGCAGCAGAAGTGAGTTTTTGTGATGCCAGCTGAGTAACAGAAGATACAGAACACTTCACAGCATAAACTGTAAGGACAGTTCTGGCCAACAGGGGTATTTTTATTTATTTTTAAATTTTGGGGTGGTTTTTTTCCAGAATTTTGAAAGAACCTTTTCTTTGTCTGCAGAGATTTCACAGAGAAAATAAATGCTGTAGTATTGGCTTAGTTCCTGGGACTGGATTTTTGCAGTATGAACTGGAGACACGGAGCAGAAACAGATAATCAAGACTGTTAGTCTGGAAACCACGACATCCCCTTCCTGAAAAAATAAAATAAAATTAGGAGTTTTGTAAGCCTATTTCATTTGAATCACTCACAGAAGACATTTCATAATATCATAACTGAATGCTACCCTTGAACAGAACAGAGTATTGATGAGCTAAGTATGATCAGCATATCTAAAAGTAAATAAATCTTTTAATCAGTGAGCTCATTTTTATCTGTTGCTGTTAAGCATTGTAGAGACTTTTTTTGTTCTTGTACCCCTGTGGGAAAAAGCAAAACAAATCAAAAAGCCCTTCTTCCATCCAGTGTTATAAGATTGAAAACATTTGTTTCTTGAAGTAGAATGATTTTCAGTTCTTATACCCTTCCAAATATCACATTCCACAAATTTGAGAACACCAAAATTGAATTACTGATATTTATTCAAGAAACCACAAAAATGCTTGGACCTTTCAACCACTAGTATTGTGATCAGTGTGATTCCTGTCTGAATGTTGATGGTGAAAATGATGACTTATTTTAAAAATAAAAACTAACATTCCAGACACTCCCATCTTGGTTGACAATAAAAAGAATTGCTACTTAAGTAAAAGCTTCTGTTAAACATAAAGCTTCACTTTCTTACATTAACAGCAAATGAGAAGATCCTAAAGTGTCTTACCTGTATGTGGGGTATTACTTTATTTTATCTTCATCTTTAAGTATTATTATTACACGGATTTTATTGGTAAAGTTGCTAAAGAATTCTTACAAGAAGTTGATTTATACCTGAAAAAAAATGAATATAGTGTGATATATTTTAATTGGATGGCATTTCTAGTAAAAGCAAGATTAAACAGAGAGAGAGAGTTATCCTAAAATTAACTGTGGTTGTGGGGTGGGGGGCATTATAATATTCTCCAGGTATGTAGTAAAATGGACGTGTCAAATCAGGCAGAGTAAGGTCTTTAACTATGGCTTTATACACTCAGTCACTAGTTGTATAATACAGTTAGTGTGTAGTTGGTGATATACGGTAAATCTACTCCAAAAAGACAGAAACACCTAAGTCTGATAACATAACAAAAGACTAAAGAAGAGTTCAGCTCTCCAAGCCAAGACGTACATGGAGAGTGAAGGTATCCAACAGCAGAGCAGGAGCACCACTCAACTCCTATGAGTTTGTATGTGGACTTATGAAAAAACCCTCTATTTTCCTTTCCAAAAAGACTTCATGCATGCATTAGGGGTGAGGAAGTTAAAAAAAGAAAAGGCAAATAGTGTGAAGCTTTAGGATAATTTATACTGTGAGACTGTTAGCATAAATTTTTCACCTTAATGCACAATGGGCAATGTGGAGAGAAAGTACCTTGTTGAATGTGTCTTAGAACAGGCTTAAGCATAGACAAGATAAAATAACAAAGTGTTTATGTAAAGCTTTATATGCTATTCAGTATTTTCCAGTGAGTTAAGCAGACAACAGTAGTGTTTCAACTGTCCAAGGCACACTGAATTATTTATTTTTCATTATAAAAAGCAAGTTTTAAATGCAATTTTCAAAAGACAGTATTTCAGCACTTTCATAAGCTTTAAACAGGATCCTAGGCAAGTCCTTCGCTCAAAAATAATATACATTATTCCACGAATTTGTCCCTGATACAGCAAGAATGTCAGCAATTATATGCATAGCAGTCTTACATGCTCACAATTTGTATTTCCAGAATCATCTTGCTTTATCTTATTCCAGTATAAGCTGGTATATTCATAAATGTCTTCTATTCGTTCTCATTCCTTAATGCTTCAGGGGAGAGGGCGCAATTAGGCAACCAATGAAAAAGGCAGACGAGCCTTTGGACAACATTGCCTGAGTAGTTGTACTCATTCTTCTCATTGAGGTGCAGAGGCACTGCTGTATGTTCGGTCTCAGTACTCTTCTACCCAGTGCAGGGGTAAAAAGCAGAAATTAAGGAGCAAGCTAAATTTCAGCTGTTCTGCAGCATGTGTGATGTTCCCAGCTTTCAGCATTTTTTTACAAGAAATGTAGGCTTCTCTTGGGTTATTTTGCCTAAGTATAGCATTAGGCACTTATTAAGAGGGAAGCATTAGTTTCATTTTTCCTTTCTCACCTCTATCCTTCCATCTACTTTCTCCTACCACATAGGTTACACATGGATAGCCATCTTATTACAGAATTCCCTTGCACATGGGATTGGATTATTAGCTGTATGAGCTATCCCATAAAAAGTGACTCTAGGCTGCTGTGCAGCTATTTCAGTGTTTTTTTCTTGAGTATTTAGTGACTTGAATTAAAAGTCTAGGATAAGATGGGAAGAGAACACAGAAAAATTAGCACAAAGCTGTATGTAAGGCCACCGAAAAATCAGACAAAATCGATTTGAAGGGTGAAGGGGGTGGAGA
Organism: Phaenicophaeus curvirostris; assembly: GCF_032191515.1. Lineage (NCBI taxonomy): Eukaryota > Metazoa > Chordata > Aves > Cuculiformes > Cuculidae > Phaenicophaeus > Phaenicophaeus curvirostris. Next base: position 56,487,486 of record NC_091392.1, on the reverse strand, counting down.
ACAAGTCTTACAAGGAGCAGCTGAGGGAACTGGGGTTATTTAGCCTGGAGAAGAGGAGGCTGAGGAGAGACTTTATTGCTCTCTACAACTACCTGACAGGAGGTTGTAGAGAGGTGGGTGCTGGACTCTTCTCCCACGTGACAGGTGATAGGATGAGATGGAATGGCCTCAAGTTGTGCCAGGGGAGGATCAGATTGGACATTAGGAAAAATTCCTTGACTGAAAGGGTTATTGGGCACTGGAACAGACTGCCCAGGGAGGTGGTTGAGTCACTATCCCTGGAGGTATTTTAAAGATGGGTAGATGAAGAGCCTAGGAGTATGGTTTAGTAGTGGACAGGTATGGCTGGGCTTGAAGTAATTCTATCATTCTATGGTTAAATTGCAACAGTTTTCGAAGCAGTTACAAAAAAAAAGGGGTCAGAAGATCCTGAGACTTTTGATTGTATTTTTCCTAAGGACTCAAAGGAACTTTGTAGATTTTATTGTAACCCTAGGGGGCCCTGAGTTGCTGTGCTGAGGTCTGAAGGAAAAGGCTTTTCTCACAGGGAAAGAGTGGATGGAGAAAGAGGATAGGCTCATGTTCTATTTCTGTTGATTTTTTTTTTTCAGGAAATTTTGCTTTTTACGTACAAAAAAATCTATCTCCTGAGTTTAATAGTTCTTCTGATAGTCCTGAGGTCTTATTTCAAAAAAATGTTGTAGACCCACCTCACTGATTGACTAACAATCGTTAACAGTGACAGCAAACACAGCAGCCGTGACAGCAAACACAGCAGCCATGACAACAAACATATAAAAGACTCACCTTCAGTATATTCCTCTAACTTTTCAGCTACTTTGAAAACAGGAAAACACTGGTTTTGTTTTTGAATATGAAGGTACCAAAGCAGATTTATTTTTATCGCCTGCACAGTTGTGCATGTTTGAGAAATGAAAACAAGAAAAAGCAACTGTAAAAATAATGAAAAGTTGACCGTTAGTTTTCATAGTTACTTCTTTTTCATGTCTTGGAAAACCACAAAGGGAATCTTTAATCCCAGTTGGTCTAGTGAAGTGATAAATTACGTCTTCATTACCTATTCCTCTGGCAGTTCTTTGGGCAAATGGAAACCACCAATAAAGCCAAATATTTTGGTCTGTAAGGATAAAGGCTTTTATAATGGCTAGGAAGAAAATACACTTGCAACACTATAAAAAGGAAGGTTTTTTTCATCTTCTCTAATTTGAGACTACTGATGTTGTCAGCTCATTTTTGTTGTTAGCTCAAAACATCCTTTAAGCACTTTATTAGGTCTTATTCAACAAATAATCCCACTGACCTACACAGGAATGACTCACAACACTAGCAACTCGCCAGTGATACATAAGTAATCATAATATAAGACTGTTGGAACTGTTTGGAACATATTTCAGTTATTTTTGTGACATTTTAATCTGATATTCTATAAATAGCCCTAGGAAAATAACTTTGTAGAGGAGACATATCATAGCAAAATATACCAGTGCAAGAAAATACTTCAGGCTATTTTAAGTAATTATGTATGCAGACAATACGGTGAGTGAACATTATTTCTTTACTTATTTTCTTAAATCTTGTTTATTTTTCTGTTTTAAGTGGATGCATAAAGAACAGCTGGATACCTTCAAAAGCCCACTCTTAAGCATCTATAAGTCTCCTAACTAGTCAAGTATTATCCTTGACTCTTTTGATAGGCCCTCTATATTTTCTAAGTACAATGAATTTGTTTTGTTCTGATTCAGCCACAGTCACCTTTCCAGCAAGTCCTAATCAACCATTACTTTAAACTGTGAAAACTTGTTCCCTACTGAGGTCAAAATAATTTTTTCTCTAACATGTGTTTATGGTGGAAACAGTAAAGGCAAATGACAAAAAGGGAATTGTCACTTTAAAAAGTGATACAAACTCTTACATTGTTTTCTGTCTTGTTTTTACAGCAATGCCTATGGTTTTATACCATGCCTATGGAAAAGTTCTGCATGCATTGAGTTTTTAATGGGATGCTATTATCTGAATTTTGTTGTTTTCGTATCAGCCATTCTTACTGTTGTTTGATTATGACACTTCCAATGGCAAGCAGTGACCTTCTCCAGGCCTTGATACCATTAAATGCTGCAAAGTACTGTTTGAAGTTGACTCAGCTTTGACTTCAGCTCTTTTTTTTTCCTGGTATAGATTCAAATGCCAAACTGTCATACAAAGTCGTGTTGCTGTCATAACCTTAACAGACTTTTAACAGGCTGCAAGAGCATGCAGTCAAATATTTGAAGTGGGTATTTTCCAGCAACCTCACTTAATCCACCTTTTATAGGAGGAAAATTAAAGCTATGTTTCCACGGAGTTCAGACGAGGTTTCTGGAAGTATGTGCTTGTAAACAAAATTAGAAAGATTCTTCTCACCTGCTTCTACTTTCATTCCTGATTAAACCCTAAGGTCAATTATTTGAAAATCTGGGGAAACTTCTGAGTTAGAGGCTGATCAGATTCCAGAAAGAGAAGAAATCCAAATGGCAAAAGGAGTACGAATGAGGCAAAACTGGTAATCTTGACAAATAGATTTCCTTTTTTAATGTAGTCTGTCAACTAAAAACAGGGAAATTATGACGCAGTAGGAACAGAAATTATTTATCATGATAACAACCCGACATGTATATCAAATCGATGGCAAGTTTCACAATAAACATATTTTCTCCATTTTTTTCTACAATACAAGAATGCGAGGGCCATTTTATCTTCCTCTTGAGTAAAGGGTCCGTCTTTTGCTTTCCTGTATTTTTTTAAAAGAGCTGATCCAACTAGACATTAGTTAACACTAATGTTAAAACTCTAGATGAAATGTTTCGATGATCCCTCTTTGTAAAATGTCACACTGAAGAAAGTATATATGTATCAAGGCAAGGAACTTAGGGGTATATCTGGCAGCAAATTTTGGGTTAGTGTGTATTACTGGCATTAGTAGATGCTCTGGCTATATCTATACTAGAAAACTAAACAGGGCCAGTCTCCTGGCTAACTCTGTTCAAGAGATGCTCACTCCTACTGCTCATTTGGCAGTCTCTCGGGCACAGTTTTGGCCTGAGCTCACCAGCACCTTTCTAATAAAGTGAGAGCCTGTGGCCAAAGACTGTTCTCAGTAAATAGTCTGCATGAATATATTATACTGGGATGGTGGGACCAGAGAGAATTTAGCTGCATCAACTTAGCAGTACAGATGAGTATACTGTATTTTGCAGCTGCCATACCAGTTGGCTATAGGACCCTAGAGCAGGCAATGGCCCATTTTAACAGATGCAGCCTCTAAAGCTAGTGGTGCCTTTGAATATTTTCTGTAGCTGCTGAAACTACAAGTTAAGATGCAAACTATGTGCAGAAGGAACGGAGACAAGTAGGGATTTTGAGAAGGTATTTGTGATGCTGATGGTCTCGTATTCCCTCCTGTGGAAACTAGCAATAAAGAGGCAGGGAGAAAAGAGGAAATATGTGTGGAAATAGCAAAGAGGCCTTTCAGAAGCATCAGGAGGCTCTTCTGCTCAACTGTAGAAATGAACATGAGAATATGGTGAGGAATAGAGCCCACGTGATCTTCACTTCTCACTCCTCATACCCAGATTGTAGCTGGAAATCCCTGTAGCCTGTAGCCATCAGCACTATTCTCATCCATACCAGATAAAATTTTGAGGTTGCCCTTAAGCCATTTTATATAGGTGCCCAGCTGAGGCATCAGGCCTCTATTTTCTCCACTTGGTTTACAGGAAGCCAAGTCTGAACTGTTTCTTTACACATCAGTTTATAGCAGCAGCAACAGTAGTTAAGTTAGACACTTCTGGTTTGACAGGATCTGATTCTCTGTCTTGTGCAGCTATTGGCAAAGATACCATTGACAAGTAGGAGTGTCAGAGCCACAGACACACAGTGGTCTGGCTGTCTGACCAGCCCTGTGCTCGGTTAAATCTGGTTAATATCTTTAATGACAACAGGTTTAACATGATGTTGTGGGTTGCAAAAGCTAACCAGAAGCAGGGATCTAATATTGTTCTAGGAACTATAATATCCCTAGTGTGTTTCGTATGCTATTCATTTTTTTCATTTGGGGCAGTAAATACAAAATGCACTAGTCGCTTTTTTGTAAGATTGCTTGCAGTAGTTTGTGCAAATAGCATACAGACAGGTGACTCCACAAAGGTCAAGAATCTAAATTCTTTTAGAGCTAGTCTTACTTTTCTTGAAATATGTTCCTCCTTTCTCTTGTGCTGATGAACACTTACCAGCAGAAGTGCTAAACTCTGTAGCAACTCTGCTGGTTTAGTCTTGAGATCTGTTTGACAAGAGGGAAATAAATACTGCTTACTAGCTCAGTATAATATCACAAAAGGAGAATACCAAATCCAGAACAGATAATGAGAACATCAAAAATGTTCAGTGAGGCAAAGCAATAATATTCCAGAAATTGGAAATCCCATAAGATGAAGTTAGTGAAATGGAATGTCTGTCATGAGACATAAAATGTCTGATGAAAATAAAGAGGGTTTAAGAAAGTTATTGAAGACATTGAACCAATATATTTTAATCTCAGAATCAGGAAGTCTGAGAGAGAGTTGTCAGGTGTATTGGAGCCTGAGGAACCTTAATAAGTATTTAAGGAAGGGAACAAGCTTATAGAGTTTGTAGGTTGGTTTTAAGCATGTTTCTGAGTGGCGATTTGGTTGAGATGTTGCTTGAGACATACTGTTTTAAGGGAATAAGCAAGAAATCAACAAGGTGCCAAAGAATAATAATGAAAAATATAAATTCAGAAAAAAAAGAAGTTACAGATGCCTAGAAATTTTACAAGGACTGAACACTGAATTTTCTGAGATTAAGACAATACAATGACAATGCAAGCTGCATAATATCAGCTGCTACGTGAGGGAATGGAATTGTAGCAAACAGTTAATTTACAAGTTTTAAGTCCTAAAGGATAATAGTTTAAATACAAAAGATTAATTAAGAGATCTTAATTAAGAGATTAATTAATCTTAATTAAGAGATCAAAGAAAGATTTAAAAGTAGGGATTTAAAATATTTCTGTAATACAATCATATGATTTTTAAATATTTACATTTCACACTTAGTGTTTAAACATTAGCCAGTTCTGTATTGAATTTATAACTGACAATACTAGGACTTTTATCTTGTAGTCAGAGGGTTTATTTTATTCCACATGGGTTTTTCTTTTTCATTGTTTTCTATATATCTGTAGCATCATCAATGCAGGAGAAAACAGGAAAGCTAAAGAAATGAATGGGCTGAGCAGTTCATTAGAGAGATTATATCTGTATCTGGGTGATTCTCATAGAAACCTGGATTAATCTTCAGCAAATAAGAATGGAAACTTTAATTTAGTTCCAAGACTAATAAAAATGTTCTGGATGGAAATGTGTATCATTTAACAGCACAGCCTTCTTCTTACTCACATTGTCTGTATATTGCATTACTCCTCAGGGAACACATTCCTTCACATTTTTCTCCATCAAAGCCAGACTTCTACTATGCCACGTAAATTCAGCCAGTACTTGAAATGAAAGAGCTGGTGGCTCATTGTTACATAAACCTGCTGACGAGTTCAGAAGTGATGGCGTTTCTGAGTTTCTCAATTCTGTCTGTTCAGCAATGGGGATTTCTGCGGCCAACTCCTGTGCTTGCAGCATGCTCAGTGATGGTGGCTGGCTGCAGTGCCTAGAACCACAAAGCTGAGCTCTGTGTGCTTGTGTGTTGTCACATCCCAGCCCACGCGCAGACCAGTCCAGTACTTTTTGCAAACTGTTTTTCAGGGTACCTCAGCTGCATTAAAAACAGGCTGCAGTGGGTAGTGGGGGGCAGGGGGACAGGGGCTCTCCCCAGAGCTGCAGAATACCTGTAGCAGCTCATTGTGGGGGATCCTCTGGCTAATGCTGGACCTTGCGTAAGAAGGCAGAAGCATATTCACTGACTCATCCTTCTTATCTGTTTCATGTTGTTCCTTTACATGGTGCTCACCCAGTGAAGTGCAGCATTACAATCTCCCCAGCCCAGCTCACTACACTTGGACTCCATTTTTATCTCTTCACCAGCCCTGCTAAGACAGCCTTTGCTCTTTCTGTCCATAAGATGCTCTGGGGATGCTGGAAGAAGACTGATTTTTGGGGTTGCGTTTTATTGTTGTTGTTTGTTGTTCAGGGCTATAGTTTTTTTCTTCCTGTTAACTTCATGATGGGAGAGCAGAAATGTCAGAATTTTGTCCCTAATGGCATACTTTAAGTTTTCATTCTTGAAATAATACAGGCAAGATCTTGGCAAGAGATGGGGAAAGCCCTAAAACTGATGAAAGGGGACCCCATGCCCACAGATTTTTTCCTTGAGCCTTCATGTGTACTATGTAAAGCATTTGGCATGGACTCCTGAAATACATCATGAAGAGGGAAAACAGATATGAAAAACATTTTAGGAAAGCAATGTTAAAATCTTAGGGAAACTTAATAAATAATAATAATAAAAAGAACAAAATTGTTTTATTTTTTTCTGTCCTTAACATTTGAAAACCTGTTGAATGGGAGGAGCACAGGCTGAGACATATTTAAGTACAATACTACTCTACTGTGCTGCAGCTTGCTTCCTTGCATGGAGTTTGACCATCTTGGACCTTGGGAGCTTCCTAGGAGGCTCATGTGAGAATTCCTGGCACCAATAACGTTACCTCCAAATACATGTTTCCAAAGATAAAAGTGAATAGCACCTTTCTCTCAGCTGCTTCACTGCTATTGCTTTGAAGTGCCTGGCAACTGATGTTGGTCCATCTGATCTCAGTCCAGCTCAACAGAGAATGGACACCATAAATCCCTGTTTTAACTTGTAAAAAGAAAAAAAGTCATAGCAGAAAAGTGCTTTGAGAACAGTTTGATAGTAGTAAATAAGAAATAGCCAGCACAAAGCATCTTTATAAACACCACACTTCCCAATGCAGTTGCAATTAAGAGTTAGTTGCCTCTGTCTTCCCTAATTTTCTTTAAAGTTAGTAATCTTATTTTCTCCTTATACTTTTCTCTACCTTTTGATCCTAAGAAACCAAATTATACATTATAAACTATGAACCCTCTGACTGCACCGTATGTCTCTTGTTTTTAAAGCATCTCTGTAGACCAGAGAAAAAAAGGTTTAAGCATCCAGGAAATTCTGATTAGGTATCACGTCTGTATTTCCCAAGCCTTATGATCACATACTTCGTAATAAGTATTTTCTGGCACTCTGTAAACAAATTACAATGTATGCTGTTTCAGTAAACTCTCTTTCATCTGCCCAGTGCAACTTTCTTACAGTTATTGTGACGTTTCTAACACCAAGACAGTAAGAAAACATTCATTATTTTTAATTCCTTAATTCCTTAAATGCTGCTCTGTTCTTATCAGAATGGCAGACAAGAATCCAGGAAGAGAAAATAGTAGATGTGTACTATGGACATTAAAGAAGATCAAAAGGATTAAAAATAACTTGCTGGGTTTGAGATTTAGGAATCTGGTCTTCTCACAAGTCAGACTCAGTATATATGAGCAGACTAAGTATAGAGCAATGCCAGTTATGTTGTTGGAATTTCTATAGCAAAAATAGATACAGAATTATGTTGCAGAATTATTTCCATGCAGCCCTAGGCAGAAACTCTCTACTATCTCAGACAAGCTGATAGGAGTTGGGGTGGGAAAGCTGGTAATACACTGCCAGACATATTTGGATCTGGCTAGATATAGATGGGTACTTATGTGTAGCTGCTTCTCCTTAGACTCAGCATCATGTCCACTGATAGATTAGATACAGATAGGATTAAATACACAAGGAGTTAAGATAGAAGAAGTGGAAGGATGAAAAGACTGAATAACGGAATTAACACAGAGGACTCAATGACGTCTGCCTCAAACTTTCCTGTTTAGATTTCATAAACATTGTGAAATGCTCTGTGGTCTCTGTTATAGACAAAATGTACCCAAAGGCCTTTGTTTAAAATCTGCTTAAACCCCCCAAGAATTGAAAATTTTTGTGGTTAAAAAACATAACAGACTGCAATAAGAAAAAAAACACCAAACACAAACCAAAAAAAAAAAAAAAACCCAAAATATTTAGGTTCAAAGTTCATGATTACCTTCTGGTTTCTCTGCTCTCTGCGAACTTGAGTGATAATTTAAGTCTTTTTTTTCTTCAACATGTCCAAAAATTACCTTGATGAAATTCTTAGATGATACATCAAAGAACTTGTATGTCAAACTCACAGAACTGATGGTTCCCTGAAAGCAAGTCTTGCTTGTTTAGATTAATAAAGCTGGCAATGTTCATCTCAAATCCTGCTTTTAGGGATACCAAAAGGGAATTTGTAAGGAGGGCATAGGTTGACCCATTAGAGTGTGAGCTGATACATCAAGTGAAAAATTCTACACACTCAGATAATCTGAAAAGCAGCATTAGGGTGCCTTGCCCTAGTAAAGCTGTTAGAAAATCTCTAACAAACCAGTTGTTATCATTTTTTTTCTGGTCAGACTTTTTCATGAATCCATTACCAGGTAGCTACACAGCTTCTTTCCGCAGACTGTGGAGGAAGCTCAGCCAGCTACCTAAGCTTGCATACCTAAGATGCATAAAATGAGGTTACTCGCTTTTTAAATAGCTGCACTACCTGAACCAAGATGCCAACTGAATATCCATTGGATAAGGATTAATTCTTTTAATCTGAATTTCTAGCAATCTTAGTCTGCAAAATGAATATCTAGTGCTGTCTTGAAAAGTTGGAGAGCACGTTCCCACTGCAGACTTTTGAATACCGCTCAACACCAAAAGGCCACTGTCTGGTGTACAGACTTATTCCCGTGAATGCAGGGTATGAAATCTCAACTTGAGAACAGCAGACATTTTTGCTGTGACAGGTGCCTGATCATGTTCCATGGTTCATGAGGGAGCTCACATTTTTCTCAGTCCTTATGTGCTTCCTGTTGATACAGACAAATGTCTTGCTACTAGTAGTTTTCCTCTGTCTCAGCTGAAATGAATCAACTGTTAATAAGAAGCACCTCAAAGAGTTAGCAGAAAAAAATGAATTTCAGTGAATCTTTCTGGATATTTTACCTCCATTACTAAGTGGTCATTATTAAAATCCTAAGGAATCTAAAAGTACACCAGAAAGGGGGCTAGGTTACACCTCCTTGGGTTTCTACATATGTCTTTATGGAACAAAGTGAACTCAAGTCTTCCACTGCCTCCTTTTTCTTTCTTTCTTTTTTTTTTTTGTAACAAGTATTTGGAGAATAAATGAACTTTTGCCTCACAGTTTTAGGGACTTTTTGCTTGAAAACAGCAGTGAATCATGGGAGCTATAAATCAGAGTGCAATCCTACATGCTGTACACAGTATTTGCACTGCAAGCTGTTATGTCTTTGGTGAGAGGAAATTCACCTTCTCATCTAAAAGGTCATAGGAGCTACTGTGTCAAATAAATCACTAAGTTTTGTGGATCTCTGGTTATTACATTTATGCTCCTGGAGATGCAAAATTTCCAAGAGAGGGAGCCTTCTTCTAACTGCCCCCTGTGTACTACTGTTTTTCTGTGTGCATAGGGGATTCACAGTGCTGGGGCCCAACTGCATGTCAAAATTGGATGGTTTAAAATCAATTCCTCCTTGACATACCTGTCAAGTCTGAACAGATTAGAGGCCCTCAGGGTTCTGAATGTGACCTTCTCTGGAAGCAGTTTATGAGATTAACTCTCAAAGCACAGCCGGTCTCTGTCTCCTGTTATACTACATACTAGTGATGCCATCAAACTCTATTTGGAAAAGCACAAAAATCTTCAAGCCTAAGCTCAAATATGACTGAGTAAAACTTGCTCCACATTCTTTATATTTCATTTGTCTTTGTTCAGTCCTTCATGAAAATGACTTCCAGAAAGAATCCCATGTGTTGATATCATTGTATATTATATTGCAGGTGGAAGAAAATATATATTCTTTACAACAACTCAGGAGAGACTTTAGGCTTTCTCTTATGTACAGTCAGTCTCTCAAAATCACAGTGAGGGAAAGAAGTATGTTTTTCCCAATTTTGTACAAAGCAATTTTCTTCAGAGAGCTCTGCTTCATAACACTGATAATAGTAACTGAACAGTTGTTAGGAAAAAGGATTCAGCAACTAATCTAAAGAAATGTGAAGTAGAAGCTCCCTTCTTGCTCACAGCCTGTGATTAACTGCCAAGATCAATCCACGGAGCTTTCTTTTAAATTGAATTTATTCAGAAGTCCACTATATAAACAGCACAGAAAGAATGAAGAGTCAGACTTTATTGGTTACATCACAGTTACTGTTGGCATTTACAGAGGGAGTCTGTGGCTGTCAGAACCAGGCCAAGAACAAATTTTCTTTTCATTTGAGTAGTATAGTTCTGGACCGAAATGCAGTGAATCGGACCCAAATACATTGTCAAGCCTTCCCCCTCTCAATCATTGCCATAATAAAAGAAATTGTCTGACTGCGTTTCAGTGTTGGCTGTCACCTTGTTATCTATTTTGAGATGAATCTGTTCTGCTACCTGTGGTCCTACAATGGCAGCAGCTGATTCAATCACTGAAGTAAAATAGTAAAACTACGTGTCATGTATTTCACTGTTACACCTAAGAAACTAAAAGGCTCCGGTTCCTTTGCCTATTTGCTATTTCATTTACATCTGGCTATGAGATTACATGATACCAAGGATCATCCTTTAAAAGACCCAGTTTATAGGAGTCTTCAGGACAGCTTTTTTTTACCCTGAAAAGATTAGTCTTTGTTGAAGCCTGGCATCTGGACAGTTGTCATAAAAAAAAAAAGTCAGCAGGGGGTCAAAGTGAACTTTGGACACAAGGTTGTGAAGGTCATGATTCTGGACAAAAATTGTGGCCTATTTAAAATATTCAAACTGAAAAATCAAGTCCTCTGGATTCTTAATTATGCAATTGTTTGGTTTGGAAAAACCTTTGAGATCATTAAGTCCAACTGTATCCAGCTCATTCCTGACACTGGAAGAAAGTCTGTCTAGCATTACTTTAAAATCTGGTTTTTTTTCCTCTCTATGCAATGTAAATTACAATGACTTCATGGTCCTGGTGGAAGCATTGTGCATCTTCTGTTACTCTGTTTTCAGAGCAATCTGTCTTCTGTCTCACAGAGGCTAAAGGCTCCAGATAGAATTCCTTGGAATTTCTAAAACTAGAAGAGGTTATGTTCTGATCTACAGTTGAAACTATACTGCAAAAAATGACAAATAAATCATACTAACTTATAAAGTGGGTGGGGTAGAGTATCTGCCTCAACCATATTCCAGTCAAAGCCTTGAATGCAAGTTTGTGTTACTTAAGCCCCTGGAAAATCAGGTGGCTCCTATTTAGATTTACTGGCCATTTATAGTCACCCTTGGCAAAGGATATACTCCTGCTACTTCTGTATAAGCTTTTTTCATTAAACGATCACAATTAACCTAATCGTACTCAACTGTTTTTCACTTACTCTAATGAAAAAGGAAGTATGGATGACATAGTGACAATTTCTGCAATTACAGGAATAACAGCTAAGTTCTTCTTTAAAAATAGAAATAGAGGATACGTCTTTGGGAACAGAGAAGACAAAAAGTCTGGAAACTCTCAGAGAAACCCACATAGTCCTTGACAGTCATGGGCCAGAAACCTTCTGACAAATGTTCTTTACGACGTTCTTGCTGTATGGAACATGTGACAGAGCAAATGAATGACTGCTCTGGAGAAAGAGGACAATCAGCTAGGATATGAAATTATACTTGGCACAGTTTAGTTTGCCTCAGAGCTTTCTAGAGAATCATTCTGTCATTTTAGCATGAGCCCAAACCCATTTTTTTTTTAAACAATCATTAGCTTTTATGGCTGTTTGCTAGAAATGCGGATAAAAAGGAACTTTGAAACACAATTCACAGTTACATTTCCAAAACCTACATCAGGCTCTGAATTGTTCACTTTCCTGGGGCAGGGGAGAGGAAGAGAGAGAAAATAATTAAGGTGAATGTTTTGTTCCTTGCATTTATTCTCTGCACTAATAAAAGATTCTAGATCAAAGAGATTCTTTTTGTTAACCGTCTCCAAGTCGAGTCTCAACTAAAGACAGAAACCAAGTGCTGTACTTTTGATCTTTCTCTGTTTCGTTCTTGAAACCACTCCTTTGATACTCAGCATACCTTCCATCATATGAGCTTGGATGGTAATAGACTTCCCCAGTTTCAAACAGGGGCTGATCAACCCTCTTGGAGCCAAAATCAGTAGCAGTATCATGGAGGGAAGGGTCTGCATATTGAATAACCTTTACCACTGTTCCCTTTGTAAAACCAACACTCTGGATTAAGAACAAACAGCAGCCTTTAACTCTATAACATGAATTACTGAAGCTGGACCACTGGGCTAACCAAGCATTTGTTTTCAACATTTTTGTGGAATATCTGTAGCCTTTCTTTATCTGCATCTGTAGTTTTGTGAGTTGGCTGCTTGAATGGAGTTAAATAGCATTGGTGATCAGGGTCTTTCTATACTCTGAACTTAATTTAAGATATGTATAATTGGCTGTAGAATGTTTGTTGTTTTCATATTAAAAATAAAACCAAACCAAAATCAGTGTTATGTGAGTAATTTAAATGCAGAAATCTTTCATGTGTACTGCAGTTGTAATTATAGTTTCTGCAGTTTTTTTCAAATATCTAATTGCAATCAAGGAAAAGGTAAAACCAAATAGAAGTCAATGGCGGAACATAAGCAAGGGGTTTTGTTCCCATGCAGGACATCTGAAAAAAGCTAGCACAGCGCTGTGGCAGCTTGATGTTGGTGACAAAACCTCAGAGCGTAACCCTGCAAAAGATACATAATGAATACCTGGTTTTCTTTCTACTTTTCTTTTCTCTTCTTTTCTTTTCTCTTCTCTTCTTTTCTTTTCTTTTCTTTTCTTTTCTTTTCTTTTCTTTTCTTTTCTTTTCTTTTCTTTTCTTTTCTTTTCTTTTCTTTTCTTTTCTTTTCTTTTCTTTCCTTTCCTTTCCTTTCCTTTCCTTTCCTTTCCTTTCCTTTCCTTTCCTTTCCTTTCCTTTCCTTTCCTTTCCTTTCCTTTCCTTTCCTTTCCTTTCCTTTCCTTTCCTTTCCTTTCCTTTCCTTTCCTTTCCTTTCCTTTCCTTTCCTTTCCTTTCCTTTCCTTTCCTTTCCTTTTCCTTGTCTGCCACTTAATAGTAAGTATTTGAGAGTATTCTAGACCAGTTTGTTTCATTTTAGACCAGTCTGTTTCATTTGAGATCAATACTGTAGGTGACTTTCTGAAAGTAATTGATGTGTCACAACTGCAAAATCAAAATATCATGGCCTGCTCCTTTGCAGCAAAGTTTCTGTGATCTCTTCTTGAAATTAGATCACATCCACTGTGAAATGATGGCTGCATACTTTGTCCTTGATATGAATGTTTTGTTGAGTTACAGGGCATGAGGAAATGAGGTTCCAAAATATATATATGTGTGTAGACACACATGCACATAAGTGTAAGCATGTATTTTTGAACACTTCTATGCAGAATTGCCTTTATCAGCTATGCTTGTGTGCTTTAATAAGCAAGCAGAATCACTGCTTTCAGATATCACTGGAAATATACGGCAAAATACAAATGGCAAACTGGCCAAAACCAGCTGAAGAGCTGCTTTTAATGAACCTCAGTGCAACACGATAATGGAAGTACCTTTCTGTTTTCCTGTTGAATGAAGATAGACTGATTCAGCAATAATTGAACCCTAAACACTTCATAAACTTCTGGGAGGAACTGTAAGAGAGCCAGCAAAGTCATCTGTGAGTCATTAAGAGGAGAAAGACCTCTCTTGAAGCCCTTCCTAGTCCTAGATCACAAAAAGAAGGCAGTGATAGAGCCTGGTCATCTTGAGCATTGTTCTTGGCATAAAAAGGCCATGCTGTGAGTTTTCTGAAGGTGGTTGTTATGAGACAATAGAGTAGTCTGATGTGGTTCAAGATTTCTTAATCGAAGGCACTCCCTGCTAACAGCTCTTATTACAGTAGAACTGTTTTTAAACTGCTTATGTTAGAAAAGCAGGACTGCATTTATGTTTCTGCTTTGTGACTGCCAGAGCCCTCAAATGCTTTATTATAGTACATTGCCAGTTTTGTTTTAGCTAAAGTGGAGACTCCTTAAGTTTTCAAGTGTTTTTTTCAAGTGTAAGACCACAAACTCTCACTGATCTTGCCTAGAACTGCACATGCATGCTCAAGATACAGATTTGGATTTGTGGTCTACACCTTAAGTTCAGTGAGAAAGAGGTTCTTAAAAAAACAACTTTGTGAATAAGATGTAATTTCTTAGATAAAATCCACTGCTGTTTGCACATGTGGACAGCTATGTAACTCCCTACGGATGGTCACATATCCCACCTTTGCTCCTGTCTCAGGTACTCTCAGGCATTTGATGCAAACTTGTTGCTTCCAAAGTAAACGGGGCTAAGAAAGATGGTTTGGGGGTTTATTTTTAGGGGGGAAAAAAAAAAGAAAGAAAAAAGGGAAAGAGATTAGTCTTTGCAGAAAGGTATGCCTAGCTGTCAGGCATCAGATGAATTAGAGTTACCACTGGCAGTCAGAATACAGCAACAAGTATCTGCCCATGAGCTAGGGGTTGTATAAACTTAATTGCTCAAGGGAACATACTTTGCTTGATGATTTCATGTCACATACAGGCAATGTAAATCTGAACCTTGCTCTTGGCTGAAATCTGAGAAACTTCTGCAGACATTTCACTAAAATGCAGCTCTGCTAGAGATGGGTGTCTGTGTATGGAAGAAATGCAATCAGCGTCTACTAGCGAACCCAGAGATGATTTTGAAAAGAAAGTGCAACATGTACATGCTGGATGGGAAGTGATGGAGGAATATCAAGCAGCAGCTTTGGGAAAGAAGGAGAGACTGTACAGAGAGATAAAGGAGAATAGATGGAATAAGAAGTGAGGGAGCGGTTAGAGGGCAAAGGGGGACTGGGAGCTCAGGGCAGCAGTAAGAGGAAGGAAGTGGGCAAGAGAGGTAGGGGGATGAGAGACATGGCTGGGACCAGAGATTGCTTTGCTTTTCTTTCACAGATGTTTTCTGGGTCACTGAGTCTGGTCAGGGGTCAACAAGGCCCCCATCCTGTCTCCAGTTTAGACAGACATATGGGATAGGGAAGAAGCAAAGAGACGAAGGTCATATGGATTTAATTTGTAGAAAAGGAGGTCATTTAAATGTAAAGCATGGACAACCTGAAGTCTGCTGGTAGCCTGGCTGACATACCATGGATGGGGAAAGGCGTTGGAGGTATATGGATCAGATAGACAAAGCAGAGAAGAAAACTGCCTGAAAAAGGTGCAGGATTTCATTTCAGTGGTATCCTAGAGGTTATCTGCTTGAATGACAGCTTCATACACCAGGAAAACCTCAAAATTGCTGTTATTTCTAACATTCTCCACAAAAGAGAATGCTAAAAAGACAAACCCCTGTTCTGTATTATCTCCTTCCACAATTAATTGCTCTGAAAGGAAGGGCAGAACAAGGGAGGGAGAAAGAGAGGGATGGAGGGAAGGTAAGAACTGAAAAAAAGGCAAATTTCTAGTAAAAGTGTCATTCAAAAGTCTCAGGTACATCCCTAAGCATCTGCATAGTGCAGTATACTCACATGGATCTCGATTGACTTTGTTTCATAAGTGAGCAATTATGCTCAATGTCAGTTTTCTGAAATTGTTAAATTTGCTGTGCATAGAATAATAAAATAAAATGTGTGTAGTAAGTAAAACCAACACATCCTGTGAGTACCTCTCAACGTGGACACATGTATTTCAGCAGAGAAAATCTTCGAGAGAGTTGTGGTAGCCCGCTCATAACAGTTGTCTCCCAAGTATTTGCATTTGCCATAGCTACTATTTACCATGCATGTTTGTGATATATCTCAGAAACTTTGTCCAAAACTACAAAATATAGGCATTTCTCCATTATTTTATCACCTTGCCACAGTAAAAGATATACTGGAAGATGCAGAAGTAGTTAGGAGTTCCAATAGCAACCATGATGTAGCACCCTGACCCCCAAAGAAACAAGGAATTAAGCATGATGGAAGGAGCTTACACCCTGGGTGTGTTTTTTTTTCCAGTGAGAAGAGGGAATTCTCCTCCAGCTCACTACGCACTCTGATATAAGAAGAGTACTCATCCCACTGCTGCCATGGACCTCCATGCTTTCTTTTTAATGAAGCAAAAGGTGGAAGCTTTGTTAAGAAGGGTCATGACGTTTTCTGGATCAGGTGCCTCTTTCGACTGCAAGTTTCTTAAGATGCTTAGCATGTTATTGTAGGCATTTCCCTCCAGCACTTAGCATGACAACATGTAGGTAAAAATTGATGCTAGGACCTCCTCATCATCCTGCAGTTCACAATCCATAAATTCAGAAAATACCTTTCCTTCACACCCGGGGGTTGCTTTTCACACCTTTCCCTGTGGTTGATCTGGGGCTGACAGGCAAACACTCGCCCATCTTGCCATCACCTGTAGCATGAGGCAGGGACATGAGTGAGCTGGCTGTAGCTTCCCATTGGGCTCCACACAAGCCAATACAGATATACATGCATGGCTTCTGGACAAGAACAATGTGAAAAATATCGAAGGACAAAGAGCTCAGTTGGGAACAATGACACATCTTGATTGGAACTATGAGACAGTAAAGGCTCTATGCTGCCAGTATAGCTGATTGGTGACATCGGTTGCAGCATCAGTGATGATCACCATTTCCTGTGAAACAAAAGGAGCAATGGTGCCATGAATTATGAAGTGACCCTTGCAAATGCTGCTCAAGACACTTGCTGTAGCATAGAATCATACATAGAATCAAAACAGAATCATAGAATGGTTTGGGTTGGAAGGGACATTAAAGATCATCCTGTTCCAACCCCCCTGCCATGGGCAGGGACACCTCCCACTAGATCAGGCTGCCGAAGGCTCCATCCAACCTGGCCTTGAACACTTCTAGGGATGGGGCATCACCTGGGTCCCAGATTCCCTCACTAGCTGTCCCAAGTCCATAAAATCTCTTCTGGTCACCCTTGTGCTATGTATTGCAGCTTCATCACCTCCTGCATGGAAGAGCAGTAATGGGTAGTAGTCTGAGGGCCTTACCAGACTGAAGAGTTTCCTACTGATATCCCTAATTCAGGCTCCTGGGAGGCAGCAGATTTCCCTATGAGTAGGGTCTGCTCAACATATTGGACCCTCTGTTCTCCTCAGCAGAGGGTCAGCTACAACTATGATTTGCCTTTTCCCCCTCGTGGCAGTTCTAGTAATATGGGGAGGGGTGTCTTTCTGGTTTAGTAGATGAATAGTCATCCTCTGGTTGGTCCTCCACAGCTAGAGCCTCGTATCTATTGTGAAGAGGCACCTGGGGAGTCCTGGGCAAGGAGGGATTTCGTTTTCTGTCCTGTTGGTGGACTTGCTCCCACTCACTACTTCCATTTAAGTCCCTGCCTATATCCTGATGGGGGGAAGATACTGAATCTCTTTGATTAGGGGCAAGCAAAGCATCAGAAAGAAAGCATCAGGAGAAACCTATGAAATCCTCCAGCTTTTCAGTTGTCTGCTCTCAGATATAAGCTTCTTTTACTTTGTTCAACTGAAATTGCCTGGAGAACTTTAAAGAGAGACAGGAATCTGGGAAGAGAGATTACTTTCCAACATTGTATACATGTTTTTTCCAGAGTTCTCTTGTATGTTCACCACCTAACAATCTGAGACTATCCAGATCACTAAAACCCTTTACACACAAGTTCTTTTCAGGTGTTATCAAGCTATGAAATCCCTTTCTGAAATTTCTTGTCAGTTATCTTGTAATGCTTGATATTACCTTGTTATTTGTAGTATGTAGATAATAGAAGCTTAGTCCTGGATATCAGAGTTAAGCCTATAAGCTGACCTGTGGTTTCATATTAAACTGGCATTTGGAAAATAAAACCTATACAGAAAAGCTGAGAGAGCTGGATTTGTTTAATCTGGAAATGAGGAGTTGAACAGGCAAATGATAACAGGTATGTCAAAACAGCTGTACAGAAGGCAGTGATTGATTGGATTCCTGGATCACAGGGAACAGTATGTGTAGATACTGGCTTATCTGGTAGCAGGACAGATTTAAATCAGATGTTAACTGAACACTGGTATAGTTATGTAGTGAAACTACATAATCCATTTAATCATCTAATATATGTTCTCTCAAATGCCTGTATGAACTAAACAGACTTGAAGCTGCCCTGAAACATGGGGATGCACTGAAGGAGGCACATTTCAGCCACCTGCTTCTATGATGTTGCCCTAAGAATACTTTAGTGAGACAGCCCCTGCAATCTGCCAGTGTTGCAAGAATGTTGTTTCTAAAGGTGTCACTCTACCTGACACTAAGCAGAGACTGAGCAATGAAAGGATGGAGGGTTTGGAGACCATAATACCCAAAGCAGTCAAGACAGTCATCAAAGGGAGTGCCAGCAGCCCAGCTGCCCATGGTATGTGATGTTGGTAAAGATCACTATGGGTGTGCCAAGCAGTAGGATGCTTTTGCCCTGCAGTCCTGCGCAGCCAACATAAACCATGGCTTCCCCTCCCACCACCACATACCGTAGGAGCTGGGCATAGCCAGTCAAATGAGGAAAAGCAAGCTTTTCAGGAGGAGAAGGACCTCTCTCTTCCTGTCCTGACTCTCACAACTTTTTTGCGAAAAAGATTGTTGTCCCATGAAATCTGAGAATTTATCTGATATCCAGGGCTTTACATAGTTTTGGGTTCATCCCTTCTCGCCCCCCCCCCATGATTTCATGAAGCAAAAATTTCTTTAACACAATCTAGTCTATTTGGAATGAATTCTAAGTTATATTTGCTTGGAAAAGAAGAAGAGGCTATTTCCTTGCTCAGTTTTGCCAAGTCTTCAGTCTTTCTCTTTTAGCAACTTCTCAGGGCAACTTTTATTTCTTTTACAGTTTCTGGACTTTAATTTCAATCTGTTTCTGACAAAGCAGCCAGTTTCAACCAAAAAAATGCCCAATTCTGTGCTCTCATCAGTTTGTGAAGACAGCTCCACCCATGTTATTCAACCTTTGCTGAGACATTGCCTGCATCTGGAGCACTGGCTTTGAGGGTTCCAGTTGTCATCTTCTGGGTAGGAGCTCAATAGCTTCATCTGTTTGGCTTAAATGAAAAACAATTCACATATTCACAGTTTATAAACATATTCCCTGGCAGCACTCCAGAACATCTTTGTGATTAGTGTATGAAAGACATAAGCTAACAGGTATAAAGCTGACATTTAATTTAGCTCCAAGAGAGATGTTCATAGCGCTTTTTATTCCAGCAGAAAAATTAAACATTCCAGTTCATGCACAGCTGATGAATGAATACCAGCTCTGACCCCCAAAAGCAAACACTACCACCCCCAGCCAGTCATAAAAAAAAAAAATCTCAAAAGTCAGCTAGGGCCTGATTTTTGTTCAGATTTCATTGTGTTAATTAAAAAATTGCACACACATTTCATAGATGAAGAGAGATAAAATGTGATAATTAAACTTTCTAGTTTGTCAATCAAGGTTCTTAAAACCTTGCTGAGTGTCAACAGTTACAAGTTCTTTTGGACTGATATTGCAGCTTCTCTCTGTGTGGAAACAGCTGTCATTATAGACATTGTATTGAATCATGAAAGGAAAAAAATGAACTCTGAAGAAAGATTGATTGTCTGTCTGGAAAACTGCAGAGCTTTCCTTTTCTCCCAAATTGAATTAAACCAGCAAACCCACAATTAGCTCGAAAGTGATCCCAGGATTTTGGAAGTAAATCTTGCATTTCATGTAACGTCAAACTGACACCTCACCTTGAGGTCTGCAACACCAGAAAAGTGTTCTGTTGACTTTTCAAAACAGGAAGAAAATGCACTTCCAAATGACACTTATACCTCGTTTCTACCACATATATGTTCTCATCTCTATTAAGAATACTCAAATTAACCTATCATATTAATAGGAAACATTTATGCAGGCCTTACACCCCAAATATCTTTACTTTTACAGTTATCTTGAACTATATTCCAGGGTAGACATGGGATACATTATTCTTCTTTCCCACACAAGTTGCTACATATGTAAAACATCACCAGAGGTTCCTTCCTTTCTTCAAGCTGACTTTCCCTGCCTCTCCACATTAGTTTAGCTATTCCAGCACTTCTAAAGTACTCCATATGTTGATGAATAAACCGTCATTTCCCACTTCTAATGAGATTACTCAGTCCCTGGGAGCAGATTTATTAGCTACAGTTATTTCATTTCTAATCACAGCCTTACTTTCCATAAAGTAAATGAAAAGGCATGGATTGCATTTGAGATCTTGGGGGCCTATATATTTGGGTTACATCTATGTAGGCTTTGTTATCTTGAAGGAAATCAAAAGGAAACAATGAAAGACAGAGGAGGAGGGCTCTCTATAGATCCAGGCTCATAAATATGAAGAGTCTGTCAGCGGACTTTGCATACACTTTAGAGTTTTTGCACAGGGTGAATATACCTTCACCATATATTTGACATATATGTCATCTGTTATGAATAAATGATGGGTGGGAACAGAAAAATGCAATGGAATGAATATTCTACAAAAGTGGAATAAACAGGCCTTTTAGTAACTGTGTTGTGATAGAGACTTTGTGTGAGGTAGAAACCATATTTCTACCATATGGCATGGACAACTGTCCTGGAGGCGAAGGGATATGATGGGGCCCAGCTGCAACTCTTATTCTCCCAAGTATCACTCTGATCCCAGAACCATGCAAGACAGACTTTTACTTTCCTACCTATCCTCCAGGGTGAAATTCAGAGGGAAGATCCAGTTAGAAACTTCATCTACAAGGGCAACTCCAGATGTAGCCTAAGGAGGATTCTTTGAGCATTTGGAGATGTATCTACCTAGGGGAGATATGGACCTGTATTTGCCATGCACTGACTTCCCTTACCCTGTTTCATTATCCCCTGTTCCTTTCAACATCCCTTTTCTCCTTATCTTTCCTTCTACCTAGTGTTTTCCTTCAAAGTATCACCCCTCTCCCTGAAGCAACCAACAGCCTAAGGTCTGCTGCCATTACAGGGGTCATGTTTTGTGTTTGTCAAACCCATTCAGGAATCTATCTATCTTTCTTGTTTAGAGTAGATTCTTTTTGCAGCAATCTGCAGCTGTGATTCTTCCAGGGCTGCTTTCTAGGTTGAAGCTGGTATATAGTCATTCTCTGTTGCTAACACGTAAGTAAACAATGAACAAGAAGTCAGTCTTTTTTTTTTTTTCAGTTCCAGAGTCCCCTTGGGTGTCTTATTCTTATTGTATGGCTAGTGCATATAAGTGTGATGAAATAATAAAAAAGATAATTTTCCAAGCATATTTTTAAATCTGGAAGTTCACTTTCCACTGTTTCCCTTCTCTTAATAAATCTGTTGTTGTAGGTTTTGTGAGTTAGTATTAAAAGTTAGAGTTTGGCTCAAAATCTCTTACTGGTAATAAGTACTGTATTTGAATATACACAAATTAACTCTAAATACTTTTTAACCGTGGAAACCTTGTTTTGGTGGTGACTCACTCCTACAGAACATTCTAGTGAACATCTCAGTTTTCAAGGGAGGGCTGCATTAACCAAAAAATCCAGGCAACGCTATTGGGATTTAAAGAGCTCACTGGCTGAGATCTCTCTCACACTGTTGCCAAGTTACATGAGAAAAGTGAAGTGCTACACTGCTGAAATAGCATACAGTTATAGTTCTTGGTTTATTTGATAATGTCACTGATTCAAAACATTTATGCAATTGAGATTAGAACTAGGAAATGAAATGGAGAAAACGGACTGTTCCGAGTGTTCTACCAGACCCAAGCAAATAGCACATTTTTGTTTTCCAAATAAAGCCCAGGCCCACAACTCAGCATAGGTGGAACATGTTTTGAAGAGAGGTGCTTTTATGCATTTTAGGAACAAAGAAGCCTTAACTCTGCTCTATTGTTGGTGCCTGCAGCAGTGTCCTACCATAGGCTCAAACCTGCAGTTTTCTAAGAAGCGGGGACTTTCAAAGACCTCTGTCATTGTATAGTCTTTACCCAGACCTGGGCAAATATACAGAAAGAACGTGGTATCAGTATTCCGCTTCTGGACTTTGAGATGCTTATAAGTTGGATGCTTAATGTGTCTTTGGCAATGCAGTACTTCCAAGTACCGCACTTTGTATATTTTTTTGTTGGGGCACAACTAAAAGTTGCTTTAGTCACTTATCACATTAAAATATTGCTAGTATCTTAAATAATGGAATCAAAGTTCCTTAATTATCCCACATATCTTCTTCTTTTTAGAGTTTCACAACTTCTGAAAATCCCAAACTATAGCAATCAACTTTAACGTGTTACTTTCTTCCAAAAGCCAAATTGTGATCAGATTGTCCCTACATAGTATTTGTAGCCAAATTCCACTTCCAGCCTGTTAAACCTAAAGGTAATATAATTAATATAATTACTTTTAGTAACATACTCCATATATCACCTCGGAAATAAGCATAGTATGTCTCAAATCTCACATATCCTTACTTAAAATACTATTTCCTGAAGGAACATGCCCACTTTCAGGATGTGAGTTGTTCCAAACACCTAACAACTGATGAGAAAACTACTTAACATTATGCTGCAGTTGTCACTGAGAAATTTGGTTTTGATACATGTGGATATGGCAGATCAGATTTCCTGAGACTTCTGAAAAGAAAATTCAGGATTTGAATGACACATTGTTTGTGCATTAATGCAAAGGACGTGGGCTAAACTGAGTGGCATGTATGCTTTTTTGAT
The DNA here is from genome assembly GCF_032191515.1 of Phaenicophaeus curvirostris. Classification (NCBI taxonomy): domain Eukaryota; kingdom Metazoa; phylum Chordata; class Aves; order Cuculiformes; family Cuculidae; genus Phaenicophaeus; species Phaenicophaeus curvirostris. Next base: position 56,464,545 of record NC_091392.1, on the reverse strand, counting down.
TAAACTGGAATACCAGCAGCTATAGAACACATTCTTGGTTTTGCTTTGGGAAAAGAGGGTTATCTTCTTTTATTTATCAGTGAAAGTATGTAGAGAGCAGTGAAGAGATTTTCTCTGTACCAGAAATCTTCATAGAGCACATGGAGTCTGCAATTCAAGAAATCTGAACAGAAATTGATAACATTAAGGGCAAAGTTTACTAAGGGAACAAGACTATAAATTCATGAGATGGTGCTTACAGCTGCAAAACCAGCATGGGAAATTCCCACCCTGTGTGTATTGCCTTTTGGCACTAATTCCTCTCCTGTGCTCTCTCTTCCATTGTAGACTTACAACTGGTCACATTGTTAAACTGTCAAATAGCTCCCTGAATCTACCAAAAATAGCTTTTCAGAATAGAGAAAATGCTTTCATTCTTCACTCTGTTTACATCAGTGGTTTTGGGTGTGCAGAGAAATGCTGGTTTTCCTGTCATGGTCAGCACTCTATCTGATTATAGAGATAAAAAGTCCACTAAGCAACAAATAGAAACTGCTTAGGTGTCTCAGAATGTGCTTTATCTCTGCAGAGACATTCATGGCTGGAATAGCTTCTCAAAATTTATCTCATACCAAAATTCAGCTACCACTTAGAAAAAAGTCTTCCAATGTCTCTGGGAGACCCAGCTTTGTAAGTATTCTCTAAGCAAATCTGAGACATGTTGAGTCCAACAAGAAGTTTGGGCTTTTTTTGATGTTGTTTTTGATGTTTTTGATGTTTTGATTTGTTTGGGTTTTTGTAGAAACCATGAAATGGAAGACTTAGATTTATGCTTTTCAATTTGATAGGATTTAAGATTACTCATCCTGATTTCCAGAACATTGCTTATAGCTTTGCCTAATCAGAAAGACTGAGTTGGAGCTGCTCTTGCTTTTCAGTAAACCATTTTTAGTGGGCTGGGGAAGCTATGAAGGATTTGAGATCTCAGTGAATGCAAGTATCACTGAGATCAGTCACGTTCTTAGGACCTGGGGTCCCTCTTCTCCATCTCTGTGTTAAAAGTATACAGTCAGCTCCTGGATGCAAAATAGTTAGAATTCTATATATTTAAGTATTAATTTAATAATTTCTTCTACCTGAACTAAGCAGCTTAAATATATCAGTTTAATAAGAGGGATTCTTTTGCAAACTTATTTTTTGGAATTCCTATATCAGCTATTTTTTACAAAAAATTTAGTTCTACATGTAGTTTTGAAAGCATTGAGAAAGCTTGTGTTAGGTCCTCTACCTCACTGCTGCCAAATATAGTTTGAAGCACATTTTAAAATGTAATTATTTAAATCTCATTCAAAAATGTAAACAGTGTGCTTTGTTACTTGTAGCTATGTAGTCACACAGCTACACAAGGGGACAAAAAAGAAACCATGGTAACAATGCTATTCAGAAATAACACAGATTGGAACAATCAGTTTAGGATGGATGAATACTGCAGAAATTATGTGATTTATAGGTAGGCTAGTATACTATCTGCCGGCAGCCAACTTTCCCAAATCTGTGCAGATATGTGCAGTTACTATCTTTATGACTAGCAAAACTCTTTGACAAGGTGCACTTAAATAAAAATAAAAAATCTAGTCTTTTATTAATTACAGTAAGAAGAATCATAGAAGGATTTAGGTTGGAAAGGACCTTAAAGATTATCCAGTTCCAACCTCCCTGCCATAGTCAGGGACATCTTCCACTAGGTTATGTTGCTCAAAGCTTCATCCAGCCTAGTCTTGAACATCTCCAGGTATGGGGCATCCACGACTTCTCCAGGCAATCTGTTCCAGTGCCCCACCACCCTCACAGTAAAACATGTATTCCTAATATCTACTCTAAATGTAGCCTCTTTCAGATTAAAACCCTTACCCCTTGTCCTATCAGGGATAATAATGTCCTCATGCTTTCTTAATTTAATCCTTACAGAAAAGTCTATTATTGGATACTTGGAAATAAATTTCAAAATTACTTTTCTGATAGAACCACAGTACAACTAGATTGACCATTTTTTTCAGACACTGGCTTCTATAGCCTAAACTAGTGATTTCATAGAACTGGTTTGGTAGAATATATTACAAAGGAAATCAAAGATGTTGGTAAATGCAAGAAGACTGAATACTGTTGAGGAAACTCATACCCCACTCCTTCAATCCATTTAGCAAGAACGGCACTTCTAACTGACAGGAGAGGAAATGGTACTTGATGGTATAAAAAGCTTTGAATTAATTAAAAATACATGATCTAAATTAATAATGACTATGTGGTTGTCTACCTGTTTATGAATTTTTTATTCCTTTTTTTTTTCCCAGTTTCTGTACATTCCCCAGCATCACTGTTTGGAAACATTTTAAATGGATTTTCAAGACAGAACAAAGGTCTCTGACACTGAGATGCAACGTTCTCATGACAAATGTTTTTCAAGCACACATCTGGTAATTGTTTTCATACTGCTACGTTTGAAAGAGGGCAATAGGTATGATTCCTCTTATGGTCTGGGAGAAATAAGGCAAGAGTGGTGAAGACTGTGTTTTTGGAGGGGATTACGAATGCTTTATTATTTGTAGATGCTTTTGCTTAATTTGATATTCCTTCTCATTTAACCATATACCATCCACAAGTCTTGTGAAGCCAGCTGGTAGCAATAAAAGCTTAGCACCTTGGAAATTCTTGTCTACGAGTATCTAAAACTATCCTTATTTTAAATAATTTTGGAGTATGAGACTGTGAGGCTTAATGTAATGCAACAGAGTGCTTCTGGTGGGGCCCACTTCTTCAGAAACAACTTCACCCATTTCTTCATGTATTTTGGAGAGTGGCATTCTTCCACACCACAGCTGCTTCATCTTCTGTCTCCTTGTTCTTCTCCTCATGTCTCAGCAACAGGTTCCTTGACTGGCTTGAGGGTCAACAATCTGTTCTATGTTGGTAATTTTCTCCCTTCTGTCACCAATCCCTTCTTACTTAGTCCAGGGGCTTTAATATAGTGAGTCCAAATTCAGGCATGAGAAGAACAATTTTTGCTAGTTTGACTCCAAGTAAATAGGAATAGTTATCAATTTCTGCCTTTATACCAAGTTTTTTCCTTCTTCTCTTTTGATATGCTAGCCTCACCTTTATTTTTCAATGGTTTTCCATCAAAAACCTCCTTCCTTTCAAGAACTTGCAGTTCAGCAACTGTATATAAGCAAACAGCAGATGAAAGGTCATTCCTAAAAAGAGCACCAGACATCTCCTTCTTCATCTTTGGTATAAAAAAATCCTGCAAACCCAGCTGCCTTTGATGATAGTGCAGAATGTGAACTACAGAATCATTTAGATGATATTTTTGAGTTGAAATTCTGTATAAGCAGTGAGTCCAGTACATTTTCTATTTACCTTTGGACAACACTGGGTTTACAAAGAACTTGTAACTATGCTGCTACCTTTACTGGGCTTTCTGCCTTTATGCCTACTGACTGGCTTGAGATCTGGCTACTAATAATGCAGAAATCAGCTAAAAGTCTCATTTGAAACAACCTTTTCATCTAAAGATATCATGTTACTCCTCAGAGAGTGTTTTCCCATATGCTCTTCAAATTACAGCTGCTCAGACAATCCTCTGACATCTAAGTCATTCAAAACAATGAATATTGTACTCATACTGTTGAGGCGCAAGATGTCTTTATACTACATCAGGAAATATTTTAAATCAATAAACAGACAGGCAGAACAGTCATAATTAGCCTGCCAATTTGTCCTCAGTTCACATTCTTTTAAAACAAAATACTACATTGTTTTTTTTCTGGAAGAAAATGTCATGCAATTAGATGTGAAGCCTGAGATAGCTGCAAAGGAAACTGAAGTTGACTCTTCTGGAACAGCTAGTAAGGGGTTTATATAGTGGTTGTTGCTCTTGCTGGCATTCCTCTCCTTTTGAAGACTCAGAAATGCCATTGGCCTTACTCTGGAAGAAACACTTTTGATGTGACAAAAGGTATTTTTATAACCTTTTTTTTTTTTTTCCCCCACAGGAATGAAACTTCAGTCTCCTTTTGAAAAGTAAACTCATTGTCTCAGTTTTGGGTAGCAGTGCTATTATCTTGACTCCTGTACTGATAGGGAAGAAACTGAACCTCTAGTTTGGAACACTGCGCAAACCCAAGAACTATTTCACTGCATTAACTACTATTAATGCTTCTCGTTATCTGACATAAGGAAAAAAAATGGCCTTAAAGCGGAAATATTCATTTGAAGTTTATCCAACTTTAAGAAGACAAGGGAAGTTTCAGTCTTCTTCCATTTTTGTTAGATTTTCAGTTTTTAATTTCTTATTTCTCTTTTGCTATAGAGGAAAAATGAAATTATCCTATTTTCCATAGCAACACAGAACAGTGGAAAATTGTCTGTGGATACATTGGCGAAGGTTAAATAATAAAATTTTGAGATTAGTGAGAGAGAACTCTGAATAACTTCAGTATCAAAATTGTTTGGCATGACTGATGAAATAGATCACTTCCTATGGCAGCAGGCCTAAAAATGACAAAATGGGGCAGACCCTTACACCCAGGGAGAGGCCAAGGTCCCTGCTGATATCCGCATGTGAAAAGTAACCCCCCACTGGAAAAGAGGACAATGGAACATCTCCATACTTCTGGCTTCAATTTACATTCAGGTTTTTTTTTTTTCTGGTACAATTTCCTGACATCAGTTATATTTATATTTATACTTTTTAATGCATAAATTGCATTATTCTGCTAAATATTTAAGCAACTGTCATAGTACTAGTCACATTTTATGACTCTCAGTAACAGAGAGGAGTAAAACAGCATTTCATTTGCCTTCCATTAATAGTTCCCAATTTTTTTGCTTTAATTTTAGCTTCTCAGCTCTCTGTTCTCTTATTAGTTTTCAGGGAGCATACAGAATTTTAGTATCATTTTAGTTAGTAAATCCAGACACTGATTAGTAAAGCTAGTGCTTTCCTTACATTCATGAAGATTCAGTAGGATTATCAGCAAAATTTTTCCAAAATATGTTTATAGAGACAGCATATTCACAGCTCTATATTTTAAAGGTGTTAAGACATACATTTTACTGGCTGTAAGATTTATCAGAAGAATTTGTCTAGGTGTATATATCATGAAATCATGAATGGTTTGCTGCCTTCTATCTGTCTTCTCACATTCTTTGGATTTTAATGTTTCAGATGGCTTATGGAAGTAGGCTGTCATGAAATAGTTGTAAAAAAAGCAGTTGACACCTAATGAAAATAAATGAAAATGAAAACAAAATGAATCAAAAATTAATACAACAAAAAAATCCATTTTGCCTGCCTCTAATTGCCCAGAAAGCATGAATTAAGGTCTTAATTCTTCCCATACTTAGCTTGCACTTTACTGCCCTGTGAAGGGACACCAAAGAGTGTGGGATGGTGCCTCAGACCCCTGCCTGTGTCTGGTGCCACAAGTGACTGCCCACCCTCACAAATGCAGATGCAGCAGCTTTGCCTCCTCCACCTTCTGCAGATGCAGTCTCAGTTCAGGACACGCCAGGCAGCCCACAGGTGAATGCACCCCGTCATGTGCTGCAGAAGAAGTGTCCTGGCCCAGGGCATCCCCACTGCTCCTAGGAGCAGTCCCCAGTTTGACCTTGGACCAGACTTCTTCATTCACTTTTTTGCACAGCCAGGAAATCAATTTTTATGTTTTTCAGAAACCCCTGGCTTTCATCATTTTACCAAGACTTTGAAAGAAATGGGAAAAAAATTGTAATTGGCCAGATATTGTCAAAAATAAAATGTATTTAACAGTAAGATATACCTTGACAGTTCATATCTTTACCAGCAATACACAGCTGGAACATTTACATGTTGAAGACCTGGATGTAAATTTGATTCTTTACTCAGAGCACCATTCCCAAACTGTGATGGGCTCACAGTAGTCTGAAGAACAATTCACTAGCTCTTAGACAAAATAAAGACCTTCCATTCAGTGCTCTACTCATCTGTTAGGAAATCATCAGGAGAATACACTAATTATCAGATGCCAATAGGTTTCCATTGTGTGAAATAGTCAGGTTTACATAGGACTAACAACAGCACAAACACAGGACAGAATGCAAATGGTTTAGTACTGCAGAAAATTTCAGTATAAATCAGCTATATCATGCTACAGAACAAAAAGTGAAAAGAAAAAAAAAAAAGAGCCTGCAATGCATATTGTAAGCGGTATAAAATAATTTTTATAACCTAGAGATATAGTCAGCATTGGGACTGCATTGACTAGAGTCTAGTTCTGGGCACTGTAAAGGTATGGAGCCATGAAAAAAGCCAGAATAACATGCTGAGAAAGATCAGAGGACAGGAAAACATGATCTCTGAGGAAACACTGACAGAACTGAGTGCTAGAAAAGAAAAAACTGCACAGATCAAGGCCTACAAACTACTGAGATTATAAAATGGATCATCTTGTCTCCTGTTCAGTAGTGGTAGAAGAGGAAGTGATGGACCTTGCTGCAACAAGAAAGCTTTGGATTAGATTGTGGAAAAAAAAAATCCTTTCCAACTGCTAGGAAAAGTTGCCTCACTTGAGTGACCTGGGCTGAGTAAGGGTGTCTTGGAGGGATGTGGCTACAGCTCACCCTGTCCTCCAGGTTCAGGTGGGAATGTGTGTCTTTGCATCTCTCCTAGCTGCAGGTATCCTCATTAAAGAACAAGCTGCAGTCCTTACCTATAGGATAGGAATTATTACACAAAAGCATGGATGATTTGTAAGTGTTGATGTTTGTTTGTTTAGGAAATAACATCAGAGAGTCAAAAATAAATATTTTTTTCATATTTGGGAGTTCTTGGACAGGTTTTGATGCCTGGAATAGAAAGGTTTCATGTTACAGGCCCCTTAACTTCTTGTCCTCTTCTTTTTATTTACTGTTGGCTACTGCACTCTAGAAGCAGACTTCAAGAGTTTGTTCCAGCAGGTCTATTTAGTAATGAGCGAAACAGCACTCAGTTAAGAGTTCAGACAATATATCTCATAATAGGTGGTTTGCATTTTAACTGTCTTTTAATGGAGAAGAAAATGTTTCCCTTTTAACAATTTCAGTTCCATAGTGCATCCACAATTCTACAAGGAGTGTCAAGAAACACAAATGTGAATGTCAAGACCATGTTACCTATTACTATTATTATTAATATGTTAATTATTATTAATATGTTATATTGTTAATATTATTGATGTTAGCTAATATTTGCAGTTAGCGGGTTGACTAATATTTATGACTATCATATAAGGTATAAATTTAACACTGAAAAGATGTAATTTATCTGAAGGATCCTAGAGATTGCTTTCCTCCATGAATCATATCCAAAATCTCTAACATCTGTCACAATATTTAGAAAACATAAAGTTTGTCTTAAGAAAAGAGTCAGCACCTGTCTGGAGAAATCTCTCAACGAAAACACGTGAGCTGTAAATCTTGCACACTTACTGTAGGTAAAAAGTCTTTAAACTGGATTGGGTTTTGAGTTATCACCACATTTGCAGGGTGTATAAAGACAAAATATTTTAAAATATTCAAACAAGTTGTAAATTATTTTCCTTTCGGTTTCTGTTTTTGTTTTTACTGAATTTATACATATGTGGAAGTTTGTTCAAATGAATATATGAATGTTACCTCTACTAATTTCTCAGCCTTTTACTCAGCATAAATTAAATCATATGTCAATAGTTTTTTAACTTTACTGACAGTGAACAATTCAAAGGAAGTAATAATCCATGTTTGAAAGACAAGTAATTTGCCAAGAACATTACTGGGGGTTCAGTGATTTTTGTTTCTGCTAGTTGCTGCTTTTGTCAACACCCCTGTATTTCCATGAGCACTTGTAAGTGCAGACTAATGATATATTTCAAAAAGACTTCATGGATGGAACATAAAAATCATTCTTTCAAATGTCACTGAAATACATATCATTTTAATATTAAAGTTTATACCATAGATCCCAGATACCCGAAGTGACAGAGAAGTCTTATTTTCTCTTAACTATATAGATAACTGATAAGAAACACTGCCAGTCAAAGAGTCAAGAGCTTTACAACCTCAGACTTTCTATTGTTTCAATTTTTCAGTTGGCAGAAATATGTTTTCTAGCTTATAAACCTCTTCTACTTGATATTTATTAACAGAAGTACTCCTAGTATATTAAAAAGCTATAAATGATATTATTAGCAAGGAGGAATTTTGCCAAGAAGCCCATGCATTCTGTCTGGCTAATACATTGAACGTTAATTCACTGGCAGTGCCTGGTACTCTACCTACTTGATACTCTGTATGTATGGTAATAAAATAATACTCAACAGCAACCAACACGCGGATATATATTACATGCTATTTCTCAAATATTCCCTATGTGAAGAAGGTCAGATCAGTCCCTTTGCAAGGAAAGATAAAGTATTAGATACTGGATCTGGGAAATGGTAATTGGGTTCTTACCATTAGTGGAGAAAAACACAGACTGGATAAAGTCCATATTACTGAAATTAATGGTCCTTCTAAATGTGTTCTAGAGAAGTAAAATACAATTTTTTAATAAAGTGTATGTGACCCAACACTTTTCTTTTTTGATACATGAAATATCTGGTTACTCTTCCCATAATGTTTTATTCATACGTGATTTCACAGTAGTTTGAATTTTCTATTACAATTCCCAGAATACATACTTGTTTCCAGGTATCTCCTTTTAGAAGTGCTGAATTCCCACATCTCCCACTGAGCAAACACAACTGAGTTGATGCACAAAATTGAACTAGTTATTTATGGTCATATCCAACATCCCCTGAAATTATGAAGAGAAATAATTCCCTTGTGCGCAGTAAGTTGAAAGAGCTTTCTGAGTCCTTTAACTTTAGGCACCCACTCAAACAAGTTTGTCAATAGAATCTTCAAAATACAAACAGCAGAATTTTATAAAAAAGTTTAGGTTTGGAGGAAAATATTTATTTTATTATATATTTATATAATATATATTTATTTTTGATCATTGACACTTATTTTGGAAAATGTTTTTCTAAGCCTTTTCTACATAATGACTGTTGATAAAGAACACTGGTAAAAAAACCTATTCATTACAACATTTCTTATTCAGAATATCTCACAGAATTTTCCTTCCAGACTATTTGTCAGGTTAAAAAATCTTATTTTTCAGTATTCTACTCTAAGTCAAAAGAGGTGTACCTGGACGGTAATAAAAACATTGTTGAGCCAATGCACTTTAATAATATTATTCGAACTTTATTTATATCTCAGTATATTAATGCAGACAGTTTTCTCATGACCTTTCATGTAATCTATTTACACTGTGTCTATCTGAACAATATGTGACTGAGAATGGTATTTATTTTATTTTTACATCATACTGGGAAGCGTTCATTGCCCTATTTTAAATAAGCATTTAGAACTTCCTGTTTCTTGTGAAAAAAAATCTTTTAAATTATGTGCAAACTGAAAGGTTTTGAAGGAAAAAAGCCTTACTTACTGAATAACTTGCTCCAAAGAGCTGCATTATTTTTTAAAATTAAGCAAATAAAAATCTGCTAAATAAAGGAAAGAAATATTTGATTAACAACCGTTATGAAAAAAACACCAAACCACATAGTGGATATCTAGGGAACAAATTTGCTTATCTATGAATGCCCATGTTCCTTGTACTTCCCTCTGAGCCCATCCTAGATAAGTTACACAAGCTTTCCAACATGCCTGTGACTGCCTTTACGCTTCTGCCCATATCATATTCTGCATAACCCTAAAACTATACTAGAGTAGTAGGACTATACCAGCTGAAATATTCAGGTAAAGCCCTGTCTTGAAATAGTCAGTGAGATGCCAGGTAGCTGTCAGTGGCCTCTATGTGACACATAAGCTTGAAGGGAGTTTGGTGCTTAATGGTATTACTCTAGCATCCAATCCACTCTACCTGTCATTTAGAAATTTTAAAAAAGCCCACTTTTTAAATCAAGAAACTTTCAAGATAGAATTTGCCTTATAGCAATACAGGTTCCTTTTTCTAGAAGTGCCTGGAGAAATTTCTCATCGAGAAAGTAGAAGGAAGTATAACCCTGTGTAATTGCTCAAGATCACATATTTCTTGTCTCGCTAGTGAATAATGGGAAAAGATGTCAGAAAAATATATGTGCTAGGAGAGGAAAACTTTAAGTGATTCAGTGTGGCAAGCATTAGGCGTAGCTTGATTTTTATTCCTTCACCATCTAGCACTCTCTTGCCCTTCTTTCTGTCTTATGTTTCTGATTTCCCCCTTTATATTATTTAGTACGTATATTTATTCACATTCAATCTCATGTGAGTGACATTTTTTTTTTTCACAAGTGATACTCATTCCCAGATACCACTTACTAGTTATAGCAGTATCTGTTGGAGCTTACATTTTTCATATATTCAAGGGATACACATGTTTGCATACTGGAATGTCTTACATTTAGTGGCATTTAATACAAAATATAGTGAATATAACTACATTGTCCTTTCAGTATCCACCCTCCAAGAATGGCTTTCACAAGAAAATACCTAGTCTGCAAACCCACTCTTCAGCACCAGAAAAACTCTGCTGTCTCTATATGACTCTGTAGTCCTCTGGAACTGCAATTTTTAAGTTGCCTGGCTATTCTGCCATGTCTACAAAACACACAATTGTGTGTACCAGTGTTAATATGCCCCTTCAGTTACTGATTCAGTAAGCGTGAAAGGGATTGCTCTAAAATTTGCATTCACATTTTTATTTTACCAATGAAGAAGAAAACTTGGGCTCAAAAGCATTACAAATTTACTCCATAATTTCTAACTTCAGACACATTAAAAGATTGGAATCTTTTGTTTGGACCAAATTAAACAAACCACAAGACTTCTCTGAAACAATATTTATTTTCCATGAAATATTTACTAATGATCTCTGCAAAGGGAAAATGTACTCAATCAGTCCAATTTAAATGACTGCTGTAAACCAGTTACAGAAGGTTGAACAAAGCTTTATATTAAATTTTAATCAGCAATATTTACACTAGAAAAAAACTGAATAAATACTAGTTTGCAATTCCTCAAAGAAAACAATAATTTCAGTGTACGACATTTTTTTGTACAGTCTCAGAAAGATTTGCTACTCTAGATATTTGTGGTAGATGTCCAGTTTCGTTTGTTTTCTATTAAATGCGGAACAGTGTTTAGAAATAACATCCAGATTATATGTATATTTTTGTTGCTTATCTCTTACTTTGCCTCCAAGGCACAATGGCATTTGGTTCCAATCTGGTCAAAGCTGCTTTTGCTGGGTTCTGCTTGTGATAACTGATATGTGCATGCATCTGAACACAAAATTAAAAAAAGAGCAACTGAAATATGTTACTATCCCTAGTTATAGAATAATTTTCAGAGTTTTGGCACTGATATTCACTGTCAACCCTGAATAGGGTATTTAGACATTGGCCTTTCAATGGCTGAACTCATGTTTGTTGATTCAGACAATCCTGAGGTCTACAGAAAATCCAGGATTTCAGGGCAGTCACTTTTTACACTGCTTTAACCAGAAGATGATATATCAACTCTTTCTTCTTACTTGAGAATAAGTTGTCACCATTTTCTTTTTTAGAGAAGCTGTTCTTTTTGATTTGTGAGGTATTTTGTTGGAGTCTTAAGTAGGAGCATTATCGACTGGGTGTTGATCTTGTTTCATTACTGTAAGTCAGGTAGTTTAAGACTGTGAGGGAAGGACAGATGGTCAAATAACCCACCTCACAATTCTTTAAAATGCAATTATAAATCCACTAACATGTAGAAAACTTTGGCAAGCTCAAGAATACTTTTCACAGAAAGTCAGTGTTTTTGTTCTTCCACAAAAGGGGAAACAAAGGATATGATAAAGTCATCTGATATAATTTGTAATTTTCACATAGTAGGTGGTATAGTGCCTTTCCATTGGATATGAAGGTGGAGGTTGGCTCTTTTTTCATACATTTTAAGGACATGTAAGGGAACAGTGACAAAGATCCATTCAAAAGAAGGGCTGTTCATCAAAAAAATAGGTTTTCCTTTCAATTTGTTAAGGCTAAAAATTGGAAGAGATTTAATCACTTTCAAGGAAAAGGTAACTCGATTAAGACCCAATCCTTTTGAAAATTCTTTGCTGTCAATGAACATCTCCACAAAGACAAAAACACAAGACTTTCTAGTATAGCTGTCAAGACACAGAGGATGATTTTTCCACTCTTCTAGGCTCTGGTGAAACTCATATAAAGTGTTTGGTACCCCATTTTAAGATTTAATTAAAAGAATCTGTGGGAAAATAAATGAATCATGAGAGCACTGGGAAAACAGAAGTAACAAGAGAAATGGTTAGAGGATTAGGAGTTGCTTGAAGAAGTCAGGAAGGAAATTCTGATGCTCTTCAACTATGCAGAAGATTATGATGAAGACAACTGATGAATTGTCCCACAAAAAGTAGAACAAAGAGTAATTGGCTTAATTTGCAGCAGAGATTCGTATTTGATATAGGGAAAGCTTCAATAACCATTAGCAGGGCTGAGTAACAGGATCCAGTGCTGGGGAGTGGAGCCCTCCTAATTTGCTTGGACACAGGGAACAGAAGCAGCCATGGAGGTAGAATCAGCCTCTCTGAAAGGTGCTTTAGTTAATGCAACCTTACAGTAGGAAGACTGACTAAATGGTCTCCTTTGTTCTCCCCCCTACATTGCTATTGTTGGTGTGATTTTCATGCTGCACTTTTTCACAAGCTTGCAGTGAAATACCACTACTGAGAGAATGTGTACTGTACTATAAAGTGCTTGCTAGGTTATCAACCCAAAAGCATATCAGCATCAAAAGAGTGTTTGACACACTTGTGTCTACAATATAATTTTTACACAACCAGAACCCTTGATAAACCTTGTTAAGGTAAATAGGAATAAAATAAATATATTTTTGTAGAAATGGTTGAAATCTCTAGAGAATGATATTCTTTCAACAGAATTTTTACATGGAACAGGATGTAGAAAAATGCTTTTTAGTGGTGATGTAGTTTTCCATTTTTGTTTGATTGTGTTGGCTGCTGTAAAAAAAATACGCTAAACCAATTTAGTTTCCTGTTAAATACTTTTAGACTTTTTCCTGCACACTGTCATCCTATCTGATGACTTTGGGTCCTTTTTCTCTTCAATGAGCTAGATTATAAAGACTAGCAAGAGGATATTCTGAAAAAATAATTTAATTCTTAAGCTTGTAAATAAGAATACATGTGGTTATAAAGCAATTGATCAAGGTAACAGAGAATATCCTTGTATCCAGTTACTGCCTATATTGACTACAATGTTCTCCAAAAGCAAAAAGACTGGAAGAATTAAGAAACTGGTGCACAGTTTTCTGTGCCTTATGTGATCGTGAGTTGATGGGTCTTGAACTACCTCTTGGACTTCCACAAAACTAACACAGAAATCAAAACCAAATCTAAAGATTTAAACCAAAATCAAGCTCTTACACTTAAAATAAGCCTGAGAATTCTGGGCAAAGGGCACACTGTAGGTCAGAGATTGGTAAATACCGTTGCATTATGTCGCATCAGTGGCTTCTGTTCACCAGATTTATACAAACAAAATGTAACTAGGGAAATAGAGGGCAAAGTACTCACGATGTCTAGGAATGTCATACTTAATAAAGTCACATTTTGTACTAATTAGCTGTATAATTGCCAGCTGCCCTGACTCAAGAGTTTATAGTTATAGTAATCATAAGGTCAGTACAATATTTTTTATAGTCTTGCTTAGAAGACAGCTCAATGTTTATCTCTCCTGAGTATCAAACTGCAATTTGGTCTCCTTTAGGGTACAAAATCACAAATTTCTAAATACACATCACTTTTTAACTGGACAAGATGAAAATACAGACTTAAACTTTTTTTTGGCTGAAAAATGGGAATATGCAAAAAGCAAAATTCACATATTTTTCAGAACGGGCCGAGAAATTCTCAAACTGGTGAGGAAACTAAATGCAAGCTACATTAAATATTGGACAAATTTTGTTGTGAAGCAGTAATTTGACTCTGTTTTTCCTTGATGAAAGATATTTAACATTATTTTTAAAAACTTCAGACCTGGAACACAAGAATGTAAACATTCATTTTCAACAGCCACTGATCTTTTATTATAAACAGGTCATATTATGGTTTCATTCTTTAAAGTTAAAGTATCTTGAGGTGTAATTTTATAAGAGAAGCCATAAAAAATAATCTCAGACAGGCTGAACTTTATTTCGAGATTCAGAGAATATTTCTAAATCTACAAAACCAATTTTGCTGTCTGCAGTGTATTTGGCAGTTACATTTCATACATTGTCTACTTTTCTAGTGCCATCAGTTTTGTGCTCCTTTAATCTCAAATATACCTTAATAGATTATCAATTCATTATTTGAAAAAAAATATACATGAAGAAGCTGTTTGCTTTGGAAAATAGTACCAAACTGTCTAAATGAACACAAAATCTGTTAGGGATTTGCAGGAAAGGAGGGGTAATTTCCACAGGTGGTTGAAGCTCCTTAACTCAATACTAAATTCATGTAAAATGTCTGGCCAGTAAAGTTTGTGGAGAGGAATCAGAACATACTGAGAAATGAGGCTATGTAAAGTGGTGGCAAGAGATGAAGTACAGAGTTGCCCCCCCAAGTGTTGTGTTTTGTTGTCATTATAGTTGAATACTTGAACTCATCAGAATGGTCAGGACATTTTGTCTCTCAGACCAGCAATACCGTCTCCCACATGTCCTGGTATTGCTTATAACAGAGTATAAGAGATTCTGGTGACTTCAGGTGACTTCAAGTTTACTGCTTAAAGGTCAAAATAAACATGTATTAAATCAATCTTAAACCTGACTAACTCTAACTTGCCTCTCCATGCCTCCTGTAATCCATAATCCAGGTGTTTATTCTTCTGGAGCTGGGGGGATGCAACATTTTTGGGACCTGGAAGGAGAAGTGGGGTTGCAAAATGGAGGTTTTGTAAATCATATACTTTTTCATCTTGATTGTGCAATTGGCAAATAGATTATAATTATTAGATAGGCTTTTCAGACTAGACAGAAGTTGTCCTTTAGGCTAAAATATAACCTGAATTATAGCCACAGTTGGATAGGTGGAAAAAAAGCCCCACAGTAAAATATATTTTCAAAACCTGTTTTTCTCTCTTCTCTCCTATGATCTGAAAAGTAATTCTTTATTTTTGTGACTTAATTCCATTGGTCCTTTTGCCAAATGTTTCTTAATTTAAATTGACATAAAAATAGCAGTGAAGGCAGCGAATGGGTTACATACAGTGTGAACTCCTCCTCAGAGAGCTGAATTTTCTAATTGCGATTGAAAGATAGGTAATTCCTCTTGCAGAGCTGATTCAAAGAATTTGGAGGAGACACAGGATGACTGTTCCAACCTGTCCAAGACTCAAGACCAATTTGCAGTGGTTTTGGTTTTATAAATGAAGAACGGTCTCCGAATACATTTTTGCTTCCAAGCATATGTGTGGCTTCTTCAGAGAAAAGCTTTCCATCTTTATAAAATGCTGATATATTAACTTTGAAAAATACTACTTATTTTTTTCATGTAATTCAAAATCACTCCATCCTTAAGTATAGCTGGTAGATTAAAACTAGCACAATATACTGAGATTTTCAAAAGTGATCAGATGATGTGGATGTCTCATTGTTTTCTGTGTCCATATTCCAGTATATTATGCAATACCCAATTTTCAGAAACTTCTCTTTGAAAGCCTTTTATAAAATCACATCTATTAGAGATATTTTGAAAAAAAAATTAGTCACTTTTTAAAATCTTGGCTTAGATCTCTAGGGGTTTGTGTTCCTAATATATTATGATAGATGAAAATGAGTCAAGAAATTCAGTAGTTAAATTTTAAAAAGGGATAATTCACAAGATATTGCAATTTCAATAAGACAATATGATTTATGTCTCCTTTGTGTGTGTCCCAGAATTCTCATAAATTCATCTATTATGTACACAGATATAAACTAAACCCCTCAAACCCTAAAACTGCAACAAATAAATACAAAAAAAAATATTAATAATCAAAATATAGATTAAATTTTATTCAGATAAAACTCAGTGGACATGTGTTCTCCTCTAAATTAAAATACAGCTGATCTTTTTGGAACAGAAGGTTGCTCCAGGAACATGATATGGAATTGAAAAACATATTGTAAAGAAGGAAATAACACAACGAATAATGTAGAAAAAGGATAGTCTTCATTTTTTTCTGATCGATTACCAGTAGAATAAACATTCCACTGCAATTCAATAGCTGATGGATTGCTGGCACATTAAAAATCTTTACATGTAAAATTAAATTTTGGGGTTTTTTTTAGAAAACTTCACTATATTTTATCCAGCATGACTACAGCTTACTAAATATAAGAAGTCATGGACAGAACAATGCTTTGAAAAGCTTATTTATAAGAATAACAGTCGAATATGCTTTTAAAAGCCCATATTTGGTTAATGGCAAATTCAAGTGAATGACTTGTCATATGCTTAATGAAGCGTAATGGATGTTTTGAGGCCTGTTCCATGAACAGCTCTGTAACCTGGAAGCATTTGATGGCTCATGACCTTAATTCCAAGTGATCTTGGAAGTGGAAGAAATCTGATTCTATATCAATAGGAAAAGATTTTAAAAATATTCAAGACTTTTTTTTCTTTATATTATGAATGATGATAGTGTGAAAAAAGAATTGTAAAGCTTCCTATTGCCCTTTTTTATGGACTCCTATTTTGACTTTCTTGAAGACGATTGTATTCTAAATTTCCATGTCTTCAAATAGGGTAAAATTTGGGTACAGTGTATAGTCTCCTCACGATAACTTCTCCATCCTGAATGCTAGATATCGTCTATGCTGTTTGGACTCTGGTCCCACATAAGTATTTTTTCTTTATTATGTTTTTATGTTGTTTCAAATGCAGTAAATTATTTAAAAGGTTCAAGACTTACAGAAAGCATATCCTTTTCATTTGAAGCCCGGAGGGCACACCCTGATTAGACAGGGTTTGTTTTGATGTAATTCACCACCATCCACCTTAAGATTCTCAACAGTGCCTCTCTACAGTGAGGTCAGACAATCCAAACAAAGCTGGTAAGTTTTTTGATGTCTTTGCTTATATCTTCAGTGTCAGTGTTTCATGTGTTTAGCTGAAGCTAAAAATTATTTATTTCCTTAGCAGACCGCCAACATGCAAAAATGAGCATTTTAATAGAGATACATAGACACAAACCTACTGCAAAGGTCCTTTTTTTTCTATTTCACTTCTTTTTCAAGGACTTTCCTTGGTAATTTTGTCAATAGCTCCCCCTGAAAAAGATTACTCTCTGTGATGACTAAACTGGAAATCAAGCATGACCTGGCTATTCACATGGTTTTCATAATCTGGGAATAGGCTGTTTGGAGCTGCACAGGATGTGTCTCATTTTGAATGCTGGTTCATAACCCCTGACTAACAGAGGACATGCAAGAAGCGCAGTTCCAACATTTCCATGAATTACTGTCATCGTTTTCGAGAGCATTGTGTAATCCATCTGGGATGATGAGGCTTGTCCAGAGCATAATCTAAGGGCCGTCAAAATGAGAGCTAAAGTTGGGATTTTTCATCTGAACCCTGAGAAATGGTTGGACTCCAACTCAAGATACTGCAAAATATAAAGAAAGGCCAAAAGCTGATGAAATAGCTGCTCACTGAAATTTTCTCTTCTTCCCTAAACTAATCCTCTACTCTCCTTTCATGGCCTGTATTCCAAGACTGACACTCTTTACCTGGGGAGTTCTTTTCAACAGGGAGTTGTAGCCTTTTGGTAACTTTGGTGAGGTCCATCTGCCAGCACACTATTTTCTTCATCTAAGAGATTTTCTAAAGGGCAGGAGAATGTTGATACTTGCACAGAAGCCAGGAAGTACTGAAATACAGCAAATGGAGCACCTGAGTACTAATACAAATGTATATCAGTATGTATGATAGCAAATGTTTCTGCATACATTTTCTTCACCATTAATTAAAGGTGAAGAGGTAGACAAAGTGAAGTTCTGGGGTCTTTGGTCAATGATCACTTTTACTTTTCACTTTGTTTCTAAGACAACTAGGAGCTGGGAGGACTTATACAAAGTTTAGTTTCACCTGTTTGCTGCATTTTTGAGAGCAAGAGTTTACAGTGATCTTAAAATGTGTATCGACACTGCAACAGTGTGAGGTTTCCTCCTCAGGTGTGGAAGTTCAGATTCTTAAGTTAAGGTTAAGTTCTGAAACCTTAGTAATTAGTAAGGTTATATTAAAATGTACTTTGGCTCAGCAGCTGCTGGATATACATGGGGAAAATAATTTGATTTAGGAGAGAATAGAAATGCCAGTATCAAGTAGAAGAATGGACTGGCCTTTCTGAAGAAGAGATCAAAGTAAAGGACCTAATCACCTTTTGGATGTTTCAGCTGAGAGCAATTTGAACTTTTTTTCTTGTGTGACCTGTAGATTGCGCAGAGTCCCTTCAGAAGGCAGCAGGGAGATGAGTGAGGGGTACACAAGTACGTGCTCTTGCAGAGTGGGAAATGGAGAGAGGGGAAGACAGACAGTGATGGAAGAGACCATTTCTTCGAAGACAGGAATCTCTCTATTGAAGTTTAGTTGCATTTTGTTCAAACAGTTATACAAGAATTGCATTCAAAGCCACAGAAAAATAATGCTACTGGTAGCATGTGTCCAGTATCTGGTACTTTGGTCCTTTTGATCTGCAGAAAGATCAAGAAGTTCGGGACTATCATTTCTGAGGTCACAGAACACTGAAGGAAGCTTTGATACTCAGAATACCCAGAAATTACATTTCTGCCTCTTCAGCTACCTTGTCAGGCTGTGCTTGAGTCAATATTTACCTGGATCAATGTTTACTAAGCTTAGGTCAATGTTTGCTTTCATTTTTAGAAAAGGAACTCCATTGCTTTAGTAAGGAACAGTTTCCGATAGACTATTTGATGAAATTATTATGCATAGTACAGAAAGGAGAGGAGATCAGTATTGTATTTGGAATGTAGAGGATGCCATGCTGGAGAGCTAGTAAAGCCCTGGGGCGAGATATAAAGATAGAGCAAGCGAAGAGGGGCCCTGAGACACAACCAAACAGGGTTTCTAGTTTCATCACTTTTGGATGGGGATTGGCACTTACCTAGCTGGTTCATGAAGACTTTGAGGCAGATTTGTGTGCCCATTTTCCTTACCACAACAACCACAACAATGCTAACTAATCTTTGATCATCAAAGCTGGAATCTATTAGAAGGCAGCCCAAGAAAAAAAACTTTTTTTTTTTAAATGTAAACTTAGAATGAGGAAGAACCTGAACCTCTGGACCACCATGTTCCTTCAGGAGAGATCCTGTCCTCCTGCTTCGGATTTATTCCAGTAATATTCTGGATTGCAATAAAAGCTACCCTTTTTTTTCCCAGGCTCCCTAAAAAAAGTCTTCCTTTCCACCCCCAGGAATGGATTGTGTCAGGTCCCCATTTTTCTGAAGAGTCTGCAACCCATGCTGGCAGCACTGGGTGCCTGCTGGACATGCCTCTTGCCCAGCCTGGTGCTCCAGGAGCTCTTTCCCTATGGTATGTTTGCTTCTTACAGGGCAGCTGTTCATCTCCTTCCTGCAGAGACTTCTACTGGACCCACACAGAGAAGTCCACAGCAGGCAGGCAGGCTTCCTGTCTTCTCTTCCACCACTGCCCTTTCAAAGGTCCACAAAATAAGCTGTGAGCAAATGAAGCAGATGCTATCCATTAAAATTTAATAAAAAGAAAGTTATATAAATAACATTAACATGCAGTTGTCTGTAACTTTCTGGGAATCAGGATTTGAAGCAGCGTGTAACTGTATAAGCTTGTTAAATTGGAGTAATAAAATCATATAGATACCAAGATTGTTCTAAATATGACTTTTTCTACTTAGTGATCTGTAGTCAAAGCAGGTCGGACTAGGCTGGAGAGCTTACCAATGTTTGACCCTATATATGGTCGTGGGCCTTGAAATAACAATACTGAATTAATATTTTTGTTGTGTTGTTGATTTTCCAAGTTGTTTATCTTCTGAGTGACATATTAATAGATGGGTGCAAAACATGGGGTAAAAGGAATACTTGTATCAGAAAGGATCCGACATTGCCATAAAAGCACACAAATAACTCAAAACAATTAATATGGTACAGCACCAATATTCAGTATGGCATATGCCCTCCCTTTCAGTTGCTCAGTCCGTCACGTACTCCACTATTTGTTTCAGGAGGTCTCAGATGCCTAACACATACCCATTTTACCTCTGGGTACCAACAGGCAAAATAAGTGTTTTCATAATTCCTGAAGTTGGTAACTTCTTTTCCCCTCTGTTCTTCTTGGAATGGACTTCATTACAGAAAAAGGAGGAAAATTCTTTCTCTCTGTGTAGCAGTTCCTCTGCTAGGCCAACTGGGAGTCCCCAGCCCACCCTTCATGCACTCTGTCCTCCACTAATTCCCACCTCGATCTTTGTATTTTTGTTTGATTCTCCCTAATGCCTAGGACAAAAAAGAAGGAGAGGTGGCTGTCTATCCCCTCCTGTGCCTCCAAAGAGATGATCAGGCTATTAATTTATAACACCTTTCAACCCCATAACAGCTAAGAAGACAAATGTATCATGATTTTTTCTGGGAAAGGATATGAATGGGTTTTGTGAAGCAAACTGACAACAAGTTTACCCTGACTTCTTCCTCATCAAATCTTGCTTTGAAATGTTTTTAAACACCAGATGCAGCTGGTGACCAAGGTTCAAATAACTGACATTACTAAGATGCAGCCAAGATTTCAGCAAGCCTCATGGCGACAGTTCTGGACAAAGATAAGGGTTTGTTGTAAGTATGAAAGCTTGGAACAGCACTAATGACATGTAGAAAAATGTCACAACAAAAATCATTAGCAGTCTTGAATCCAGTGGAGAGATGGGAGAAAGAAGTTAGCTCAAGGACTAGGGGTAAATAAATGATCCATAACTTTTAAAGTGAACTATATAAAGAAGTTGTAATGTAAGATATCTGATTACATCTTTGTGCTACACTGACCCAAACCAGCAGTCAATTCATCTACCATGTTATCTTCCACCAGAGAAGAACAATTATAAAACCTGCTTTAATGGCTCTTAATTAAAACTAAAAAAGAATAGCTGAAGTTTCAAGAGTTTATTGTGTTTCTAGAAATTCATACTTCTTTTAAACAACATTTTACATGTTGCAGGCTTTAATTTCAGATTTGCACCTGGTCTGAGCCTAGGGGCAGAAATAAAAGGATACAAGTCAAAACAGAGACACAAACCTCCAGTATTTAGACAGGGCAGCTAACAGCACAGGGAAGATACACATGTTCACAATCTGTTTGGATTACTAAATAAATAGTAATTATTGTATTTGCTCTCCTTTCAGTTTGCTAGACTTCTAAAATTGCAGAGGAATAGAAAAACTGCATTTTAGCCTCCACTGATATTTGCATCAAAACAGAAATTACTGAAATAACATATAACTGAGGAATGAGTCAGATACATTTTTCCTTTCATCCTTTATAAAAGCTTCACTGTCTCTCAAAAAAACCCAAAACTATCCCTCAAAAAACTGACAACACAAAAAGCCACCCCAAAACCCCAGTTAAAGCTAATTTCCCCTTTGCTGTCCTGGTGAGAAAGCAGTAAAAATCCCTGAAGTTTGTATAAAGCAGTTTTAACCACAAATGTTAGAATTGTTCTACTAAAGAAAACATGGTTTTCATATGTGTCAAAAACATGCTGTAGTTTGAAGAAATACATAAAAACTCTATTATTAGACAGGATAAGAGTATATTACACTATATACTACTTGGTTTGACGATGATTATAACATAAGCAAAGGCAGGTTGATATCTGTTTAAATAGTTTTACCTAAAGCTACTCCTTTTTCCGATATTAATCTCAACCTAGACTAAATCCAAGATTAATTTTATATCATTTCCTTGAATTAAAAATAGTATAAACAAGAGGAACAGCCAAACATTTTTCTCAGTAATGAGTCAGAAGAAAAAACACAGTTAAAACCAATAAAACTTTCTTAAATTTGTGACTTAGGGACATAACTAAAATAAGTAAGATAAATTACAGCTAAGTGTCTGTCTTATACTATATAAGTAGTTTGGGATTCAAAACAGACAAAAAAAGAAATAAAGCAAATAAGAAAGAAAAGGAAGGAAAAGAAAGCAAAAGAGCTGATAAAGTTTCTGGCTACAATACAGGAGACATATCATTACCATATGATCTAATGTGGGTGTCAGCCTGGATTGTGTTCATTGAGAGAAACCTTATTTTTTAACTGTGCTATGGAATAGAAGCAGGAGGGTTTTCCACCAAGTGACAGTCACTGAGCTGAACTTACCCCCTCCTCCTTTCCACACCTGCAAAGCCTTTTGCCTGGGTTGAATATTTAGTTTAATTACATCTCAGCTTTGAGAGCTCCTGTTGCAAATCCCTGGATTAAAGGTACGGTTTTCAGTAATTCTCCTGAACTATGCTGTACTAATAAAATTTCAGGCAACTCTACGGCAAGAACTAGTTGAATTTTAAGAGAAGAAAGGAAAAAATCCTACTAAATGTTTAGCAAAGTTAAGTTTTGTATCCAGCACTTTTGTTTCTGGGGAACATGAGAATGCATTCTCCAGGACTGTGCACATTTCCTTCTGTTTATTTAACTGTTCTGTCTCTTGTTTTGATTTGTTTAAGCACCGCTATAGTCCTTTCTTTTTCCTTACTGTAAACTTTTGCAGCATATATTCTGTGTTTGCAATCCAGTACTTATAATCGGTGATGGAGTGAGTGTAAAAAATATGTGAGTTCTTGCATTTCTGCTTTAAATTCCACTCAGTGATTTCTTTCTTACTCGGATTTCTTCATATATATTTGAAACATTAATGAATATAGTTTCAATTTCAGAGAAAAAGATATGTAGTAGTTAGTTAAAAGGGCTCAGTATATGCCTTTGTAATGGTGGAAAGTGCTACATTGCAGTGTACAAACAAAAGAGTCATATTTATAGAAGGTTCCTAAGAATATAATAGTAGAAAAGAAAATTACTGTAGTTGAAACTCTTTTTAACAGAGTTTTAATGTCTTTAAAACTTCCAGCTTCTATGCTTGCAATCTAGACTTTATTACATAAAATGGGTAAAACATATAATATAGGAGATTTCTTTTAAAACTGCACATACTGTTTAACTTGTCTTTTGTTGCCTTTTGAGAGATTTGTGATAGTAGAGTAAGTATTTTAAACTTAATATTAAAGTAAACTGACAAGAAGACCACCAATACAGTGGTGACGTGAACTGATGAAGCATATTTCCAGTGGTATTTTAAACTGAAATGTGGCCAAGTGTATGGTATAGTTTCCTCTGTTTGTGGAAAAGTCTTCCTCATTGTAAACACATAATTAAAGCCAATTTAAACAGTTATATCCTGCAGACATAAGTATTGTGTGAGAGACCTTTAAGAATCCAGATTTTTTTCCCTTCTCTCTCATTTTTTGTATCAAAATGTAAACATTTCTTACTAGTAATGTTTTCTATATATTTTTCTAACTGCTTATGTTTGTTTACACATGCAAACAATAGGAACAGATATGAGTGCCTGCAGTAGGAACATGTATATGAATAAGGAAATGCATATACATATCTATTTCTAATTCCAGATTAATATGTTGTTTGAGTCTGCTACTTTCTCTGCTATGTACTCAGATTCCATCCTTATATCCTTTGCTGTCCTACAGGTTTTGTTTATAAACATCTCTTACTGATTTTAGTGCAGTTTTTGCAAAACAGGGACCAAAGGAAAAGGCCTTCTATGGGGTTTAATTCAGATAAGTGAAGTCATCAATACCAATGTGAACAAGAAGTGTAAAGACACTTCCAAAGTGCCTTTGAATTGTTTTTGTTTTGTTTTGGGGTTTTTTTGGTAGGGATAGTAATTTAACTCGAAGATAAGTTACTGACTGAATTCTTGGGATGGATGGTGCTTCAGCAGTGACTGGGGGGGGTGCTTGGGGTGGGGGGAGGGGAGGCAGAGTAGAAGCAGTTTTAAATATATAAAAATATTTTAAATATATACAAATATGACAAAAAGGCTGAGGTATCTCTTTAAAAAGTATTAACTGCCAGTGCCATACTAGAGTTTGTGAGCAGTACTCCCAATGTTTATTGATGTTAATGAACTTTCTGAAAAATAATCTGAACAAGCCTAATGTTTTATTGACCATTTACATAAGACAGCTTATGATGATGAATGGTATTGTTCTAGCAAATTTGTCTTCCTGTTTCAGACTATTAATAAAATTAATTATTTTACTGTCACGTGTACATCATAATGATTATTTCAAAAATCATGTTTTAGATTAAACCATGGCAATAACTCACCAACAGGTATTGACACCATCTGGCTGTGACATCCTTACTTTTCTGTGTGTACCCTGCATGTGCTATAGAGGTGTTGCTGGGGAAAGGACACAGCCCCAGTGTCAGTGGGGCGCCAGGGCAGGAGGAAGCACAAGAGGATGTCCTGCCCCTGCTACATGGCATAAGTTTGTACAGCACTGAGTGGTGCTAACAGGACATGCTAAGATGCTCTGACCCTCTGTTTGACACTGGGGTTTGCGATAGCCCTCAGTGCAGGCAGTAGCTAATACGTCTGCTTCAGGAACAGAAAGTATTGGTTGATAGGGACCTGAGAAATGCTATACCATGCCCCTAACTGTTAGATAACGTCTGCTAGAAAAGAATTGTTCCCAACTAGTGCCCAGACAGGGCATTTCAGAAGTTATTGACTTGAAGAAGCAAGTGGACATTTTTGCTTTAATTGCAAAGAGGAACATCTGTATTAAGGACTAAGCCATCCATTTTAAGAAAAGTCTCCTAAATAAATGACAAATTTGTCTTTCTGCCATTTGGCAACTTGAAGCCAGGTTTCAAAAATTTTTTTTTTTTTTGTAGATTTGTAGAAGATAAGATTCATTATACAAAATAAATAATGAAATAAAATAATTTTCAGAAAATTAGCTGATCTACACAGCCTTGATATAAAACCTGCGAAAAGCTGTCTCGTGATTTCTCGTTAGTCCACAGGAACACAGGTAGCACTATGTATAGTGTGTTGAAGTGCATTTAGGCCTAGGTCCCGAGAATGTGTGCTTAAGCAATTTTACTTGTTAATATCTATAGCCATACATACTTGCGTAAATTTGCTCCTGAGCATGAAAGTCTGCAGAATGAGACCCTGAAGTCTCATTGGAAAGTATGCTGACAATGCTACAAGATGCTTATGCAGTTCAAAGCAGAGGATTTTCAGGTTGCATTATTTATATCATAAAATCCCCTGGCCAAAAATATGGAAAGAAAGCCAAGACTATCTAATATAACACAACATTGTATTCCATTTTATTGTGCTGCTTAAACTGGGGAAGAAATATAGGTAATTTAAACAACTAAAGATCTTCCCCTTTCCATCCTTTCACTAGATCCTACCCATTCTCAATCAGTTTTACAAGGCTGTAGTTTAAAACACACAGCAAACTGGCACTTAAAAAAAAAAAAATATTTCACAGGACATGAAATACTGCACTACAGTGAGCTTAGGAACCTCAGGTTCATCCCCAGGGAACAAATTCATTGGTTTGAAACGAATGCTAATGAAATCAAATGGACTGTTACGTTGGCAGAAAACAGACACATGGAAAATGTGGCTTATTGTGTTGACTGTTTTGCATAACAAAGTTGACAGTGCTGCCTGTTCCTAATAAATATTACTCTAAATATGCAAACAGATGTGTTTATAGTTGCCTTTAAACTGTTCAGTCAAAAAAGAAAAAGCCTATTGACAAGCGGTTACCAGACTCCTATCACATAACTGCCCTATTTTCACAATTCAGTTTTCATTTATTCAAAGGAACAGTTATGCAATTGGTGGATATGCTGGACCTCCTTCAGGACTGTGCAGCTATGGGAAACTGCTACTTTTTGTTGTAAAACTCCTGCTTTGATTCTTAGGTTCTGCCCAGAGTCAATGAACTAAGCCATGAGGCTGGCTCTTCTCTTCGTCCTACTGCTGCCAGTATGCTTGGCCAAGCCATTCCACCAGCTGGGCCTTTTTGACTTTATGCTGGAGGATGAAGGGTCAGCTGATATGCCTCCAACGGACGACCCTGTCATATCTGGATTTGGACCAGTGTGCCCCTTCCGCTGCCAGTGCCATCTTCGCGTGGTGCAGTGCTCTGACCTAGGTAAGCCCAATAGTATCTTTGTAGGGCGTATACTTACATTCTAGCTATGGGTTTGCAGGTGAGATTGTGAGGCTGCTACGCCCTGGCACACCATAACTGGTTTTTTTTTGTCAAAGAAATATGCTACAATTACTGTTAACTAGAATGTATTACATGAAGTAGGCCATAAAGCCCTGACATGATAAACTTTTGTTGTGACCAAGAAGAATGTTTGATTTTTTTAATGTAAATTTTGTGCATGTAGATTCTGTTCTTTGAGAGGCCACAGATTTCTGTTGCACAGAAAATAACTTTTCCAGGCCATTCCTTCAAATGCATATTAAACAAATTTGGTGAGGTCAGATGTGGGGATGGAAACATTTTAAAAATTTCTAAATTGCAGAGTCCATGCTCCGACACCCTTAATCATACTGTCTAGTACCTCAGCATAGAAATCATCCCATTTCCATTGGAATACATGAGAATGGAATAACCAGCCCTGAATAATATGTGATGGAACCAGAGCTTTGGAAGAAAGAGCTTGGAAACACTCCAAAACAATGAACACGTGTTGGAGCTCCTTAGTAAATAACTTAGACACTGTTCAAGCTGAAACTATGAGAACCTTTCTCACAAGCTCCCCTTACTCCCTCACGTACAAGGGCTTGTCTGCACAGTCAGACCAGCAGGATGTGAATCTATGCCTGCCATTACTGTATTTGACTTTCCCATGCAGAAATCTCAAGTAATGAAGTTGACTTCAGTGAGACTGCTCTTGGTTTGAGCCAGCATTATTCAATCTAAATCAGTGTGCAGTGCAGAAAACCAAATAAAGTTGGATTCTCTCACAAGAAAATTAGGCAGTTTATTCAGTGGAGAGAAAAATAACTTCTCTTATGATTTTAAAGAGTTTATTTTAAAAAAAGTCTCCTCTATGCTGTTTAAATGTGTAGCTATGTGTTTCTATTTTCCTATTTCATAGCATTAGCTGTGATACTGTAAATCATGGCACACACCCACCAATTAGGACTTGGGTCTCATTGTGGTGGGTGTTGTATAACTACAGAAAGGAGGGGGAAACATTAGTTACATCCCTAGAAACTTCTGTGAATTTATTAAAGCAAGCCACATAATTATGCAATAGATATGTTTGGCAAAGACCCAGTGAACAATGCAAGCCAAGTTGCACAAATGAGCACGAACTAACCTAGCCATGCATTCATAAAGCTTTCACAGTACTGTCCCTGTTGAAAGATAATTTCTTTTTTACCATTTAGGTACCAGATAGCAGCAAACATGGGGTGGGGAGTGAGGAGGAGGTTGCCCCACATACCATGAAGGTCTTAAGTTTTATTGATGTTACACTAGCTAATGCTGATGGAATTTAAGTTATTTTGGGAACTTGTCCCCGGACTGCTTCATTTCTGCAGAATGCAAAGAGCTCTCACTTGGTAAAAAGGTAGAGATATTCACATAGGGACCCTTTGTTGCTGTACTTGCTCCTGTATTCTCCTTCACACACACGGTTTCCAAAGGGATACACTACAGTCCACTGCCTACAGATGATTCTGGGTTGAATCCCATAGTAACAAGAAGGCTCAGAAATACAGCAATTAAGGCCCCAGGTCTGTGTTTTCCAGATAATTTTGAGAAGGGTGATAAGAAAGATATATATATTGAGCTTGATTTAAACCCATATGCTGCAGATACTGCAATGAAAAAGATTATACTTTTGAGACATCTGGGCTCAAAACATCCAGCTCCAGGGCATGAAGGAAGAGAGATCTCCCTGGGCTAAAGTATGCAGCCCTGAAAAACAAGCAGCATTTCCCTGGCAGAGCTCAAGGAAGCAATAATAATTCGGTTCCCTAGCCTCGTCACTAAATTTCATCGATCTTTGTCACATGTGGCTACAACAGCCCCTGATGGGCCATGGCCAAGGTAGGAGGCTCACCAAGACAAAGGTCCAATGGCCGTGCATGTGAGCAAGGACAGGATAGCTGTGTGTGCTGCCTGCTTGCAGGCAAATCCAGTCTCCACTCTGCTTTCCTCTAGCCTTGAATCTGTTTCTGCGTGGCTCAGGCTCATACATGATCACATTTACCTAATGACATGACAAAAGTCAGGAGTTGGCCCCAAAATCTCAATTTTGTTGCAAACCGAGGAGTTCATGCCAGGTTGACCAAACACGCTCATGGGCTGTGGGATGAAGGGTCCTTGGGGTGCAGCAATCAGCAAGGCGATGTGCACATGAGAGCCATGAAATGAGCAATGACAGTTCTACCTCCCTGAAAACCACTGTTCCTGGCCTGCCTCTCCCTTCAGCTTTGGGTGTTTCCAACCCGACCAAATTAGCTACTTCCATCCCCCAAAATTATCAAATTTAGTCATCTAGGCTTGGACACTGATTGAAGGAAAACTACAGACAATAACAAGACTCCTCCTAGGGATATATTAAGAGCTTACTAAATTAAGTCCCACAAAAGAAAGTTGAAATCTGGATGAGGGTCCTTTCTACCACTCACTCTGGCATGGAAGGAGGGCTCTTTGCAGCTGCAAGCCTCTGGCTGTAGCGGGCATGTCAGATCAAGGTGGTTGGAGGACCCTGACGTGAGCTATTAATGGAGAGGTCTCCTCTTCCTTTTTGTGCCCAAAGGGACATTTGCTGTTTTTAAACTCTTAATTCATAAGGAAAAAGGCAACGGTCTGCCACAGTGTTATATGAATAAACCACAAGAAAAATATCACATCTATGGTCCAGAGACCAGGTTTGTCCCTTGTCTCATGACCACTGGATGGGAATAATTAAAAGAAAAATATTCAGATTTATTAAAAACAGTGAAAAAAATTCTCACTGTTCCAATTACACTCTTGTCAGCTGAATTTTTGCATTCCTGTACTTTTAAGCTTCAGTCACATCTTCTGAAGCACATACCTCTGAATTAATTTATTTTGCCTCCAAGCCAAGAGCTGAGTTAGCAGGAAGGAGAATGCTGCCTTCTCACACCCTAAAGAAGAATTCTCTCTGAGCTGCAGTTACTGACAGATTGAGAGCAGAACCCCATTTGCCTACCTTTTATGAGATATATTGCCTTTGTGCAACCAGCTCAAGAATCTCATCAAGAAAGACTGCCTCAGTATCTCTATAAAAGCACTACGTTTTCTGAATCTGCCTTCTGTTTCTAAAAAGAAGCCATAGGTTCACTTTTTAATTATACCTCAGTATAAGTCATTGCCATGCTATAGGCAGACTTGCCATAGAAATCATAAGCTTCTCATTTATTAGCACACTTTGCAGGTGGGGAGTAGTCAATATAGCTGGCTAGAGGTAGCTCTTCATGTTTTAAAATAATAAGTACAGGGAAGATGTGCAGTCAGTTGGCTAGGCAAACGTGCCTCATTAATGCCCAAGCAGAGATTAATCGTTCCATTTAAAGTCTCATTTTCCCAGGGGAAGTCTCAAGAAAAGGTTCCTTCCAGAGTGCCCTGGTAGGCAGGAGGATGCACGTGTGATTACTCAGCAGCAGATTGCAGAATGGTCCATAACTGCATTAAGGAGTGGTGTTCAGAGCTTTGTTTCAGTGTCAGATGAGTCTGGCAGCCCCTTAAAAAGTAAGCAGTTCCTGTATTCTGCAGGATATGATGAGATTGACTTCCATGGAGAATTCACAGTACGTAAGAGCTTCCCTCCAGCCCTCTTGCCATGTGCATCCATGGAGGTTTTATGGTCTCCAAAAGGTGTGAGAGATGGATGTTAGTAGTCAAAGTTCAAACAGTATTAAAGCTTAAACTGGAGATTTACTCACAGCTCAGGAATACAGGTTTTCTCCAGCTGTAAAGTAAAGACAGTTATGTTAGAGCCCAGCATGCGTGTTGGTGTGTGTGTATTTGAAAAGCACTTTGAGATCAGTGGGTGAAATGCTCACAAATATGTGAAGCATTATTCCAGTGATCTGGTAATGTGAGGCAGTTTGTCTGAACACATACCGTATCTACACTAACTGATGGTTCTTCTATATCTGAACCATAGTAATATGACAGCAACTAATTTATTTGTTGACAAAAGATGATTTATCTCCTTGTATGAAATCTTCCAGAAACATCTGAGCACCCATTTTCTGATCATGACTCCACCTTGAAACATCATCTGTTATAAAGGAAATTATCTTCTTTGGGACATACCTTGATTTGAACTTCTGTTGTCAACATAAAAACTTTTAAAAGAAAAATAGTATGTACATCATCGGTCATCTGTCTAAGTAATTTTATGACTTTAACCAAACAGACAGGATTACTTACTATTGTGTATATACCTTTAGAATCCTTGCCATTATTTGGATGTTCACCAACCTTTCAACCCACCATTTTTACAGCTAAATGGTTAGCTCAAAATCCTACAGGTTTCTAAAGATGTAATAAGAGAAAGCATGGATTCATAAAGCCTCTGCTTCACAATACCAGGACCTTAAAACTGAAGACTAAATGCTTTTTTGAACAACATTCTTGAGCCAAACGTAAATTATGCTTCCACCAAAAAGAAGTCATTGGGTTTTCCACATGCTAAGTGGGTGAACTGTAATATTCTGACAAGCTGGAGATCATGCAGGAGTGTCTACAGGAAGTATTACAAGTATTTGTAATACAGAAGAGATCTCAGGTGACGTTAGTTGTCAAAGAGTCAACTAGGCTCCTTTCACAGCCACAAGGAGAGTTAGGCAGTTGCTCCATGGGGCAGTTCATCCTCTCTAAGGTGAATGTCAGTGACAGAAGAGATACAGCACTCTTGGACAATTGAAATGCCAGCACAGAGCCTTAATGAACACTTGGGGCTATACAACTTACTTTTAGATTAACAAAGTGTTTTTTGATAAAATTCCAGCATGGAAAAAATAAAGTCAGGTTACCAGTATTCATTTGCAATAAATTTACCCTGGATTATTGGGGCTTTTTTATATATATTCTGCTTAGATATAATTTTATGTGATGTCTTGGAAATTAAAGAATGCATGAATTAAAGCCCTATGCTCAAGTACATCCTGAAAAAACATTAAGTCAAGGACGCAAAAATGAGAAAACACCCTTGAAAAGTTGTTAAGGAAAAAATTTTGTTGGCCTGGATGTAGGCTGCTTTATATTAACAAAAAGTCATTAACTTTTGCCAATGTAACAGTAAAGGGAGGCCTTTTTGCATCACAGCCTGAATTACTGATGTTCCAGTTCCAGTTGATAAACATGATTCTAGGTGAAAATTAGTCCACTCCAAATACATCATCCCTTCTTTATTAGCTGCTTACCCACTCTGTGTGTTTTTGTTTTTCTTTTTTTATTTTTTTTAGACTAGGAAATGCCATTTAAGAAAGCCTAGTGGCAGGAAGGGAAATCCTAAGTGCCAAGTTCAAGTGAATCAAAAAGTAACTGCTTTCAGGTTTCACTGTGACAAGCATTCATTTGTAAAATTTCCCAGTGCTCTAATAAATAGCTAATAGATGGCTCGTAAGCTGTGAGTCAATTATTATAAGTCATAGCAGGCAACTGCAGTGCTTAAAAACATACTAAATAATCACTGCTGACATCTGCTAGTTTTATGGACACTTATAGTATGTTTAGTATGTTCTTAATACCTTTATATGGTATGTTACTTGGTAACGCAGAACTGTTCAAAAAATATCTGTTTACACAACATAAAGCCTGTGCTATTCAACTGTGGCAGGTTCCCCGCCAAGTCTTAAGAAGAGCTAAAAAGTCCAAAGGTTCCTTCCCAGTGCTCACTGAGTTCACTGCCAACAAGGAGGAGACCTAGGAATTTGTGTCCTATGTGAAGCCACCAATGATAGCAGCAAGGATCTGTCAATACTAGTCTCCAGCTGCTCAGGAAAACTCTCCTTGCAGAGACCAATTTACCACTGTATTTAGAAAATATTCTAGTTTTAAACAGATTTTCAAAACATGTCTCTCTAACCCTGATTTTAGAGTGTCACCATTTTTTTTAACTGTGGACTCACTGGTCTGTATTTTGTTTTACTCATATCCTGGATCTGTCATGTGATTAAAAAGAGTGGGCCAAAGAAGATAATCAGGTTACAGAAAAAAAGAGTATTTTTTCTGAATATACTTTTATCTTTTCCTATATTTCAAATCTAAGAACATATACTCCAAAATGGATTGCAGTTTTAAAAAACAACAACTTATTTCTCCTTCTTTACCTACCTGACCTGACAAACAGTGCTGGAAAATGCTGGAATTCTAGGTCTCATCAATTGTGTTATATTTAAGGGCTTATTTCACACAGAGCACTATTGCCTTACTATATCCACTATGAAAGCCAATTAGGTAGATGGAGTAGAACTTGCTTATTTGTTTCTTACAAGCAAAGAGATGGAAATAATGAACACTGACACAAGGGACCTTAGGATCAAGGACCATGCCTTCATGGGTATGGGGGTAGGAGGAGGAGGAGTGGCAGACTGAGTTGGAGTTTTCAGCTTATGGGACTCAAATAGCTCTGTAAAAATGATCCTGTTGTTAGCAGGGTTGTATTTGTTATACAGGCAATTCTAGTGCAGACTTTTTAGACAGTCAATAGGGAATGAAAAAGATGAAAAGCAGTATTTAAAGAATTTTTGTGCTCTCTGCATGCATGCTCACAAGTGAGCATGCAGGAGAGCATCCTGTACCAGCTTAGTGTTTGTTTCCTGGGATCTGTTTGGAGTACTTTGAGTTGCTACAAAATCTGTTTAGGAGATGATGCTTACAGTGTTAATTTCAATAGAAAAAGAAATGCAATAAATACTCACATTTAAAAGAAAAACAAAAAAACCCCAACAAATAAACCAGTGAAAGCAAGAAATCTCCGTTCACCAAATTTCTTGGTAACTTTGGGGATTTAATGGCAAAACACCAAATGCAAAGATTATTTATGGGAATGTGAAAGCATTCAAAACATGTGCAAGTGTAAATGAGGCTACAGCCTAGTTCTGTAATACATCATTGGTACAATAGGAATGTGCAATAGGTCATCCCAGAATCAGTTTCTGCCTGCATTTCCTGTACCATCTGAAATGTGAAAGCCTAGGACAACTCAGTTTCTACACTGGAGTGCAAGTTTTCTCTTCTACCACCCCACGCCAGTGTGGGCCTCAGGAGCCTAAGACTCTCGATGTGTTCCATGTTTTAGGGTGACGTGGAAGGCAAGAGTTAATAGTGGTGCAATGACCAAAACTTTTGCCAAATGTCTTTACCTAAGAGGTGTAGGAACAAAGGTACCAGTAAGTTAGCCAAACAAGACTAAAAATCTATGTTTTCATTCAGCTCTGATGCCATTTCTCTCCATAAGTTCAACTTTTATTTTCACACAATTGGGAAGACTGTACTAATTCTTACCACTGGGAAGTGATAATGGGGAAGTAAAAGTGAATGGTGCTAATGAAGTCTGTATGGTAGCAGAAAACAGAAAGAGACAGATACTAAATACTGAGCAGATACTGAAGAAGAGAAAGCCAGGGGAAGAAGACCAGGAAGACAGAAACAATAGAAAGACTTTCAAGTAAAGAAGGGATAGTATAAACATGGGAAGGAAAATCTTGCTTTTTGAAGGGAAAGTATAACAAAAAGTGTTAGAAAATTACATGTACAGGAAGTTTCAGATACGGGAAGAACTTAAGATAATAGTTGAATGGAAGTCTTACTCTTTTTAGGGTTAGGAGACCTTTTTGTTTGTTTGATTGTTTTCTGTTCTCCATTCTGTTACTCTATGGCAGAGAGTTGACATCCTCTAGACTAGAGGCAATGACTGATACAGTTATAGCTGACCCGGGAGCTCTATCACGACATGACTAATAAAATAAGCAAGTAACAAAGCCAGAATATCTAAGAGTTACAAGGATATATACAACCTCATGCAGTACAAGGAGGGAACTAACAGGTGCGCAGACTTCCAGATTCAGAGGAAATTCTCTCTCTAATTTTATTTAAATGTTAATCATTATGTTCAGACACAGTCAGAGCGTCTCCTTCCATTGTTTGCTTGCATGCAAGTAGGTCGAAAACAATCCTACAATATTTATGAAAAATGGCCACGTTATGTTTAAAGTACTCAAAATAACCAGGAACATATCTCTGCCCTCAGGTCATAATAAAACTAGAGCTCTACGATGACTATGTGGTCAGAACAGGAAGGGATATGTTTACTTAAAACCAGAGAAAATTCCCCCCAAATGACTCCTGATGGCTACTCCATCATGTCAGTGCTAATTCTGGTAAATCCCAAAGTAAAATTGAGGGAGCTATCCTTAAATTGAGAAGTGTTGCCTGATGCTTAAACTGAAAGCCAGGCAAACATCAAACTGTATTACTCCAAAGGAGAATTAAAAATTCAGTATGTTAGATAATACTCAGTTTTCTGAGTCACTAAAATGCTCTTTTCTGACTACTGTAAATACTCATAAGAAATAAATATTTCACCTTAATTCATGAGTACTCATAGATAGTACACGTGCACTGCATCCGCTTTGACTAAAACCATTATGCACATAGTACTGGCAGATTGCATGAATCACACAAGACAGTTGCTGTACTCTGATGGGATATTTTGTGTCTGTAACCATGACAGTGGAAAATGTAAAGCTGGAAATTCTAGGAGTTCAGAAAACTTATTTTTGGTTTTGGTTTTTTTTTTTTACTTAATGTCTTAATCCTTGAAGTTTCCTGATTATTTTAGAGTATTTTTGTGCCTTTTTAAAATGCTTCTATGCTTCTTGAGAAGGCATGTACTTTCCAGACCTTTGAAATTAAAAGTCAGTTAGAAAGAACACAGAAATGGAAGTTGCTTGATTTTTCAGTTTCAAGAAGACATCATTACTCTTAGGTATTAGCTTTTGGAGTAGGAGGCTGAATCTATCTGTACCAAAAATGTGACTAGCTTTGAAAAATAATTCATAACATCTGTAGCCTGCAATATCCGTTATACTTTGAAATATGCATTCACTATGGAGAGTGGGTGGAGATTGAAATGAGCAGTTACAGTAATGCACTCATTTTTAAACTTTTGCTAGGATTTTAATAATTCTTAGTACCATCATAGTGGAGAAATATGCATTTTATCATAATTTTTGAATGTGTTTCTGGTTTCCTATGTTCCATATTCTGTTCTAGGAAAAAATGTTGTAAATGTTTGGAAAAAACTCAGAGTAGCAGCGTGTCAGTAGGTTTGGTTTGTGAGAGGCCACCTCAGCAAGGGGCTGGAGTTCAGTTTCCTGTTTTTTTCCTATGGGAAGGGTCAGAAATACACAAAAATAATAATCTGTGATAAAAAACAAGTCCAAAATGGATCTTAATGCAACATGACAGTTATGGATTGTAGAACAGAAAACAAGTCTGAAAAATGGTTATGAATAACCTTTGAAAATATGTATTTATAGTTTCCTGTATTACAATGGACCCTGGGTTTTTATCTTTTAGGAAAATCACTTGACAGAAAT
This sequence comes from Phaenicophaeus curvirostris, assembly GCF_032191515.1. Taxonomy (NCBI): domain Eukaryota; kingdom Metazoa; phylum Chordata; class Aves; order Cuculiformes; family Cuculidae; genus Phaenicophaeus; species Phaenicophaeus curvirostris. The sequence continues at coordinate 56,428,709 of NC_091392.1, read as the reverse complement.
GATTCTCTAATTATTCATCTTTTAATATTTTTTAATTATTACTGTTTATTCTATAGCAAATGAAGGGAAGGTGGAGAAAAAACTTTCAAAGTGTGTGAGAGAGAAGGAGACTGTAAATATTTCTCTGTGAAGACAATTATTTCCTATTTTAAGGATGGTCAGATGCAAGTAATGAATTTACTCTTATTTGAAAATCCCACACAATAAAGAAGAAATTTCCAGTAAATACTGAAGTGAGTAGCCTGAGAAAGTGTCAGTGAATATTTCTAAGTCAAAGCATTCGAAGCTGGGTTAAGCTTCCTCCAGAAAGCAGTTCTTGATTTCTCTTATTTTCCATACTGAGTATCCTGACCCTGTAATCTTGCCATTCACCTCATTCATCCCAGCGTCCACTCAGGGCATTACTAAGGGCATTCACCCCCATGAGGGTTGCTACCCCTCAGTGAGATGCAGCAGATCTGGGTTTGGAGCAGAGGAGAGCACGCAGAGAAGAGAACACAGCAGCACAGGCAGCTGCTGGAGAGGCTGCCTCCACCAGGAGAGCAGCCACTGATATCGTGGTTGGGAATTATATGTAGCTCAGCCCAAATTCTTCATGAGGCAGTAGCTGTTTGAGGAAACTGAAGCAGACTTGAAAAGAGCCCGATTTTATGACCCCTGTGATAACAATAATGAGTGTTGCAATATAATAACACATGTATCTGAGCTACAGCATTCAGATGTCTCACTGCCTTTTGGCCCCTTCTTTCCAAATGGGGGAGGGTTTACTTAGAGGCAAAAGCCTCATCCCTGGTTGTTGTAAAATTGTTAGGTGAAAGAGAAAAACCATGAACAAATACACACACACACAAAAAAAAAACCACCAAAAAAAACAAGCCACAAACTCCATTGCGTTGTTAAAGTTTATAATTGGCACTGTTCACATATTCATTATTTTGACTATGTGGTCTCAGTGTTGCAAAGATGCCATTCTCAGGGAAGTGCCCTCATGTCTGGGCTACAGACTCAGGCACCCATTTGCTTAGTCTCCCTTGCTGGCCCCATAAATCTTACATTCCTTTTCTGCAAAGTCGTATGGCTTCAACAGAAACAAGGCTCCATGCCAAGCTGCAAAGTAACTTATGGCTCTCAGTTCTGAGCAACTGGAGTGGCAGACTTAAAGTCCTTCGTAACAAGGAGGGTTCAAAAGCCACCCGTCTCCTTTTGTGGGTTAAAAAGTTACACGTCTGCTTGATCACAGCTCCTGTAGCTAAGCAGGTTATTCCCTCAGCTGCAAAAGTATAGCAAACCCCCTAACCTCCCTTAGGCTCCACACTATTCCCAAATGCTTCTTACATCTCCTACACCTGTTTGGTTGGCTAAATGGCAGCATATGCTAGTTAGGCTGGTGCAAGGCTACACAGCAGGTGGCTAGGCACCGAATGCTGCCCTCTTGGGGACTGGATAAGGATAGAATTATACCAGCTTTGGCTCTTCTCTGCCTAATTTCTGATCTCATAGAATCTCCAGACCCATCAGTCTTCAATCCTCTCCAGGAGGTGAGGCAATCACAGCCACACAGCCAGACACTGTAATTCACTTAAAAAATCATGAGAAAAATCTACAGCCCACGTGGACAGAATCCAAGAACAAGCCTGATTTCTGCAGTTACCACCTTCCACATCCTTCCACTCAGGAGGGATTGTGGTTCTGTAAAACTCTCCCAACCAAACATTTTCTAGGTGAGCCTTTCAGTGCTTTTAAAAGGGAGTGTAAACTCTTCTTGTTTGCATGAAAGAAATTCATTGATGGTCCAGCTTTGCTGGATTTTGATGAATCCATTTTGATTCTGTTTGTTATTTCAAAAATCTGTGGTGTAGCGACTAGTATAAAAAAAAGTAAAGAAAACTTCTGCCAGAGGTAATAAATGTTCAGCTGATCCTGACTAACAAAAGGAAGTATTTCAGGCTTACTTGCACACTTCCCCCATCCCCCACATTTTGTGGTTTTACAACATGTTCTGCTCTTTCTGTGTTTTCATATGCATGCATTTTTACACACTTGCATGTACACTGTTGGGAAGTTGAGTTCTACAGTTTGATAACATAGAACAGAAGAAAATTTCTACTTATAGAAATCTGCAGAGAATACTACAGATCTGTCCTGTGCTGCAGGAACTGATGGCTTCTGTAAGAAATGGTTTCTCCCAAAGAAATATTTTAGTGCAAATTGAAGAGGTTTTTATGACTAAGGACACATGAATAGGTTTATTAAATCTCTTATATTTCCAGAATCTTTAGGCTCTTAATTTCAGGATCTTGAAATGGCAGAACTATACTAATAAGTAGAATATATACATAAATTTTTATATATATATATATAATTACCAACTTAAGTAATAACTGACTTAAATTTATTTATTTATACTTAATAAATAAAGACATAAGTATATCTGATATAATATACAGTCGGAAGGGCTGAAGAACCTAACTAGAAACTAACCCTTTAATCAGTTATAAGTTAATATTAGAAACTAGAGGCCTGAAATATTTCCAGGGAACTGAATACTGAACTGTGTAATACTGATTATTCATACAAAAAGTCAGACTGCTAAGAGAGATTTTCATATGGCTTTTTATAAAGCAAGACTTAATGTATAAAAGCCGAGAAATGAAATACTTATGTAAATTGTTCTTAAAGTGATTGAGAGGTGACTCAGTTGACATTTGTCTACACCAGTTCCCCTTTCAGTTGGTATTACATAAATATCACTGGAAGGCATTTGTGGGTGGATGTGCAGTCTTACTGTACAGCATGGCTTCAGAAATACATGGGCATCATTTGAGTTTCTCAGAAAAGAGTAATAAGGACAACCCACAGTTCCCCTCTAAACTTTTCGATCTCCCAGAGAGAGGAATCAAAAAATCCTCCTAGGAAATGGTCATTCTATGTCAGGAGCCAAGAAACATTTCGGCTTCTGGTGGGATTACGATTTTCTTGATTTGGTTTAAATTCTGTCATGCTGTTAGTTCAGGCTCTTCATTCATCTGAACTGACTGCCTATTGACCTGTCCTGACCAGAAAAGTTCGAAGATTTGCTCTCCAGGCATGTAATCTTCAGTCTGAGCTACATCAGTACTCCTCCTACCTGTATCTATCTAGATATACATTACCTTCACAGAGTCCTGGCCCTGCAAGCTTAAGCACTGCTCTTGAAGCCAATGTAGATGTGACAAGTGGTGAAACACTTGGATCCAGTCCACACCTCAGACACAGCTTATTCCTGAATTATTTAGTTGCTGATTTTACAAGGCGGTGTCCAGATCTCTTTATGAACTCTTTCTCCAGTGGAAAGCCCCAGTTGATGTAACTTTCATCCAGAGAATGTACTAAACTGCTTGATGACAATGCAATGTCTCTCCAGGACCTGGGGTGCATCCTGTAGTCTTCTGTGCTTTGTTCTTCAAAACTCAGACATAATTTCTATATTTTTGTTTGAAACATTTTTAAAAAGAGCTTCAGGAAGCGCATAATAATATAGATGAGAGAGGTAATAAAACAAGTTCTACACTTAAAGGGATGGCAATTATAATTGCAAGCAAAGCTAATTGTTGTATTGTACATTCTTCTAGTACAAGATTGGAAGCTTCTATAAATTACTTTTCACAAATGGATACCTGGTTATTAAGTTTGTCTTATCTTTATAATATGAAACATTTAAAGTTCGACTTCACTGCTCTGAGAAAATATTAGTTCTACTTTATTTAGTGATAAGACCTCAGCCTTTAAAATTGACATGTGAAGACTGGTATGTACAGTTGGAAATTTAGTTTGAAGTTTAGTCTCTGGCAAATTATCCCTTCGGTGACAATCCAAGATTTCTTACAATGTCCCAAGAACATCACATAAAGAACAGTTGTATAGCTCTCATGTCCCCTCCCATAAGGAGTTATTTACAGGTACCACTCTGCTAAGACAAATGTAGTGACAACCAGAGCATAGTAATATTGTATTGATTACAAATAATTAAGTCTCTTTTTTATTTGTCTGTGAAAAAATGTTATAAAAGTTGCTAGACTGTAAAAGCTTCTTATAAAAAAAAATTATGATCTTGACAAAGTAGTGCTTTTTGGGACAGAAATTTTAGTTGCTGACATCATTCCTGTCCACTGAGGACAGAAACTGTCCAAAGACAATCAACATACAAATTATATGGTATCACATTTTTATAGGGACTCTAGTCCTAAACTTATGAAAGCAATGAGAGTTTCGGAACTGCCTTCAGTAAAATGAAGTCCACGTCTGAATGAAGAAAGGTTGTTATAGTAACATGAAGAACCTTAATCTGTATCATATCTTCAAGTACTGAACATGAGTAAGATGAAAAGAATGACATGTGAACTTTAGCTTTTGTCATTTTATGTATAGTAGAAACCTTTACTAATTCATCCCAGCGTGTATAATAGGGCTTTTAAAAACTTGAGTGCTGGTGTGATTAAAACTCAGCCAGTTTAATCTGTATTATACTCAGTTTTGTTAAAATATCAGATCAAAATATTTTAATAATTTTTCCAGCTAATGTTAGAGAACTTATTGGTGGGAAAACAAATCAGAAAGTGCAGCTAGGTTATTTTTTAAATTCAGAAACCAAACTTTTTAATGGTAGGACCACAGAATACGTTCTATATGAACAAATATTATAAATTCAAAAGTAAGATCAGAAGACATAAACACTTTTCAAATGTTTGGACATCTTTTTGCCCTTATATAGATAACCAAAAAAATAGTCTTGTTTACAGAATTTGCTAAGCAAAGTGCTGAGCACAAAATAGCAGTAGCAGACACCAGTAGGATCTGTTGGAGTCTGAACACTTCAGAAGATTCAGACCAAGAACCTAAAGACAAATTGGAGGCCTGATCTTCATGCAGACATATTTAAGAACATAGCTAAATCTATAATGAATTCTTAGTGTGTCACTAATTGTAGTAAAAAGCTTCAGTACTTATCACTGTGATTTCTCTAAAGTTTATGGTAAAGTTTTATAGCAGAAACTATGGAATAGTGCTTTTTATGTAGGTTAAAAGCTTTAAATGTAGTACCAAACAAATACTACTTTTCATGATTTGCCATAATCTTTCCACATAAGAGCCAACCATTTTTTTACCATGCATATATATTCTGAAATAGATTGAAAGAGAACTTTTGCTTCACTTTGGATTTTAACACGGAAACTTACATTCCTAGTGTATACACATATTTTTTATGAACAATAAACATCACAGAATCATAGAATTTCTGAGTTTGGAGGTCACCTCTTGAGTTTGCCTGGTCCAGTCCTCTGCTAAAGCAAGCTCAGCTATATCAGGTTGCTTACAGCTGTGTCCAGTCAATTTTTAATAACTCCAAGGATAAATATTCCACAATCTTTATGGACAAAGCATACAGTATCTCTAGGCAAACATATCTCATTGTGTTTGCAATGCCATGCTTGAGATTAAAATAAGGTTTAAAAAGATGTTTAAAGAAGTTTAAGAAGATAACATATATAGATATGTATTTCATGTGAGAACAACATCATGCAGTTCACCATCATACTGGGAAGACACTGGCAATACTTGCAGACAGAACTTTCCCAAGAAAGTTCAACTATAGCTTCAGAAATATTTGTTAAAAACTTTACTGGTAAAAGGACTTGTTCTACCCAAAGAAGTGCACTGCTTTAAATGCCCATATAAAGACATTATTAGTATCTATAAGTTTTCTTACCAACCATTCATTTACCATTTCACATTCTGTTTTAAAAAAACTAGGTCTGGTTAGGAAAGAACGTTTTAATTTTGTGGTAAATCAGAATGGCTATAAAAGATTTGCTCTATTCCAAGTCACAGTATGAAAGGAAGGCTGGGTAAAGTAAGTGTTATTTAACACTAAATAATTTCATTTCCATGACTTCATTGGACTTACATATCAGCTATTCAGAAAATAGTCCCAAAGAGAGTCTTTAATTTAAACTGTCTGATGTTCTTTTGGCAGTTGTAGTGAAACCAAGAGATTTGTTCTCCAGAAAGCTTGGACATAGTTTCGGATTGAAGAAAAGGGGGGAGGTGAATTGTTGTTTTTTTTAAGGTGGACTTTACTGTAAGTTATTCAGTTACTCTCAAACAAACAGTATTTTTTCTGGAAATGATTATAATTAACTATCCTGCTTCTTTAAAAAAATGTCTACTACCTTTTAAATAGCAGGAAATGTTCTCTGTCCACAAAAGCTAACACACAGTGGAATTAATAAATACCATACCTCTTTCTGAAAGCAATTTTTATTCGCACAATTCAGAATTAAATATGCTAGAAGTAATTTTCTCAAACTCAATTCTTTTTCTCAAGCTGCAATGCAGATACATTCTCAGAAAAGGGCATAATGAAAATATGAATAAATAAATTCTGATTTCATGTAGGAAAATAAAACTCCTTTTGACTGGCTAGAGACAGGAGTACTTTCAGATAAATCTTCATAAGCTTCTTCAGGAAATGAGTTCTAGAAATGTTGTTTATTTAAAGGCAAATGCTGCTAAGAAAAGTACTGACCCCTATTAAAAGTTTCTTTCAAAGTGAATTGTTTATTCTTTTCACTGTCACTAGGTCTGGAAAAAGTGCCAAGGGACCTTCCTCCTGACACAACTCTCCTGGACTTACAGAATAACAAAATCACTGAAATTAAAGAAGGAGATTTCAAGAACTTGAAGAATCTTCATGTAAGTGTATAAATAAACTAGCATTTGCCAGAAAAAAACCCAAAAACAAACCGAAAAACAGGTTTTTAAGGAAAACTGATTAAATGCTGTGTTCTTCTTCCACCAGCTCAGCCTATTGATTTCCTTTCCCACTCCTCTACTGCAAAATCTCTTTTCCTACCACAGAAATTTTCCAGCTCTTTTCAGCTCTTCACACCTATCTCCTGTCTATTCAGTCTCCTAATCTTCATCACAGCTTCTCTCGCCTATTTATTTATGTTTTCAGTCTCTCTGGCACACTGACTTGGTTGTTTCTATTTAAAAAGAAAATCCATTTCAGCCCTGCCATCTCACTTACCCATTACTGTATTCCTTTCCCTCCCACCTCTGAGTTCACAGGGATCTGTATATATCATGTTTTTCAGCAATTATTCTGTACTAATTATACCTCAAGAACTTTTTCAAATCAATCTTCTGCTTCCAGCACTACAATGAAATTGTGTTTTTTTCAATAACCTCCTCCTAGCAAAACTGTCCTTTTCCCTGCTACTCTTTTCCAACACTGCTGTCTGCTTTCCTCTTTTCTGAAATATTTTCCTTCCCTGGTTTCTGTGACTGCCTTTTTTTTTCTAGTTCACTTTTTTCCAAGTTTCCATCAGACAACTACTTTCCTCTTTCTCTAAATTTTTGTGTCTGTCTGAGGTCCTTCTCCTTCACTTCTATACTTTTTAATCATCTTCTTAAAATTCATACCTCATTGTCTTGTCTAAATTTGGTTTAAATAGCTTTCTTTCCAAATTAGAAAAAGGCTAATACTTCTCTGCCTTTGAAAGTAATACTCCAACTCGGGCATATTTCTGAAAATGATTCCTCTAGCTTTTCATCAACTTAATTTGTTCTGTATATTATTTGATCCTTTTTGTTTATAAACAATATAAACTACTTGGCTTAGCTTTCCTGGTTCTTCTCAGCCTCCTTCTATTCTGTAATTTTCATTCACAATCAAGAAACCCACCCTCTTCTTTTATCTGTTCATGATGCCACTGACAGCACCCAAATAGGCATTGTTTCAAACAAGAATTTTCAGTCAGCCACTCATGCTTGGAAAAAAAATCCTATAAACATTTATTGCCTTAATTACATCCAAATTGCCTCTTAAATTCTTCTTTTAATGCAACATCAAGAAGAGAAATCTTAAAAAAAATCTAGGAATAGGCACAATGCCAGTCTGTCCATAGTGCATGGAGCTGCATGAGTAGATCATCTTGAGGTCACCTAATTTTAGCATAGGTGTATATACTTGAGTTAGTGACATAGATAACCTCAACAGTCAAGAAAAAGAAGTAGGTGTTTCTACATCACATGTCATCAGATTTCATTTTAGAATTAGGTAACTTGTATCTCAGAATTTTTTAAATCATTCTGCTTGACTGCTGTAGAGATTCAGCACCCTAATTCCTGCCCGCTTGCTTTGTTTGCTTCCACCATGTAAAGTCCTGTGATTTCAGTGAGGATTATTGACAAGGTGCTAAAAAAGAGACGTCTTGTTAATGAAATTATTATTTTCAAAATCCTTTTTCATGACACACCATTAAATGAATCAGAGCATGGTATTTTAGATGAAAAGCACTGCCCCCAGTGACTTCTGCATACTTGGCACTCAACTCAGGTGTCTGTTATACATCCTGCTGTGAATTAAGCTGTTGTGAACTATATAATCTCATTGATGTTCTCTATGGATTTTTTTTTTTTTAGTTGTGAATTAAATAGGTAACTCTTCAGGTTAGAGATTATTTATGTATCTTATTTGCAAAATTACCGAGCTTGTGAATCAGTAGAAATGGTTCAGGAAAGTGACAACAGGAATGCAAGTTTTAACAAATGACCTTCAAGACAATACTGTTTTCCTGGAGTTATTCAAGAACAAATAATTATCCTCTCATTTTCTCCCAAAATAATAATTTAGTCATGCATTACATGTATATAACTGGGCACCAACTCTACTTTCAGGAGACATCTTTCTTCTTGTGCAATATCACAAGATATCAGAGAGTTATTCCCATTTCCCACTTTGTGATTAAATAGTCTTCAAACTCAGAGTGAAAATGGATATTATTTTTAGATAAAAATAACTTAAAAAGTTTGTTGCTGACGGAGATCCATTGTCACTTGTGTTTTAAGGAGGTATGTGTGTGTGCATGTATTTAATGTATATGTTTTAAATTGTGTTCTCCGATAAATATGGAATGTTACACTGTTACACTTGACTGTGTGATGTACAAAAGTTTCTAGACTTCTTAGATTTTACTAAAATTTCTTATATTCTACTAAACCAGGAAGATTTACTTAAAATATTGGTATTATTGTTCCAAAATCTAAAATTTTCAGCAACTGCAGATAACGTAGAATCATATAATCACCAGATTGGAAAAGACCCATCAGATCATCGAGTCCAACCATTCCTACCATATACTAAACCATGCCCCTCAGCACCTTGTCCAGACGTGCCTTAAACACCTCCAGGGAAGGCGACTAAACCACCTCCCTGGGCAGCCTGTTCCAGTGCCCAATGACCCTTTCCATGAAAGATTTTTTCCTAATGTCCAGCCTGAACCTTCCCTGGTGGAGCTTGAGGCCATTCCCTCTTGTCCTGTCCCCTGTCACTTGGGAGAAGAAGAGGCCAGCACCCTCCTCTCCACAACCTCCTTTCAGGTAGTTGTAGAGAGCAATGAGGTCACCCCTCAGCCTCCTCTTCTCCAGGCTAAACAACCTCAGCTCTCTCAGCCGTTTCTCATAAGGCCTGTTCTCCAGCCCCTTCACCAGCTTCATTGCTCTTCTCTGGACTCACTCCAGAGCCTTAACATCCTTCTTGTGGTGAGGGGCCCAGAACTGAACACAGGATTCGAGGAACGGTCTCACCAGTGCTGAGTACAGAGGGAGAATAATCTCCCTGGACCTGCTGGTCACGCCGTTTCTGATACAAGCCAAGATGCCATTGGCCTTCTTGGCCACCTGGGCACACTGCTGGCTCATGTTCAGTCGGTTGTCAACCAACACCCCCAGGTCCCTCTCCTCCAGGCAGCTTTCCAGCCAGACGTCTCCTAGTCTGTAGGGTGGTTGTGCCCCAAGTGCAGGACTCAGCATTTGGTCTTGTTAAACGTCATGCCATTGGTCCCAGCCCGGTAGTCCAGCCTGTTCAGATCCCTTTGCAGAGCATCCCTACCCTCCAGCAGACCCACGCTTCCACCCACCTTAGTATTGTCTGTAAACTTGCTAAGGGTGCACTCAAAGCCTTCATCCAGGCCATGGATAAAGACATTGAACAGGGCTGGAACTAGCACCGAGCCCTGGAGAACACCACTTATAAATGGCCTCCAGCTGGATTTAACGCCATTTAACATCTTGCAGAAAGTAATTAAAGGAATAATTCCTATGTCTCAGTTTTCATAGATCTTGAAAAAAATATTGAACATTCAGTTCAATTCACTTTTTTTCTTTTTGAAAAGTCCCTTAAATTCTTTCCTGATTCCTATAGACATGACCAGCCCTAGTTGGAATAGTTTTATAAGATATTTTCATTAACAAGTTGAGCTGAACCTAAAGTTCCATTTCTACTAAAATGAAGATGAATAAGAAGAAAACAAAGGATCTACCTATTATTTGCCCATGGCTTCTTTTTCAGCAAAAATGTAACTGTACTCTAAGTGTACAACACCCAGATATGTAAATTAAATAGAAATTAGTATGTATAAAAACATTCTTTGTATCAGAAAATTTTCCTGAGAGGGTAAAAGTGTAGTTAAAATTTCCAGCTGTGGAAATATAGCAAGCCATTAGAAAAGTATGCAACTAAGGGAAAATTTATCTCCAAATAATAGATGCCTGCCAGAAGACACCAGAGTCAACAGTTTTGGTGGACTTGATATTTTTATAGTTTTAAATTTATCCAGGAAAAAGTGGCTAAACTATAAATGTTGTCCAATTAAAATTCAGTGAGACTTCACAGTATTCCATAATGAAAGATAAGATTTTTTTTTTTTTTTACAAGAACGCTTGGGAGAATAGGGAAAAAAATTGAAGATAAACTTTTTCTAGGGCCAAAGACTGAATTTTGCAGTTTCAGAAAACTGTCTGATACTATGTAAAAACTTGCTTATGATTTAGACCTATGGCAAAACAATCAGTGAAGTGCAATTGGCAAAGCTAGGAAAAAAAAATCTATGAAACTGTTAGCATTTTCCTGGCAGGCTGATTCTTCTGGATAGAGTACAGTGCTTTGACCCCATGGACACAATAAAGAATCCAAAATACTACATGAGTAAGCCCTCATGGAGAGTGAAGGAGGAGTCTGCAAAAACAGCACATGAAGTTTCATGCTGTGTGGCAAAGCCAAAGCAAACCAGCATAATGCCTGGCACTTGGAAAAAGAGGTAAAAGGGACTACTGTGTGTTAGATCACTATAAGAACATCACAAACAACAGATTAGTGACTTTATGCTTTTCCAATGTGAATTTTTCAGTGGCACAGAGCTAGTGCAGCAAAGGAAATCTAATGCACTATTGGTCAGAAATCAAATGGAACATTAGTTCATTTAAGATATGCAAAGCCATGATTGTGTGTACAACAGTGCTAAAACTAGTTGTATTTATATTGAAAGAGAAGACTTGCATGAAACAGATAAAGGATTTAAACTTGGACTTAAGATTATGACCATATCCACATATAAGGTTTAAGGAACACTAAATGTATGGGAAAATCAATGCAACATTCTTTGCAGTAATATCAGATGAAAAAAATATGTATTGCACTAGAAAATTGTCATGCACTTCTTTTTTTGGTTTTTATGTCCTTTCTTGTGGAAGGACAAGAGCCCAGATAAACTGAAGAGTTCTAAAAACACCTCCCAAGGATGCAGGAAAGATCTTAAGAGATCAGAAAATGTTTTAAAAATAACACAGTCTTCTGATGACTCATTACAGCTCCAATTCCCTTTTCACAGGGACAATTAAAAGAGAGGTTAAGTGACATAATGCTCTGCACATCACGGAATGAGGAATCAGTAACAACCGGCATACTGTAAAAAACCGAAGACAGATATGTCTGTCCAGTTTTTAGCTCTAACACAGTTCCCACTATCATCAATGACAAACATTCTTACCAGGACTGAGACATACCATTTTTCCTTTCCATTTGATGCAGCTGTAGGTTTCTCAAAAATATTCTGAGAAAAACCCAAATCTTAATCTTTCTTAAATGCAGCACTCCCTTAGAGAGCAGTCACAACTTCAGACTTTTCTTTGCATTGTGCTTAACACGTAATGAGATTTTTCACTGAACCAAGCAAAGTGCACCCACAACACAGAAAACATTTTTAATATGCAGAGGGTAGGGAAAACACCAGAAGAAAATACTCTGTTGTCCTTAAAATTCTAGAGAGAGTCAACATACTTAACTAATAAAAAAAAAAAGAAAATTTATAGACTACAGCAATAAAATAAACAAGTAAATAGGATAAAATTAATGACCAAAAAACTTGCCTCAGTAGACAAGGGCAGGGTTGAAAGTTTCTCTAGAACTCCAGAACATTAGAATTCAATTTTGTTGGAGCAGCAAAATGTAGAGCCACCTTCTTTCTGGTCATCTGTGCAAAACATGTTACATAACACTTACCAGTGAAAGCTCAAAGTATATGCAAACTAGATATGCCACAGGCTCTTTGGCTTTGTGATTATTCAACAAGGTGCTGTGGATGTGATCAAACTGCTTTCCATAGTCTTTTTTCATTTATACTGACAAGCTGTTGTTTCAATGCCTTACCATCTCCTTCTCTCACAGTTCATTAATCTCTTCCTTCTTGTACTTATGTCATTCCTTTTTCCTTGCCTTTCTTACTATATCTACTTGATGTTAGGTTTGGTAGGGTTTCTACCAAAACCTACCAAACACTGTAAGTAACAATAAATAAAGTATAATTGCACAATCATTTTTTTATACCTTTATCCTTTTCCTGCCTTAACTGTAGATCAGGGGCCTTTCAGGAGACATAACATCTGGATTTCTATTCAGAGACCTCCTTGGATTCAGGGGCTCTTGGTTCCTTCAAGTTTAGCAGTGTTCATATTTTGGTGTTCTTTGTTTTTTTTTTTCTTTTTCCTAAGCATACATACATGCCTAATAATTTGGCAGAAAAGCTAGGGGCAGACTCTTGAGCTTATGATTTTTAAGGCATTACTGTTCCTAACAGAACTGTAATAAAAAACAGGTAATAATGTAATACATAACCCAGGAAATGAAAGAAATTCCATCAGGGCAGCAGATTGACTTTTCAGTTTAAACCCTGAAGGACACATGTGTCGTTAAAGATCTGATGTTAGGTAAGAGTACCATCCCCAGCTGGCAAAACAGATGTATCACCATGTATTATGTCTGATAACAATTTGCTGGTCGCTTTACAGTTCACTTCTGATTTTGGCAGGCCTTTTACCATAACCTACTCTAGACTAAGAAGAACAGAAGTAGGGATGAACAATCCCCTGAGATTCTCAGATAATGAAATTAAAGAAGCAAACAAAAAAAAAAAAAAACAACAAAAAACCCTAGAATCCTTTGTTCCTCAGTCCCAGAATGGGCAAAAATTGTAAGTTTTGGTAACCTCAAGAGCAACCCTATGCTAGTTCCTACGTGATTGCCACACACTCCATCTAGTTTGTCAGGGTGTATTTTGACAAAAGTCTTCCAACAAGCGTTCCAAAAGTTTCCTGAATTATGAATTCTCTTTATTGTTTTGGGAATAAATATTTGAGGTCCAAACCAGGGTAGAGGGAGCTAAATGGCCAGACTCCCACTGACTTCAACTAAGCCAGCATCTATTCCTGTCATACAGTGATTTTTCTTTCTTACTACAGTAATTTCAGAGTTTTTTCAGTAAAAAGTAAGCCACCTTTGGAGGAAAGGTTGGATATTTTTTCTTCTTAAAACTTTGCTTAAACTCCTGGTCATGATAAGGTGGTCTGCAGGTATTACCATAGTGCCATATTATAACACAGTCAATGCCTACAGTGCAGTATTGCATATTATATATGACAAGGGAAAAAGGACTTATTTCAGGAGAATCAGGATGGAACCTAATTTTTCACTTATCCTAAGGAAATTACTGTGAACCCTCTAAGCTGACTAAGTGATAACTTTAACAGCTGATTTATTTGTGCCTCTTTATTTTCTATTTATTTATTTATTTATTTATTTATTTCCTCTTTTCATACCTATGGCTAAATACCTTAGCAGCCATATCAAGTTCTGCTGAAAGCTATACACGTGTATGCTCATCCTTTTGTATTGGGATCTGATGATGTGCTTCAGGGTTGTTTGTTTGTTTGTTTGTTTGTTTTTTGGAGGGTTACATTTATTTTAAAAGAAATATCTTTTTCTCAAAAAAAAATGGAAGTGTAGAAGAAGATAGAAGTTCCTGTGTCTCTCTTCTAGGCTGTCATGTTTCTTCAGCCTGCCAAATCATTTCATACCAGCAATGGTGCAAGTGCTATCCTTGACCAGGGGCTCCAGCACTTCCAGCACTTTGATGTTGGCACTTATTTCTCACTGAGTGTACTTCTTGTCCTGTACAAAAAATTTATACCTCCTTTGACAAGGTGAATATAGTGCCCCATCATGCCATCTGGGCTTTATTCAGGATAGTTGGTCCATGTGGCATGTTTCTGACTAACATCCCTTCTTCAATAACACTGCCTGCAGATGTTTTCCCTAGGTTTTTCTCCACTAAGTTCCTGTTTTCACTGACCTCTAAATTCCTCTGAGTTTTCATTTTATTTTGTTTTGTTTTAATTTTTGTTACATGCAAACCATACGGGGCACGTTCTGAGGAAAGTAAACAACACTGCTCCAAGGCTAATAACATCATTCTTTAAGTCTTGCATATAATAGAGTTATTGTGAAGTAGGAAAGGAACCCAGGGTTATGGCTTGCCAGGTGCTATGCTGGTGTGTTATCCTCATTATTTGCTGGTGCTCTGGGAGACAGTAAAACTTCTCTTGCAAATTCTGATGTGTGGGTTTATTTTTTCTTCTTTACAGCTGCACAACAGTATGGAAAAATAAGGCAGATTTAAAATAACAGGAGCAGAGATTTGCACAGCATGGTATAAGTGCGAAATGATATTCTGATACAAAAAAGTTGAAAACTACAGGCTTGTTATACCTTCCCACCTTACATCAATCAACATTTTTAAATATAACTTCGATAGGTACCATCATTTCTAAGTGAGAGACTTTCTGAATATTTGTGTAAAAAAACATTTCTCTGTTTCCCCAAAAATAACATGATCATATTCAGGAGAAAGCATTGGCAAAGCAAAACAGATTAATCCTAGATACCTAGATAAATTCTGATTTTGGTAAGGAATAACACTTCTGCTCTGAAGAGCTGTAACAACCCTCTTAACTTCAGAGAATTTTTAGATTGCAGGGCCTAGCTGAATGTATATTTATCTATTTCCAGCAAGAAATATTTCAAATCTGGTCATCAGCTGTGATAGTCATAGCCCAAGCATTTTTTAATCTAAAAGGCAACAAAGTTAAAGTAAATCAAATAAAAAAGACAAAAAGATAAAGCAGGTTTTTAGCTGAAATACATGGCCAACTAGCACAAAGTAGGAATGAGGATAAAAATTTCAAGTGCTGATGAGTCTCAATATATTGAATGTTATCTTAGGTATCTATGGAAAAGAAATCCATGGTAAAATTATTTCTTTTCCTAAGTAACTTGCAGTAGCACATTCAGTTATTAAGTTATTGTGATAAAAACAATGAAAGAGACTCATCTTCATAATTCAGACTGTGCACCTCATAATAACTGGATTGTTTCCCCTGTCCTAATATTGTGTGGCACTTGTATCACACTATGGGCAGAATCTACATCTGTATCACAATTCTGATAATGTTAACTCTCAGGAAATCATACTCCCATGTGTACCCCGTGTATTCTCATGGTAGTTCTTATAACCCAGGCTCCGACAGGAGAGCTGGGGCCATGACTTCCTCTAACCAATATATTTGTTTTGGGAAAAGTTTATTGTTAGGGAAGTATTCTGCTGAACTGTGAGTGACCTTTTCTACGTTCTCTTGCAAATATGTTATTGCTAGCTAGCATACAAAATTAAAACCAGATACGCTCAGGTTTATGTATACTCAGTGAAACCATGTAGAGAACACACTGCTTGCCTTACTCAGGATGATCTGCAAGTCCATTAGGGAAAAAACACACATCCAATATAATTTTAAACTACCTTCTCACCTCTCTTTCAGTTTGCGTGACAGAGGTCCTGTAACAGATACTGATATAACTCTTGGCACTGTTTTAATACTGAGCTGAGTGTGGAAAGAGCTGAATGCTCAATTTTTCCTTCAAGAAATAGACTGAAGTGTAATTCTGAATGTACTAAAAGTATATTACAATACACTGGATGTTAGCTATAGTATATACAAAATAAAAATTTGTGGATTAGGAGCAACTGTTGCTTTCTGTTTCTGAAAAGAGCATAATGAATTTAATGAACAAAGATATTTTATAGCTATCCTCTAGTAATGTATAAAGAAATAGAAATAGAAATAGAAATAGAAATAGAAATAGAAATAGAAATAGAAATAGAAATAGAAATAGAAATAGAAATAGAAATAGAAATAGAAATAGAAATAGAAATAGAAATACACATTGATATCTATATTTAAGCAAACCATTCTACCTAATTCACTGCACAAATATGAAGCATTTTAAGTCTGATAAGTTCATGGTGAACAGATAGAATGCTAAGATTCATTCTCAAACGTATCATATCTAAAATAATTTCGATTAGCTACATTACTGTTCTGGCAGTAATGGGACTTTCTTCTCCCTTTTTATGTTACAATTGGTTAATCAAAAAGAGAGTTAGCAATGATGTAAAATTTCAAAGGAATGTGGAGGCCGCCTAGTACATGTACCAGAACTTTTATGGAGGTCTAATTTGGTTAGAGATACTTTAAGTCTATACATCACAATTGTGAGAATTAGATTAGGAACCTATATATTAGGCAGAATGAATATGGTCCATGATCCCTAACTGCAAGACTTAGAGTATGACAATTCGGATTTCTCCTCTTCCATGCCAAGTTATTCTTACAAAAATAAGAAAAAAATAAAGACTTTATTATCCAACATAAATCTGATTAGTGCAGTCTATAAGACTAACAACAGAGAGGTGATGATATAAATATTTTTATTAAACTAGACTATGCCTTCACTTGTATTGAGTCACAGGATTTTCTCTTCAGGAAACACTGGTTGGGATGGTTGTGTAAAGATGGGTAAGGTATAACAAGTATCAGAATAAACAAAAACAGAAACAAATATCAAAGAGAACTGATAACAACAGTTTAATGTTAATGACTTGTTCTTCACACCTTTCAAATGGAAGAGATTTGCTTACTCTTAGATATAAATTATGGAGGTTAACAGAAGCTGCATATACCACAACAATGAGATAGCACTTGTATTTGTAATGTAGGCCTTATATGTTGTTCACTGCTTTCAGAAGTTCTTAATCTATTTGTTTTGGTACTGCACTGCATTTTCTTCAACTCATTAGATTGATCATTAAAAGACATCAAAAGACACTAGAAAGAGAACACTATTTTTTAATGTTTCATTCCTTAAAATAATTTCTGTAGTGGTCACTTGAGATCTCCTTCATTATTATTCCACAGGCATTGATCCTTGTCAACAATAAAATCAGCAAAATTAGCCCGTTAGCTTTTGCTCCTCTGAAGAAACTGGAAAGACTTTACCTGTCCAAGAACAACCTGAAGGAACTCCCAGAAAACATGCCAAAGTCTCTTCAGGAGATACGGGCTCATGAGAATGATATCTCCAAACTGAGGAAAGCTGTCTTTAATGGACTGAATCAAGTGATTGTCTTAGGTATGAGCATGAGAAATTATTAAAAAAATCAACTCTGTTTTTTCAATATGTTGGTTTTTGTTCAATTGCTGATTTTATGTAGAAAGTCAAGAAATATCCCAATAGATTATACCTCCAAAATAGCTTTTACCTGAGGGATATAGGTATCTGCACTGCAGCACAGCTCATGACCATGTTTTGTTGACAGAGCTAGGCACCAATCCAATCAAGAGTTCAGGAATTGAAAATGGAGCTTTTCAGGGGATGAAGAGGCTTTCCTACATCCGTATTGCAGACACCAACATTACTAGCATCCCCAAAGGTAAGAAATTCAATTACGATTTCAAAGATTTCTGCAGGTGTAATGTGGTGATTTTTAGACAGCTGGGAAAAATTTGATGATGGAAGCCTTTTGAGTCAGTCTTTAAAGCATCCAATAATTGACTACTTAATTTTTTTGTCTGTTGACTTTTCTTGTTTGGAAAATCTTATTTTTCTGTTATGAGAAGCTCCATAAGAGTTGCACCATCAAAACCAAGTCATTTTATGTTATTTTTTTTTCTTGTCTCATAGCTGAAGTATAAAGAGGAAGAATGCTTTCTTCCTCCAAGTCTGGTTTGTGAGCCTGATCAACATTACACAGATGTAAACTCATGTAGAACTAACAGAAGTTCTAGAAGCGTAAAATCAGCTCTTCACAAGTGTGGGTTTGAAGCCAAAAATACTATTCCTATACAAAACAGAAATGGTTGCTATTTTTAAAGTACTTCATTGAAAATTGCTACAAAATGAGAACAACTTTAATACAACCTATTAAAAACAAACGAAACCAGAATGGTTTCAATGCAGAGGAAATTATATTCGATTTATTCAAACTTCAGCCAGCAAATTGTTTTGAAATAGCTGAAAGGTTTTTGAAAGTTAATATTAGTTGTTATTGCTTTCTTCTTAGATTTCCTGTTTTGGATGTCCCTTTGAAGGACCTCAGATAGTTAAAATATTTGGTTCCAGTTTTGTTTTTTTTTCCTGACAAGCAGAATTTGCAAACTAGTATGTGCCCTACCTAAAATTACATTAAAATTATTTTACACTGTATTTATAATCTTATTTTCTACTGCTATTATTTCATAAATATCTAGGTGTCAAATGTTTGTTGATGTATGTATATAGATGGTCCAGTTAAAATGAAGGGTTTATTTTCTCATATAATGAATAATGAAGGCTAGAATTCATATCTGGGAAGAATATAATTTGGCTGCTTTTTAAGAATTAACTGGAGCTTGGATGTATTTGATGTCAAATAAGTTGTTCCTAGCTTTTTTCAGTTTCTTTGTTTCTGAAAGTTTCTTGTATCCTTCCATGAATTGTTCTTGGTCATGTCTAGTAAAAATATTTTTGTTACTGTAAAAGAGCCTCAGTGTAACACTATTCCTTTGAAAAAAGATAATTCAGTTTTATCAAAGGCAATTTGATGATGTTCTCTCTTTCAGGCCTTCCGCCATCCCTCACTGAACTTCACCTTGATGGCAACAAAATCAGCAAAATTGATGCTGATTCTCTGTCTGGACTTACCAACTTGGCAAAGTAAGAATTAAGTACCTTTTTCCACATAAAGAATTAGCTGAAATTATAACCACTACATGCACAATTAGAAAAGATCATTCAGAGCTTCATGAGTGTTATTGTCATTGAAGAAGCACATAATTTAGCAGGAAAAGCTTCTAGGGACTTGTGCAATAGCTTAAGAGGAAAAAAACCTTTTTTTTTTCCTAACAACACATTTGAGCTGGGTTTAATTATGAATGTTTTATACTCAGGATAACTATTTCTTTGATTAAAAAAGATAGAAAGAAAGATAAAGAGAGCAATTAGATTTTAATTATCTCATGCTTCTTTCATTGTATTTCCATCATTGGTTTCTTTGGTTTATGCAGTTTTTGGGGGACACTGCATTGCTCATGCAATTTCCTCCGGAAAGTGAGAAAAAAAAACACATGGGAATCAAAACTGTTTGTAACAGTTTCCTCTGTTTCTGGAGAAAGGCAAATCTGCAATAAGCCCAAAAAAGTGACAATAAAAAAAAAAAAATCATACAATGTAAATGAGAAAGTGTCATTTTTTTCAGAGTGATTGTACCTTGGTAATCTGTGAATATGTTGTTGAGTAAGTTTCTCTAACTTTAGAGAAATGTGAGGAGAATTCCTGAATAGAAATGATTGATGCATAGAATTAACTGTGAATTAGCTCACATAAGGTAAATGCTAAAATAGTAAAATGGGCCTTTAATATGAGTTATTTCAATACTATGATGCTTTAAGATTTTTCCATGAAAATGTATGTGTCATCTAAAAGACTGTTAATAAGATTACTGGATCCAATTCCTGGATCATCATCTTAAGCATTCTGCTTGTCATAATGAAGGCAGAAAACAAAAATCAAAGGAAGATTACTGAGTAAAAAGAGTTAAATCTACCACTGTTTAGAGTATCTTAGACAGCAGTTTAGTACAATGAACTATGTACTAACTTAATATGTAATTCAAATCTGGTAATTCCAAGTGATAAGGCTTAGAACGGTCTTCTCATACTTGTAAAAATATGTTATTTCAATTAATGTTTGATGTTCATATTTGATCACAGATTCATTCTTGCTGAAAAGAAACTGCTTCTGGATTTTAATGAAAAAATATAAATCCCATAATTATGTCTTAGGGAACTATGAAGCAATAATTGTTAAAGATAGAGGCTTAGTATAAGATGTAACATCCTCCAGAGAGATGGCAAAAAATACTTTCAAAATCAAAATAAGATCGTAACTATTCAGGTAGAGAGTAATTTACTTTACTGGAAGAGGGAGGTGTGGATGAGTCACTTGTCCTGCAGTTGACCCAATTTTTCTGGGTTTTTTACATTCATGCTTGGAAAACAATACAGACAACATCACATGGACAATATTGTTGGAAGTCCTTCTTAAGACATAAAGTTTTATGCAGCAAGTGCAAACGGACTACTAAAAATATCTAACCTTGGTCTGCTTCCATTGTGGCTGTACTCTACAGAGAAACAAGATACTCTTGATCATGGTGTGGAAATGTGGAACCGCTCAAAGCAGGCATGAACTTTTAAACTGTTCTCTGGCCTGTGCTTAAGCAGGCAACATAAGCATAGAAATAAGTCCTCTTTTGCAAAGTTGAGAAGTAAGACAGAACACAGAGGTGGCAAAAATGGACAGGGCACTGCATACAATGGCGCAGACATGAAGAAAGGAGGGAGCTACAGGAAAGTTCCAGGATAGCATATGGGATAAATCTAAGAGGCAGCATGCCGCAGAAAGAAGCTACCAAAAAAAAGGGCTTTTATTTACAAATTAAGATTTCAGGAACACCAGTATGGGGTCAGATCACTGTCTTCCTGGATCATGTAAACACATGCTCAACAGTCCAATAGTTGCCCTAAAGCACAGTTAAGCTTTGAGAAACAGCTCATTTTTATGACTGTGTTAAGGTGTCTTGAACTGTAAATGAGTTCTATTTATATCTACTGCTCATTATTTTTTGAATTCTTGTGTTCTAGCAGACTGTCAGTATTTGTCCTTTTAATTTGTTTTCCTTGTAAAATTACTCTTAAGTCTTCTGAAAATCTTCATATAGTGTTGCAGTGGAAATAAAAAAAAAGTCTTACTAATGAAAACTCAACAAAGACTGCTGGGTTTGTGCAGGAATAAGGTCCACAGGAGGTATACACATTGCACAGCTGATGTTACTAAAGTCTAGTGCCTATTAAAGTTTACTGAAAAAAGTCTACTTCCATACAGTGGAAGTTGCATGAAGGTGTGAATAACAATGTTGAGCAGCATGAGGTTTATCAAATACATATAACAAAAATGTGGGAATGGGCAAGTAGGGATATTGGAGGCAAAAAGTGAAAAAATATTCGAGAATTTCTGAAGTTTTTAGATATGTTTTTAATGATGCACTTCAGTGATTTAGAACATTGTGATTTATCAGCTAAAACACTGTAGATTTGTTACCTATTCACTAATAAAAAAGGAAAAGTTATGTCAATATATTAGGCAAGGGTGATTTTTCAAATTCTTCTCTTTTTGTTCCCATGGGAAAAAGAAGAGAGATGAAGATCATATCCTTTCCAACACTCTTAATCGCCCTGTATTTTGCACACTAATATTGCCTTATTTCATTTGTAAACACAGGCCTGGGGAATTTGTTTGTATAACCTTTATGTGAGATGTAATGTCATGTAATTTCACTACTTGTGGGAGTTAGAGACTCTTTTCAACAGACTCTTCTGATTTTACTTTTTCCCTAAAAGAGTTTCTCTTCATGAGCTAATTATGAGTTGGATCTTTTCCTTCCTTATGATGTATAAAGGGGTTACTTTTGCTTCAACAGATCAATATGTGTCAGACCTGCTTTATTCATGCTTGTCTAACTAAGTGTGACACATTTGCTTCTAGACCTGCTTATGTAGGAGCATATATTCAGATATGTGTCAACCAAGAATTTATAGCCTTCTGTCAAAATGTTGTGGAGTTTTTCCCCCAATCCTTTTAAACACATTCATTATAAACATCCATTAGTAAAACCTTTAGTCTATTCTGCAGATGTTCAGAACAAGTTGCTCTGTAGGATGAAATCCCCCAACCTTTACTGAATATTGATGTACTCTTTTTAAAATGACTTTAATTCTAATAGCTATTAAATGAAAATTCTCCCTGACCAAATTCTAGCAAAGATATAGGACACTGTAAACTTGTGTCTGAGTGAGACAAATGTCTGTTGATGGCAGTGGGAGATCTCATTAAGCTCTGTTTTCTCATTGTTTGACAACATAGCCATGTTTAAATGAGTATGATTGTAACTATTCTTGTTATATAAAATACTAGTTAGCAAGATCTTTATTTTTTAAAGGAAAATTATAAATTTTTCTTCCATTTTTGAACATCATTATTTCTGGAAACATTTCTGCCATAAAGATCAAATAAGAATTACCGGATCTGTGATTTTATACTAAGTCCAGATTATTCCTTTTGAACCTAGCACAAGTCTCAAACTATTACAGATAGATTACTGTGAATCAGTCTTTCTTTAAAATTACTCATTCACAGCAAATTATTTTATGACAAGGATTCTGATTACCTGGATGAAATTCTGTAATTGATTCAGTTTTTAATAAATATCAGAGCACTTTTCACTCAGAAATAAAGTAAAAATTTCTTAAAGAAAAAAATAAAGGAAACTAAATTAACTAAGTTTAGCTTTTATATAAATATTTTTCAAAGGACAACACTCCTGATGTTGACAAGTCGTGCAGATTTACTACTGAATTCCTTGCTGGGACACAGGGTATTGTAATTTATAAGAGTCTTGAAAAAATTCTGTAGTTTGGTAATTGCAGACTGAAATAGTATTAACACAGAAATACACAGATAGGATTACATTTTCCAAATCAGGCATAAATTGCGCTAGTAAACCCCGAATGTGGATGTTAAAGCAGGAAGGATGATTCTGTGGGGAAAGTTCTGGACTGAATACCAGAAGGAATGTGTATGTCTCACCTCTGTGAGATTATTATATATGACTCCTGTTTCCAGTCTATAATGTGTCTCTAACTACGTAAGTGTCTTAGAAGGGTATGGTGAAGATTTAAACTTAACAGTTCTGGTCACCCTGGGTTATGTAGTTTGACAAAACGTTACCAGTGCTCCTAAAGTCGTGCAAGAAATTCTTATGCAGCTTTTAAAGAAATACTGGTGTCTATGAAAGTACAGAGCATGTATTTATAGTGGAATTAATCATATAGCTCATAAAAGTATGCAGTACCATGGGCACAAGGTGAATATTATGATAATTATTATAATTCATATCAAACGTCAAATTTATTTAAATATGTGTATCCAAACTAGTTCTTCCTGGTGACTGTAGCTCACACACAATTCTGAAAATTAGCCTGGTCTGTTTTACAATAATAATGTATAGAAGTAATCAACAGAAAGAAGACAGTTACGTGAGTAATTTTAACATATTTTTGAGTTGATTTCTTTTTTGTTTCAGATTGGGTCTCAGCTTCAACACCATTTCTTCAGTGGAGAATGGCTCTCTTAACAATGTACCTCATCTGAGAGAGCTCCACTTGAACAACAATGAACTTGTCAGAGTACCTGGTGGGCTGGGTGATCACAAATACATCCAGGTAAAGTTTATCATACTGCCTCAGAAGTAAGGTTCTGAGTGGTATTTATGTGGTTATTCAGTCTTGAACATAAACATATACAGTGTCTGTGCAAAAGGTAATGATGCAAATTTCATAAACCCTTGAATAGGCATGGAAAATTTGCAAACAACAGAAAGACCCTTATCCTGGTGTTTGAGTGAGTGTGGCTATGGAGGTGTCTAGATCTGGAGTTATGATTTCATGTATCTGTGCGTCTGAGGGGACGCAAAAAATATGGAATTATTTGTGTACTTTGATTTCCTCTTTACTCAAAATATGCTTTCAAAGAAGATTTCTTCTGGTTTTTTTTCCAATTCCACTCAGTGACATTTTGCAAACTTTTCCAAGAACCTTCTCTTTGGTATCTCACAAAGGTATGACTTCAGAAGGGCAAAGATACACAATATGCACCTCATATCAGCAGTATTAATGAGGCCTATGTGGCACAATAATTAGAAATATGGCCTCTTGGGATCAATTAAAATCTGTCCTTCTTCAGATGAAGATTTTATGGGCAAGAATGAAGATACCCAGATATAAATCACCACTCAGGTGTAGCTTGGGAAATTTCATCAGAGGTGGTGACTCTGGATCAAAGTAATATTCATTAGCTATTTTAAATCATCATTAGTGTTTACTTTGGCTGCAAGTCATGTACAATTGCACTCATGAGAGTGAAAGCAATAGAGCTCAAGAGAAACCAGTTAGCACCAAATTTTATATTTATATATAGAATATGCTTTGAACCACAGCACTGTATTAATAATTCCACATCTTGGACTCCTTTTTTTGTTACACTATGATTAAATGATGATAATTTTATTAGATTGCCTTGCACTGTTTCTGCTCTTTCTGTAAAAATTATTTCTAATTTGGCATACTAAGTATTTGAAAAAGTAAAAAGAACCAAGATTTTTTTTGGAAAAAAAGGATATATTGTTAGTCTGTATAACATTGCACAATATATACCAAGTATCTGACATTAAGTCATTTATCTTGTTTGCCACAGTAACTATTTCTAACTTTTGTAATTCTATGCTTTTCAGGTGGTCTATCTTCATAACAACAAAATTGCATCAGTTGGTATCAACGATTTTTGCCCTCGTGGCTACAACACCAAAAAGGCTAGTTATTCTGGTGTGAGTCTCTTCAGCAACCCTGTGCAGTACTGGGAAATCCAGCCCTCTGCTTTCCGATGTATCCATGAACGCTCTGCAGTACAGATTGGAAATTATAAATAGATGTCTAAAGATGGGTTTTGGTTGTGTTTCAGCTAAAGTACCTGTTGTAATAGGCCTGTTCAAAAAAATTGTTGCTAACAATTAATGCGAAATACCAGACATTTCATTTTAAAATGGAGTTGATCCATTAATGTAGAGTAAATAAATCATTACAGATGTACAAGATCAAGTATACCATCAAAAAGAATTGCCAACTGTGCTTTAAACTGACTTATTTCAATCTTCTTTTCCAGCATGCTTTCTGTGGTATTTTTCAGTTTACTGAATGCTACAGGTTTCCAGATCCACTGTATATGAGATTCGGAGTAAATATTTGTCAAGCTAAGATATTAAAAAAAAAAAAAGAAGGTAATGATTGAGGTTATTTTTATAGCCACGTTAAAAAAAATAGTAGAGGGAAAAAGAACTCTCAAATCACCTTGAGACTTGGGAAGATCCCTTACATTTATTTTTAGCCCTGGAGGTTTAAAAATATCCACTATAACACTAACCTAATTCTGAATGTATCTATTTAGCAGAGCAAAATAAAGTTGTTTCTAATGTCATTATTTTGGGAAAAATAAATTCATATTGTACAAATAGGTCTTTTAAGTTTGCCATTCTTCTATAGTAAAGCTATTCAGAATTAGACTAACATAATCCTATTGAACAAAATAATGAGTAGTCTGCAGTAAAAAACATATAACCTGCACCTGGAGCTCAATGACTAAATTTCTCTAGGGCAAATCACTCTCACCTTAGCCACAAGAGCAGTTTTAATGACTTCAATGAGACTGCTTTGTGGAGTATGGCATTAGGGCTTAGTCATTGGTATCAATCCATGTGTATATCTAAACCAACAATAATAGCAGTTCACTGTTTACTTGTTCTGCATTGTACATTTGCCAGCATCCTTTACTGTTTTGTTTTTTAAACAATATGTATTTAATTGTCAAGTAGAGATATACAGGCTCCCCATCTGATTAATTTGTGGAATTTAGATTATAAACAAAGTCATAAGAATAGTAAAATATGATGTGAAATAACTCCAAGGCCTAGCTGGACATTGCTGGGACATCATTTGTAGAAGTATCACCTTAGAGTGATTTGAAGCCCTCTGCAGGTTGGGATTCTTCAACCCATACCAGTGGGTAGCAAGCACATCAACAGTAGGCTGCACATTTCTACTGTCAATCTACAAAGCTAAACATATAATCAATAAAAATCTCACCTTAAAAGAATCTTCTGCAGCCTCTTAACACTCCAAGGTCAATCTTTCTAATTTGTAAAACTTCTATGTCATTTATATTAAAGAATAATGTAATACAGGCAAACTCCAAGGTGTTTGTCTTTATTTTCTGTTTTGATAGAATAACTCAGTGTGTCAGAACTTTAATTATGATTAAGTCTTGCAAACTGAACATCTTTGAGATGGCAATAGCTACAGTAAGAGTAAGCTGTGTGAAATTCATTTCCTCAAGAGATTTTTTCATGCCTAATGCTTATAGTATTTTTTCTAAGAAATGAATATATTCTCTTTATAGCTGTAATTTATTCAGGTAGTAAATAACTGAAAATTATTAACAATCACTAAAGCTATTCCACTCTTCTTAGGTATCTTCTTCATACAGCAGCCAACAATTACTCCTATTTGCAATTGTTATTTTCTTCTGGATTTCACATTTTCTGAGCATTATTTTTAAATAAAATGAACAGTACAGTATACCCTTCTGTCACTGGAGGGAAACCCTCCAGAAAATCAGCAGTTAGATTTTTTTCCGTTTGGTTCTTGGTTCATTTGGTTCTTGTTCTTATTCAGAGAGAGACTTCATGTAGAAAGATAAGCAGTGACATTTCAGTAGAGAACAAAGTCATTGTCTTAACTTGAACAACTCCACAGTGTTTGCTTGTACATGGTTCAAATTAGCAGATAAAAACACAACTTGCAGGAAGAAATTTATAGAATAAATAATAATATTTGCTTTTTACATATAACTTTGTATAAACATATATACAAACTTCCAGTTTCTGTCTTCATGGCTTTAAAATTTCTCCATACTAAGGCTTTTCTTTCAAACTAGCAGCAACTTTAATTCCAGAAGGAAACAGCTGAACCTGGTCCTCCTCTGTAATATCTATTGCATGTCCCATGCTTTCTTGCTGCTCTCTGTACTAAAGCACAAGCTATTCTGCATGAAATACGTTCCTGGCTAATAACCAGGGGATGCGAAGATAAATGGGCTCTTTCCAAGTCCTGTGCAATAAAACAGAATAAAGAAGTCATGATATAGCAAACATTATGACAAAGGAGAGGAGAGGAGAAGGAAAGGAGAGGAGAAGGAGAGGAGAGGAGAGGAGAAGGAGAGGAGAGGAGAAGGAGAGGAGAGGAGAAGGAGAGGAGAGGAGAGGAGAAGGAGAGGAGAGGAGAAGGAGAGGAGAGGAGAGGAGAGGAGAGGAGAGGAGAGGAGAGGAGAGGAGAGGAGAGGAGAGGAGAGGAGAGGAGAGGAGAGGAGAGGAGAGGAGAAGGAGAGGAGAGGAGAAGGAGAGGAGAGGAGAGGAGAAGGAGAGGAGAGGAGAAGGAGAGGAGAGGAGAAGGAGAGGAGAGGAGAAGGAGAGGAGAGGAGAGGAGAGGAGAGGAGAGGAGAGGAGAGGAGAGGAGAGGAGAGGAGAGGAGAGGAGAGGAGAGGAGAGGAGAGGAGAGGAGAGGAGAGGAGAGGAGAGGAGAGGAGAGGAGAGGAGAGGAGAGGAGAGGAGAGGAGAGGAGAGGAGAGGAGAGGAGAGGAGAGGAGAGGAGAGGAGAGGAGAGGAGAGGACAGATGTTCCAACCCCACTGCCATGGGCAGGGACACTTCCTACTAGGTCAGGTTGCTCGTAGCCTCATCCAGCCTGATCTTGAACAGCTTCAGGGATGGGGCACCCAGAACTTCTCTGGGCAACATGTGCCAGTGGCTCATCACCCTCAGAGTAAAAAATTTCTTCCTAATATCTAATGTAAATCTATCCCTTTCCAACTCATTCCTTTCTTTTTCTTTTAATTAATGTGGTGTCCCTCAGGCTTAGGCTTTCCAAAAGTAAATACTTATTTTTTAATTAGAAAAATCATATATTGCTGAAGAATATTGTTTTTCAAAACTTGTCTACAAATAACTACTTCATATATGCTTCTCTTTTGATGTCAAAAGGGAGCTAGCTAGTTCCTCCTAAAGTGCACCAAGTTATGGACAGTCACCATATAATTGATTGGTGATATAAAAATGGCAACATATCTAATTTCCTTTCTTGAAAAGGATCATCTCTGAAATCTCTGGCAACAACACATTTCTCTGATTTCCAAGCCTATAGTTTTATTTTTTATGACTCTCTTCTTAGATTGCTTCCCAAATCCTCTGAATACAGCAATTTGGTCCATAATCTGGCTTTTCTTACCTAGCAGTGAACTATTTTTGTTATAATTTCTTTCTGCTTATGTTTGCTATTTCTTTTAGACAGACAGTATTGTCTACTTCAGAGTCATATATACAAATTAGCAAAAAGCTGAGAAATATCTTTTGTTTAATGCTGACATTATGCCTCTATAATATTATATGCAAAATGACTAGAAAAGACTTTCTGATCCCACCACTACTCTGAAGTGCCATCTAGTGTCAGTGAGGGACAATAACAAAGTTACTGTTCACTAATTGTGAAAACCAGGAGGAAAGATGAGACTTCATGAAAAGTGGTTGCACAAATGAACATATTTACTCTGCTGGTTTTTTTTAAGTCAGAGCGCATAGCTGTGAAATCAATAGCCTTTTTGAATGCCCACAGTCAAACGTTCTTGCTTTGCTCATGGATGTGTTTTTGCTCATGCTCTCTGAGAGTATACATTGCTCTGAAGGCAGTTTCACTACAGGGACTGGCCTACATCTCTTTAAATTGTTTTCAAAAGAAGTGGCCTTGTTTTCCATGGTTATTGCCAAGCTATTGCCAGGTGGTTGGTGTTTTTCCATTCCAAATTCTAAACCACTGAAGGGCTTTAATTGGATGGAGCTAATTTAGTTGGAAGTAGTTTATTCAATAAAAAGAAAAAGAAATTAAGGGTCATGAGAGTGACAAATTTGCACAGCATGGAGGAGGGAACATGAGCTCTGAGATATTCAATAGTAAGTGCATCAACTTCAGACTGGAATAAGGGAACTAAAAACTGTTGATACGTTTTAGCATAGAACATTAACCTAGAAGTGCTCCAGCAGCTCCAGCTGCAATAGAACAAAGTATATGTCTCCTGAAAAGTCACAAAACTTGTTTTAGTGCTTGAATTAAACTCAACACGTACAATGAAACAGCTAGACTCAGCAATGTGTACATCTAAAGTGACACAAAACAACATTTCTTCTCCTGCACTGCTTCCTGCTCTAGAAGTTTGGGTCTGTTAATGTACCATAAGTGCCTGAGGACCAATCTGAATGCAGGTGCTGTAGAAGGCTGCTTACCCTGCCTGTTAACACACTTCCTTTTCTTTTCTGAGATACAAAGCCATGGTTTCTTCAAAACTGCTTTGTCAGGCTCTTATTTTACTCAGTGTATAGAGTATGCTGCTTGAAAGCTCAGTTGATTAGCTCTATGTGGGTGTCTTAAATCATCAGACCAGAAGAATGTTAACGCTCTGTAACCACCTGCTTAAACTGGGACTTAACTTCCATCTGTGGGAGAAAGACTGGACAAAACTATGAAAAAAGAGTATTATTTTAATTATATATGTATGCACATATGTTTTAGATTATAACAATATTAAAAATGAAAGAAAGGCAACTAATAAAAATCAGAGGATCTGCAGCATGATAAGGAACAGCAATAGTCATGTCTCTGAATCCACGTATACGGCTGCAGCAAGCAACAATGAGGAAGTTTCTTTTAAGATAATAAACATTGTAGGCCTTGCATCTGCAAACGTTACCACATGAATAGTTCCAGTGTTTTCAGTCAAAGGAACTGAAAGCTACAGATGGGCACTCAATTTTGAAGGAAAATTAAAAAAAAAATCTATCTAAACCACCTCCACCCAGAAACGTTTCATCCAAAGAATCATCATAATTACTGTCCTTGGCTCACACCCAAATGGAAAGAAGACAAATACTTGCAAGTGATGATTTCTGGGTATGAAAGGCATCATATTTTGCTTATATGCACAAATATTAATTGATAATCTTTTTTGCTGCTAGCATTTGCCAGAATGGACAGCAGAATATGTACTGGTTTATCCTGTATAAATGGTTACAATTTACAAAACTTTCTCTTTTCATATATAACATGAAATCAAGCAAAATTTCAGAGTTCTCCTCCCAAAGCTCTTTATGCTATTATCTCAATAGCACTGAAGTATATAATTTATGATAAATCATACTTACACCTTTTATTAGTTTTCAACTAATATATTAAACTATATATTATATTTGAATGAAAACAGCTTAAGGCTTTTGCTACTATTTTTGCAGGCTTCAGGTTTGGAGAAATTACATTATTGCTTCCAGATGAAGACTTTAATTGAGATGAATTATGCCAGTGCTTCTCGTCATGGCAACTTTTTGAATGTGTTTAAATCCCAATATAAAGCTAAGGAAAATGGGGACCATATGTTTGCTAGTAAATGCACGTTAGAAAGTCCTTTCAACAGGAAAACTCAGAACCAGCTAAGCCAGTCATGTAGTATTCTACTGATTAATTCTTTCATCTTTTAATTTCAAGGTATTTAATCTTTGCAGGAATAAAAGGATTATAGAGAATAAATCAAATTCCAAAGTGCGGGGGGGGGTGGTGGAGGGAAGGAATTTCAAAATGCATGAAATAATTTTGATCTGAAAGACTCATTCTAAATACTTATGAGCTGTGTCAGAAACTCTAGACAACTGAAATGCTTCAAAAGGCTTTTTAACTTCTAAGAATAATCCTTCAGAGGTCTGTCCATACACATCATTCTCATGTGGAAGGAGAAAGTAGAATTGTTGCAATAAAGTCTTGAAACAAAACATTATCTTTGAAATGTTGGCTAACAGAGAGTGAGAAATCCCAAACCTCAGGCAATTTTGTTTTTAATCATGCTATCACCAAAATTAAACAAAAAGACTTACCTTTTGGATATATTTGTTCTCTTCTATACCTTACTGATCATCTCCAGCACTAAGTTCTTCAGAGACATGCCAATCATGTTTTGTACATATTAGGAATCACTGCTTGTGTAGGTTACAGAGAATTAGAGAATATTGTGAGAATTTCTGTTCCACAGATACAGATAACCGGATTGCTATGGGAAAAGTTAAGTAGATAGGCTCCTTACTGCTGTCAAAGGATGAAAGTACTGTGAAACAGGAATATTTCCTTTGAACTTCTTTGTCAGAATTCTGACCCACAGGATTGTTGTGTTCTCTACATTTTAGGCAGGAGGAATGTGCTTGTGCTATGCTTCTGTTGAGAGCAGCCCTATAAAGAAGGACTTGGGGATACAGGTGAAGGAAAAACTGAATACGAGCCAGCAATGTACACTTGTAGCCCAGAAAGCCAGTTGTATCCTGCACAGAAAGAAGCATGGCCACTGGCTGAGGGATGTGATTCTCTCCTTCTACTCAGCTTTTTTGTGAGACCCTCACCTAGAGTAGTGCATGCAGTTCTGGGTTCCCCAGCATAAGAACAACATGGGACTCTTGTCCTATAAAGAAATGCTGCTGGTGTGCTTAAGGTCCTGTGTGTTGTCACATACAGAGCTCGCACAAGTCCACAGTCACTCTAACAGCCTTGTTGACAGGCTCGAAATGTGGGAAATAAATAAGTTCTTCCTTAGGGACACTCTTGGCTTCAAGCTTAGCAGACTGCTCAGACATAGACAACATGAACTTTAGTAGGCACAGAGGCACACAGTTATGGCACAGAATATTCAACGTTGAGTGAATTAGGAACCCAAACCTTGTTTTTCAAAACCTTGGAAGACCTGCTTCTGAAAATGTTTTGACATCAATGTTTGAGAAGTCATTAGTGGTGGCTTTTAGGAGAAGGATATCATGCTCATTGGTAAAGCAAACACCTTCTTCCCTTCACCATGCATTAAGTCAAAATGTCATGGGCTATCGCTTCCGCATCTATTCCCCACTTGCCTGAAATATTGACCCTTGTGGGTTTCCTAGAAAATTCACAAGTTTGACACTATACAAATCTCTGAAAGGTCTGGATGCAGGGGACATAAGCATGCAGGTACATGCATGTACTCAGAACCAGTCTTGCTCATTCATCGACATCTACATGCTTCCAAAAACTCTCTTACTAAGCCCCAGAAAGGAGAAAGAGTAAACCTCAGTAGGATAGGTGAAAAACAGGAAAACCTCACCAAGACTCTTTTACAGATTTCAGTCTTTCTGATGTCATTACCCTGTTCATATTGTTTTCTAACACAAAGTACTCTTATTGAAGTTACCTATGGGGTAGGAACACGGCCTAAATTATAGTGTCACTCACTGGTACTTGTGTAGCTAAGTTTGTGTCAGCAGTTTTATGCAAAACCAGCTTTTTCATTTAAAAATTATTACTCTGCTAAGGCTTAGAATCAGGTCTCATTTCTGGTACATATTTGTTACTCTTGAAAATTAGAAATAATGCTTGTATCTTCTTTATCTTCTTCAAATTATCTCTGTGAAATGAGAGTGGCATATGCACACACCCACATACACATATGGAAACATATAAATGTTGAGAAAGTAGTGAAAATAATGAAAACATAATTTGAGAAAAATCAAGTTGTGATTCAGCTAATGTTAACAGACCTTAGGACCCATATGTCTGTTTTCTTATTGATAGCCCAAGCTATATTCCAGAGTCTAAAGCTGCATCTATATTGGATGAAATTATGCCATTTTCCAACTCTGGACTAACTAGCATGACTTAGACCCATCTCTGCTGTAAGGCGATCTTACTCTACAAAACATGATGGCTTCATTTAAACTCTCTGTTAAGAGTGGCAAGTCCCAAACCATGGCTAGGAGTTGTAGAGCTCAGGCTAGAATAATAGACAAGCCTATTCTAATAAAATAATACTACAAAAATTTACTTGCCAGTGTCAAAGGCACTATACGATTTACTAGCATACAAAGAGCCTAAAGGAGAGGTAAGTCATCTATTTGCTTATAAAGAATAAATTTAAGTGTGGTAACGTTAATATCTTGCATTGATCTATACCCAAATATGAACAATACTCTTAACTGCTTGCTATCTCAAAGCTTTTCTATTTTTTCTTCTCAGTCATTTATACTGCTTTCTTCAGTCCTCTGTAGAGAAGTTTGTCTGCCTTTTCATTTCTTTAAACAGTTAATAGCATGGAGTTTTGATGTGACTGGGAGTTTGGAGGAGTTAAAATATTTGATTGCAATGTTTTATTTTCCATACCTACAAACCAAAAGAAATCACAACCCAACTTTCAAAGAGTGAAGGGAAGAAATTCCCTCTAGATCAGCTACATACTGTTACTCCAAAAATACACAGCATCTTTGAAAATGCTGTTTATTCTATTTTATAGCCTAATGTATCTACATAAGCAAAAGTCATTTGTTAAGAAAACGTCAAAGACTACAGGGAAACTAAAGGGTTAGATATTGATTCCAGTTTTTGGTCAAGTTTGCTATTTAACAGACATACACATGTATGAATATATAGACATATAATTATCCAAGTACAATTGTTAAGTGTATACTGAAGTTCAAAAAATAAAAAGAGATAGAGAAAAAAGTCAGCCTGAGTAGACAGAGGTCTAAAATGTATAGGATGTGAATGAGAATACTTGGAAAGTGTTATATGCTCCGTGATCACACAGGATGAGGGAAACGGTTCAGCTTGTCTCTTCTTGGGTTGGATGGAGAGCAAATAAAACCTTAAGTACTCATGTGTCAATTCAAAATACACCCATGAAAGCTTGTGATGCAAAATGTCTTAAATGGTTTCTGTCCTTTCCAAGGGATATAACTTATGTGACTATATATGAAATCTATTGAAAAGTTTGTCTTGACAAAAACAAAAGAAAACTCTTCAGTGACCAGTCAGGTGATAATCTAATGGAGGCAGAGGATTGTCTTCTAAATCTTTAGTTGACCTTTCAAAAATTCCCTGTTTTAGCTTTTTTATTATGTTTTCTAGAGGTGGTAAGAAAATGGAAAATACCTGTGGGGGAATATATTATGACTGTCTCCAGACTTGTACATCTCATTTTGCTTGGCTCTACTTCTGTGACACTTACTTGTGATGAATACTGTGACATTGTGCTGAATACTCAACTATGAGAGGTTGTTAGAGAAAATACCATTCAGACAGTTTACACAAAATGAGCATATTACCTCACTGAGGAGGCTGGCTTTCTCCTGGACTGGAGCTCCAAAGACATGATTCAAGTACCAAAACCTAAATGTTTATCATCATTCCAGATTACTAAGATATTCCTGGCCTCCTGTCACTACTTCAGGACAGGTCTCCTCAAGAACCTGCCTTAGAGCAATTTAAAGGTATTCCCATTATGATCTCCACTCCTGGTCCCTTTGGACCAGACCATAGGTTCTAACATAGCAAAGAATTGCTCTTGTCCCTGCTCTGGCTTGGACTTATCCACAGATGGCTGCGCCTTAGGAATGCAGCTGCTCTAAGTGCAGCCTTATCTATGAGCTACAGTTTCTTCAGGGGTGTGTCTGTTGTAGCATAGACTTATCCACAACTACAGGTGCTTTGAGGAGTACCTGTTCCAGCACAGCCTTATCCATGGATCATGATGCCTTCAGAGATATACCTGCTCCAACACAGCCTTACCCATGGCTACAGTCCCTACAGGGGTTTTCTTGCTGTGTCACAAGCTTATCCATGGCCACACACATAAAGATGCTCCAGCATGACCACACGAGCAGCCGCTAAATATTTCAAGGTGTACCTGCTGCAGTATGGACTTACCCACAGCCACAGATGCTTTGATATGTGCCTCCTGCATGGACTTATACTTGGGTCACAATCCTTTCAGAGGTAAACCTGCTGTGGCAGAGACACAACTGTGACCACAGACACTTCAAGATGTACCTGCTCAGGTGTGGAATTATTCATAGCCATAAATGCCTCGGGGTGTCTTGCTCCCATGTGGACTCATCCACAGCTCACAATCCCTTTGACTCAAGTTCACACTGGAGTTCCACCTTGTCCAGTACAGCAGCACAGAAACAACAGTGATGCCTTGGTCATCT
This sequence comes from Phaenicophaeus curvirostris, assembly GCF_032191515.1. NCBI lineage: Eukaryota > Metazoa > Chordata > Aves > Cuculiformes > Cuculidae > Phaenicophaeus > Phaenicophaeus curvirostris. Next base: position 56,393,365 of record NC_091392.1, on the reverse strand, counting down.
GCAAGCCCAGGCACATGGCATTGCTGTTATCAAAATGTTCCCAGGTACAACAGAGTAGGATGACAGCAGTACAGCAGTACAGAAAGCAGTGAAGGCAAAAAGCTGCCACTAATAAAATCTGGGCTAATATATAGTAAGGATAGAAAATCCCATAATAAACGCAGAAGCCTGTCAATTAACAGGTAAACAGCAATAATGTAAATTTGATCTACGACATTCCAATTAGATTTGTCATTATCTCAAACCCTCTGAGCCCTATGTTGGTTAACAAAAATGGCTGTTGTGGTTAAACCCCACACAACAACAAAGAACCACACAGACAGCCACTCACTCACTTTCCCACAGTGAGATGTGGGAGAGGATCAAAAGAGTAAAAGTGAGAAAACTTGAAGACTGAGATAAAGACAGTTTCATAGATAAAGCAAAAGCCATGCACACAAGCAAAGGAAAATAAGGAATATATTTACTACTTCCCATCAGCAGACAAGTGTTCAGCCATCTCCAGGAAAGCATGATGCCATCACACATATCCTTTACTTGGGAAGACAAACATCATCACTCTGAATGTCCCTTCCTTCCTTCTTCCTCCAGATTTATATTGCTGAGCAAGACATCATATAGTATGGGATATCCTTTTGGCCAGTTGGGGTCAGCTGTCCCAGCTGTGTCCCCTCCCAACTTCTTGTTGGAGATGCAGAAAAGACCTTGACCCTGTGTAAGCACTGATCAGCAGTAACTAGAACACCCGTGTATTATCAACACTGTTTCAGCACAAATGCAAAACATAGCCCCCTAACTAGTCCGAACCAGTGAATGGTACCAAACTATATGTGGCCTAATACCATTCTAGATTGCTTAGATATGTCCAGCCTCCTGCCACTACCTCAGGACAAGATAGATCTTCTCAAGATCATGTGTTGTAGCAATCAGCTCCACTTGGATGTGCTAGACAGTCCAGGGCATGTCAGAGAGTAGTAGGTATCTTTTCACCACCATCTGACCAAAGCCTCTATTGCCTAAATGTGGGTGCTTTGTTATTCAGGCACTGTGGAGTACCCTGCTTTATTATTAAGTTCCATTTGAAAAGGAGACAAAGACTTTAAGTCCTTTTTCATAACTTATGCTGGTAAACTGGATACCTCAGAACATCTTGAATGATACTAGATGCCTACATTTAGGTAAATGAAAGCTATTATACTATCTGTGTTAGAAAGGTGAATCTCTCACTAGACTCCATAAGTTCTATTTTTCTAGATTCCCATTGACCATGAGGAGTGCTTGGACTCCTAGCACTCATGTAGACACCTCTGTTTGTTGTCTTTGGACTCCTAGCTCTCACGTAGACACCTCTGCTGTCTTTGGACTCTTAGCACTCATGTAGACACCTCTGTTTGCTGTCTCTCAAGACTAAAATGTGAGATACACACTTTTTTAAAAAAAGTGGTCTGCATCTCACAGATAAGTGGAGTTAATGAGATATAAGTAGAATAACTTACGAAATAAATAGCTTTTCTAATGATAAATTTTATTTTGTGAGATGTTGCTAGCAGTATGTTGTATACCATAATAAAGCATTAGTAGAGTTTTTCAAAAATATGCAATTCTAACGCAAAAGATATTGCACAAAACATGAAGTAAATCCACTCTGGATCTCCTCATGATGAATAAGAACAAGTTAATCACTGGATTGGAATCTAGTGGTTACCGGTGCTGACCATTTAATACGGTCGAAAGCATATTTCCAGACAATATTACAGAAGAGCTCAATGTCCCCAAACAGGAAAAACATGAGCAAATTTGTCTGGGAGGAAAAATTAGAAGAAAAATAAGAATACCTATACTTAGAAAGAATTTAGGAGATTGTCCTAAAATACCTTTTCTCCACCAATTTTACAACTAAAAAGGTCAGTTTTAGCCATAAGCTTCTTTATTTCAGTAAAAAAATGAAACGTATTTAGAAGTGGGGCAAATAAAGAACGAGACATTAAGAATGAGGAAATATGAAGTATATCTAATAGTGTCTCTCTACCTGTTAGTTATAAGGGAATAATTATTTGCACTGAAGATATCAGTAACAGATCTCCAGACAGTATTGCTGAACATAACCAGAAGAAGCTGAATTTTATGATGAGGAAAATAAACTCTAGTAATGTTACAGAACCACAACTAAACAGACACAGGATAATGGATAGAAATTAAATACATATAAAAAAATAGTAAACACTGTTTCTCTGCATTTGGTGAGGAGTGAGTTGATGTACTTTCATCAGACTGATGTAGTTTTACCATATGAAGATTACTGTGTTCTTTCTGATGGGAAAAATGTAAATATTTATTAGTGATAAATAGTTTTAAGTTAGGTTGTCATAAAAAAAATGTTCCTAATTATCTTAGGAAGCCATATAGGAGAACTTTGTCTCATTTACAGTCCGTTTTCATGAGCCTAGGAGTAGCAGAGCACCATTGCATTGTTAGTCTTCATGGACTACAAGCAAGTAGAAGGTATCCCATACCTCAAGGTTATTAACCTGCTGCCAGTCACACGAAAAACAATATGACAATCTGATAGTACATTCAGTTGGTAATGAATTAATTGACAAATAGTGCCAGAGTAGGTACTAATAGATAAGTGATGATGTAATAGCAAGACTTCATGTTTCATTTTAAAAATAACAATGAGTGGTACTTCAAAAAATCTGCACATTCAGTGGCTCCCAAACTGTCCTATCTTATTGGCAAAGACAATTTATTATGAAGAGGTTGTGTCTCAGTTTAGGATCACATCAACTGTGCTCGAAGTGTCTGGACACCACATTCAAAGCTTGTATAGCTGCACACTGGACAGCTGCTTTCTGCATAGAATCATATAATATCTAACTATACACACTGGAAGCTGGAAGCTGCTGTTCCTCTGCCAGTTGGCAAACCTTTTGAGTTCATAAACCTAAAATTTCCTGGTGTTCGTGTTTCAAGGAGAACTGGAAGAAGATTATTCAACTGAGCAGGGAAGCCCTGGGTCTGTGTTAACTGAGCAGGCACTCCTTCCTACCAGCCTGGGAAACAGCTTTCTACTTCTAGGTGCTGCCTGTGAGTACTTCTTACCAGATACAAGGATGAAAACAGTGATAAATAAGCCTTACTAAAATGGCAGTCTAAATTAAGTTGTCTGCTACTCTAAGATGTAACCCTCTGCTCACAAATGGGAAAGAGCTAAGCACCTATCATAACCTACCAGATCCTGAAACCGGCCTGGGCAAGAGTTGACAGATTTCTGCATCAGACTAGAGAAGTCCCAAACTTTTCATGTATAAGATCATTTTTATACATTGTCTAGGACATATGTAAACACATGCATTTTGTTTAACTCAGCACAGCAGTAACAGGGCAAAATTTATTGGTTTGTGTTATACAGCAGGTCAGGGTAGATAATGCAACATCCCTGCAGACCTTAAGCAGTAGTGATCTGAAAGAAGACAGGAGGCTAACAGTGCTAGAATACAGATACTGTCGAATTTGAAGGGAAACAGTGAGCAATTTTTCAGAATGACAGAAACAAAGATCCATGCTCAACTAAATTATCTGTTGTGGTCTGCTAATATGTTGTACCACTGTTACCATTTTTGTAAACTTCCAAAGTTGTTATTTCCTTTTTAGGAGAAAGGAAAAGAAAAATTTGGATCGCCACAAATTTTGTAATGCTTCTAGTATGCGCTCTAACACTTTCCATTTAACGTGTAAGTACAGTGAACAAATAAAATTTCAATTTGGAGGAATGGAATTTTTCAGATGAAGAAATAATAAGCACCTACGGCCTTCAGAATCTGGAACTGAATTGTTTTTAATGGAACCCATTTTATATGAGTCAGCCTTAACTAATATTTTCAAAATGCTGCAGGACTTCACAAAAATATGTAACTAATTATTACTCAAGATTTGAGCTATCGTTGTGTTGTTTATTATAGGTTTTATTTATATTATATATTTATAGTATATTTTATTTATATTATAGTTTTATTATATTTTATATTTGTTACAGTGATGTACAGGCTAACAGGCTGTATATTCACTATGTAAAGAGACAGAATATATCATGCATAAATTGCCTCTTTATAATAAAGTGGCTTGCTGTACAGTGCCATTTGAATGGCCTTTTCCCTTAATGGAGATTTCTTTACCTTCTGCTGCAGGTAGTGAATTCAAATGAAATAGCCTTCATTTAAACTTGAGAATAATATTTAACATAAATTATGAGAGATCAGTGCGAAAACTCCATACTTGTTTTATAGAGCTACGTGAAAACATTCACAAGCACCTCTTCTGGGGCTGTATGTTCCTATGACTTAGATATCTGACTTATAAATTTGGGCACCTAAATCTCCTGGTTCTTAGGATACACATCTGTGTACCAGATGTGCACACAGGTTTAAGACTAAAAGGAAGCAGTTGGCTTAGATTATATCTCTTTGGTTTTAGTAATTTGAGTCTTTTTGGGAAAAGTGGATTAAAATCACAGATTGGGAGGAGTTTCAGTTTACGCAGAAGTGCACAGAAGTTATAAGGATGATAATTTCACAGGAGACAAAAGGTAGAAAGAATATCACTGCTGAAAAAAGAGCAGTGGCATTGTAACTCAACGATATTTGAAAGCTACACCTCATCCACTGCAAAGTGATGTATTTGCAGTGAGCTCTGTTATCAGATTTTCACTACAGACTAACAGACTCCTTAGACATCTCCAACCTCAGAAATCTGAATTAACAATAAAGTGGATTTGAATAAAATAAAAGGAATATTTCTGTTCATGCATCACAACTGGAAGAAAACTAGATGAGAATATGTTTTGATCACATTTCCCATTAATAAAAAATTAATAACTAAAGAGTAAGAGAGAAAATTAATTTTGAAGAAAACAAACTGAGACAGTTTAATTAGGAACTCTGTTGCTGTAAAGGTGAAATACCAACATGTCCTGACACTACTAGATATGAAGTACATTCATAACTTGTTTTCAACTTAAATGCTGTAGGTGAATTTACACATTATTTTGTGTGTTCCTTGGAAATTAGCCAAAATATGTTCATATGACGTTTAATAACACCTGAGAGCTACCCAACAAAAAAAATACCCAAAACTCTTTCCCACCCTTTGCTGCAGAGGAAGCCATACCTTCATTTGCTGGGCCTTAGTGCCTACCTGATTTTTTCATCTTGACTGTGCAATTTATATAGCTAATTTAAAACAGTCAACAAAATGGGAACTGTATAAATGAAAAAACTCTAACCTGAACTTCATGCAACTAAAGCTTTTAGGACATGTTAATTGCAAAATATAATCATATTTATTTAATAAGCTATTTCTAAAAGTTATCAAGTTATGAAGATATGCATGCTTTGTATTTCTGTTAACAGAATGAGACAAAATGTGCATACTTCCCCTACAGAAATCAATGTAATAAACAACTGGTTCAGAAATATAACTATGCCAAAAGCATGCTAAGTCTGCACTATCCTGTATTTACAGTTGATGTAAAATTCTATTTGTAATGCAAATGTAAGACTACATCAATTACTGAAAAATCAAAATATTTATTAATTTATTATCATATTGATATTGGCCTTCAAAAAAAATCTTTAATCATAGAAAACACTATTGTTTTTCCCATCAATCTTAAAATTCTCTATACAAACCTCACGCTCCATTGTTCATCTTGCCGTGCCTTTTTCCACAGGGCAAACCTCAGTACTGCATTAAAGGGCATCCCTTTCTGTGTTCAATATACTTTCCTTATTTCAGTTGATCTTTTGCTGAGTGCTCCTGCTTGTTGCCTCATTTGCAGTCAAGTCTACAGTTAATTTTTCCCTTGCTCAGCTGAAAACAATGAAGTAGTTTTCAGATAAGTATCATACTGTGCATGAGGAACACCATCTTGTCTCCATTTGTCCACATGCAGAACAACAGCAGCTTTTGTCTGCTTCTGTATTTCTCATTCTGATACCATGCACACTTCTTCACTTGCATAGCTTCATTCACTATCATAGTCTGCTTCACATTCATTTACTTCCATCATACAAATAGTAATGCAGTTACAGGTTGTCATCACTTCTGTTTCCTAATACATTATTGGTTCTCCCACACCAAGGGGGACAGCCTTGATGTCAGAACTTTACTTCCTATGGGCTGCACTTGACAGTCTATCTTGAGGATGTTTGTTTGATAATTATGTTATTGTATAAGCAGAAAGGTATGTAATCATTTGGCACCTTTCTTGTTCTTACTGGAGGGCACTGAGTTGTGTCTGGCCTTTCCCAGCTCCCAATAACCTGCACTGGCATGAAAGTCTAGATTCATGAGCAGGAGATTTTGGAGGAAACCCGCATTCAGGATCCTCTGCTTTAGGATGCTGCTAGGGTTCTACAGCCCAGCTACATCCAGTGCCATGAATTTTTCACAAGGAAGCCAGCACATAACAGGCAAAACCCCTTTATCTTTACCCACAACAATTACTATTTAATACAATTAAACACACAAGCACTGTAAAATATCTTGTGGATACTTTCTATATGCACATTTTATATTTGTCTCCATCCAACTTTATAAGAAAGAGCTTGTGTCCCATTAAAAGGGAAGACATCTTCTATTTGGAGATAAGAGAAGGTTCTTATGGAAATATTAAGTCCCACTTTAAACAGTTACTGTCTTAGTGCATTATTTTTTGGCATTGCCTGGTGAAAATAACATCTCATCCAAGCCTTAAGATGCATTCTTGAACTACATCCATGGAATAAGAAACAGACAACGTAAAGTTGAGTAGTTCCAGATTCTGAAAAGCAGGACAAAGCTCTAAGTGCAAAAATGAACAAATATATAAAGTGAGTTTACAGTAACTGCTGAAAAACCCTTCGTGGGATGTGTTTATGTTAAACAAACATGCATTCAATCATCAAAATAAATCTCCAGACCAAGTAAATTCCAATGCTTTGAAGAAGAAACTTTTAACCCAGTATTTAATGTGTGGAAAAGATTATAAATTAAAGATAACCCTGCATCTTTTGTTCTGATCCTTAGGCTAAACCTTTTATTGAGTATTTTACTGTGGGCATAAGATAGTTAAAGAAAAAAGCAGAAAAATGAATGATTCACTTGGCTAAAGAAGCACATCAGCACTTACGTCTGAGAACTATTTGTTTAGCTCATGTCTAGCACTATAAAATAAGTTGGAAAACAAAAGTCTGTCTGTAATTTGGTTTAGAATCTAAAATCTTTTCCCTCTAAAATACAAAAATTCCTTGTATAAGGGTATGGCTAGTTGTCTTAACTTTCTCAGATTTGTGAATCACTGATCGTTCTCTCATCCCTCAGGAATAACAGATGGGTTGTCCTTGTACAAAATATGGTATCCACCTGTACTTCATTAAAGTACTGCATATTTTGTACATGCCACACCACAAGATCACCATGATGACATAGCAGCTTCAGAGACCAGCGTGACTAGGGCTTTTTTTTTTTCCCTCTTGTAACACAGAGGATCTGGCAGACTTTTACCTCCTGACACTGTTTACAGCATATATTGGTTGATACAGTCCCTTACTACATCTGCTCTGGGAATTAAGGAAAGCAGCTTCAAGGCAGTAAGGTAAGTGCTGCTGCATGTTTTAACTGTAATGTTCAGCTATTTAAATGTAGCTCTAATGGGAACGTGAAAATATGTCAGGACAAGTTTGCCAATTTGTAAATTGAACACAAATCAACAGTTACTTAGTAGACTCACTTTCTTGGTTTCCTTAAAAAAACTCACATATTTTGTGCGTCAGTGTTACACTTTTTTTACAATCTGTTTTGTCTACAAAAGAGAGTTAATGTGCAGTACAAAGAAATTTGTAAGACTACTCACTGCTTTCCTATTCATTCATAATCTAGTAGTAAGAGATTCATATACTCTGTTTGTTAAATCATTTTACAAACAACAAATTATCTTGATATTTAAATGATTAATCCAGTAAACAATGAGAGGAAAATCATAGGTATTTTGAATGTGTTTTTGTTAATTCTAAAGTAAATTTTAAATATATTATTAAAACTTCTTAAAATTAAATTTTTTGCAAGATTGTAATATGTTATGCTGCAGAATTAAGGTACATTTAGTTTCAGGCTGATTGAGAAACTCAGATTTATTTTATTTCACAACAACTTCAGAATTAAGATAGTATAGTTTGAATACCTTGTCTCCTCTACTGTATTTTTTCCAAAATTGTGAATATGCCATTTAGTATTTTTTGGCAAGTTGATTCCACAGCTATTTTCACAAATATTTTACAATATAGTTGATGAGAGCAAACACAGGCAATTAGTTCAAACATGTTTAAGATAAACATCTAAGAATGTGTTTTGATTTTTTTTTGTTGATACAGTTCAGTTCAACATGCAAGAATGTGTACACAATCTATCTACCTCTTACATTTCTGAAAAAGAAATATTTAGATATGTGAATGTGAAGTTCATGGATTAAACAAGTTAACTTACTGTGGTATTTTATGTCACATGCATGTTCATATGCCCTTGCACTACTGAATTGTAATTTATTTTTTAAAATGTCATTGATAAAATGGTTCAAAACATTTGCTATCTAATTTTTAAAATTACTTCCAGGTGTCTGCAGAGCAGTTAAACTTTGTACACTATTTAAGTGAACTGTGATCATATAATGTCAATAATAAAATTTAGCATTATAAATGAAGTTTGAACCTAGAATAATAGAGTTTGAATTTAAAATAGAATGTGTATGTTAGTTTGTGTGTAAGACAAAGTAAAATGATGCAGATGTGTAAAAATTTCACTGTAAGACCAAAGACTGCAGTCCAAGAAATTCATTACACTTTGGCTTATACTTTCAATACAGAAGCTATTAGTTCTCCATCCTTACTGTTTAGTACCTAAAAAGTATCATGTTTTGAGCTGAAATGTGTCAGTGTTGTGCCTTTACTTTCAGAGAAGCTATACTTATTTATACCAGCAGGGGACTAAAGGTTGAGTTTGCATGTTCTCATGCAGTAATGAAGAACAGACAAAAGAAATTACACTAACTCATATTTCAATGATTGGTTTCTCCTGTGATTTGTAATTAGGTAAAAGTGAGACCAACATCATGGGAAAGATATGCAATCATCCTTTTTATTTATAGGGGATAGCAGCTTAATTTCTAACAAAGGGACTTCGTGGGTGATTGACTGGAGATTACATGAGAACATTTAAAAAAAGTCTTTGTGCTGTAATGCATGAGATCAATAGGCCCTGCCTAGAGGTACTTTAGTTGCAATTATTAGCTGACTAGAATGTAACGTGGCTTTTAGCAAGTAAATAAAAGTAAGGAAATTTAGAATTAGAGAAGACTTTCTAGATATGGCCCAGTATTTTAACACTGTGTTCTCTGCATAACACTGAACAATGGCAATAGCAAGACTAAGTTACTCTACTGGAAGATTGCCCAAATCTGAGATCAATGTCTGGTGGTCTGTCTACAGGCTTTGCATACTCTCTGATATTACTTGAGAACAAGAAGATTCTAAGGATTTTCTTAATCATCTCCCTCTCTGAACAGTAGTTGAATGCACTGATGCTAGTTTTTTCTGGTGAAAATCAAAATAAATTCACTGACTTCAATGATGCTAGACCCTCTTTCCCAAAACAATATCTATCTAGGCAGGAAGCAGTAAAAACAAGATATTGATCTTCACAGATTAGTATCTTGTGGAGTACCTGATGAGAAGGATATGTCATTAAAAAGTAAGGTGAGACCACTCATATTGGATTGCAGCAAAATATCACCAAGAACACCGAATATTTTTGCACTAAGTGAACTGAAAGACCAAATATGTGAATTTAGTGCTTTACTATTCTATTGATTTAGAATGACCATACTATGTAATCGACTTTTTTATCGTTACATATAGAATCTGAAAGAGCATTTGCACTGTCTGAAATTCAGTCATTTGAGATCCACTGCTGATATGTATTAGAGTGCATTCATGCACACGTATGCAGTGCTGGTCATCTTCATGTCCAGGAGAATAGGTCATATCTTTCTGTTCGTTTGTTCTTTAGGTGAATATGAAATTTAGTGGATCATGCTTTACTGGACATGATCTATGAAAAGAAGATAAACCAAGCTGCATGCATCTCAACAACACACTATACACCCATCACTAACCTTAGTTTGTAACTTTCCTGGGTCCTTCAAACTGAAGTCAAATTGCCGTATATTTAGATATGAGGCAATTCAGCACATTAGGAATGCTTCATAGAATTTGAATGGTAGAACTGCCTTTGAGCATGGCCTCCAGCAAAACAGAAAACTGTTCTGTGCCAAGTTTAGAAAATCTAGTCCTTAGCATCTTTCATGTCACTTAATGAATAAAAGCAGAATATAAGATATAAGAATGTTTTACTTAAAACAGCAGAATGGCCTGCAATTTTGCATTACAAAGGCAGATTATAACAAGATAAGGACTGTAAATTTATAGTAGGAAAATGCAATACTAACAAGCTAACACAGTTTCTTAATTAATACCTTTAAACAGGAGGCCTAAATTAATTAGGTTTTAAGTATAATATTTATGTGATAAAATTTTAATATTGCTGAAAAAGAAAAAGCTTTAACTTTTTTATTCCCTTTTACCATCCAGGGACAAGACACAAGGCAAAGATGACTTTAAACTCCCTACCCTTCTTTCTGTTATTGATTAGTGGCATATTTTGTTTATATGACTATGGTCCTGCAGACGACTATGGTTATGATCCTTTCGGGCCATCAGCAGCAGTCTGTGCCCCAGAATGTAATTGCCCTTTAAGCTACCCTACTGCCATGTATTGTGACAATCTTAAATTGAAAACCATTCCAATTGTACCAAGTGGAATAAAATACCTTTATCTTCGAAACAATATGATAGAGGGCATTGAAGAGAACACATTTGATAACGTAACAGATCTACAGTGGCTGATCCTAGATCACAACCATCTGGAAAATTCAAAAATTAAGGGAAGAGTCTTCTCTAAACTAAAGCATCTGAAGAAACTTCACATTAACTACAACAATTTGACTGAAGCTGTTGGACCACTCCCCAAAACTCTGGATGACCTGCAACTAAGTCATAACAAGATCACAAAAGTCAATCCTGGTGCACTTGAGGGGCTGGTGAATCTGACTGTCATTCACCTCCAGAACAACCAGCTGAAAGCAGATTCTATTTCTGGGGCTTTTAAAGGTCTGAATTCGCTTTTGTATCTTGACTTAAGCTCCAATCAACTTACAAAGCTACCAACAGGACTGCCTCACTCTTTACTCATGCTGTATTTTGATAATAACCAGATCTCCAATGTTCCTGATGAGTACTTCCAAGGTTTTAAAGCCTTGCAATATTTACGCTTATCCCACAATAAATTAACAGATTCTGGAATACCAGGCAATGTCTTCAATATCACGTCACTGGTTGAGTTGGATCTCTCCTTCAATCAGCTGAAGAGCATCCCAACTGTCAGTGAGAACCTTGAAAACTTCTACCTCCAAGTCAACAAAATTAACAGTGAGTTAAATTTGCATATTTTCAATATTATTTTATAGAGTTTGGACAGTGATGGTCAATGCAAGTGTCTGAAAAGGTAGGTGAACCGGTCTGAATAAATGGTGCTGGTTAGACTGTTGGCATACTGACATTTCTCTGATATTGGTCCACACTAATGTTAAAATACAGACATTTATATGAGAACTACTCAAACTAACCCTAAAGACATACATTTTTGTTTTCATGCTTATCTGGGTATTATTGGCCACATTCTCATCTCATGTCAATGGAAGAAACTCCATGTGAGTAGATGGAATCAACATATACAATTGAGGAAAAAAGAGTGGGAAATATTAATCAATGTGAAAGGTACTCAGAATTCATAAGTCAGCAAAAAAATGGATATCAGCTGAGAATCTCTGTTATGTGTAGCCTTTGAGAAGGCTGGCAGCATGATTTTCAAAAATGTTCCTTCGGAAGTCAATAATGTCACACCTTGCTTAAGATCATGGAGGTTTCTACTGAAACAGGGCTTTTACAAGGCTGTCTTAATACTGTAGTGGGAAGAAGGTGTTTGAAAGCTGAAGAGGCCTCACTATCACATCAGAAGCTTTCCACCTACACCTCTGTTAGCAGTGGTAGCAGATAGAGAGGCAGAGCTGTCAAATATAGTGGGTTTTTTACAGGATGACTGATGTTGTCTTGCTAGTTGGAATAAAGTGAATAAAGTGAACCATCAACTCCTCTCTCCTATTTGCCTGCTCATATCCATCAATGGTTTAGTTTACCAAGTGTTAGCTGTTCCATGTGTAGTTAACTTCATACAGATGTAGCCTTTAAAGGCAAATATTTTAGTGCTGATCTAACCAGATAGAGAGCAAGACCTTTTGAAATGTTTAGCATTGACCGTGCTATTCTCCCTCTCCTACAAGAACTAACAATTATGATTTTTAATATCTCATTAGATAGACAAAGCAATTTCCCCTGATTGGAGTTGTTCTTCTGAGCCTTCTGCAAGATACCCAGGTATCATGTTTGTTTTCCAGCCACCTTTCCAAGGATTTCTGAGCAACTGTGACTGCAGCTTATTTTTGCAATGAAACATATATTTCCATTATACTGATCAGAAGCAGGGGGGGATGGTGTGAGGAGCAGGTGTGCACCAGCTACTGCTGTCTGTCCTTGCTACTCTATGAACTGATGTAAGAGATCTCTGATTTACTGGTTTGTGCTTAACCATGAAGTCTATGAGATTTCAGTAATAAATTTTCTTGACTATCAATTTCACAAGCATAGATAGTATTGTTCCCTAGGATGCTAACTGAAAATGTGGGACAAAATTTATCTAGCCATAAGCATTCCTGTTTAATGAAGAGCCAGATGCAGGGTGTTTAAAGCCTTTGCAGTTCACTATTCATTATACCTGACCGACAACTGTGATTGTTCAGTCTTTCTGAAAATTGAGTTGATTGATCTTTGAGGCTTTGAGCTTCAAATGACCAGGTTCTTTTTTCTTCTTTTTTTTTTTTTTAATAAAATATTTTAATTTGCCAGAGATCTGTGTAAGGATGACTGTAAACAAGGACAGCATCCCTTCCATGCTGTGGCCTTTTGTACACATGTATAAAAGGTATAAACTTTCAGATTACGCTTGCATAGCCTAAAGTTTTCACTTATATTGAAAACTAACATAAATATATGTCTCTGGAGTTCTCTAGTTGCTACTGTTTCCTTTTTTCTCAAGTACCTTTAGGCTATCAATTAATATTTATATTTGTCTAAGGAACAGAAATCTAGTTCCAACTCTTTTGATCTTACCAGAAAGAAAGGAAACAATTCTCTAAATTACTGTCCATGAATTTAAGCCTGGGCTTTCCACAGCATTGTCATGCATAAAAAATAATTACCTTTTTGAGAAATATCCTCGTTTCAGTGCCTTTGAGGTTTTTGAACAAGATTTGATGAATATACACACAAAAAAATTACAGTAGAATTGGCTTCACTTCAGTGTGTTCTGTCTTTATCAGTGACGTAAGGAGTAGTGGGCAAAGCAGAGAGAAAACTGGAATGAAGATAATTTCAGAGTAATTTCTCTGATCTCTAACTACTGAATTGAGGTATATCCATTATATTGAAGTTAGGTATCAACTGTATACTCCCTGTACTATACTCGATGCTAATTGGATCTCCAAGCTGACATAGGACCATGGAAGTTTTATAAAAGCCTTTGCTTTCTCCATACCTCAAAGCTAAACTGTAACTTCTGAAAAAAAATCTATTTAAAAAAAAATCTATTATTTCTTAATAATTCTTTTTATTAGTAATTTATTATTAGTAATAATGGCAGAATTTTCTTTTTAATAACAACAGTGGTTTGCTACCTGCTTTAAGATGCCATTAGTATTATAGATAGATATAGATATAGATATAGATATAGATATAGATATAGATATAGATATAGATATAGATATAGATATAGATATAGATAGATATACAATAGAGAGTGGGAGGAAGAGAGAGAGAGAGATACACACATAAATATATACTTGTTTTACAGATTCCTCAATGCAAAAAGAAATTCTACAGGATGGAAAAATCCTGTACAGGAATCAAGGAGGTTCAGTCACACCAGAAGAAGGCCCAAAGTCAAACTTCTCCATATTTAATTTGTGCTTTTAAAGGATTAAGGAGAGAGTTGTTTCCACATGAAACCCCAGCAAGAACATACTGTGTGGAGGGAGTATAACAAGGGGGAATGTGAAAATGTTCCAGAGGACAGTTGAAAGGGGCCACACAGTCTACTCCAGTCCATCAGCTGGATCAGTACTTGTACTGTAACTGTACTTATTCTAAACAGTTGTGGGGGTGCTTTATGATCTTTTCTCTGTCTCACTCCACTCATCTCAAATGGATTTTTTTTTTGCAATGGCTTGTGCAGAAATGACTCAGATATGATTACTCTGAGACCACAATCAGCAAGAATGACTGTGGGAATTCAGATCCCATTAAAATTGCCCACTGTATTCTACATGTGAACAAGGAGTCTTTGCACAGCTAATCTTCTCTGCCAAAGGCTGCTTATGCTTTCTGTCTAAAAAATTAGTTTCATGCTCCCATTTCACTCTATAGGTATGGGATAGAAGAGGAAAAGAGAGGAGAGGAGAGGATAAGTCTGTTCCTGATTTTGCTTGCACCTCCTCTTCTCCACCATATTTCAAATTCAGGTAGTTTGTTAGTATATGAGAATTCCATATGGTAACAAACACTTTTAGAGAGAAAATAATTGTGCTCATGCAGTGATTCTCTTTTCAGAATATACAAATGCCACAGTAGTGGTAAAATTCCAGCTGCAGTATCTTTGATCTTGAATTTTATAAATTCAGGAATTTATAAATTCAGGAAGACATGTTAACACCTGCAGCATTAATAAGTGTGATAAAGGAGAAATAAGCTTCTGGTATATTTTATACAATGCTGCTCTAGTCTCATTGATTCCAATTCCCATACAGATGATATGGCTCACAACACATCAAGTGCATTCAATCCCACCTATCTTGTTTTCTGCTATTGGAGTCTAGTAGCGTCTGCAATTAGAAGACATTTTTAATATGCTTATAACAACTGAAAATTATATGAACTGTATACAAAATTAATACCTCAATGCAAACAGCGTGCACAAAATATTGGAGTCAAATCACACTGGAATCCATAGGATCACAAAATCTTTTATGTTGGAAAAGACCTTTAAGATCATCAAATTCAACCATAAACCCAACATTGCTAAGTCCATCACTAAAGCATGTCCCTAAGCAGCACATCAATACACATTTTTTAAATACCTCCAGGGACAGTGACTCAACCACATCCCTGGGCAGCCTCTTCCAATACTCGACAACCCTTGTGGTGAAGTAAGGTTTCCTAACATCTAGTTTAAACCTCCCCTACCTTAATGTGAGGCCATTTCTCATCCTATAACTTGTTACTTGGGAGGGGAGATCAACATCCACCTCCCTACAAACTCCTTTCAGGTAGTTGTAAAGAACAAAACGATCTCCTCTCAGCCTTCTTTTCTCCAGGCTAAACAACCCCAGTTACCTCAGCCACTCCTCACAAGACTTGTTCTCTGGACCTTCACCAGCATTGCTGCTCTTTTTTGGACATGCTCCAGGACCTCAATGTCATTCTTCCAGTAACAGGCCCAAAATTTAACACAGTATTCAAGATGTGGCCGAACCAGCACGCAATACAGGGAGATGGTAACTTCCTTAGTCCTTCTGGCTGCACTATTTCTGATACAAGCCAGGACACTTGTCTTCTTGGCCACCTAAGCATCTACCCAATCATATAGGCACACCTTATTTTACAACACATATTAGTATTTATGCTCAAAAGTAATAATATGGAAAAAAACCCAAGTCATTTTAGAAAGTTTCTAAGTGTCTGCCTTCAAACACTATATTCTTACCGTGTGACAACAAGAAAATGAAAAACAAAATCTATATTAGAATTCGTATTTATTTAATCTTTACAAATTATACCCAAACTATCTGCAGAATACTGGACCTAAATAGTTAATGGATAGGCCAAGCAAATGAGTTTTAAGTCTCAAGAACTCATGTTTTTATTCAGCAAAATTCCACACAGATCTAATCCTATAAACATTGTATGATGACAACTTGCAGGAATCATCAGTTCATTTCAGCTGATATATTCTGATTCAGAAGAGTATCAGGATTAATCTGCAGGTTTAAAATTATACTACATTGCAACATGAACTGGTCAACAAATGCACCATTAAGAATGTATTTTATCTCTCACCTTTTCAAAAGAAGGCTGTACAACATAAAAAAATCCAGGAAGATATTTTCGTTTTCTTTAATCAAATTGAAAAGACATTTAAGGTGGTATTTCCAACAGTCCATGAATGAGTTGTGACTGGTAATTGAAACGGTATCCAGTTTTGAGAACACTACCTTGATTTCTCAGAAATTATGAGAGTTAGTCTTTTGCAACATAAAACCAGCTGAATATACAAAATTTGTCTGCATAATGTTGAGTAGGTTCATTTAAGGAGTCCCCTTAATATATTACCTGTGTGAATTCAATTAATGTCAATGACCTGAAGAAAAGTTTCTCATACTGCTTCTTTAGTAGTGATGAAGCCTTTCAATAGATTGTGTATTATGCTTGTGTATACTGAACACAGAATTTCTCTGCTTCATGTAATTTCTAGTTTATAATACTGCTTAAAATATACATCATTCTCCATTTCAGACTTATCTAGAGTTATGTGACCAAAATAGAAATTCGACTGAATAGAAAATATATATATATATTCATATACAAATTGCAATAAGTGTAATAGTTTAATAAATATTTTTTTTACATTTATACTCACCTTCGAGACCTCTGCTCTGGAAGGGTTCAATTATACAATTTAAATGTAAAACTCCTCCCCAACCCCAGCCTCAAATTTCATTTTGAAACTAATAAATCAAAATGACACATCCAAAATAATGATTAACAGAGACACCCATTGGACTGCCTTTTCTTAAGGGTAAGGCCATATAACGATTTCTGTTTCTCCAGAAATTTTTTACTTCCTTCAGTGACTTAGGTAGTGCTGTTTTAACTCTCCATCATAATATAACTAGCACAACTGATTCCTCCCTCTGTATCTCCAGTTTTACTGGAGATTCATTTCTTTTTTTTTTTTTAAATGCTAGATTAGACCTCTATATAAAATTTAAGGTTATAAAAATCAGATCCTGCTGGGAGCACACAGAACTTGAAAAACTCTGTCTTGAAATTCTGAACCTATAACAACTAATGGAAATAACATCTCCTAACACAAGATCCTCAAGTTCCAGTAGACTCATGGGGAATTACATCAGTGAACATGCAAGATATTAAAACATAGTATAATGGACTTAAGATAACAATTTTCGAATGAAATTCAAAAAGCAGAAAAACAATGGTTTCATCCTATTTGTCCTAATTATTCATGCTTTCTTTTTCATATTCCCTTTGTTTTAGAGTTTCCATTGAGCAGCTTCTGTAAGGTTGTTGGGCCAATGACCTACTCCAAGATAACACATCTGCGCCTGGATGGAAACAATCTCACTCGGGCTGACTTGCCACAGGAGATGTACAACTGCCTTCGAGTGGCTGCTGAGATTTCACTGGAGTGAGATAACTGGAAGCTTCCAGTTCCCTTCTAGAGGCAGTAACTACAACAAATACATCATGATAGTGCTTTAAAATTAGGACATGCCTTAAAAGAAAGTGTCAATCTCCATATTATCCATTTTGTTTGACAATATTTAGCATGCACTTGGCAACCTTAAGGAAATGAGTGTATTTTTGCAAAGAATTATATTTAGAAAGCACAAGAATGACCAAATGTGGAGCAAAGTATGCCTTCATCTGGCTAGGTAAGTTGATTAAAAGCATTCAATTTTGTAGAATTCTGTGTCCATGCGTGCAATAGATGCCGGCTGGTACCAGACTTAAATGGAAGTCAGATGGGTTTCATCAGAGTGCTACGCGGTATGGGCTAGCCTGTGTATATATCAGATTCCTCTCCAACCAATATACCTTTCTTCATTATTCATGCCTTTTTCATATTGTTATCAATTAAAAAGGAAAAAATTATTTAACAATCTAAGAACAATCTAAGATGTATGAAACTATGTTTTCAGAGCCCATTACATTATTAAATTAATAAAATATTTGAAAGATAATAGGGAAACAATCATTTTTCAGCTTAAAAAATGTTTACTCTTCTTTTTGTCATACTTCCATTTAAACTTTCATGGTAACATTTTTATCCATTGCTGGTATAATTATTATTTCAAGATAAGTCATATATACGAGTATTTTTATTCAATTACTTGCATGCTACTTTTAACCAGATTGTAGAAAATAAAACATAGCAAATAGTATTTTTGTGTCCATATCATTGTCAACTATGTTTCAGTCTTTTATAAATTGAAAAAACCCTTCAGGTTAAGACAAGATAATCTAAGCTATTCTATTATTATTGAAATTTATTGTATGGTTAAATAAACTGTTTTCTCTACTTTCAAGTTTCAAAATGTTTGTAAACATACAGTATAGCATACTCTGATGCACCTGTGTTGCCATTAAGTTGTTAGATTATGGAGTCTGCAATAAGGGTGCAACGGCACTATGAAATAGTACAAATTAATTTCTCAGTTTTGTCCAAAGAACAATGAAATCTCTCAGAATCCACACACAATGA
The DNA here is from genome assembly GCF_032191515.1 of Phaenicophaeus curvirostris. NCBI lineage: Eukaryota > Metazoa > Chordata > Aves > Cuculiformes > Cuculidae > Phaenicophaeus > Phaenicophaeus curvirostris. The sequence continues at coordinate 56,374,546 of NC_091392.1, read as the reverse complement.
TTAAAATATACACCTAGCTACTCATGGTAGGGAGATGATAGTATATTCTTTGGGAATGTATAGTCCAATTATTGTTAGCATCCTGGAATGCACTCTAAAATAAACGTGTTAGAAACTAAGAACCATAAATAATTTGCTTGCAAACACAGATTGCCCCACAGGTACTATTTCCTTTTCAACTACTAGACTACTAAACACTCAGACAGAAACTCTTCTAATTTCTATAGCAAAAGCAGAAACTATCACCTCTGGAAACAACAAAAAAAGAGCCAGTCACACATCAAAACATTTAGTCAGCACACTGCTAATTCCAGGTGTTCAGAATCAATACACAATTCAGAAAGAAACGCGGGACTAAAACAAAAGGGGAGATGCAGAAGACAATAGAAATATTGTCCTTATTTTTGTAATTTTGGAAGTCATAAGTGTTACAACATTATCTATCCACATACAGGAAGGATTTAAAGTAACAGTTGTTACACGTAAGCTAGAAAAATTAAGTCTAACGCTGGGGCTCTCTGAATGCATCAGAGTGTAAAACACTATGGAATAGCACCTAGGCATTATAGAATAGAAGAAGAAAGAGGTGCATTCAAAAAACCCTCCAAAGAACAGAAAAAAAATGGGAAACACAATCAAATATTTCCTGAGTTTTTAACATAACTGTGCCCTTCACAGGAAAATATGCTAAACACTAAGAATTCTAGAGCACAAAGTGATACTGAAATCTGTCACCATATATCTGTGATCTAGCAAACAGGACAGAAATGTATTCTTATTTTCAATTTGTTTCAGCAAACCAATTCTCTCATGCAAAACTAAACAGTATGACCAAGGAAGCTAAGAACAGTCCTCCTCAGGACAGTTTAAAAAGTGTTGATGGTTGTTTCTACACACCCATATTTTGCAAGTAAAGTAGCCACAGATGTTTACAAGACATTTTGAAGTTCTTTCCAAGAGATAAAGTAGAAGGACACCCTTTGTCAAAATAGCAAATAGTACTAAGTATCTCCATCAGAAACTAAAGAATCATCACATTGCAATGAGTGTTTGGACAACTAAGAGAAAATGGCATTTGGTAGTACATTTTTATCTTCACACTATTTATGAAAAAAACTGGAACATGATGTGCCTTTGCTAAAGGAGAAGTGGGACACTGTACCTCTCTCTTTTCCTGCTGTGAAACACAGAAGCACAGGTTTCTGCTTCTGCAGTAATAAATTGGTTTAATTCACTATGAAATCGGTTTAAGATCCTAATCTCTATATAACTGGCAGAAAAAGATAGGTAATAATGTACATTTACTTTAGTTCTCAGTTTATGAAAGCTACGTCAATTGTTTTCTTGGCATTAGGCAAAAATGTAGGTGTTTGGAAACACTTAGCAGAGCTAGAACCTTGGAAACTGAGTCACTCTAACTTGTACTTTCTGCCTTCCTTGGAAGGGAAGGTGACTGATCTTGGTTCTAAAGTTCTCAGCATTGTGGACAGTACGCAGCCTAGAGTATGGAATAGAAGCAAAATATTGGCACACTGTTAAACAAGAAAGGTGAATTAGTCACCTAAAATTCCGAAAGGCAGATGTTCTCAGCACTTTCTTCACCTCCGTCTTTACTGGCAGTGTTGGTCTCTGGGCCATGGGAATGAAAATCCAGGTTGATGCAAACACAGACCCACCATCAGTAAATGAAGAATTGGCATGAGAACATTGGCATGTTATAGAAGATTTTTGCCCTATAAATCAATTGACCTTGACAATACCTGTCTTAGGGTGTTCAGAGAGCTGACTTATGTCATTTTGAGTCTGCTCTCCATAACCTTTAAGAGACTGAGGGACGCCCCAGAAGACTGGAAGAAGTCTAATGTCACCCCTACCTAAAAGGAGGGCTTAAAGGAGAATCCAGGAAATTATAGGCTCATCACTCTTACTTCCCTGAGAAATTTATGGAATAAATCCTCTTGCGGACTTTTGCTTGTCAAATGAAGCACATAATTGGGAAAAAACAAACAGATTCACTAAGGGCAAATCGTGTTTGACAAAATCGATTGCTTTCTATAACAAAGTAACTGGCTCAGTTTATGTAGGCTGAGTGGTGGGTATTTCAACAAAGCTTTTGATACAGATTCCCACAGCATCCTCCTAGAGAAACAGATACGGTCTAGAAAACTGTCCTATGCAGTGGGTGGAGAACTTGCTGAAAGATGCTGGTAAGTAGTTCTTTTTCAAATTGGCAACCTGTCACAAGTGGGGCTCCCAGGGATTGATATTGGGCCCAACATTATTTAATGTCTTTATAAGTGATCTGGATAACGGGAACAAATGTACCCTAGTGCAGCTTGCTGATGATATCAAACTGAGTAGGGAAGTGGATGCTTTGGAAGGGAGAGCTGCTGTAGAGGCAGACCTGAATAGGCTGAAAAAATGGGCTAACAAGTACCCTATGAAGTTCAACAAGGACAAGTGTAAAATCCTGCACCTGTGAAAACATAAGCCAGGAGAGCAATAAACACTGGAATATAACCAGCTGGGGAGCAGCAATGTGGAAAGGAACTTGTGGGTCCTGGTGGAAAACAACCTGAATATGAGCAAACAGTGTGCTGATGCAGTAAAGGAACCCAGTGGGGTACTGGGTTGCATCAACAACATCAAGGCCCCAGCAGCAGAGATAATTATCCCACTCTCCTCAGTGCTTCTCAGGCCACACCTTGAGTACTTTGTTCTGGTTTTGTCCTCTCTATACAAAAGAGATGCGGACAGACTGGAGAGGGTCCAGGTCAAGGGTCACAAGGATAATTAAAGGTCTGAGAATCCTGTCATATGAGGAAAGGCTGAAAGAGTCAAGTTTGTTGAGTCTTGAGAAAAGAAGGCTTAGAGAACACCTTATCACCATGTTCCAGTATTTTAAGCGTGGCTACAAAGAAGAGATTCCTTTTTTACAAGGACTTGCATGGAAAAGATGAGAAGTAATAAGTACAAGTTACTCCTGGGAAGATTCCAGTTGGACACAAGAGGAAAATTTTTCACAATGACAACAATCAGCCGTTGGAATAATCTCCCCAGGGAAGTGGTAGATTCTGTAGCATTGGACACTTTTAAAATTCAACTGGGTGGAGTACTGGGCCATCTTGTCTAGATCATGCTTTTGTCAAGAAAGGTTGGACCACATGATACTTGGGGTCCCTTCCAACCTGATATCCTATGTTTTTTAGAAGGAGGTTGAACTAAATGGCCTTCCAATGTTCCCTCAGACTTATTTATAATTTCTGTGATTCTGTGGTTCGAAGAATACCAGTAAGGGAAAATATTAATTTTAATAACCAGCTCTACAGCTGAAGAGTTTTGCATTAAATTCACATAGAATATTTATTATTTCAGGTTCCAGTCCATAATTCAGACTCCCATGATACTCATAAAACCATAACTCAGTTAACATTTGGATATAGATTCTCTAGAAAAAAACTGTGGAAATTTTCCTTCATTGCCCAGATGTCTGCAGCTGGCTTGTGCAAATCTATTCCCGTTTTGACACTTGTGAAATACAGAGTGCTGGCAGTGAAGCCAGAGATCTATCCTGCTAACTCTCCTGTGTGGGATAGCGGAGGCAAATGTGCTTAGACATCTACACAAAATAAGAGAAGAAGTCTTACAAGCTGACATCCCAATGGACAGTGCTCATGGGGGACATTTTGGTTGTGAAGTTCTTTTGCATATTTAGGCATTAAATAAAAGATTCTCAACCTGTAAGAAAATAACTTAATAGGTAAGCTAGGTAGCTTTTATCAATAAATATCTCTTAAATCTTTTCTACTTAGTGTAAAGAGTCCAACATTAGTTTGCACAGAGAAAGAAAGAGTGTTAATCTGTATTTTAGGGCACTTATCTTGAATGCAGGAATGTCAGTTTCAAGTGCCTGGACAAATTACCACTTCATTATGCAAAGCAAAACAGCCTCAAGAGACACTGAGCACTTTTAATCATGCTGTACTTTGCAGCTTCTGAGATAAAGCTGTGGTTGTGGGCAAGACAGGTAGTAATTTGTCCATATCTCGACATATTGAAATCACAAGAAGGATCTCATCAGTCCTCTCCAAGAGGTGACCTGCCTGAAGTGCCCGACCAGAATGAGTTCAGAGGTGAGACTGAATTGCTCGAAGCTGTGCTCACTGAATCACATGAACATTTAACCCTAACAATTTCTGTTTGGATACCTTAAGCTGTCGTAAGTTTGATAGTTTTTGTGGACCCTTAACGTTCTAGATAGATAAACTCCTTGTTGGCATTGATGCAGCAGCACTCTGCAGAGAAAGACACTACTGTATCACTGACTTGGAGACCTTCCATGCCAGGAGTTCCATGCTAGTATGGAAGAAGCTGAAACTGTTAACTTTCCTACTGTAGCTCAGTTTTTCCTTGCATTGCTCAGTTAATGTAAGTATTTATGGCTACAGAAGTGGCTGAGTTACTATGTAGCCTTTGAACCTGCAAAGAGAATGTGCTGTTAGATTTAACTATATGGACAGCTGTGCTGTGCAAATAAGCATTTTTGTCTGTCTCCCTTTATTCCTAACATGGGGTAAAATGTGCAAGACATTGCAAGTAGTGCTATCTGATCAACCTGACTAGAACACATATTCCAAAACTTGCAAAGGCACTTTGGAATATATTGAATAATATCTGGAAAAAATGTTTCTATTGAAGATGATGTTTTATTGAAATATGCATAAGACTTGAGTGGTCTGATCCAGTGGGAGGTGTCCCTGCTCATGGCAGGGGGGATTGGAACTAGATGATCTTTAAGGTCAGCTTAAAACAACTGTTTTCATCAACTTTCCAGTATCTCATCATGCTTATTTGCCATCCATCTTACTCCGTGGACTGGTTTCCAAACTAGACAAACAAATATTCCCTGTAGTTCAGACTTAGACTTCATCATTATGACCATTCTTCTGCCAAATAAATAAACAGTTAGAATAATAAGTTCTCAAAATTATGTGAAATGTTGCATTTTTTTCAAGAAGAATTTGTGATACTCTATTGTGTGTTTTTTTTCAGATTCTTAGATTTGTGTAAGAAAAGTCATCCCCTGTGGTGTTTTCATTCCTGCCTTAAATTCCTGCTGAGAGGTATGTTCTTCCTAATGAAAACCAAGCCTTGAGATAAGGTTTATATTATACACAGAGTGCAGAAAGAAACCAGGCATTTACATCTGGGATTCACAGTGGCCATTGTGATGAGGGGGGAATCATCTAAGATAAGAGCAGGCAATGCTGGAACACAATGTCGACTGTTCAAGACCTCTGGAGCGCTGCATGATGCTTTGATAGGGATAGAGGCATGAATTCTCCCTGGAGCTGGGTTCCAGAGCTGCCTTGAAAGATAAAGGTGGTGTCAGTTGCCACCGAAGTGCTGGATGTTGAGGACTTCCATCTATAGTATAAAGACTTCATTTCTACACATTTCATCTGAAAGGATAATTTGTGACTCGAGTATTTATGGTGAATGAGATTTGAGATTCTAGCTTCAAGTCAGGACTCTGGAAGAAAACTTGAGTACTTTAGGAAATGTCAGCTCTTGAGAATTATGACCAACATAACAGTCTAGGAAAAAATATAGTTATATTTTAATGTTTAATTTCAGCATCTCCCAAAGATATCTGCATTAAAATTTAAATTAAAAAATACTACAATTAATGGAAAATAAAATAAGCACTAGGCTTTCATATAGCTTATGCAATTAAGTAAGTATAATATTAAATATTAACTAAGCACCTAAACCTTGAATTTCTCATCTGGCTGAATCACTATAACAGAGTTTTATTATAAGAGGACCAAAATATTTTTTTCATGAAGTTATGGGAATGCTCTTTCAAGAAACCTTTGTAATTTATTTTAGTGGACAGAACTTTCTATAAGCCTAAGTTTCATATCCTATTGGGTGATTCTAAAATGAAGACAATATTAAATGTTTTTTAACTTCTTTAACAACAGAAAAATATAAGAGAACAGAAGTAACACTAACACCTCACAGCCTGTTTTCACTATCTTTATGCTATCTTAGAATATTTTTTCCATGATAGCTTACTTTTCAAAACTGGGGATTTACAGAATGGACATTGGATGGCTAATTCATGTTATAATTTGCCTGGGAAATATTAATCACCTAAATAGACACATGAAAACCCAAGATCTCAATGTATGTATGTAATTGATAAATACATGTTGGATATTTACGTTAAGATATATTTAGCATATATGATTGTACATCTAGAATTTTGAAATCAGGTCCCTGTGTTTAATAGATTTGTTTCAGTGTTGAAATCATTGAAGGCATGAAAACAAACTGAAGTAAGAAATTGACAGACACATCTACATAGTAGGTAAACTAAATTTGGCTAGTAAATGTGAATACAAGATCTTGGCATTGTGTTGTGGAACCTTTATGGTGTCACTATGGTAAAAAGATCAAAATAGAGAGAAAGGGAACAGGCAGTCAAAAAATACCTTAATGAAGTATATTCTGAAGAATTTATTCCCATAAAGCTGAGCCCTTTTCCATCCTTATTCTGTTCTGAACTGTGTTGCTCGGCAAGGTTTTCATTAAGCTGATCTACTCAGTTCTCCCTGTGACTTTTATAAGGAAGTGAAGGTGTAAACTGCTAGAATTTTGTTGCTGGACTTTTAGAATAGGCTCTCATCTTCCCAAATCCTATATAAACAAGGGGTCAGGTAACATTTATATTTCATTAATGAAGCTAGCCCAACTGTTTTCCAGCATTCTTTAAGCAATGTCTGCTAACGTAACCTAAAAGGTCCCCAGGTAGACTCCCTATAGTTTTGCTGTCTAGTATGTACATACTGCTTGTTTCGATAGTGGTGGTAAATGATGTGAAATCCAGCTGGAGGCCAGTGACAAGTGGAGTTCCCCAGGGCTCAGTACTGGGTCCAGCCCTGTTCAATGTCTTCATCAATGACCTGGATGAAGGCATTGAGTGCACCCTTAGCAAGTTTGCGGACGACACTAAGCTGGGTGGAAGTGTCGATCTGCTGGAGGGTCGGGAGGCTCTGCAAAGGGATCTGAACAGGCTGGACCACTGGGCAGAGTCCAATGGCATGAGGTTTAACAAGGCCAAATGCCGGGTCCTGCACTTGGGGCGCAACAACCCTGTGCAGTGCTACAGACTAGGAGAAGTCTGTCTAGAAAGCTGCCTGGAGGAGAGGGACCTGGGGGTGTTGGTTGACAGCGACTGAACATGAGCCAGCAGTGTGCCCAGGTGGCCAAGAAGGCCAATGGCATCTTGGCTTGGATCAGAAACGGCATGATCAGCAGGTCCAGGGAGGTTATCCTACTTCTGTACTCGGCACTGGTGAGACCGCTCCTCGAATACTGTGTTCAGTTCTGGGCCCCTCACCACAAGGAGGATGTTGAGGCTCGGGAGCGAGTCCAGAGAAGAGCAACAAAGCTGGTGAAAGGGCTGGAGAACAGGCCTTATGAGGAGCGGCTGAGAGAGCTGGGGGTGTTTAGCCTGGAGAAGAGGAGGCTGAGGGGTGACCTCATTGCTCTCTACAACTACCTGAAAGGAGGTTGTTGAGAGGAGGGTGCTGACCTCTTCTTCCAAGTGACAGGGGACAGGACAAGAGGGAATGGCCTCAAGCTCCGCCAGGGGAGGTTTAGGCTGGACATTAGGAAAAAATTCTTTACAGAAAGTGTCATTGGGCACTGGAACAGGCTGCCCAGGGAGGTGGTTGAGTCACCTTCCCTGGAGGTGTTTAAGGCACGGGTGGACGACGTGCTGAGGGATATGGTTTAGTGTTTGATAGGAACGGTTGGACTCGATGATCTGGTGAGTCTCTTCCAACCTGGTTATTCTGTGATTCTGTGATTCTGTGATAAGACAAGCAGTTTTTCCCACTAAGAAGTCTATGCAGGCAGTTCTAGGCTTCTAGGAGAGGTGTAGAATTCCTGCTCCTAAGGATGTTTTAGTTTTATTTTTCACTAGGAATGATGTAGATTAAAATGCATTTGTAGAAGCAGAGTCTGGAACAACAGTGCTGGCCTCTTTGATCTATCTGCACTGTTCCCTGGGCTAGCCTGGAGGGCTCACACATCTGCTTCATTTTAGACTCTTTGGTCTCGCCGACCTTTTGTGGATAATTTTTAAAAGGAGTAGCAGATGCTACTAATCTACATATATCCCTGCCTGGTGATCAGGGAACTCTTTGGAAATAGAAGTTTCATGTTTCTGACTAAGTAAAACTCAGACCTTCCAGCTCTCTATTTCAAACAGGGATGCAAAAAAGGAGAGAGAAATCACCACTATGTACCAGTTTTCAGATGTGAAAGAGGCAGACTGAACCTTGAGTAAACATAAACACCTGCCTTAAGTGGCCTGTATGGCTAGCTGGAACTACCAGTAGAGTGTATGGTCAAGGGTATACTCTTACTTTCCTCTTCAGGTTTTGAAGCACCACCTTTTCTCTAGTCATCCTAAAGGGAATTAAAAAGCATATCTCAGATAAATTGATTGTCCTTTGCAGCAAGACACCTGGCACTTTAGTAAAGTAGGATTCAAATTAGGCATGTTGGATTGCAGCCTTTTCTAAATGGAGCAATTGAATTAGCTCTGTTTGCAGCTTACTCCTGGGTTTGCTGGTGATGAAGTATACATGTGCTTGATGTTTAACAGACCTTGTTTCTTACTAAATCTGAGACATATGGCAACCGTTACTGAAAGAAAGCAATGTTGGATATTTTTTTTCACCATCAGCAGCTTCAATAATGAAACCGAAAAACAGCTCTTACAACACTGCTAGTTGCCCATATCTCCTCCCAATGAGTCTTTCTAATCTATCTTTTTTAGCCCTTCTAGTCTTTCTCAAGCTTGTGGGTTATACTAGTCTCAAGCATGAACACTGCTCTTCTGAAGGAGCTGTAATCGCCTTCTGCAGTTGTTGGTGCTCCTCACTTTTACTTTGGTTTTTTTTTGGTTTTTTTGTGTAATACAGATTCACTTCTTAGACTGATTAACAATGTGGACTACCAGGTGACACATCGAGCAAAAATCCTCTAATAGCTTGAGACATCTTCAACAAACTATAATACTCCCAATTCAGAGTGGGCATTGACAGTGTTTTTACTATAATAATTGTTCTACTTCCTTTTACTGTCATGCAAATACCTTACACAGTATTAATTTCTGGGAGATTGTTCATCATCTCAGGAACTCTTTGTATTTCACTGATATTTGCCTTTGATTGCTCAGCTTCACGAGTTAAAAATGACCTCATAAACACAAACTTCTTATCTTCCTCTTGCTGAAAATTAGGTACTGAAGAGTGTCTTATGTTGGAAACTCAAAACGAAAAGACTCCCAAACCATTAGTAATTTTTTAAAATCTTGGCCATGATCTTTTATTAGTCTGTGAAATTTTATCACCATATATCACACCCCTTAAATAACAAGTAGTAACACCAGATGATGGAGAACTGAAGAAAATGAAAACATGAAGGATAATTTGTGTGTAATTGTGAAGGTTTCATGGAAAGCAGGACTTGGGCACCCAAGCAATCGTTTGTTCCTGCAGAGGTCTTTCCAAAACTTTTGAGTGCACGCAAGAACACACATTATAGTCATCACACCCGTTCTTCTTCATTTTGAGGGCATTTCTTGTAGTATTTCTTACAGTTTTTTGTTTGCATTAGAAGAAATGAAAATTAGTATAATTGACAAAGTATTAGTGACTGGTTTTGCTGTATTCTTCTGCTAGTAAAGAACCTTGCCGTTAAATAGGATGGTAGCATATGTGTTTGATAGGATCAAATACCTGATCCTCAAATCCACAATGGACAGACTGTGCTGTGCCTCTCCCTTGCTGAGCAGTGGTTCATACAAACAGCCCTACTGTCTGTGACAAGGTAACCAGGTGTACATGATTAACAATTCAAAGGGTAAGTTCAACGCCCCATGATGCATAAGATGAGTAAATATTTTTTTATTAAATGTGCAGAATTTGGCAACTTGCATTTGTGTGTGTCACAACGGGTATCTACCATCAGGACTCACAATTTTAAACTCTACCATATACCATTCATGAAGGACTCGGTTCATTCTTTGATGGTGGACTGCCTCCACATCCTTTCTACACACTCTGTGAATATTTAGGGCAAATGCAAATGAATTTTACGTTGCACTGCCTGGGTTTCACAAGAATCATAGATACACTTTTCATAGTGAAGCCTTCTTAAATCATTCAGAGCTAAACAGACAACTATTTTAACAGTCACACAGCGGTGCCTCCACCTCTCCACATCTCTGTTCTGTGGACTCCAGCTGAAGAACCTCCTCCCCATTAATATGTGTTACCATGTCTTCTACAGGAGGTCAAAGGAAAAGTTTTAAAGCCTAAGTGTTTAAAGTGACACTTAAAATTAGAAGGATGATAATATATTACATCTCATGTTTGCAAAGTATAATTAGCACCTCTGTTGAATGCTAGAACCTTTAATTATAGGTATAGATATGAATTATTTTGATCTAATTTATGTTTTGTTATTTGCAAGAAAGCAGATAAAACTGAATAAATTAATTGTATAGATAAATTTCATAACAAACTCATAAAAGTTACCAGGATGTATTTATGGTTTCAGTATTTTCATCAGATTTTTCCTTAAGAAAGTAATGCCATTGTTCTGGTTTTGAATATGGCTACTTTTCCTGATATTAAGTGGCTACTCTAAGTTTGGACTAAAAAGGAAAACAAAAATCTTCCAAAATGCTTAATGAGAGAAATATATGTCAATGCCTTGGATAGGAAGTTGGCTGGAAAAAGTTTGCTTTAGATCAATTATAAAACTAGATTATTAATTGGTCCCTTTGTAATTAAAACCAGACCTCACTGCAGGAGGCAATAGAGAGTATGATAACTTTGTAGAAATATACGAAAATATCTCCCTGAACAAAAAGGAAAAAGTATGCTTTAATCCCCAAAGAAATGAAAATATGTTATTAAAAAATTCTTAGTAAATGTTTTTGTTATCTTCTTCTTCTAATCAAGAATAATGTCTTCAAATGGCATGGCAGCATCTGCATTTGATAAAAATCAAATATAAAATATTTCCGTAGAAACAGATGGCACTGCTTTTAATTCTTAGTGGCCAGTTCAGGAACAATGAGAATGAATTATGATCTAAGCGAGCTTTGCATGTGAAGCATCTTTTGAAAAGGATTTTGAATAAAGCTACATTTTTTGTTACCTGTTTCATCTAAACCAATTCAGCTCATTTGCTAAAACTTAATAATCAAATGCCTTCATCTCTGTGGCTGCTTGATATTAAAGTCAGGGTTTCCTCTCTTTTCCTGCCTAGGTGCTGAGTTGCCTTAGTTATTTAGGGGTTAAAAGCTGTAGCCACTGATGCGTATATATTAGGCTGTATTCATAGAACACAGCTTGTAGCCTGACTCAAGCTATTACAGCCTAACAGCATTGACCAATAGAAAGAGAAGAAGATCCAGGAACGCTGAGGTAAGTCTAAACTCTGAAGCAATGTCAAATTAGAAACAATAGCTAGTAAGGTGTGTATGGCAATGCATCTGGGAATACTAGCATGTACTTCAAGTTTTATATGCTATTAATTCTTAGGAGGACAGGAAGCACACACAGCGGTTAACAGCCAAAGGCTGTGAATTTACAGTGATTTCTAAGGATTCAGATAGCTCCAGGAACTTTACTAACAAGGTAAATTATATTTCTTTTTTCAAATGTTGTTAATGTTATGAATATTTACACAGTAAGAAGGTATCATTTCATTGTATAAATTAGAGACACTATTCTTTAGAAATATTTCATTTGTTCTTTTTTGGAATGCTTCCAGACAGCAGTTTCTGAGGCTGGAAGATCTATGGGATATTGCACTTGTTATTGCTAATAACAATGTTGAAATCTGCTAAATGATTACATATCATATGAAGAAACTTAAATGAGCTCTTAACCTTACTAATGCATTAGTTCTAGTCAGATTTAAAATTAGTTAGAGAATTTACTTTTATTTAAATATTATTTATGCCAAAACTAATCTCCTAATTTTAACTAGAAGTTTCAGATATCTGTCTCTGCCTCTGAAAAGCAAAATGCTTGCTAATCTTCATCAGAATGCAAGCAAGATTACAGACACTGTGAAACACTGTTTTATGCTATTCAAATATTTCCTGTTGGGGTAAATTATCATTGATGATTTCATTCATAATTTAATGGTAAAAGTCACCAAACAAAGCAAATAATTGAGTAAAACAGATTCAAGATGCATGAGTGTATATGATAAAATTTGGTGAGGATTTATTTTTTGTATAATTTAGATCAGGCATTTGTTTTGATTCTTTGCTTCAGAGAAGGGAATTCATAACATTAGGTACAAGAAATGAGGGAAGGGACTGAATTACTCAAAAATATTCCCTCTAAGCTTTTTAAGAACATACCCAACAAACAGCTGTGGAAACACTCTTTGATATTTCACTTTTCTGTGATGAGAAAAGACCTTGGAAAATCTGATCCAGATGCCACTATAATTTAAGAGAGAGGAAAAACACAAAAGAGGGTATGGTTAATTTTAAAAGGAGAAACTGGGTAGAATATTATTTATGTCATCATGGTATTAATGGCTTTATTGAAGAAGGTATGTTACATAAACTAGTTTATAGCTCTGTACAGGAAAACAAATTTATAGGAAGTACTGATTTAATGTCAGAAAAATCACATGGGTTCATGTTCTTTGAAATGACACACATGAGCACCAATTAAACTGGCAGCCAATGTAAAGTCTAAGTAGAGTCAGGACAATGTTCTTAGACACAAAACACTGAATTGTTTATACCCATATATTACTGTTCTGGTTTTCCTTAACACACTAGATAGTGGTATGAAGTACAAAATTTGGCTGTTTATAAATGATATATATTATTTTCTATGTAATACTGTCTTGATAATCTAGTATGCTGTTAGAGAGTTCTGTCAAGAGACAGCTAATTGTTTTTCTCCCCTTCCAAGGCAAACGATGACTCTAAAAGTCTATACAGCTCTTTTGGTCTTATTCTTGGTCAATTCTGTGTGGACTCGAACTGTGAGACAAGTTTATGATGAGTTGGATCCTGAGCATTGGTCTCACTACACTTCTGAGTGTCCACGAGAGTGCTTTTGTCCTCCCAGTTTCCCCAATGCATTATACTGTGATAACAAAGGACTTAAAGAAATACCTGCAATTCCAGCAAGAATTTGGTACCTCTATCTTCAAAACAATCTAATAGAAACAATTTCAGAGAAGCCATTTGTGAATGCCACTCATCTAAGATGGATAAATCTGAACAAGAATAAGATCACCAACAATGGAATTGAGAATGGTGTGCTGAGCAAGCTGAAAAGGCTGCTTTATTTATTCCTTGAAGATAACGAATTGGAAGAGGTGCCTGCACCATTACCAGTGGGCCTGGAACAACTAAGACTAGCAAGAAACAAAATCTCCAGAATCCCAGAAGGAGTCTTTAACAATTTGGAAAACCTTACTATGTTAGATCTGCACCAGAACAGTTTGTTGGACAGCGCTCTTCAAAGTGACACCTTCCAAGGACTCAACAATCTTATGCAACTCAACATAGCAAAAAATTCACTCAAGAAAATGCCTTTAAGCATTCCAGCTAACACACTGCAACTGTTTTTGGACAACAACTCCATTGAAGTGATACCAGAAAACTACTTCAGTGCAATACCCAAAGTGACTTTCCTTAGGCTAAACTACAATAAATTGTCTGATGATGGTATTCCCCCAAATGGGTTTAATGTTTCATCTATTCTAGACCTACAGCTGTCTCACAATCAGCTCACGAAAATTCCACCTATCAATGCTCATCTTGAGCACCTTCACCTTGATCACAACAAAATCAAAAGTAAGTGTGTTGTCAATGTGGGATCCTACCAAGACCTAATTATTTTTAAATGTTTACTTTCACAGAATAGACTTCACCAACTTTATTTCAAACTTTATTTCAAAAAATGCTCTTAGAAAAAGAAAGATTAAAAAATGTGCCCTAGATTATAGGGAGATGAACAAGAGGACCTCCTACAGTTCAGTTTTCAAGTCAGGTTTAAGACATTACAAATACGTGCATGGAAGTAATATCACACGTGAAAAGTGTTCACTTGCACATAGAAAAAAAAACCCTGTGTAAGCAGATCACAAGTAAGAGTGGATTAAGAAGAATTTGTGCATTCACTTTTTTGAGATATACATATGATGATAACCACTTTATGGGAACCAATTATGTTTCACACAGGAAGGTTAGGAGTAAACAAATAAGAAAGAATAATAAGAGCATGGATGCAAGAAGTCAGGATATTCAATTCATATTTGCATGACAGATTTTTGAATTTCCTGGGTACCTTAGGGACTTTGCTAAACTAACAGAATTGCTATATGCTCAGTTCTTCTGAGTATCTGTCTGTCTACCTAAACTCTGCAGTAGGAGTTTAGTGTGAAGTACCCTCAAAACAGAATAAAATATTCGCTGCAGTTAACACAAGCTATTTCAAATATGACTAACTAGAACATGGATATTGAATATTTCAGGCTTGAATACTCTCCCTATCTCTTGTACACTGTGCACTAAATGCTGACACTTGGGTTTGGTCTTCATAAAAAAACCCTTTTCAACTCACTTCACAGAAGCCTTGTCTTGCTGAGGTTTGTCTTCTTAAATGTCTTCTAAGATTTTCCATTTTGTATAAATGAGACAATTTTTTGTAACCAAGACAGTAAAAGCCTGTTGTTATATCATAGTTCTGCTTCTAGCACTGCTCCCAGATTCACACAGGCACAGCAAGGATGTGGTACTTAGGGCCACTGGGTAAAATATCTGCTCAGTAGGTCCTGTAGACCTTAAATCACTTTTTTTCTTTCAATCTAATACTGCATAGAAGGTAACCACGTCTCTACATTTCTCTTCCTGTCACGGTGATTTAATTGAATAAATGGTTCTTTACTTCTATGTTGTGTCACTGTAGTACACAAATATGCTAAAAATAATGGTTTAGCTTCTGTATGGTGAAGGACATGTCAAAGGAAGACAATAATTTAGATCAGTTCACTGAATTTTGCAAAAGAAATGTATAAACATTATAAAGATAAGTACACATATTTAAGTGGTCTGCAAGAAGTCTAGTGCTTAATTAGAGTTAGGCCATACTAAGTAAGTTGTTACTGAACATATTTTATTGCATCCTGGCTACAAGGGTGTTTATTGTAATTGCTTCACTCCAGACCCTCAGGCGCAGACTTCTCCTGTTGCTTCAAGTGGACACTAAACTGCAATCAATGGAATGTAACCTGTCCTGTTTAAGAAGTGGTTTGCATCTAGATAGAAAATGAGTATTTAAAGAGCTGCCAAATTATCTTCCTTTCCTAAATAAGTCTATAAAATTTTAAACCCATGAAAATCAACCTGTGCAGTGTCTGCACACTCACGTCCCATAATCCAAAGACAAATGAGTATCTGTAAGTGTACAATAATTTTTGAAAAACCTTACATTCCTTAGTATGTTTAGCAATTTTCAAAAGTTTTTAAAATATATTCCTAGAAACTATATATAAATTGGCCAAATAGTTATCAAAAAAGGAAACTTGACACCCTAAATAAAAATATAAGCATTACATAAGGCACATTCTACCACATAGCATAATTATTCAAGAGGTAAGGCATAATGACATATTCTCCACAAGACACTGCTCCAGTAGATAGTATCTCAAAGGGCATTTAGGATTGCAAACAAGGAATGTAATTCCATCACGCAGGAGTAATAAGATGTTACAATAATTCTGCAGGTTGCTTTTGTCTTCTTAAATCCAGAACATTGATGATCATGTGCCAATTGCTGCTTGTTTTACCTCTCTGTGGTTCATAGTTACATTGCTAGCACCGCAAGGGCTCAGGTATCAGAATTTCTATGTAAATATTATTTGCCTACTTTTTATTGTAATATATTGTATAACACCAGCTCTTTGTATAATTTCGAGGCCTTATTTCTCCAGAGACCATTTATGAAAATATAAGGTAATATCCTGAAGCCCAGTGAAGTCAGTGATAGCCCCATCATTAGTCTCAATGAAACCAGGATTTCACCTGTGGTGTCTTCACTGAGGATCTCAATGCACAGACAAAAATAAATACTCTAAGTTAGGAAGTAAAATAATATGAACCAAAACTAATTATGCCTAGGACAGATATATACACTACACTTCTTCCATGGCATTTTAAAACACACCTTCACATATTTAATTATGAGATACGCATGCAAGGCTCTGGCAAGATGTCAAGTGATGGAAAAGTGAGTGTTAGAGGAAAGAAAAAGAGGGGAAGGCATGAAGTGATGACGTAGTGAGTGAACAAGGACAAGGAGGTGATATTGAGATAGATCCTCTGAGCTAATACTATTCTGTACGCAGAGAAAGGGAGAAATCCTTGGGCCAAGTAGCAATGTCAGTCTATCAAAATCCCCTGTAGAATGTTTGGAAAGGAATGTCTGCAGTTACAGATCCTGACTTATATTGTCAAACCCCTGTGCTGTACTCAATACTGGATTCTTTTAGGGAAGATCTCAGAAAGGTACAGATTTCCAGGTTGATATATGGCTGCTGCAGTTAAATGTCTTGTGAAAAGGAGAGAAGGATTCCAACTATTTGAGCTGGACTACAGTAAGCACAGCTAGAGTTCATAAGATTAGAAAAGAAATACCCTTATACCCATATATGTCAGAATACAACTGTCTTCTACATAAACATACTTTCTGAGTGTTTCTAAATTATAAGTTTTACTGGAAAAGAAACAGGTTCTTTTGTGGTGTTTCAGCAGACATACTGTATTAGCCATTAATGAGGACCTCTTCTGCTGTTTTAGCCTGGAGCAGCTCCAGAGTCTCATTTTTAAGTGTTACATCACTTCACAATACTGTTGACAACAGGTAACATTCATCTTATTTGAATTAACCATCTTAGATTTTGATATTTTGTTTGGGTGAGTCATACAGACCACCTACTCACCAACTGGAAAGAGATACACAACTGAAGAGGGAAAATCATCCCATCTTATGGAGATGTGAATGAATTTACAGAAGTATTTATCTCTCTCCAGAGTTTATAAACATAGTCTAAATGGTTTACTTAGATTGATGCTTACCCTCTACATGAATCAGTTTAGGTAGGGTGAATTACACACGTGTAGATGGATTATCCCACTCCTTCTGCTTAAGCAAAATTCACCAATACACTGATGAGCAGTACTGAAGAGAAGAGGAGAAAAACTTTTACTGCTTTGATAGTTTGGGGAGCATTTACTGTTCATGCAAAAAGAACAATATGAAACCAAACCACTTCATACACATCATCGGGAAATATTTTCTTCATAGGTGGTCTGTGGTTAAATAAATGCTGCCTCTCTTTCAAGCTGGGGTAATTAATCTAATGAAGACTAGTGCAGTGGGATAGTTTCTAGGTCAGACAACACAGAGATTTATAAAATACTTGAAGCCATCTTGTCTCCTAAGGGTGGTAGTGTTGACCTGAAAAGACAGGTATCTTCTGCTACATGGTTTTGATTCACTTGCAAAATTTTAATAATGGCTTTCATAATGAAACCTCATTCTCAAACTTCTCGCTTCATATCTTCACACACAAAAATAAGCTGTAGCTTATTTCTTACAAGAGTATTTAATACTTTAAAAAGATTAATCAAATTTCATAACATACGCAAAGACATTTTGATATCATGGATAAGATAAGTGTTTTAGGCACTGAACAACTAGATGTGTTTATCAAGCTTCCATGACAAAAATAAAGTTAATTTCCTAGATATTGCAAATATCTGGATAGCTTTTCCAAAAAAGCAAGTGTTTTTTTCTTTTGGGAAAAAAATACCTAAACACCGTTGTCTTTTTTTTGTTGTTTATTTTCATCATAGCATTTAACCAATCTTCAGGATTGTAATCAAAAGAAATGTGCATATTATCATTGATAAATATAAGTGGAGAAAAAAATTGGTAGAAAGCCTTTGTTTTCCTATTTCTGGTCTGCTGAAAAAAAGGTGCTCAAAAAAACTCTGCTACACACATTCTCCATTCAAACACTTTTTTCAGCAAGTATGGGGCCAACAAGATAGTCAAGCAGCATAACTAATCACTAAACACTATAATTCAGTCAATGGAATTTGACTGATAAGCAAAACACCACTTCAACGTTTTCTAAAATAAGGCCATTTTGAGACTGAAACAGGGCAGGATTAGCCTCATTATTCAACAACTAAAGACAAGATATGCAAAATATTTTAGCCAAATGACAGTGCAGTGGTAATGAGTGGAGAAAATGTAAAGAATCCAATCTTTTCAAATCCTATGAAAATGGGTAATTTTTGAAGCCATAGTTCCATTAGGAAGAGAAATATCCCACTTCACAAGTTTTTTGGGTTTTTTTGCCATTAAATTGACTCTACTGAAGAATTAGAGAGAACAGGAAGGCATAGATGTTATGTTGAATATATGATACCGATCTGGGGCACCGCCATTACAGTAAGCTGTTCAAAATCCCTCTTCATTAAATTCTCTCTGAGAGAAAAGAGCTGCTAACTAATAGTTACCCAGTAGTTGTCTAAATTAGTTCTCTCTGTCCTAGATAGAACTTTGCATCTAGTTTCCTTTATTCATAATTACAGCAAATAAGTATGAGATTCATTGATTTTTATTACATTTTAAAGGCACTTTTTTCCTTGACCAAAAAAGCAGTTAGTTGTTAATTTGTCATCTTCTAACTCTAATAAGAACAAATGTCTCTCATGTAGGTATCAGTGCAAGCCTATTTAATATGTTTTTCAAATGAATTTTGTCTTCTTAAGTGTTCCCCATGGAAATTATCTAACCTGTTGATCTACATTTTCAGGTGTCAATGGTACTCAGATATGTCCTGTCTCAATTGCTGTAGCAGAAGACCATGGTCTTTATGGTAACATTCCTCGCCTCCGCTACCTTCGCCTGGATGGAAATGAAATTCAACCTCCAATCCCATTGGACATCATGATATGTTTCCGACTACTTCAAGCTGTTATCATATAAAGATATCAAAGTGTCGCTTATGTGCTGTGAGAGTGCTAAGATACAAGTTTAGCTGGGATTAAAATTGCTGTAACTCATAAATCGTGAAGTAACAGATCTTTTTTAACTTTATTTTTTTCTTTGCTTGCATATTTTCTACAGCTGAAAAGATTGGTCATCTTTCAGAAGATATTTTGGATAGACAAGAAACGTGCTTAACTTTGCCTAAGAATTCTTAATGTGAAAATATTGAAAATCGCCTTTGTAATATCCCAAATATTTCAAAGAAGGTTCTTGCCTAGTCTGTCTTTCTTGTCAAATACTATAATATCTATTCTGCTACAGACAAACTATATTTCCTTATTTTATTATAAAGCAATTAACACAATGAATTAGGCCTCTCTTGGCTAAATATATATGCTTCATGAGTTGTACAGCTACTAGCTATCAGAACTGCCCCACTGTCTTTTTTAGTTAGTGACTAATGGTGAACAAACATTTAGGATGTAAATGACTCGTGAATTGCTGTCATCGTTTGGAGACTGATACTTTTAAGGCATGAAGCATATGAGACTCAGGGTCCAAAGCAATAAGCTGCATAAATACTAGTTTATGGATTAACTCAGTGTATGATTTCAGAATTAGTATATGTTGATCCAACTCAGATTCAGGAAAATGAATTTAATGAGAGAAAATCTTCATCTATCAAAATGCCAGTTTTCTGCAGTTTCATTCTCCAGTATTCCATTTCTTGATTTGACATCATTTTATTCTGTACCTTTGGGAAAATCACTGAATATTTAGATCGTTTTAAGTTTCCATAGAGATAAAAGCAAGAATAATAACAATTAAATATTTCACAGACTAGGTAGTTCACAAAAATTGGAATGGTTAGCTAATGTAATGGCATAAATAGGAAGTTAAGCCATACACCCTCCCGTTTCACACCCAATTCTAGCCAAATATTTGCATAGAAATTGTGTCAGTTTAAGCAAACACAATCAACACAGAGCAGTGTTTATCTATCTGCTGACTCATATAGACATGAATAATAACACTGGATTTTAGAGAAGTCCAGGTATTTAGAATGCAGCAAATTCAAAATTCACTAAGAAGGAAGATATTAGTGGGCACCTTTTTATAAAACTTGGTTGTATTTTTTTGATTTTTATAAGATATTGTTGGGATTTCATTACACAATTTGAATATGAGAGTCAACTGTTCACTAGGAGAATACAGTATTTTTATTTCTGGTAGCAAACAAAATGGATTATCCAACAGTCATGTTATTTTATACTTCTTGTATTTGTAGATAGAAGCAATTAGTTGCTCTTTGATGGCTTGTACCTACTTCTAACATTTTAAGACTGGCTTCAATATCAAACATTTAAAGACTATCCATGTGGTATAATTATTTCTCGATGAAGCATTTTCTTAAAAACAGATTTTGAAAAGGGTTGAGAATGGCAATTTCTAATGCTCAATACCTTCTTGTTTGAAAATCAGGCATTATTCTGCTCCAATGCACTTGTAGAAATAACCCAGTGCAGAAATCCAGTATAGAAATAACTTGTTCAAACATCCTGTCACAAAACCCATTTATTTTTGCAGTTCTTTTAGTGCAATTAATGAGAAACTCCTGCCCTCCTAGGAAAATATTTTCTGTACTTCTGTGTTCATTCTATATGAACAAAATATAGATTTGAAAAGTCTTTACAGTATGCATGCATGTTTATCTATGTTCTTTATCAGTAATAACATAGTTATTTATTTTTTTTGGAAAAAAATATGTGACAAAATACTAATTAAATTATAGTAATGATCATGTGCTTGTACTTTGAAATTAATTTCTATTTTAAACACAGAACAAATATGCATACTCCAAAGTGAATATTCACAAGCATATATGCACATTAATAATATTATTTACAGTTCTAACTGACTGTATATCTTGAAGTTCCAGCTAAAACTTATGACTCTTCTAGGCACTATATAGATATTAAAGCAGGAAAGTCTAACCCTTCCCCAAAGACTGTCAGGCTTATATATGAGAAGAGATGATATGTAACATCATACAAGGACAATGGAGCATCAAGGTACAAAATTTTCTTAATAGGGGCATTATGTGATGAAATCAGCAATATATAACCTAATGAAATCCCTTTTAAAAGTTGTTTTCCACCAGTTGGCCTGATATTAATGCATTTTTCCAATCCATTTTAAAGTGGAATGCCTTTTAAATTAATTCTCCGAACGTCAGTACTATTTTGTGGAACAATCTTTGCTCACATGCAAATCAAAGTGCAAGACTTGTGTCTAGCCAATCTTAGTCAATCTGAGGGAAGACAGAAGTGCATGATACATCCTTGGACAAACTTTTATTGCAGTGAAGAGCTGCTGCTGCCAAGTGCTTCATGTTCTAAACCTTCGATGCAACCCAGTGACTCCATATCTGGGAACTGTTTAATAAAGAGAAAATCCTATGTATCGTCATTTAAGTTATTTTGTCCCATCTTGATTCCCTCTCCCAGAAACAGCAGTATGAAGTAGAATGCAAAATAGTTAAGTTAATGAAGTGACATTCAGAGGTAAATCTATCTTGTTTGGGAGTTGAGTAGTTTTCCTGCATGGATGTCTCTATATGCAACAGTCTTAACGTTCTTAAATGTTCTGGGAAAGTTAGTGAAATTTCCCTTCAGATTACAATAGCGGGCCTAAATTTCATTGCTGTTCAGAATGAAACAATATAGGCTTTCAGCCACACCTAATTCAATCCACTCCTCATGCCATAAGACTATAAAGGCAAATGAAATACACAATGACCTTTCCCCTAGGAAAAGGATAAAAAGCATCTCTGAGCTTGGAAGTCTGGTGTCAATTCTTAATCCAAAATGCATCTAAGTTTCCCAACAGATATTTCCTGGTTCAGAAAAAATTGCAGTCTCTTCCAGTGCAAGTAGGGAGGAACAGACCTCTCAGCTCTCCCATGTGAACCCACAGTTACTTTCATAAAGTTGACATTTGTTTTATTCCATTAATTACAGCGGATTGTAAATGGTGTTGAATGGAATATCATGTACGAAGATTTTTAAAAGAAGCATGAGAAGCTGAGTACAAAGCAGGACAGCTTTAAAACAATGTAGTTGTGGTCAGTCACTAAATAAACAACAAAGAGCTAACGCTTTGCCAGAAATGCATATTACATAGAAGTTAGTTTCAAAATTATGGTAGTTAACATGAAATAGATAAATGTGCTATCACCTCAGCCCAGCGTACAGACAGTTGGTCTGCAAAGGAAAGCATTAAAGCAAAATGAGGGGCTTAAGAACTGAGAAGTACCCAGACATTTCTGACATGTCTGCCAGCTTGATTGGAGGATGCATGCTGCTTCTATCAAAAAACTATGTGGTTTTATAACACATCTGGCTTTGCAGGAAGGAAAACCCCTTATAGATACTACAAGCATAGTTAAAAATTCAACCATGTACATGAATCTCCCTGCTTAATACTCTTCTCTGGCATTTCTCAATATTCCGGGCAATTTGCTACCACTTTGTTCTTCAATAGTTTTATTGGAAAACTCTAACACAACCATTTGTAGAGATGCTAGTGACCACAGCATCCTTCATGGCGCTTGTATGAAGGAGGAAACATAAACACGAAGAAGTAAAAATTAGGAAGGCAACCAGAATGTCAATTTATATGTTTGTACAGACTAACTCCAACAGGTATCCTGTGTCACTGGAGGGGTTTTCATTCACCCTTGCTGCATGCACATGGTTTCTGATGTTTGCCATAAACACTTGCTGTCATTTTACCAGCATAGGAAGAATATTTGAAAATATTATATTGCAGCTGCTTTCATTATCTGTCTAAAGTCAAATTACTGTACACTTAAAATCCTGTTTTGTTTGTTGAACCACTAATATCCCTCTTATGCCATGTGTCGCAGAGAAAATTTGGCATTGTTGAAATCAGCAAGTAATCATCCCTCTCTTGACTGAATTTCTCCTCCATGACTGCATTTCTTTCCCTAGAATTAATTGCCCGCTTAAACATAAAGGGTAGCTCTTCCAGGCACCACACTGTCCATGTAATGATACTCAGGAGTAGTACTAACCACTTCATGTCAAGCATACAATGCAATGTGCATCATTAGCATCATATTCAACCTTAACTAAATTACCTTCTCCTCCATCAGTAGGGGTAATAGTTCTTCTGGGTCCTGTGCTTGCTTTGTCAGAGCTCATTCAAACCACTCTATATATTAGCAAATTTGAAACCTTTCCCAATATATTTTTTTCTTACCCCATACCGTTGCCCAAAGCCTAGGTATTCTTAGCAATTTTGTCTTGGTTTCTGCCGCACATACATGTGACAAGCCTATTTGCCCATCAACTTGACTTAGTTTTATTTCTTCAGTGGGTTTTAGCTTAAGTATGTTTATGCATGCTGAGCTAATGGCTGTTCTGATTTCATCTTTTTCCTGGCAGTTCAGCTGCATCTTGTTCTCTCTAGGGGAAGCACAGTCCTGGCCGCTGCACACATACTGCAGCAGAACATCATGCCCCATTGCTCACAGCATTCACACCTCCTGCTATGCACATGCATGGGCTCAGGCTTGTGCTGTCATGTAGATAGGTTATATCTGGAAAGCTCTTTTCCAAGACTTCCCACCCCCAGACATTTTTGTAGGAAAATTAGTGAAGATACTGGAATCACATTTTCCACAAACAAAAGCTGTTTCTAATTAGAGGCTGGGGCAATGAAAGTTACACGCAAAATTAGCAGCTCTCATCGAAGATAGGTTTTTTTTCAATAAACTATTTATTAATATATGCTGTCACAATTTTTATGAATTATTAGTGAATTCAGAAAAAAAATGTAAATATTATCAGCCGTGGGAAAGAAAAAACTTATTCAAAACTGTTCTCATGCATCTTATTTAATAATCCTGTTGCTATGACATCCACGTTGCATAATGTGCCCTTCTTCAAGTAATGAAACACTGCAATTCGCCTGAAATCATGCTCCTGCTACTAGGAAGCCTCTTTTAAGGAGGGTAATCTCCTTGTGATGCTCTGCTTTGTTTCAGTACTTTAAATAATCCACTGATTCTCTATCCTGGCAGTGAGGATAGCCTTCATGGTATTATGGGATTTAGGCTCAAATCCTTGTGTGAATCAGAAGCAGAGTGAATTGGAGTGTAGATATTTTTTCTCTGAGGAGGCTGTTTGAGCACCAGACTAGAGATTCACTCTATTTTGTGAATACTAAGGTTTGTTTCTTTTAAGGACTGGAACTGCTTCAAATGAAAAAGACTGACAGCAGCCCTTCCCAGCACTGTTTAGCAGCTGAACAGGGAGGAGTTACACCTAAAATGTATTCTCTGGGAAAGCTGCCAGTCACAGGGCCCCCAAACTCCCTGCCTCTGAATTGCTGGCCAAATGGGGAAGGGAAAGCTGTTGGTCAGGATTTCCTCTGAAGGTCATGGTGCTTTGGATCTTCTAAAAAGCTAGTTATTTATGTATTTGGTTTAGTTTAGAGTAAGTTTTTTAACATTCAATTTAAAATGCAGCACACAAACATTGTATGAGGTTTATTTTCCATGTCAATAAGAAAAGAAGATGAAAATGTTTAATTCTTAGTCAAATAAACATAAATATTTTTGTATTGGTCTGACCAACAAACAAGCAAAGACAAAAGCCAATTTTCTATTCTCAAGTCAAGATTTCCATGTTTTTTTTTTCCCTTGGTAGTTTTTTATATTTTTATATGTCTGGTATCATGTAACAGAATTATCAGGTATTGAAGAACACTAAGAATTATTTCAGCTGCAATACTATGCATGCCTCTTACTCTCCTCAAAACATTAATAACACTTGTGTACAAGCTCTGTTGACAGCCTCATTTCTATGCTATTTCAACTGCAACTGCTGTCAATGTTTGCGAAAGATGCCTCTGCAGGAAATACAGCACTCTCAGGGCTTCAAGGCTTTCTGTGGTGCCTGCTTTCCTCATATTTAGACATCCACTGCCTACCCTTTGGAGGCTTATTCTGGGCAGCAGACACTATCACCTGGACACCTGGATTTTTCCCAGTGTTGGTATTGCGAAGGACAGAACAGGATGAGTCCTGTAGCTTCTATCACAGGTCATCTGGGCTGATGGAGGAATGACAGCCTGAGGGCCTTGTGCCTGAGGAGTTGAAGAAGGGGACTAGAAGCTCAGGATGATGAAGAGGTTGAATTGAGTGGTAGGAATCAAGACAAGAGGGTTCAACAGCTAAATGAAGTCTGTTTTATCACAAACACAAAGCAGAAAATGACCAAGTGCAAGACAGACAGAAATGAAGATGTAATTAGGGCAAACTCTCAGACATACAAGAGTGTGCAATTACTTATATAGGTGAGAAACACAGAAAAAAGGCAATAGCTAACTAGGTTTGTGTGGCCAAGGATCAAGAATGATGAAAAACCCCAAAAAGCCCTAACAATTTCTGAATTTGTCTCAAGTTCTAGCAGCCTTGAGGAATCTAATGGTAACTGAAGTCCAAAAGCCCATCTGATGCATTCTGTTTTGGTACATCCTTTAACTCCTTTAACTCTTCTATCAAATTTATAAACAGAACCCCAAACATTTAAGTCTTTGGTATATCAGCCATGCTTTCTGTCAGCAGTTATATAGAACTGCTCTCTGAAATAAGATTTCTTTTACAGCAGACCTCAACCTTTAAAGTGTCAAGAAGAAGAAATTATGAAACAAGTCTGCAGCCTAATCTATATCAGTGTTAGCGAACTGTCCTCTTTAGATGGGAGTTACATGCACTCTGGAGGGAAAATATAATTTTAAAGTAATTGCCTAAATCATTTCAATTTTTCTTTCAAGCAGTCAGCCACACAGATTGAACAATCTGTCCATGAACTCTCAAGAGAAAAGACATTCCAGTTCTGGCCAATCCATTCCCACAAAGGAGTCTGGAGGCTGAGTGAGGGGCAAGGAAAGAAGGATCCTGGTTTGGCTGGGCAAATTTTCCTGGCAACACCTGATGAATTGAGACACGAGCCAGACCTCTTGGAACAGGAAGTCTAAAGAAAAAGCTAAAACAAAAAAAAAGGCAACCTAATAATTGGAGATAGTTCTTAATTACCTTTTGGATTTTAAACATTCATAGGGTTCATAAAATCATAGCTTATCCCTGTGTAACAAGACTAAAACTTTCAGTGACTTTTTTTTAAACCAAGCTGAAATTCCATATAATCAATGACTTGAGGAACAGAACTTTCAACATTATCATTACTTCAGCCTCACATTATTCAGTGCCATTTGTCACTTGTTTGTCCACTCAACAATTTCCCACAACTGCTTTTTAAGTCATGCTAGCTCAACTCATCATTGCAAATAAACAAACATCTTTGGAAACCTATGCATGAAGATCAGGCTGTTCACTGCTAAGGCATAAAACCAGAGGGGCTTCAGAGAGAGGAAACAGTGGAAAGCTGTGAATATAGAAAAGGAAACTTCATCCCCTCCCCAAACTGGTTCTTTTGATTGCACTGGCTGAATTAACATTTGCAGGTGTTTCTGATAATGCATAATGATTTGTCTCTTCTTTACCTTTCTCAGAGACAAACATTAGACTGGTGACACTGATAGGTTTAACAATTTTTTTTCCATACTGACCATTGTGATCAGTTCTAATCAGTCAATGGTGAGCTCTTCCATATCTCCAGAAACTGTTTAAACATAGGAGCCCAGGCACAGCCCAGCTGTTATAAGTGTCGCTGAAAGCTCATATAAACATATCCTTTGTTTAAAATAAAATGGAGGCCCCCTCTGCTTTAAAAATTGTTACTGTTTACTGTTTTCAGGAAAAATATGTCAAATAGCCCTTCAGTTTTCATTAATTTTTTTATTATTTCCATAACAATTCTGATGAATTCATGTGAATTTATTTAAAAGTTAATGAACTTTGAACAAGCATATCTTTTCATCAGCAGGCAATTCAAGTTGTTTTAATAAACCTTTTCACACTTATCTGCTAGAAGATACATTTTGTATTGAATATTTTCATCTCATTAAAATGAAAACACATAAAATAAAACACTAAATTGTACTTGCTCTGTGTGTGTGTAGAGACACATATTTTAAATTTAAGACTATTTTCTAATTCAACAAAATGCCTGAAAATCTAGGAATCACCTGCACTAGCGAATGCAGTCTACTTGGTTGCAGGGAATGGAAATTCCTATTCTTTCAACGTTAACTTGTCTAAAGATGAGCGGGATATGCTGCAGCCTGTGCTTTCTAAAATGAAAAAAAGCTGGACACACTACAATTTAGCTAGCTCATTTAACCCTTGGTGAGGATTAGGTGGTACTTCTCCTCTGCATCACAAGAACATGGAGTTCTTTGGTCAATTACTGCTGAATTTTGAGGAAATACAAACACTGTGCAATACTGATGCTCTTTTAAAAAATAAAAACTGCTTCTGTTTAGGAAGAATTCTTACAGATCTCAAAAACCTGTGCAGAAGTTTCAGCTGTAGTTGGTGTCAGTGTTATGCAGTACTCCTAGATATATGAAAAGACTTTTGTTGCAGCTAGTATCTGGCCAAATAACCAAACAACTGTGTTTGCTGTTTGTCATGTTAACAATATCACCACAATTTGATAAGGAAGGAGGCAAAGGAAGTAAAAAAAACACAGAAGAGACAGAATGAGAGATTGAAAAAGAAGAATAGGGAGGGAAAACAAGAGAAGGAATTTTGGATGGGAGGATAAAAGACGAAGATGGAATAGAAGATCAATGTGGAAAAGAAGGAAGACTGAGAGATGAGAGTCAAAGAAGCGGGAAAGAGACACAAAAATCTCGGATGTATTTTGGGAGGAAAACTGAGAGCCTGGAAGCTTAGAAACTAGTGGTCCACATTACTTCTTGTGGCAGTGCTGTGGTCTTTCCTAAAACCCGAGGCTTTCAATGCCTCAGCCTAGTCTAGCATTACTTCTTTTGAGAACTGGCAGGACAGCAACAGCTAATAGTGAATGTTTAATATTTGTAATGCTGTCTAAAGCACTGATTAATACATAATACAACATTTGAGTCCTGTCCAAACACAAAGAAATTGTGCCAATGTGAAAATAACATCCATGTGCTTTCTTCAGATCCTGCATTATTACATTCTGTTCACTGTTTCATGCTGATGTGGAGTTGCCTTTCAGAATGGATTCCAGGAGTATGTTAATATGCAACAGTCATGAATTTTGTTAAAGATTTGTTGGAAAACACATGAAAAGGCAACGTCAGCTGGCAAACCAACCCTGTAGTGTTTTTGGGCTTATCCTTTATCTTGTAAACCATATGGTTCTCCATGTGCTTAGTTTTATCAGCTAATGTTTGAGATATTGGCTGATACAAGATCCATCATCTGCTAATTTTCAGTGGCTCTCTAACTTGAGTTTTTCAGGTGTGCTGTGATGCCTTAAATACTTTCAGGTGCTCAATTGTAGCTCAGATGTACAAGCTCAAAAGCAACATTTTACTTCTTGCTGAACTACAGTTAATATCATGCGATGCAGAATTCCTCATTTTATCTAGGAATGCCAGAAAAAAAGAGTATACATGCTAAAGGAGAAAAGTCAACATTGGATGGTTATAGAAACAATGTTTAAAGAAATTTTAACTAAAATCCCAACACTGGTTAAAAATAAAACCTTTAATATCTCTAGTCTTATAAATGGGACGGCTTTGTAAACTCATTTTATTTGTGAAAAATGGACAACTGAATACCTAAGGTTAATTAATATGGACTAAATTAAAATTTTAATTCAGGTTGTAGAATAGCAGAAATCCAACTCACATGATTTTTTTCACTGGTTACCTTTCCAGAAGAACATTTTCAGGCTTTTTTTTTTTCCTTAATGGCAAATAACATCTGATATTGCATCCTGTGGATTGTTCCAGGTATCTAAGTGTGAATCACTTATTACATGGTTGGGTTGTTTTGGTCCCAAAAAGATTCTGATCAACAACTAACAGCAAAAACAGCAGCATTGTCTTGAAATGGCCATGACAGCAATAGCAACAAAATTCAGCTGTTTCCTCACCCTGGGCTATGAAGTTAGTGAAGGAGTCGTTTCCAGACAGTCATGGTGATCTTTTGGGCTCCTATTAAAAAATTCAGGGGAAAAGAGGGGAGTAAAAGAAAATCTGTGTGAATTTCCCTAAGTTCCTTTCTACTTTAACAATATCTAGTAAAAAGAGATTAACTGAGGGCTGTGACAAACAGGAGGGAAAGCTAAGAATAAAGGAATTAATAGCTCTCGTATCAAACCCCTTTACCCACAGTATTATTTTTTGGCTCAACATTAACACAACAGCATTTTTATTTCAATATATCATCTAGTTAAGGAAAAAATATGTTAGTTTGGATCATGCATTCCCTCTCCACATCTACACATATTCTTGCCAGAATCCTACAGTGGTAAGGTTGTTATCTGTGTCAACAGCACATGAGAATTATGCACACTTCAGTATATTGTTATCTAATTAAATATGTGCAACACACAAAAGAATCATACTGCATGCACATAGGACAAGGCAAAGGAAGAGCCAAAAGAGTGAATAAAAGATATTATGAAATGAAGACTTTTATGAAACTGGTTTAAGTTAGTGAAAAAATGAAGGTTTTATCCATAATCAATGCTTCAAGCTATTCCGGAAATAATCCAGGAGAAATGAAATGAGAATGAGGTACATGAAAGCTTCTGGGTTTACAATAGTAACAGCTGTGTCTGAAGAACCTGGGCAAGTGTTTTTTTTTAATTCAAATATGTCTGTTTTAAATATCATTTTCAATTCAAGCATGCATCTCTGTCCATTAAAACAAAGAAATATCCAGGACTAAGCACACAGGACAAATGCCGCATGATCTTCAATAATCAACCTTATAATCAAACACCATATATTTAGTGCAAGAATTGAATATCAAAAATATGTTGGATTCCATGAAATGTACCCTTAAGCATTTGTGAAAAAGAATAGATATTCTAGGACGTATGCCCATTTATTCCATTCTGTTCCACATGAAAGATATTATATTAAATAAACTGAATATCTGGAAAGAATTAAATCATCATCTCTCGTTGGCAAGCCTAAAGGAAAAAATCACGAGAAAGCACAGTTTTATACAATAAAAGTTCTCGTGCTTCATGGAGTAAAAGGGAAAAAAATAACTGCCAAAGGGAAAGTTTTTGTTACCTTCAGTTATTCTTCTTCTCAGACAGTATATAACAGAGTTCTCCTCTGCTCCCTTCCATTACCTTTATTCAATGATCTAAAGTTGCAGACATAGTACCCAGAGTTATTTAAATGAAACCATTTCAATCTCTATTGCAGAAAATACTGCAGAAGAAATTTTCCTCTCTAACAGCTGATACAGTGACAGCCATTGGCACTATACAGTAGCAATCAAAACAGAACCGTCCCCCCAGCAGGGTTCTTTTCAGCGATAAAAGTGTCTGGCTTTTTTACTGCCCTCAGGTTCTGTTTAAAGTAGCATGTGGGTCAAAATCTTCTGTTGTTAATGGTGTTGCAGAAGTGTAAATGAAAGCAAGGACTTTCTCCAGCAGATCAAGCTCACTATGGGCCCCAAATTATTTACCTTAGATATGGCTTCAGTTCAGTAATGGAGTTTTAAAAGTCATGCTGTGCTGTTAATTAGCTTATATTCAGTTTTTGCCATATCATACTTGTGTATTAACTATGATTATGCAATGATAAAATATTCAGGACTCAACTTTCTTTTAATCTGCACTCTGATGTGAAAATCTAAGTATTTTCACTAACTGAGGCTGTATCCCTTAGTCTTTACTAAGGAGAAGACATAGTCTATGAATATTAGAAAATACAAATGAGATGCACACTTACATATTTGCATAACAGGGATAACCTGAAATTCCTATTTTCCTCTCAGCAGATGATAGTGTGAGCAACTGCTCTCCTATTGCTCATTTTCCTTAGACAAGTCAATTTCTTCTCATTACTTGATTTTTAGCTTCTGTGATGAGGATTCCCCAGGCTTCTGCTGAAGGTTGTTATTAAAGAAACTAGAATTTGGAATGGGAAAACAGAGAGCTTGCACTTTTTCTGCTGCAACTCTACAATCATAGAATCATAGAATCACCAGGTTGGAAGAGACCCACCGGATCATCGAGTCCAACCATTCCTATCAAACACTAAACCATTCCCCTCAGCACCTCATCCACCCGTGCCTTAAACACCTCCAGGGAAGGGGACTCAACCACCTCCCTGGGCAGCCTGTTCCAGTGCCCAATGACACTTTCTGTGAAAAACTTTTTCCTAATGTCCAGCCTAAACTCCCCTGGCAGAGCTTGAGGCCATTCCCTCTTGTCCTGTTCCCTGCCACTTGGGAGAAGAGGCCAGCACCCTCCTCTCTACAACCTCCTTTCAGGTAGTTAAAGAGAGCAATGAGGTCTCCCCTCAGCCTCCTCTTCTCCAGGAAGAAACAACCCCAGCTCTCTCAGCCGCTCCTCATAAGGCCTGTTCTCCAGCTCCTTCACCAGCTTCATTGCTCTTCTCTGGACTCGCTCCAGAGCCTCAACATCCTTCTTGTGGTGAGGGGCCCAGAACTGAACACAGGATTCGAGGAGCGGTCTCACCAGTGCTGAGTACAGAGGGAGAATAACCTCCCTGGACCTGCTGGTCACACCGTTTCTGATACAAGTCAAGATGCCATTGGCCTTCTTGGCCACCTGGGCACACTGCTGGCTCCTGTTCAGTTGGCTGTCAACCAACACACGCAGGTCCCTCTCCTCCAGGCAGCTCTTCAGCCAGACTTCTCCTAGTCTGTAGCACTGCATAGGGTTGTTGTGCCCAAGTGCAGGACCAGGCACTTGGCCTTGTTAAACCTCATGCCATTGGGCTCTGCCCATGTTATCTATGTCTTCTTTACTGGTATGAATTTCTCCTCTGCTCTTCTTTTGGACCTCCCTTTCTCCCTGCTGTGGTCTGAATTATATCACTATATGTTATACTGTTTCTTTCACAAGCTATTCCCAAGCATGGCTTTTGCTTGTATTTTTATAAGGCTCATTTATTGGAGTATCATACTTCTGTTCTCTGACACAGAGATTTCTATTTTTTAACTTCCCTTTCCTCAAACTTGATCATTCATTCACACTTCAGACATTAAAAATGTACAGTTTCAAATCAACTACTTTACCTATTGTTTTGACCACATAAGGCAATAGCAGAACATTTTCACTTACTCCCTTTCCCTAGCTGATGAAATTCAAGCTTCTGATCCTCAGGTAGGACTTGTTTATTTGGAGAAAAAATCTCAGTTACTTGCTATCACGTAATCCAATTCATACATTTCTGTGGTTTTATTATAAAACTACCAAAGGCTTTTCACTGTCTTGTTCTTACTGCTGGAAAACTTTTGTTTCCACCTGAACCTCTATGTGATTTATCCAGGCCCTTTTGCTGTGGTGCTAGCATAAATTTTTTTTCTAGTTACATACAGTGGACCAACTTGCTACTAAAAGTAATCAGCAGAATAACTGTGGGCATCTGGGCAAACAGCACTATAATCACCACATTGCTCATCAAAAGACAGAAACAGAAATAAAGCACCATTTGTACAATGAAATTTAACACTGCTTCTCTTGTGCTTAGATGGAGAATTTTCTTCTGCACCATAGCTGGAGAAATTCCCTCAGTCTAAAGCTGGATGAATCTGGATTAATCCGGGTTTCCTGACTTCAGGGAACTTGCACAAGCTGAAACCTCCCTAG
The DNA here is from genome assembly GCF_032191515.1 of Phaenicophaeus curvirostris. Lineage (NCBI taxonomy): Eukaryota > Metazoa > Chordata > Aves > Cuculiformes > Cuculidae > Phaenicophaeus > Phaenicophaeus curvirostris. Next base: position 56,341,614 of record NC_091392.1, on the reverse strand, counting down.
GAATGATTCCCTCACATATTCATTGGCACAGTTCTGTATGAGAACAGGACATTAGTAATCTTGAAATAGCACTGAAACACACCACAGCTGCACTTATTTTGAACCTTGAAACTTTTCCCTTCTGTGTCTCATCCAGTGTTTGTGTATTTTACAAACACTTGCTCAGATATAGAGCTTAAGTTTTATTTTTACTTTTCTGGATGATATACAGTAAAGAAATTCCATTGTTTAGAATTTTACCTATATTTTAGCCATATTGGCTGTGCTAGATAAAAGGTCTTCATCAGCTAACTCTGTTCCTGTTTCTGTTAATGGCAACACAGAAATGACAGAGCTCACAGAATAGAGACCACATGGTAGCTTGTTGCAGATGGTGAACTAGGCAAATGCTGGTTGCAGTTTAACTTTAAGCAGTAAGACTCAATGACCTATTGTGCATTCAGTGAGGCAAAAAAACAACCACCCCCTCGTAGACATTTTAAGACCATTTAATTACACTGTCCTCTGGTTCTGTGAAGCTACCAGGATCTCTCTGTGTGAGTCTGTGTTTGGGTCTAGGCGTGGGTGCATAAATTAGAAAAACACTTTTGGAAAACCCCTTATACATTTCAAACAGAAAGTGCAAAGCAATGTTTTAATACTTCAGTTCAACCAAAATCAATCAGAAAGTATTAATTTAGGTATTTTTTCTTGGATATTTGCCTTGAAAAATATGACTAATGTCTGACCTTTAAAATGGTAGTTAAATTCATGTAGCTCTTCAATAATTGATACTTTTTTTCACGCTAATAGCAACCTGCATTTTTGCTGAACTGCTATCTAACGGGTTTTTTTAAGAAGTTTTTCAGATACTTAATAGATAACAACGGAGGTCTGGCTAACATTGTATTTCTTTCTTGTTTACAGCTACATTATTTTACAGATAATTGATAAATCCCCATGGTAATACTAACAGCTAAAGAAAATTAGTATCCTACCCTACAGCCCATAAGAAAAACCCAGATTAGTGTCTCAAAGGGCCTCTTCCCAAATCTGCAGAGAATTTAAACCGTTTAAAGCAGAAACTCAAAAGAAATGAATAGAAATATTAGCTAAAGGGTGCTGGGTGTCTCAATTAAAGTTCCAGAGGTCCTGGAGTCTGGCTGTAATTAGCCATGGCCAGCTATGTATGTCTCACTGTGTGTCTGGCTAAGGCACTTCTGCCTTCCATGTCCCATTCTCTCTGTTGAACATCACGGTTCCCTGTACCTCTCAATTACGGCACTTGAAGCTGTCTGGCTGCTGTTAGCTGGAACCAGGTGCCCAGGAACTGGAGAAAGCCTGGAATGCTGTGTTGTAGCCAGGGTTCCATCACCTAACAGGACCCATACTCTCTCAGAAGCACTAATAGGGGTTAAATATTTGGTTTTAGCCTTGTCACTCTGTAACGACGTGCCTTAATTCTGGTGTGGGTATAGCCATTGCATCACTCAAGCCATTTGCATGCATATGTGAAGCAGGATAGTCTTTCCTCTGTCACATGAAGTAACATGTGAATGCTGTCTTTTGCTAAGAGGAGCAGTAAGGAGGACTACTCAAGCTGGTGTGAATTCTCTTTGCACTTTTCCTATTCCCCAGTAAGACAAGTCATCCTTTGGTCCATACTGGTGAAGCTTCTTCCCTTCTCTAAAGCTTCTCTAAAGCTCTTAGTGCTATTCCTGTCACAGTGGAGTAAACCAGAACTATGACCCATATTTTCTAAATCAAATATTTTTAAGTGAAAACCACTAGTTAATAAAAAATAAAACTTCCCATAGCATTGAGACTGCTATGAAAAAAAACCCCAAAACCAGTCTTTTGCTAAAAAGCCCCCAAAAACTTACTCTATGTGAATGTATGGAATTTCAAAAAATCATTTTAATATTATTAGAGTAATGGAAAGAACAGAAGATGTAGACAGTCAGGTGGACTGTCAATAGCAAACCTGCTGAAGTTCAGCTCAGCTTTTGATGCAGTAATAGACCTATTTTTCTGAAATCACTTTCATTTGTCACCTGCATCTTTATTTTACAATGTATATACTTCAGTTAAATTAGTTACAAAAAGTGACTGTCTTGAAGGCCAGTCTATTTTAAAAACCCTACATCTAGGGTCAAAATTTCAAGATCGTATGAAATATATTCTAATAATATACACATTTTATTCTTGGCTTTGGGAACATGATTTCAATTTTTTTTTTTTAAAAAAAGGTAAAAATAACTTTCAAGATGAAAATTATTTTTCTACTTTTCTTTGAAAACATGTCATTATGGGTATTTGGGGAGAAAAAGGGAGCTGTTTTACTGTTTGTATCCCAGCTTTATAACAGGTGTTTTTCCAGTTTTCCTCTTCAAGGATTATCCTTGCTTCCATAAGAGATTAAGGGAATGCATATACTTCCCAAATACCAGACCAAAGAAATTTATTTTAATGTCAGTAGAGCTTCCCTTGAAATCAATGCCCTCAGAGACACTAGCCTGGCTACCATTAGGAGAAGCAATCAAATGAATGAATTTACAATAATTTGTAAACACCATTGATGGATGCAATTGATATTATGATAATATGAATGCCAACTGCACGCCTGACACACTGGTGCCTCAGCAAAGTATGATAATGGCTGGTTTAAATACTGCCCTAATAATTTCCAGATATATTCTGCAGATTGGAGTAATTATGACTTCTTCAAATTTCTGTAGGTGAGAATTAGTGGTTGGTGAGCTGTATCAAAATTGTAAAAATTAAGATACTACAAATATTTAACATCCAAGCATTTTGTAACAAATTCAATGAAAGCAGGTATCATTTTTATGTTACAACTTTAGGATTACATGAAAGCATTCAAATGCAAACAGTCATGCTATCCTCTTTACAAGAATTTTTTTAACATTTTAAAAGCACATGAAACACTCTAAAACACTGAAATATATGCAGTACAAAACTCAAACCTAAGAACACACGAAAAATTTCATATTCAAGCATCATATGAAACTAAGCAAAATTTATGTTAGCAAGAAAAACAACTGTAATTCATGTCCTTGATTTCAAATTTACTCAGGATATTGAAGACATTATGATCCTCATTATGCCACAGAAAAACTTTTGTATTCTCTGTCTATGAATTAAGTGTACAATAATTGTCTTCACTATTTCTCTTGAAGAAATGGGCATGTCAACATAAAATATATGATACAAAGCTTGTGCTCTAGTGAATTCCAAATCCTTGTCTTATTGAACCTTGTTTCTGGTTTATTTTTCCATCCCAAGCAAAACATCGTATATCTTTTAGTTATAAATATGATAACCCAGCTCTGAACTGTACTTATTTAGCTAAGCAAAAACACTGAAGTTTTCCATCTCTGGGGCCAGAAGCTGCATTTTCTTCAATGGCTCTAGCATCAACCAGTCCACAGTCTGGGCTGGAGCAGCAGACAATAACTTTGGATGTTAATAAAAACCATTCTGCCACACCACATGCTTGCATACTCAGCAGTGCTATCTTATGTTCAACTATGATTAAAGAAAGAACAGAGATTCCTTTCCCAAATACTTCTCAAAAGTGATGCAAATTATACCTCTTAAACAGCAAACTCTAAATTTGGTTTTAGAAGAATGGCAATATGTCTAATGTGAGTGGAATATAACCCAAGTATGTGAATGTGGAGCTCTGACTCCCATATTTGGCCTCAGTGGAAATTCCAAAGTCTCCTTTCATTAAGGAGCTTCAGTATAAGCTGTATATATCTGTGTGTGTACAAATAACTGATAGACCAATGAAACATGAAAACCACATTTGTTTTCATCCAAGTTCAAAAGTATGAATGGATCAGTAATAAGGTAGAAAAACTCTAATCCATTATGAATTCTTCAGCAAATCTTAAAAAAAATACATCTCTCCATTTCTCCCCTGCACATTTACATGTAACAAGGAAAAATATAATCCTAAGCACCAACCTCAACTCATATTATTTAGCTAAGCAAAAAACACTACCCTTCAGTTGTGTCCAAATAAAAATTAGTAAATACACTAAAAATCCTTAGAAAAAATATGTTCTCTTGAGACTTTTGAATCAAATAAAAGTGCAAGGAAGGTAAATTATTGCAAAGGCTGTTTCAGGCTTGTTTTAGAGGAATTGGAATAAGCAGAGTTCTCTAATTTTTCTAGTTCTTTTCTAAGCTAAACATATGGTTTATTCATACATATTATATAGTACTAATCTGACAAGCATTTCATCAGCTTGAAAATTTATAACATACACACAGAGTGAAGCATGCTCTGATGGCTTTAACTTATGGGCTGATTATATGAACAAATGTTAGAGAGGCAAAACTGGAAATGTATTTAAGGCGGAACTTTGAATTTTACAGCACAGTCATGCCAGCAAACCTGGCTAAAGATGATTAAAAGTAATTTCTTTTGGATCATGCTTATAGTTAGTAACCAAGTATAATAATATCACAAACAGGGATTGCAGGTTCTAAATCATGCTTTCAAAAAGAAAAATAGGAGTCATCTATTCTTGTCCTTGTAACTATGGATTTGTTGCTGTTTGATTTTACTATAAACATATATGGCACCTGCCAAAGCTAATTCTTTGTTCTTAACCACTAAGAAAGTCCATGCATACTGAATGCAATTACAAATCTGTATCTAAATAGATAAGGGCTTTACATATGCAAGAAAACAGTATTTTGGGTGTTCCTTTAGAAAAGAATCGTGGTTTGGTGGATCATGTTGCATGATATTATTTTGGGATGTCACTGTTATTAATCAATATTAACCAGATCCACCTTACAACTGACAAATTTTATGTTATCTTTTTCTGGAGGAGAAAAAAAAAAGCTATCTGGATAGGTAGTAGAAAAGAACAGTTTTAATGACAAGGAAAACATACTACAAGATTTGACATCTGCCTACATCAGCTGTGGAAGTAAGAGATGACAATAAACAATAAAAATAACTTGAAAGGAAAATAATAATACCTTCTAACAGTATGATAGTTGAAAGGAAATTTACTATTGAGAAGCAAAAATCAGGCAAATTGAAGTGAGAAATAAGGCACTTGAGTTGATCTATACCTAATGGGGTTTTAGTTATTTCTGTGACTCATTAGGAAGATGCTTTTCTTGCATTTACTGTTTATACAGAAATAATTAAACATAAACAAGATTTTACTAGTAAAAACAACTGTAGCTATCTCACATTTTCTATTTAACTCTCTTTTTCCTCCTGTTTATGGTGATTTGCACAAGAAATGGAGCAGCCGGAGCACTATAAATCATTCTTTTATACTTTGTTTACCTTTGATGAGCAAAATGGAAATGCTAATCCCTTCTGCAGACACATGATTTCCTTCCTTTCCCCTTTTCTCTAAGACACTTCTGTTCTCTGGCCTTTGTTCCCTCATCCCAGTGAGGTTCATATTATGCACTCTGTTTCGCAAGGCTCTAGGGTGAGTGAGATTTCACAATCCAGTAATTCATAAATTGCAAGTGATATTGAGACACACAAGGGATGTATCAAAGCAGCTTCCTACCTCTCTACTGTCTTGCTATGCCTTCAGAACAGAAAAACTCCAAACCAAACAGAAAGAAGAGTTGGAGTGTTCAGTATCTCAGAAGGACATTCTGAAATATTTGCCTGAACTTAGCCCTGAAACTGTTTGTAGCTGACTTCAGTGGTTTCAGGATTTTACTTAGTGGCTTCTCTTTTCTTTAATATACTTCTGACAGCATATTTCAAATTAGAAAGCAAATAGTAAATAATGATTCTGTAAATAATAATGTCACACATCAAGAACAAGCTGAGAAAAACATTTGTTTGCATATGAGGCAGAATCACTGCTACATTAACAAAATGTTGGAGTATTCTAACATTGAAGACCTGAGGGAAGCAGGATGTCAAAGATGAAACCAGGTACAAAAAGGGGAAGCTAAGTGCTATGTGCCTTAGTAAAGTTCTTTACAAACATTCAGAGGTCATAGTGTGGAGTGCAAAGTACTACTTTTATATAGAAAACTAAAAAAATGTCCAGTTGGATTTTTAAGGTACATATACACAAGTTACAGAGTACTGATTGAAAAAGTATATTTTAAATTCTGAAACAAGATGTTTATAAGTTCATAGCACTAAGTGTCTCCCCAAATAGTTTGGAATTTCTGCAGAGGGAGTTACATCTACTTTGTGGTTTCTTCTTTACAGTAAAGTCAGAGAAAACAAGCATTCATTGGGGGTATTTTAGCAATAAAGAGAATTTACATGCCACCCAATAATCTGAAACCTGATCTAAGTAGATAACAGTATGTAATCATTTTAAAAGGAGCAAAAATCCCAAAAAATGAATAATATATAAAAATCAATAACCGAAGTGACACAATGTTTGACCAAAGCACAATTGTCTCCATTATATAATGCAAGTGACCCCATTTTGTTCATGTGACAGTTGCACTTCTGGCCATGGAATGTGGAGAAGAGTTGGAGGAAACCAAATACTTCTTTTTAAAAGACTCTGTAGCACAAGTAGCTGAACTTGCTGCCACCAATACTGAAATAATCATGTATTTTTTTTTCTCTCGTACATAGACTAATCTTTCCTTTTGTTTCTGTTGTTTTCTATGAAAATACATAAACATCTTAATTTATTGATCTTACGCTATAGTTTCAGACCAGGAGCATCTTTTAGCCAGGTGCCAAATAAAAACAATCAGATGAATGACTCATTTTGGGACTTCACAATGTTGGATATTAACTTACTGTCCTTGTTAAAAATCAGCTGTATAACTTTCCAGAGTTGATGCAGCAGACTGAAGACTTGTACTTCTTTTCAGACTGAGAAGCTGCTGAGAGGGAAACTTTGTACCACGTGCAAACTCTTTTCAGTTTATGGTGAAGCTAGTATTTTTCCCACACATTCTTTCTTATCACAAGTTCCTGGGGGTGAGTCTGTGAGGCCCAATATAAAACAAAGAAAAAAAAAAAAAAAATTTATATCAAGTGAATGCTGACAGTGTGAATCAAAGGCTCAGTGCTGTACAATCGAGCTTTTGGAAAAACAAGAATAGGACGAGCCTGAGGCTTTGGCATTGGGTTCAAGAACACAGTTAGGAGTCATTGCATCTCCAAGAACTGGGAGAACTGAACTGGAAACAAAGCCCTCTCAAAAAACAAGGGAATAAATTAATTCATTTAGCAACGCCAACAATTATACAATGGGCAGGCATTTTAACTAGGAATGTGTTAGGCAATGACCACAGCTGGATATGCTTCCAGCTGAAGTCATGCTCCAAAAACCACAGAACACAGTGGAACTCACCATTAACTTTAGTGAGCTTTTAATCAAGCCCAAGATAGTAAATCAGAGAGCAAGATTTAAAGACAACTGGGGAAGTTTGCAAGACAGTATTTTAAACTGCACAAGGTCAGAGGATTTGGAGAAAACCCAAATGTAAGTCAAGGGACAAATTAGAGGACATGAAAAGCTCAATCCCAAATGTCCTTTATTCAAACTCAGGAATTTCATTATCTTCTGTGATAACAGAATTAATAAAGCACAGGGCAGTGATCTGAATCAGTCCATAGCTCACACACAGGTTTTCTGTGAGCTTTTTTAAATGCTTGTCTTTCTGCCCAGTGACATCAAAATGGCTGCATGTATTTCACTTAACAGTGAAATAATGTTAATTACTTCAGCACAAGGAGTAGCATAAATACTACCAGTATCAGCAAGAAGGTGAAATAATTCTTTGTGCTGCAGAAGATAGAGCTATTGACTTTGTTGCCAGGAAGAAGCATACATAGGCATATGTAGGCATTGAAAACAATTAGGTCAGTAACTTAATGAGTAAAGTGAGACCAAAGCTACTGAAAGAAGAAAATAATCACAACAGGACACAGTAATGATCAGTGTGATGCTTGCACTGTACTTATTGCCCTGATTCTTTGTGGAAGAAGCTGTTTTACAATGGGAAGGGACAGTGAATAAAGAATTAAAAAATAGCTTATTGAGGGATTTAAAGGCTCAATTTTCAAACAAGCAAAACATACTGAGTCTTCCTTAGCAAGAAGTCTATCATCCAGGAGTGGCTACAATACTTTAAGGCACTGCAGACTTGACCCAGTTACTAAAACAGCATATAATTCCTTTTGGTGTGTCCTGCAATATCCTACATGCTAACAGATCTGTTGTTCTTCTGCACCTGCCAAATCCTTTCAAATGTCTTGGATTCCCTAGACTAGCATTGGAAGTTTGATGTTGGAAATTCAAATTATTGACGGCTGGCTTAAAATTCTTAACAATGTGCAATTCCCATACAAATATGGCTTTCTGGGATGGTCTTCTTATTGGAAAAATTCTGATGTGGAAATTAGATAAAGCAAAGGAAATATAGTTTGCTTATCACATTGGAATCTTCTACATGAATCTTATTCCTCTGCAGATAAGGAATGGGTTCTGCCTTTTCCTATCTGTTAATATGTGAATCAACAGTTTTAGGAGGTATATTTCACTGAAGAGTTAGAGAAATTATAAAAACTTTAGAGGAATTTTTATACGTTGTACAAAAAATGGTAACATAAAAGTAAATGCAGAATTAAGTAGGAAGTGATAATAAAGAAAATGTGTTCAAGAAGGAAAAGAGCGTGACTTGATAGGTAGAGGGAAGTGATTCTGCCCGTCTACTCTGCTATCCTGAGACCTCTCCTGGAGTACTGCATTCAGTTCTGGAGTCATCAGCACAGGAAGGACATGAATCTGTAAGAGCGAGTCCAAAGGAGGACCACAAAGACAATCAGAGAGCAGAAACCTCTCCCTTATGAGGACAGGCTAAAAGATCAGCCCGTCCTCAGGATAGTTCAGCCTAGAAAAGAGAAGGCTCCAGGGAGACCTTATAGCAGCCTTACAGTATTTAAAGGGAGCCTACAGGCAAGCTGGGGAGGGGCTGTCCATCTGGAAGGGCAGTGATAGGATGATGGGTTGTGGTTGAGAGAGAATAGATTTAGGTTGGATATTAGGAAGAATTTTTTTACTGCCATAGTAGTGAGGTACTGGAATAGCTCGCCCATATTTACTTCTAAATATGTAGCAGGCAATACCCACAACAGATGCAAATTCATTAAACTTTAGCACATACAATGACCCCCAAAATAGAAATGTAACACAGCAAAAAAATATTCATGTCTGATCTAATTTACTGAAGTCTTGACTTTGGACATTGGAAACCATGCACTTTTAGGCTATCAGGACATCCAAATTTTTGTTTTCAGAATGCACCTGAGAGTATTATTGGTATATGAATATACTAGTAAGAGCACTAAGAAGTTCAAGGAGAAAGGTTAAAAGAAAGTGAAATAGATGTAATTTGCTTACAATAAATCTTTGCCTGACCTTGCTAAAATCTGATTCAAAGAAATCACATATAAACATATCTGAAGTTCAAGAAACTCCCCGGGCTGAGGTTCCCAGTGAGGGTAGAAGCTGTACCACCTCCTGGAGCCCCTGGATGCCACTGCCATTCGTCGGGGTCTAATACCAGTGACTCTGCATGCTGAGTAACTCCAGCCCATTTGAGAGGTTGGAAGCTAAAGGTAAGTTTTGGTACTTCTCTCTGAGAATAATTAATTGGATTTTTAATCCTGTAAATATTCTTATAGCATTTGTTCTATTTCATTGTGCACAATACTGATTGCTCAAATGCTGCAAACTGAGGAGATTATTTATTTTTGCTGGATATGTGTCCTTCCTGTGAGAGGAGTACATAATCTTTATCAAAATATTTGATCTTACAGCTACTGCAGATGCCAATATCATTAGAGTATGTTCCAATATATTACTCATAAGGGAACTACAGAGACATGCAAACTTTTCAAGTTAGTGCAGATAATATAGTGATAGGTAACTTATCTTTTTTTTATAGATATTGTCATTATATTAGCTGGTTTTGTATATATAAATACAAATTAAATATATATCAAGCCATGTACCTTTTAAAACCCTTTATGTCTAGGCAATGTGAAATGAAAACGATTTTAAACAGTGAGTAATATTTATTTAGGAATCATTTATTCAAAGGAAAAATTACACCATGTATGATGATATTACATTTTAGATATTAGATAACATCCTTATTAGCTGACTCATTTTGGATAAATGACATGCAAAAGAACAGCAAAACCAAAACCAGTCCTGTCACAAATAAGAAGCAAAAAAAAGTGTAAAAAACCCAAGTACCAGTATACTTCAGTTTATTTCAGAAATTTGTGGCATTTATATTTTATTTATTTCATTTTAATTTTTTGTAATGAAGCAGATTACCTTCAATAATATTAGAAGCTAACACTGAAAGGTGTAATTCAACTAAGTCTTCTCAAAGACAAGTCCAAGTGATTCAAGCTTCTCTAAGCAGCAGCTGAAAAATCTTTTTTTCTATAAAGCAAATTAGAGAAAAATGAATGCCTTGTGCTGCTGACCATCCCAAGAGGAATTTCATATCCTCATGCCTAAACAAGCTTCATAAAGACCTCTTTTCATGAAGCTAAAATTCAGTTTGTTGCTCAGCACGCACATTCAAAAAAATTTCATACTTTTTTTTATACTTTACCTATTTTAAGTAGCTACAGTTTAGAAATGAAAAATTTATATGTGTATATTATGGCATCACATCAAGAGTACAATTTATTAGACTTGTGCACTGCTTATTATCACTGTCATTGCTTTTGGTGAAATTAGTGGGAGCTGTAGCTAAATCAAGGTGTGAGTAAAGTATGCTGAATAGAGCTTTATGTCAGGCATCTTATATGATAACAGCGAATGTATCACTTAAAAGGAAAGTGCATAAACAGTAATATTCAAGCCTAGCATGAATTTTCTATTATTTTACTCAAATATGGAACTTTTAAATGTGTGATAATGCAATCCCAAGGAGAATAGGTGACTCTACTATGCTGTCATTTCTCTATACTTTAAAAGTAATGGTGATTGAATCATGAGAGAATGCAGAGTACTGTCACTTATAGGGCTGTGGAGGACATAGACTATTTATTATCTTGCTCCCCAGACCTTTCCAGAAGTGATGGTCCAAATATGCCACATCATTCATCCAAACAAAATTATATTCTGGCAAAACAACTACAGGTGAAAACTGCTCATCCAGAAAAAAAACAAAGAAAGAGGTCCTAGTGTTTTCTAAGTTGTTGGGTTTTTTTATGGCAGAGGAGAAAATTACATCATTGTACATTTCAGAAGATTATTTATTGTGATAGATACAAATAATATAATAATTTAATGATTTAGCTCTTGGCCAGTTTCTCACAAGCTCTTTTCTAATGTTGCCTTGGGCATAGGTGAAGTTAGATTAAAGGATGGAAAGATGAATATATATCTTTCTTTCCAGGCACTTTTCACTGAGGCCATGTCTTTTAATGCCCACAAAATACCTTTTATCAAAATTAACCCTAAATTTGCTAAATGTTAGAATGGTCAAAGCGGTCTGCAGAAATTCTCAGATCCAGGGACTCCTCAAGAAGCAAAACAGAATAAATCAGTGAGTTATCATGAATAAATAGGAGATATCCATCAGAAATATTGTGTCATACATATAAGTACTATATTTGAGAGATTAAAGTTTCAAAAATTCCTTGCAAATACCAGATTACCTACATTTTGTACGTTTTCTTCTCTTTCAGAAAAGAAAGCACAATGCAGACCTTTGTAAATATTTTTCTGGGACTTTTTATTTTTGAGTCTGTTGGAGCTGCGCCTATCACTGATACCATAATTTATGATTCTGAGTTCTATGACTTACCACTGGGAGAGCTGCCTTATCCATTTGTCTATGATGAAAACGAACGGTCTGACCAACTAATGGTAATGAGAACTTCATTTATGGAAAGTGTAAATATGCAGTGGCTAGTGTTTGTTGACCCTGAAAACATTTAGACAAATCTGCTCGTGTGTTTGTTATTGCCTTTGGCTGATCAACATTGTAGTTCATTCATCTTTTCCCTAATCTAAAAATGTGGCCAAAAAATTTTCTGATTTTTTTTTTTTTTTTTTTGGTAATCTTCAAGAGCAAGTGAAAGCTACCATGCTTCCCTCCGGTGTCCTTGCATTTCCACAAATTCTGTTGGAGAATGTTCTTGTGACTCATCCGTCTGGATGAGGCATGAAAGCAGCTGAGATAGGACATCCAACATTCCCCATTAAATGAGACTGCAGAATACTGTTTCCTGAGGTTATTTATTATAGTAATATATATGTTCAATACAGATATTTCAGGCAATAAATACTAGTGTTTTTTCTACTTCTGATAGGAAAGTGAGAAGAAAGAATTAAAAAAAAAAAGAAAAGGGAAAACACTTGAACTGATAAACAGAAAGTAAGAAAGTATACTGAAAAATAACTGTTGAAATTTTATTATAGTATGAAAAAGTAAGCTATGTTGCCTGTAAATGCAAGGGACTCTATTTGTTGACTCCTTCCCCTGCTACATTTCTGCATTTTCTCTGCATTACTAAAAGGTTACATTAATTCTAATCCCACTCTGCTGCTTAACCATGTGCACAACTTTCCTGAAGGTGGTATATGCAGTATATGATTCAGGACTTAGTGTAATAGAAGCTGAGTGAAAGACATAGCTTTTAAATAAGAAAATGCTTTTTTTCAGCATTACACATAGTATTTTAGTGCTTTTTTTTTCAGATAATAGTACATAATTCTTGAAAATATGTTCCTTAGAGTGATTCATGATTGATGTGGAAGGGATAGGTACTAGTCTTTCATCAGGGTGAGCTCAAAATTGGATAGCAGCCTTGAAATCGAAGGACAGAGATAATTTAAGAATGAATATATCCCAAAACTGGAGAACTGAAGAGATAAAAATCATCTCAAAGTTTGCACTTAGACCAGAATCCTACATTTTGGAGTGAAAAAAAAAAAATTCCTTATGTAAGAAGGACTGAGAAGAACTTTCCCTAAATCACTTACTTTGCCTTTGGCCTACCTCCTTGTGCCATGTTGAATCAAAGCTCTTTACATACCTATCTTCTTTGGCTTTCTTCCCTGATCAAGTCACTCTCATTTTTAGTGACTGGATACTTGTACTCTCTCTGTTTCACATTGACTAATAAGTCACAGTTTTTTGCCTTTTTTGCTCTTAAATATGAAGCCTTTATCAGTCCTATAGAAATGGCTTTCTTCACAGAAAAGGGAGAGGCTATCTTGTATGTACCTAACCACAGGGATTTTCTCATTCAAATAGTAGATTTCTTAGTAATGCATGAAATGGTAGGTGGGAGTCTCCTGTGCTGTGCTTTCATGTTCTATGCTTCTACCTTCCTAGATTCTACCTTTCTCAGGTTCTGTGACACTGAAGCAAGGGTTGCCACGTTTCCAAGCTTCTGGACAAGGCAAGGCTTCTTTGGTTCATTTACAGCTGAAAGGAAATTCAGGATGATCAATATTGTACTCAAAAAGAAAAGATACAACAGGTCCTACCACAGTTTGAATTCCTTAGGGAAACATGGAATAGGCAGAGTTCAAAAAAACACTTTTTTCATTTCGTATTGTAGACTTATTTTCCAGAGCAGGATCGTCTCCCAGTACTGAGCTCTTTAGTCAGCCTTCTTAGAATTCATCAAGTGAAGGTCATCTCTCATAGCAGTTGGAAGTAATGTTACTTTGCATATGGATGGACCTCCCTGTGTGAGGCTTTTCTCCCTAGATGCTTAGCCAAAACATTTTTTTGCTTACATTCCTCTTGACATGTATCACCCAAAAGAAACTGAAGCATTCACAACTCTCCAAAACCCAGGAGACCTCAGAGTGGCCAGTGCTGTAGAAATCAAGCAGCTTTTATAGACATAAATGTCATTCTTGCAAGTTATCTTTTAGGCACTGAAGATCGTCAATGTCACTCAAATTTTAAATAGAATACATTTGATTTCTTCATTGTGGTTATGACTTTCCTTCCAAAAGCCCCGTTGTCATAAAGATGTAAACTACACAAGTGATTCTACGAGTAAAATCCAGTATCTATGCAAGGTCACAGGTGAGTTTTAATTATGCATAGCTTAAATGATGAATAATACCAAAGACTCAGACAAAGAGCAGGCCTTCAGTAGTTCTGGTCTGTGTACAGTTACTTTTTAGGATGTGATTTAAAGCCTCCATTTCCTTTTAGAGAACTCTGAATCATATCTTTAGCATTCTGAAATAGTGATGAAAAAATAAAATAGATTTTTCCATTGTTGTTGACTTCAATTTAATATTTTTAAATTAATTTATTTCCAGATATATATATCATTCTGCTTAACATATTTTTAGACTCACTGGAGAAATTAGAACTTTTCCATGGTCGTGCTTCTGACTGACTATCAGCACGTCCAGAGACTAAAGAGTTCTAGGACATCAAATGTGTTTGATGCATTGCTCCTGTCAATTTCAATGGGAATTATGCACATATGCATCGTAAGGCATTAAACTTAAAGCACCTGTGTCAGTGTGTCCTTTTCAGTGCTAGCCACTGGGTACTGCAATCACTTATTCAATGTGTAACCACCAAAATGAGGAGAGGGATAGAAGTAATTAGGGAGGGATTCCTTCCACTCGTTCTATAGCTAAAATTAGTCATTGAATCCCAAGACCATTCTACAAGACAAGTATGAATCGTTCTCTTGGAATATATGTTGTGCTGGGTTTACCTAGGCTGACTGTGAGGTGTCCATCAAGCTGTCTTCTTACTCTCTTTCCTTAGAGGGACAGAGAGAGAAATTAAGATTAAAAACTCATGATTTGACATAAAGGCTGTTTAATGAAAAAAAAGCAAAGGCTGTGCACAGAAGAAAATAAAAGAAAGAGATTTATTCTCTACTTTCCATCAGCAGATGATGTCAAACATTTTCTGGGAAGTAGGACTCCAGTACTTGCAGACGTTCATTCTGGAGAAAAGCGCTCAGCAGCAGTCAAAACATTGGTGTGTCATCAACACCATTCTGGCTACAAAGAACAGCACTGTGATGGTTGCTATGAGGAAAATTAACTCCATCCCAGACAGACCCAATATGCGTATCTTCCTCAAATAATTTTATATGGACCCTAGGCACATGTCTCAGTCTTAGCACCAAAATTTCAGCTTACTGTAGTTAGTCAAGAGTGACTGTGTCTAAATTCATGACTTCTTTTCTACTTCTCGTGCTCTAGAAGTACTTTTCCTTGTGAAGTATATTTGTAAGAAAGAACTGTATGTGTGTATATTTACACAAACATTTCATTGGCTTGTAAAAATATTTCTGAGAATGTTTTAAGTAGATAACTCTTGATATTTTTCCACTTGTAATCTGCCTATTTTTTTCATAGATTTTAGAATAACTTTAAGGTTTGAGAATATTATTTAACAATGGAAATAAGAGGTTATCTAATATTGCCTGCTAACATCAGCAAGTTCATTAAATTTCTTGCATTGTTTTTGTTGTATTCAAGAATTGTAAGTTTTAATTCAAATATTTTGCATGGGAAAAATGCTTGTAGCTTTGAATTACTTGGAACAGTTATATTGCATCCTCTATAAAAGCTATGCATTGTTATATATTAGATGAGTCAAATCTGGGCTATAAAAGCTGAGATTTCCAAGTTCCCAGGTTCATTGAGACATGGAAGACATAGCTAAAGCTTTGCATCTAAAGGGGAATTGTTTAAAAAAAAAACCCTTCAGTGATATATCACTCAGAAATAAAATGTTTATAAAGACTTTAGAGAGAATAGTATCAAATCTTACATGGATAATGGCAAAAAAAGCAATGTAAAAGAAAAACAAATTCTCAAGGTCCTACAGGAGAAAGAGGCTACAAAGGAATGTCACTGTAAGGTATTTTACAAGCTTTTTGTTGGATTTATATTCTAAAACTGACAGTTACAACAATATAAACATGAGCTGCTATACTGCTTCTTTTCTCCACAGTAAGTTCCATTATTATTTTCAATGAATATTTATATCAGGACCCAATACCCCAGTCAAGACTGGATCTTCATTGTCCCAAATGCTCTTCGAACATACACAAAGGCAGATTTCCTCTTTAAAATGAATAAAATCAAGCCACACTGTCAAATGCATTATTGTATGAGGTTTTTGTTGATGAAACAGAAGGCTCTGGGGGATTTGCCTCTTTGAAACTAAAACTCTGGATACTGTGAGAGAAAAACAAATTGTTGGAGATTCCTAGGTACCTCAGTTATTCGTGTCTAATAAATTGATATTGCAAACTTCTGATTACAGTTCTGATTAAGTATAACCAGTTCATTTCCCTTCAGGTAGGAAAAGCTAAGTTAGAAAAATAAGAATTGAAAATATAGGGTCACTGGAAAAGTATTGTATAATCTAAGAAGAGCTTGCCTAGCCCATTTAGCTGCCTGATATCTTATGAATAATAAGTGTACTGGCTAAGACATTCTTAAGAACCTAAAACTGATACTGAGCATGCCATCAGTTACAGCTGCTTTAGCCTAGCAGAGTAACTGCATCCTTCTTCTTGTCTCAGACTGGGTAGGTAGTCTCCAAGTTGTTGTCTGCTCTGGAAACACCTAAATTGGTCCAGTGAGGGATCACTACCACAGCATTTGAAATTTCTGTGAGAGATGGCAGCTGAAACTCCGCAGTGAGATTGCACAGATCTTTTACAGTAGATGCTCGCTACCTGTTTCTCTGGTTAATTAAACATTTTTTACCCACCCCCCGAGACTCCCAGATTTGTGGCTTCTTCCAGAAAGAACTGGTGTGCGTTATCCCTCCTGTTATGGAGTATGAAACAAAGATATGAATAATTTAGAACATTACCCTAAATTCCTAAATTGAACCAATGGGTATATATTTTTTTTGTGAACACTGTTAAGCTAAATAACATGTGCATTTCTATTTAAAAATCATTTAAGATAAGATTAATTTCAAAGTGACTTAAACCAGGATCCAGAGCATGAAACACAGCTCAGATGGGAGAGTGTTGTGGTCCTGCTCTGAGTCTGCTTGGAGACATTTCTATCTTAGTTCATGTTTAGTGATTGTCTAATGCATGGGACATTAATAGTCCTTTGAAAAGGTCCCAGGTCTTAGTTCCTTTCATGTTAGGCTACACAATCATGTTTATTTTGGCTTGTTCTCCTGACTTGAGTTTTGCCTGTCTGGATGAATTCTGACTTTGTTTCAATATTGCATACAAGTTCTTGTCTGACCTTTATTTGGTGGTTAGGATATTTTCTGGAGTAGAGGGTTTTGGGGTGCCAGCCTCCTCAGGCCAGCAACTTGCATTTCAGTTCTCTTGTTTCTTGGGTGAACAGACAAGCAGTCCCTTTGCAATCATCTGAACTGAAGTGGAATAAATCAGGTATGCAAATTCAGCAGAAGGGTTCTTTAAATTACTTAGATGCAGGAATGCCTCATTCCCTACACAAATAGGTATGAGGCACATAGCTCAACAGAATCTTCAGAACATGCACAATGGCACAACCCTACTAAAATTTCTGCCTGAATCCTTAGCTGTATAGTATGTATCAATCAGGCACCTGATTTAATTAAGTAAAACTTCACTGAATTTCTTTCCCTAGATTCCTCAGTGCAACCTAGTAACTTGTTAGATGCTTAAAGACTTGGTGGACTGTCCACTAGTATCAGCATAGATATTTTTTAATGACTTGTACTGTTGTTGTTCATTTGTTTAAAAGTAAAATAGTCTAGATATGGTACTGCAGTAATTGTATGTATTTCATAGCAGCACAATTCCTATTGTGACATCACAGACATTTGGGGATTCAAAATTTACATTTAATATTATTTCTCAAAAGTGGTTTCAGCTCTGGTTTTCTTTACAAGAGCTCTAATCTTTAACCACTTGCATTCAGCGTCTGAAGTTATGTGGAATGAATCTGGTGCTTTTTGTTCATCTTCCTAACATTGTTTGGCTGCAGTCTCAATTCAAAGCAATGATGATGCGTTTAGGAAAAGTCAGGCAGGTAAAGCGAGTAAAAGCATGTTTCATTTCAGCAATGCTGTTTCTGTCTGCATTTCATGAGGAATTCCTGAACCCTCCTTTACACTGAGCTCTGGAAGTCCAACTGAGACAGGCTGGCAATGTTTCTGGTAGACACTCTTGTCATCTGAGTGATCTCCAGCTTTGTTTGTCTGGCTGTGCATGCCTACATTGTGGCTTGGATTGGCAGGAGATTCTACAGAATTCATCATTAAATAGTTCAGGCTAGTTTTCAGTCCTTTTGTGCTTTATAATAGTGCAAAGAGCCCTGTTATGATTTCTAAAACTGTCATATTTCTCCTCAAAATTTTATGTCCTGCAACACTTCAGTGCTATTTCAAACATCTGCTGTAGGCTAACTTGGATATTATGTAGCCCTCAAAGCACAATGTTAGAAATAAAGTCTGTAATTTCAAAGACAGTGCTGGAATGAGACTTTAACTTCATTTGTACTCATGAAAAGCCAGATTAGCTCCCTTGACATGGACTTCCTTCATTCTCAGACAACAGAGTTAGTAAGTGAAATCTCTATAGCAATGCTGTTCAGCATTAATATTTTTACTCAGCTAAAATCTGATATGACATAGAACACATGCTTTTGAGACAAGAAGCTTTAAGATAGTCTGTAATCAAGGTGCTAAAAAGACTAATTCTTTTTTTCTATGACTAATGATCAAAATCTTAGAGTCTACCTATACTGTTCCAAGGCAGAAGCCACAAATATTAGTTTCCAAGAGCTGTGTAACTTAAATATTTAAGCTGGTCAAACTGAGGTATGATTGGAAATTTAAGAATGTTTGTAAGACCTAGCAGAAATTACAAAATAACTTAAAAAATTAGAAGGCTTAAGGGGTCAAAAGAATGATCTGTATTAATAATGAAGGGCACTGTCCCCAGCTGTGCCAATTCCAGAATGCTGCTCCCAACAGCAAGAATGAGGAATATATTGTTTATTTTAAAATTAAAGGTCCTACATCCTGGTAATGTCACAGCACAGATGACTTCTCGGTGAAGACCTTCCATCCTACCAACAGAAGAAAGGCAATATCTTTGTAGAAGAGAAGAGCAACGAAGATGGTGAAGGGGCTGGAGAACAAGTCTTATGAGGACCGGCTTACGGACAAGGGGGAATGGCCTCAGGCTCCAACATGGGATGTTCAGGATGGGCATCAGAAAAAAATTTTCACAGAAATGGTCATTGGGCACTGGAACAGGCTGCCCAGGGAGGTGATTGAGTCACCATCCCTGGAGGTGTTTAAAAGACAGGTGGATAAGGTGCTGAGGGGCATAGTTTAGTGGTTGATAGGAATGTTTGGGCTCGATGATCCTGGAGGTCTTTTCCAACTTAGTGATTCTGTGATTCTGTGATTGTAGAATACAATATACACCATACATTTCCATATTAGCCATCATGAAATGACATTCCAAATGAGAAAAAGGAGACAATAGGATACAACCTGATGCAAGATTCTTGGATGCTGGAGTCTCCAAGACTCTGAAGAAAAGTAGTGCCCCACAATATCTTGTTGATCTTAAAGGAAATTAAAACCTGTTTCAATGTTTGTCAAGAAAGATCTTAGAGACACTAAAAGGACTCTGTAAAGTCTCTCCCTTATCTTTGCTGAACACAGGTCACCCAGGCCAGAACACGCATACATGTTTGGTTATATGGGATTGAATGTCTGTAAATGTTCAAGTAGTTAAAATCTGAGAGAATGAGTGTGAGTCCGTAAAATCAGTTTACCTCAAAATCTTGTAAACATCGATCACCTCCCTCTTCCACAAGATCTCCCAGAGTTTTGCTATGTTAATTTCATCACACAACTTATTTATGCAGTTTTGTACAAAAAAAATGGCAATTTATCTGAGCTGCAGAATGTGGAATCTGAAAAGCTGTTATGTTAACATGCAATGGCTCACAGATGTATTTATTTTTAAGTTAGAACAATGGGAGAAAAGAAGACCTGAAATGGAATATTCAAAAGGAAACAAATATGAGCCACTTTTGGAAAAGAAAATAAACCAAAAACCTCTACCATAATTAGATATTTTCTCGTAATCATTTGGTAATTTTAGAACAGCTGTGGGGGAAACCAGTTCCTTTTGATGGGTCAGTGTGTGGTAAAACAGTTCCTTCAAGTTTATAATGTCTCTTTTTATGTTTTGAACTTTCATTTGTGCTTTTAAGTATAGGTTTTTGCAGTGAAAAAGTGCTGAAACAGGGGACATTGGAGATTGTCCTGTGGATTTGTATTTATTGCATATAATATATCAAATTTGATCCTAAAAGATGTAAATATAAAACAACAAACCAAACACCTGCCACTGGAATTACACCAGCTCATAAGAAAAATGTGACAGCTGATAGTTTCCAACCTTGCTTTTTATCTTTTTAAATCTATATACTTTCTTTATTTTATTACTTTATATAGATTATACGGACCCATAATCCTCACATAGATTACTCTTACCTGCATTTATATTCTATTTCACCTCTATTGACTCCTAGCCCACAGATACCCTTTCATCTTGCTTCTTTTTTTCACAGCTCAGCCTCCTGAGCCATTTTTAAACTTAAAAATGTTTTCATTTCTTTTGCCTCCTTTTCAGCCAATGGTGAGAGATGGATACCTAGAAAGTCCATCCTATAAGAGGTATCTGTAGTCAGTTGCTGGAGCTACTTTTCAGAAGTTTCATCTTATTATTTTCTGACTGTGAAAGGATGACAGCATGAACTAGATGTTTAGCCTACAGATGACTGAAGTTAGAAATTGACTTCTGTCAGTTGTATTTTATCACTCATTGATATGTTCAGACTTCTGTGCTTTTGACTTTTGTAACTTCCTCATTTGAAAGTGCCTCTAAATTGGCCATACCCACTAAGCAGTTTCACTAGTAAATAAAATAGTAAACACATGATGGGGAAAAAATAGATATTCTAATATCTTAGGAAAGATATTACTCTGCTTACAGCATGTTCTGTGTCCAATATTCTGCATTCCAATATTCTCTAAATCCCTTAATTGATTCCAAAGAAAGACTAGGATATCTATTAACTACAGAGTTAGGTGGCTAAAGGTAGGTTATGTAATTCCCTTTCAGTGTTTTCTTATGCCATGTATTAAATTTGGCTTGGAATGCTGATTATCATTTGAAGACCTGCAACTGCTGGCAAAGAGAAATATGCTTTATTGGATTTCTCTGCAATATTCTTCCTGCTTTACAGTTTTTCATGAGGAATATTTCTTAGAGGTGCAAAGGAAATTCCTTTCCACCTCCAAACCCCTCAAACCCCTATGGAGAATAACATTACGTGATATAGAATCATTTCTGTTTCAATTTTTCAGTAAACTGCATGTTGCCAAAAATAAACAAACATCTGGAAGATAAAGGATTATTCTCTGCAGAGTATAGTCCAAGCAACATCTTTGTCTTGTTACAATCTTGCATGATTAATCAAATATGTAAGAAATATAAAGCTGCATGGATCAGATGGCCAATAATGGGAAACAGACTTTTACCTTTAAGTTACTGGTTCAAGTCCAGCCCATGTACAGAAAGAAAATACTGCCTATGCTCTGGTTCTGGTATGTAATAATGTGCATCAGTGAACTCCCACTCTGTTACCAGTGTAAATATGATAACATCATCAAATTCACTGTAACAATTATTATTTTTTTATGACAGTTGCAACCGGAGCAGGAGACTGAATAAATATTGATGCTAACTTCCTGGAATCATTTCTCTAGAGCCCAGATTTAGCATATTAGAAAGGAATCTATGGGGAGGCTTTCAATTGTGCATCTCCAAACCTGGATAATATCCTGTAATAAAAGAGAGAGAAAGAGACAACAGTCTAGAAGCAGACTTACTTGAAGTTAATACCTCTGCTTTGGTACCCATCAACTACAGTGAGCAATCAACTAAGATCACCTGAGAAATCATAAAGTAAATCACAACTCTTAAGCTAGTAAGTTCCATAGAGTATTCCCTCAAAACATTCAGAGAAGTGGCAGTCAGTGTAGATGACCCAAATCTCATGACAAGAGAAAGGAATATTGTCTAAGGTCTGAAGCCTATTTACAAACTGTATGTTGAAAATGCTGTTCTCCAGAATATTATTTTCAGGAGAATTGCCACAAAAGATGTTCACAAAGCTATTAATACATCTCAAAACCTCTGCGTTTTGCTCCAAAGTTCAGGACGGGGACTCTTATCTGATTTCCACAAAACTGGTGAAGGAGTAGACTGCATATGCAAGCACTTTAGTGCAGTACTACACTGGGTCAATAAAAGTCTGGAATGCATCTTCCCCTCTAGGCTTCCTCCATTCAGAGAACATCTGTCCCACTTCCTTTGTTCCCAAAGTCTTCCTTTGATTTGTCACCAAGACCATTCCTGGTTGAACTGTTTTACTCTCAGTGATGCAGATGGGAACATTGCATATTTGTCTGCACAAAGCAGCAAGGTACAGCCTTACTCTTACCTACCCTAGCAGACTACACTGTCATAGCTCAGCTAAGTTCATTTTGCACGCTTGACCACCATGTGTTTTGAAAAGTAACAATGCTAGTAACTATATCAGGTCATATTTATCCACAAACTATACTTGATCATTGTATCAATGGCTTATTGGAATATACAGAGAACCTGAAGTGTGCTCAATCAAAATCTCTGTCTGTGAGGTTCAGAGTGCTTCCTGGTTTTTCATTGCTTCCATTTTCACTGTCTTCAGTGAAACCAACTGATGCAAAATACTTGAACCTGGGGCTACTAAACACCTTAAACCAAATTATTTCAGTGCACAAAGGTTTTTTTAGAAGATTATTTAGGTTGTTTCAGGGAGTTCAGGATCATAATACTTAATACTGATAGTAAATGATGCATAGGTACACTTCAAGATCCAGTGAGTCTATTTTGAAGTGTAAAATGTTTTCTTCCAAATTTGTGGTAAATGTATATACACATTTGACTATATAGGAATCTCATATAAATATATTTAAAACCTATCCTACCCAGGACAAAACTAACTCTATTTGCTGAATATTATATAATTAAGCAGAGATTCAAACAGAGATTAGAATACAGTAAAAGCTTTGCTCATGCTTAGGACCTAGACCTCGGGTGTGTTGTTCCTTTACCTTGTATAATCTACGCAAATGATGCAATTAAAAAAAAAATTGAACTACCTGTCCAGTCTAGTTGCAATCCCCTTTTACTTGTCTTTTACAACTAGAATTCATGAGCACTAATGTGAGTGATTTCAACAACCAGTTCTCCATACACACAACAAAGTCAACAGTAAATGGGTGTTGATCTCAAAACAGATGTTTGATCATGTGAAAACCTCAAGATTCAGTAACTTTACAGCAGTGGTGTGCTAGAAGATTGCAATGGAGCAAAATATTTATTAATATAAATATTAATAAATATTAATATAAATTATTATTAATATAATTTTAGGCTTCTGATTCTTTGTACTTGGGGTAAAGATACAGTGACAAAACTCCCATTTTTGATCATGCCTTTGGTATAGGCTAAAGAGTGTTAACTGCAGCATCAGGGGTGCAGCACTTCATGGGGGTGGATGTATTACTTAACATAAACATTACCTCAGATGTGCAAAGCCCTATAAAGACAGTAATTAATTGTCGTGGATTTAAAAAAAAACAAAATCAGTGTACATTGTCAAAGGAGACCCTGTGATGGTCAAACAATATTATTACACAAGGGGAATTCATGATACGGTGATAAAGTAATTTTCAAAGGTCACACAATTAGAGTGGATTCTGTCTGGGTAGTTAGAGTAAACCATTCTGCCCCTTCGCAGCCTTAGGCCCTTCTTCGACATAACTGGCAAGTCTGCAATAAATGTGGAAAAAAGATTTTGTTAGTACATACTCTCACTAATAAGGTAGATGCAGTGTGCAAACACATGTGCATACAAAAGAAAAATTAAAACATTGAGATATAAGATGAATAAGCATGTTGGAGTTTCATGAATTGTTTACACATCTTCTGAGTTCATTATAGCTACTGGACAAAAAGCAGCTAAAGCACTAAAACTCAGAACACATATGACCCCTAGTGGGAGAATACAAATAACTGGAAGAGAAGTGGCTGCCAGTGGAAATAAATGCTAACATTTCTTGTTCTCTCTTATTATTCCCTAGACAGAAATTGGGACAGCACTACCTTCTGTATTTCAAGAGAGTTATTCTTCTGCACCATTGACAGAAGAACCCGAGGAGGAAGCATCATCACCAAAACTAATAGATGGGTCTTCAGCACAGGGATCTGGGGTTCTTGGACCCCAAACTCAAGACGGTTAGTAGGAAAGAGAAGTTTTTCATGAGTAGCTATGCTTTTGAGTGAGCCCATTTTACTTTCTTGTGAATATCTCCCTTTCTTATTCAAAAGGAGGTATATAATTTCTGAATCTCTCTCACTGTAGAGAGGTGTAACGTGCCTGTCTTGAATGCTCTGTAGTCAGATAAGCGCTCAGTCAAAATGTCTCCACACTATTTCACTATGAAAATGACTGTGCACCAATGAAGATTTTTTCAAGTTTCATTAGCACTTAAACACTCACAATGTTAGGAAAAATTCTTAATGATTGGCAAATGCTACCAGTAATTTCTTATTGACCTAGACTTCATTATCATTACAACTATCTTTATTTTTTAATACTCTGTTACAAGATTTTTATAAACATGTTCAGATAAAATATTTAAAAATTTTTGATCGTGGAAACTAGAAACTATGACAATTAAAGAAAGGGAACCATTTTAGGTGAAACTGTTTTTTTCTTTTCTTCTGTCTAGCTACAGTGAAATGAGAACTTTCTACATCTCACAGGGGAGTTAAAACTATTAAAATGCAATCCATTCCTCTCCCACACAAACATCATGATTTTAATAATTTATATTTGTTAGTAACTGGTCTAAACTCTTGTAGTTGAAGCTCAGTAGTTATCCACTGCTGTGATGAGTCTTTGTGTGCTGTACGGTGATCAAATACAACAGCAGGAAAAACCTATTTTTACTATGTCTAATACTATAACTGAATGACATAGAAGACAAATAAAAAAAAAAGAGTTTATGTTTCTCTCTTCAGTGAAGAGAAATTAAACCTCCCTATTCTTGTTTTTTACATACTAATAGTGAGCCTTGAATAGACAAAAAAAATACACTGTTATCAAAATAAATAAAAATAAGTATTAAAATTTCCCAAGAGAGTTCCAAAAAACCCACACAATTTCCTTCAATATTAAAGGCTGCAGATGGTTACAAAACATTTCATGTATATACTACATATTGTTAATTCTGTATCAGTCAACATTTTTGAGCATTGAGTGCAAATAAACTAGCATTTCAAATAAAGATATGCATGGGAGGCTGAAGTCTGCAAGATATCAAATCAGATCTCTGTTGCGTCTTTCTTTTATTTTCAGCAGCCAGTTTTCCTGTCAGATGTTGCTGCGGTTCTTGGCTTGGTACTGGATAGAAAACTGTAAGGCTCAGGAACACCAAGCCAAGTTAATTTTTCTTGTTGATATCTTTTTGAATCCTTCCCACAGCTTTTTCCTTTTTCAGTTCACATCAGCCATAGGTGACACTCCTCCAAGATCAAAAATGGGACAGAAGGGGAAAATTTCTTCCTCTATTATGTTGCAATAGTTTGAAAAAATGCCAGCCATTCTGAACTCTACATTCATTTAGGGCTACATTTGCTGGAAGGGTTCGAGGTATGACAATTTATTTTTTCCACGTTTCAAGCTTGCTCCCTGTGGTTGATTAAAAATGTCCTATGGAGGAAGTTAAGGGAAGTATAAAAACAGTCTTATCTCTCCAGATATATTATTCCTGGATGTCCAAGGAATTTCCACTGATTCTAAAATAAATGAGTACTCTTGTTGCTGACTCTTTAATCTTGCCTGAAAAGGCATCACATATAGAGCCCGCCATTCAATTAGTTTCCGTCGATTGCTGATAATTTACACAGAATAAGAAGGCAAATGTTCCATGTAGCTATAATTAATCTGGAGAAAGAAACTCACCTAAAAGAAAAACGTTTTCATACTCATTAATTATGTTACTATTTTATAAAGTAACTGGAACAACCGAACCGACCATCTGCTACAACGAGGAAGAAAACACCAAATGGAAAAATATTTCTATGGGAGTAATAATTGAGAAACAGATGTGCTGATTTATACTCACAATCAAGGTGAAGATGAATTGAGAATTCAACACACATAGCAACTAACAACTGTTCCTACAGACAATTGCATTTAGACAAACCACTCAGATTTTCACCATAATTCTTACCAAACAGTATCATATAAAGAGACTTCTGAATCCACTATTCACGCCATTTTATGACTGAGATGAAATGACTTGATTTTTCATTGACTTAATTTTTTAGTTTCATGGATTGCTGGTGGTAGCCAAATGTTTTGTTTACAGGGTCTTCAAGTTACCTTAACTCAGACTGACAGAGAAATTTTTTGTGATGCTGAATTTCTGAATCAGAATATTTGCATTAAACAATATGCAAAAGAAATTGAGTTTCTTTTCCATAGCTCTATAGGAAAATATTAATTTCCTTACAAGTTATTCAGAAGTACTATTTACAGAACCAAACTTGGGAAATCATAACAAGTTTCATTCATCAACCATTATTTCTCCATACAGATGGAAGTTCACACTTGCCAACTTAGGGGGAAAACGATCTATAGTTTGCTGCTGTCACATAATATTCTGTTGTTATGGTCTGAGAAACACTGTATCAAAAAAGTAAGATAAATAACCTTCTAATATGCAGGAAAGGAATAGTTGTAAGTATAATTTAATCACTTTGTTTTTGCAATTATATGATGTGATTGATGTGGAACAAGAGTGAATTTAATCATTGAGAAAGTCTTATTATGTTGTTGCGTAAGCATAACATTGTGGTAATTTACATATCATTTTTTGTACTTTTTTGTAACAAACTATTTTCTTTTAAATTCTTTGATAGGTCTTCCTACTTGCCTTTTGTGTACATGCCTAGGGACCACAGTCTACTGTGACGACCGTGAGCTTGATGCTGTTCCACCCTTGCCTAAGAAAACCACATATTTCTACTCACGCTACAACCGAATCAGGAAGATCAACAAAAATGACTTCATCAACTTAAGTATGGATAGCAGTATTTTTGCAATTAAGTCGATTTTTATTATTTCTGGCTCATACTAATCTAAGACATCGTTATTAATTTTATGTAATATTTGATCACAGTGGGATTATATACATAAATGCACATATGGCAAAGTGGTTTCCTACTTTTGAACATAAAGATCAATACTTTAAATAGATTTTCTGTCTAATTCCTTAATTATTAGAAGGAACAACATTCATGTGTCTTTTGCTATTACTTGTAATCATCTTTAGACAGGTAGGAAAAATCTCAAACCTCATGGAACATTTGTAGGATATTAGAAAGCACTGTTTTCCTAAATAAGTCAGGTTCTCAGGTAGATATATTTTCAAATATTTGCAAAGAATTTGTGCAAAAGGAATTTTACCTTTAAATTTTACCTTTAAATTCATTGGTTTCCTACAAAATTATCTGGGAAAATCTTCAATAAATTAAAACTGCCAATCCAAAACCATTTGTGACATAAAACTGACCAAAACTGGTGATTTGGGAAGATTGTATTTTTGCATTTCCTACTTATTATTCTAAAGTTGCCTAACTTTTCAAGAAGCATTAAGACCATCTTA
The DNA here is from genome assembly GCF_032191515.1 of Phaenicophaeus curvirostris. NCBI lineage: Eukaryota > Metazoa > Chordata > Aves > Cuculiformes > Cuculidae > Phaenicophaeus > Phaenicophaeus curvirostris. Next base: position 56,313,819 of record NC_091392.1, on the reverse strand, counting down.
CCTGACTGAATATCAAGACAAATCTTTTGGGTTTGGTTTAGACCAAACTTTGTATAACTTATGACTATTGACTTCATGATAAGAAACACAGAAAAGAAAAAAAAGTTGCTACAAGAATTTAGGGAAAGGCAAAGATAATTTTATGAAAGAAAGCGATAAAGGTTTGGCTTGCTCAAATATAGATGAAGGTTGGGAAGAAAAAACATTGGCGTACATAAGAAAACTAAAGGAAACAAATATCAAAAGAGAGAACATTTATCTAGGGCAAAATATGCTGCTCACGTAAGAATAAAATAATAAAATAAAACAACCGTGAACAATATTTTAGGCGTAAAATAGAAGTAAGCTACAGAGTAATACATTTTAAATTAATGCATATCATTGCCCTGTTACTTAAACATTGTTGTCTTTTGCAAAAAATAGGTTTCATCTTCTTTTTTTGACTAAAAATATGAGTGTATTTTACAAGAAAAAGTCAATATATCAAATTGCAATTGCAAATATAGGAAAATATCAAAAAAACAAAGAAACGTGGAACAAGGTGGAAGAAAATATGTTTATTTCCTTTTAATTCTTTTTTTCCAAAAGATACCCATTTAAAAGTCTCCCAGAACACACAGAAATTTGAGAACAATTAATTTTAAATTATTTCACTAAAATATGCATGAAGAATGACACACGCAATTCTTAACAAGATTAGAAGGAGATGTTGGTATCTTTCCGCAGGATAACTGTTCAAATACAGATCATTGCATTATTTACAGAGACAGCATTGTTACATAGTGGGTCAGGAATGGATCTAATTCAAGGTACTTCACTTGTAATTTAAATAACCTATTTGTCTTTTTTTAAACTTTCAAGAAATACATTCTTACATGCTTATTGTATCTTATTTCCCTGCCAGACAATTTAAAGTGTATTGATTTGACTGCAAACTTTATATCGGAGATCCATGAAGATGCCTTCTGGAGATTGCCCCAACTCGAGGAGCTGGTGCTCCGTGACAATAGGATAAGGCGACTCCCTGAGTTGCCATCTACCTTAACATTCATTGATGTTAGTAAGAACAGGCTTGGTCGCAAAGGAATACGTAATGAGGCATTTAAAGTAAGTCTGGATTTGATGATAAAATCTTTTCTTCCTCTCTCCAAAGGACATGATCACAATAACTGCCTAAATGTCCCTCTACAGTAGTGAAATTGTTAATATTATAGGCACTGTGACTGCGCTGGCTGCTAGGCAGTCTATACAGATGGAGTGAGATAATGAGCACTATCAGCTAGACCTCAGAATACTTCTTATTCTTTTTTTACAAAGATCCACACAAGCCATTCAATGGCAGAGTATGTTTGTATCTATGAAACCACTACCCACATGACTAGCAGGATTCCAGAAGGCTGTTTGATGTTCATTTACGAGTAGGCAAGAGGGAGGTGGAAAGCTAAGGAGGCCACTGCTTCAAATTTGCTCGGGAAATTGACAGAGTATTCATTAGATGCATATAGTTTCTTTCCACCTTGAAAAGCAGTGAAATTGTAACTTCTGATTAATCGTTCTCCATTGAGAATTTTGGTGGGGAGAAGAAGCCATTTATTTCTCCTAATTGCATGCAAAATCATAAGTCATTATAGAATATAGGCTAGCTTCATATGTTAGACCTGGCTTACGCGCACTATTCAATTGTATTTAAGAAGGTAGATGTAACCAGCCATCTCTATATTCCTTCAGCTTCTTGTTGAAGCAACCAACAGCATTTGCAGAATCAGATATTTTCTCCTAGCCCAATGCATGGCAGGTGTTGGGAAGAGGAATGATGGGCAAAAATCTGTCCCCCCCAGTGTATTCACTGGCCTAGCACCCTTTTATTCTACACTATCCTGATTTTAGCCATGAGGGATTCTCGGCCTTTATCTTCCATATTTGCCAAGAACCTTTGTCCTAGTATCTCTGAGTTCTTTCAGTTGGAGTTAAACTAGGACACTGCACTCTAAGAATTCATTAGGTACCATGATAATTTTCGTGTGTAAAAAGGGGGCAAAATGAGAATATTCTACCGAGCCTTATTGACGTAGCCAAGTTCATACCTTACTATTGTTATAATTACTGGATGAAGCTGCTTCTTCAAGCAGCTCCCTGAGTCAAGGGAGAAGATTATTTACCTTTTCAAATGGAATGTGAAAATTATTTTTAGCTCAAGCATTTCTTATGCAGTTATAATTTACTTCAATGCTTCTGTAAAACTGAGTAAGCTTGTCACAAAAGCAAGAAATCAGACAGAACAGGAAGTCTTTCTGCACAATAACTGGATAAAGCTGTATTTTCACTTTAGAACATCATCATTAAAATTGCATCTCTAATTATTAAGTATATAAGTATTTCAATTTTTTTTCCCTTGTTATAATACAAACAATTAATCTTTAACAGTAACAGTTCTTAGCCTGTGCAAATGACAGTTCATGACTGTCTGAATTTCTGCTTTTTCAACTGTGCCATGCTGTATCCAGCTGAGCTCACTGCAGTGAGACATTTTTAATTTACTGGCTTGATATTTTTAAAAATTTCTGCCATTTTCCCTTCTTTCCTTCATCTTCTAGGACCTGCATGAACTGCAGCGTCTTTACATCACTGACAATAACCTGGATCACATTCCACTGCCGCTCCCTGAAAGCCTCCAAGTTCTTCATCTCCAGGTAGGCTACAAAAGCAATGGCTCTATAGATCATGTACAAATAGTAAGAAAAGCTGGAAAGGATAACTATTGTCTTGTTTTCTTCTATTTATCTAAATGCATACTTAATTAACTAAACAAAATCTTGGAAACATACAGTTAACTACTGAATGCAGTATTTGAAAGAAGTAAAATCAGTTCAGCTAAGCATTAATTATTAGAATTTGTAACACAATATTTTTCAAACATAAAATTCTAGATTTATTCATATAGATTAAAGTTAAGTTCACAGTTCTTAAGAACAACATCAACCTAAGAGATTTCAAAGACAGAAATCCCTCACACTGCTCATACAAATCTTTCAGGAGGAATTCTTATAGATACCAAAAGAAAGTTACTTTATAAATTGGTTGTATCTGTACCAGTGAACTTCGGTCCTTTAATAAATGTCATTCCCTGCTGGTAACATTTTTTCAGCTAAACTTTTCCATTTGACTGTGTTGGAGCACCCCATCCATCATCATTACTATTTTTTGTATTTGCTTTTACCTGTGTCTGACTTCTTCATTTTAACCTTTTCCATCCCTGCTTCTTTCCCTTTATTGGCTCTTGTACCAATGCCCAGTTTTGACCATCAAAAGGCGTTTTTATTTATTACAAAATACAATAAAAAGCTTTGAATAAATGTCCTGGTGTACTGTACATAATTTGACTTCTATCCTTCAATAAATGGATCTGTAGAAATATTCTGCCTGCTAGCTGACTGCTTTTCTCACCTGCCCATAGCTGTAAATTAAATATTCAGTGCTATGTGCTACAGGCCAAAGCTAGAGAGATGGATTTTTTCCAACACCAATTTCTGATAGTAAAGGAATGATGGAGGAAAGATTTTTTAGACAGCCTTCATTTTAGGAGATGACATTTTTAGTCTCAATTTCAGACAATATTGTATTCTAGCAATTCATTGCTGAAAATGGTTTACTTCAAGAAAAAAAAGCTCAGTAAAGATAAGGTATATAAGAGGAATTTACATCAAAGGAATAAAACCCAAAGCATTCATTTTTTCCAGTATATATACTGACAGAGGTTAAGGTAATGTGAAAGGGTCTGGGGAAAAGAAATCCATCACAGTTCAAATTACAGATCTGTGCTTTTGCAGGCTGAGGCATATCGAGCTGTCAGGATGATAATTATGATTCTGTGGTTTTTGAACTGGCCTAAGCTGGTTCCAGTTTCTGTAAATAAGGCTCTTCGATATGATCCAAGAAATGGAAACTCTCTGTACTTCTACCAGAACCCTCCTGAAAGACCTGTCTCCATTATTTGAGTTACTTGGCCTCGAAGCTTTGCACTGGCCAATAAATTTTCCACTGCTTGGGATATTTCTCTGTTAATGACTTACAACCACAGTTTGGGCCCTTGGGTTAGAACAAGTGTCTCACTAGGTGCTGAAAATATATCCGTAAATTATTCTTCAAAGAGAACACTCTTCTGATAGCTTTTGTGGTTTTTTTTTTAGAACAACAACATTCAAGAGATGCATGAAGACACTTTCTGCAGAATGAAAGATTTTAATTATGTACGTAGGGCTCTTGAAGACATCAGACTGGATGGTAATCCCATCAACTTGAGCAAAACACCTTATGCATACATGTGTCTACCGCGTTTGCCAGTTGGTAACCTCATGTAAGCTTTGATAAAAGCCAAAACAGTCATAAACTATGGAAACCTTAAAGACAAATTATTAACTCACTGCTACACTAAGCAAAATGCATTTTTTCAAATCTCATTAGCTTGGGAGATATTTCTATTAATAATAAAATTGATTACTGAGATAGAAAGAATAATATGAAAAGCTAAAGGACAATTCCATTATCTACCCAACTGTAAGTTGTATACCAATATCAAGAAAAATATTTTACTAGAAAAGCTGTACTGAAGGCAATGAAAGATCAATGTAAATGCAAAATTTTTTTATGAATTATTCAGATCTAATGTATGAATTCTAGAGTTAAATACTTTTATATGTTAAAATCTATTGTAACAATGAAAATAAAACAAACAAATAAAACCAAAATATGTGTCCACAATTGAATATGTCTCCACTGTTCATTTAATTTAAGACTTTTACATCCATTTAACATCCATTTTTCTAACTTTCCTTAAATATTCCTTTGTTTTCTTTGATAAACAGAATCTTTCCATGAATCAATAATGAAATATAGAGAATAAATTTATATCAAATTACTCTCCAGAAGTACATAAAATATTTATTTATACCTCTGCAGTCTTTGTAATGCTGGTAAGGCCCAAAACTGTTTTCTGTATCTTTGATAAACTTCCTTTCTAGGTTATCTGGCTAGTAAAATTCTCATGTAAAATAGCCTAACTGAGAAATTGTCACAGATTAACCTGGCAGCCAGCAAGAAAAAACTACAAAGCCATTCACTAATCCCCCCCTCTTTTAAGTGGTGGGAAAAGTAAAAAAAAACAAAAACCCAAAACAGCCAACCTCTACTAGCTATAGTCTTTGTTTCAGGTGTAAAACCTGAACCTATTGAACTGTGTTTAGTGGTCAAAGGAATGATGTGCAATACATCCTTAAATACATAAAATAGACAGTGCTTTGTTCTGCAGCCATTTTGCTGTGCCTTTGGGACTCAGCTTCCCTATTCAGTCAATATGTACATAATCAGTTTTATATACGTTCTGTCAATCAAGTGAAAATTAATATTGAGAATGAAAAACATTTCTTGTTCTGTTAAGGTGTTGTTTTCTTTGAAATATCTGTCTCTGTTGGTGTGTTACACTGATAGTAGACACTGTCTCCAGAAGGTTACGATCTCTTAGAGTACAAATGTGTTACTTTCAAAATACTAGTCAGAGTTTGCATCCACCATCACTTTCTGTGCATCCATATTTGTTAGGCACGTGCCTATGATCAGAGACAAGCTTTAGGCAAGCTTAGGGGGACATTTTGAAAAATAATCATGATTCTGTGTTGGGTTTCAATGTCTATGTGCTGATGTCACTGATATAGAGACAGGTTCAACATTGCCTAACCTACAGCCTGCAATATTAACAAATCTTTTGGTGTTCTCACAGATGAGGTCAACGTCATGCAGGCAAGCGTCCTAATATCACAGCGCAAATTTATCTCCAAAGACATCCAAAGACAGCTAGCTAGTCAAGTTTATGTAGTTAATATAGGTGCAAACATAGCCTTGCACTCCAGTTTAAGTCAAGGGTTTTTCCAGCTCCTAGCAGGTAAGCAGAAGTTCTCAGAACAGGCTGCAATCATGTAGTGAGCCCAGCATTGTCACAGGATGAGGATAAGGCTGATGTTCGTGGTGCCTTCTTTACCTCAGTCTTTAAGAGTAGGGTAAGATGTTCTCTGGGGACTCAGCCTCAGAACTATGCTCCCATGATCCATGAGGAAATGGTTAAAGAACTGTTTTGTCAGTTAGGCATTCATAAGTGTATAGGGCCAGATTAAATCAAGTTGAGATTATTAAGGGAGCTGACAGAGGTGCTTGCCAAACCCCTTTCCATCACCTATCAGCAGTTCTGGCTGACTGGGGAACTTCCACTTAACCGGAGGCTGGCTGATGTTACGTCTGTTTACAAGAAGGGCCAGAGGGAAGATCCAGGAAACTATGGTCCTGTCAGTCTGACCTCAATGCCGCAGAAGATCATGGATTATGTCAACTTGGGTGTTATCACACGACACACGCAAGACAACTGGGCGATCATGCCCAGTCAGCATGGGTTTATGAAAGGCAGGTCCTGCCAAACTAACCTGATTGCTTTCTGTGACAAGGTGACCCACTTACTGGATGAGGGAAAGGCTGTGGTTGTAGCATACTTGGACTTCAGTAAAGCCTTTGACATCACTTTTTTAGCAAAATATAGATAAACCCAGAACAGCTAAGAGCCTTGAAAAAACTATGTAGTGGGGAAATAATAACATTAGAAACTGAGCCCAGTGCTGTGCTTGTACTATAAATCTCTGACTCCTATTGAAAACAAACAAATCCATTGGTAAGGACAATATACTGATGCAAGTTCACAAGTCTAAGTGTTCTCTATATACATTCTTAATTCTATTCAAAGTACATATAGAATATCAGTTGTGTTCCCCTTTATATTGTTAGTGGATGTTAATGCTATGTTCTTCCTACTTCAAAAAATAGTTTAAAGGTTAGAACTAGCAATGCCAAGGTTACGTGTTTAAGTAATATATGAGTCAATCTGCTGCTCCTTTCCACCGCTCATATCTGGACATGTACTAAAGTCAAGGAAGTGGATTGGACCTTGTCTCTTCAGCGGTTAGTTCTGGAAGTCCCCCTCTACTAGGAAGTCTGTGCTCTTAGAAAAGCTCCGCTAGCAAATCACAAAAATCTGTTAGCAAAAGTAAAACAAGTACTGATTTCAAAAGAAAAAGATTGCTGTTACATTTTATAGACAGCTTAGTGCAGCAGCTATGTGTTTGACATCTTTTGATGACATCTGCTGGGACTGTAGCAGAAAGAATGAATAAGTTGTAAATCATTTCTTGGCCTGAGGGTCTGAACTGCACTGGGAGGACATCAGATGTCTGAAACAATGTAGATATGCTACCCTGTGCTCCTCTTAGTAAATCCTGTTAAACTGGGCTTTTTTTGCAGAAATGTAGCTATTTCTGCTACTAGATTTTGGCACTGGGAGGATACAGGCTTCTCTCAATAGCACAATCCAGGGATCAGTTCAAACGTGCCTTCAGCCACTGGACCAATTTGAATCAGCTAGACAGATCCATATGAATCTTACTCTTTTGACAATGTGTAATTACTTTAATTTACAGGGAGTTGATGCTAAATGTCTAGTTTGTATTAAAGAGCTCATCTAAAGGAAATCCACGAAGACACATCCTGCAGAAAGATTGAAGCTGTCAGTGTTCAACAAGAAGATAAATAATGACATCAAATCCAACCAAAAGTGATCATTGTGAGAATTACACTGCTTTTACATGTCTAAAAGACATATTGAAAATGAAATGATGATGCATTTTTCAAAAAGTTTATTTGCTTAGTCATTATGTCTTACCAGCAAGCATCTTTGATATATCACTCAGAATTGATCACAGATGTTGGATTATTGTTAGCTGATAAAGAAATCTTTCTTTTGATGTGGGAAGATCCCAGAAGTGCTACAATCTGAGCAGGAAGTAAAGAATTGCTACAGAACCTTCTCCAGTTAACACGATAAGCCAGAGAAAGCTTTCCAAACAGTCACTCTGATTAATAACATCATTAGACTGACACTTTGTACATCGTGTTTGAGATAATAAACTGTAAACTGTATCTGGAATAACAGGCAGGGACACTTTAATTAAGGCCATCTTGATTAAGCAAAACTGTGAACCTTTCTGTTTATTTTTTGGATGGTTGGTTGGGTTGGAGTTTCTGTTATTATTTTGGTTTTGGTTTTGGTTTTGTTTGTTTTCTTTTTTTTTTTTTAATTACCGTGCAGCTGAGCTCAGTAACTACCCCTAGAAAAAAAAGATATTTTATGAAGGCACATGATTAAACATTTTGTGGACAACTACTGCCATCGTGTGTTGATAGATAGCAACAGTTGATACCGTATCAAAGCCAAACATCAAGGGTAGAGGTGACTGTTTCAGTTTGGTAAATTTAATCCTATGCACATTTTTTCCTTTCATCATTAATGAAAGCTGAAGGAATGGGAAACTCAGGAGCAAAACAAATGAACATTGAGCAGATTTATTTTTGTTTTGCTGGTTGCTTTTTTTTTCTGTTTTAAATCAGCCAAGAATATAAAAAAGGGGAAAGAATTTATTTTTTTTATGGAAAATTTTAAAGATTTTATTTACAAATATATTTTTATTATTTTCTATTTAAATAAACAGACTCAAAATTCCATCATAATAATTTATGTCTTGGGGCATAATACTACACAAATCATTAAGTGTGAAAATTCGGAATCCTCAGCAAAAGACAGCAACAGATTCTGGTCTAAATGTGTATTTGCACCATTTACTAATAAACCACAAGCCTGACAGTGTCAGTGGGTGAAGAGGGAGACTAAACTAATAAATCCTCACTTCTTCCTAGCTACAGAAGCCTTATGAACTTCCACAGAGACAAACACAAAAAACTTCCACTCTTATATTTTTATGGTCAGAATGAAGACACATTACTTGTTTTTCAATGATAAAGTGTATTTTATAAGACCTGTCTTCAGCCTAGATGTCTTTAATAAAGCTTTTTCTCTTACCATAGCAGACAAATCTATTTATTTACCCTGTACCCCAGGAAGCCAACAGAAGAGATGCTACAAATAGCACCTGGTGTGATGCAAATCTAGTATGTGTAGAAAAAGAATCTTGAGATAGGCCTGCTATCCATCTTGCTACGTTTCACAATAAAAAGACACGAATTAATTTCAACCAGTAATGCAAAGGACTGGATGCAGGATTTTGAGTCAGGACAGTGAGAAAGGTTTTCAAGCAGTGCTGATATTGTGCATGAGCTTCTGAAATATATTTAGTCCCTCTGCAGCTTTCTCTGGCACGCGGCCAGAATAACATTCAGTCACATCATAGAATCATAGAATAACCAGGTTGGAAGAGACCCACCGGATCATCAAGTCCAACCATTCCTATCAAACACTAAACCATTCCCCTTAGCACCTCGTCCACCCGTGCCTTAAACACCTCCAGGGAAGGCGAGTCAACCACCTCCCTGGGCAGCCTGTTCCAGTGCCCAATGACCCTTTCCGTGAAGAATTTTTTCCCAATGTCCAGCCTAAATCTCCCCTGGCAGAGCTTGAGGCCATTCCCTCTTGTCCTGTCCCCTGTCACTTGGGAGAAAAGGCCATCACCCTCCTCTCTACAACCTCCTTTAAGGTCGTTGTAGAGAGCAATGAGGTCTCCCCTCAGCTTCCTCTTCTCTAGGCTAAACAACCCCAGCTTTTACAAGGCGCTTTGAGATAAGCAAAAATTAGGACTAACTAACATTAAAGCTAGGCCTGGTATAGATGCACCCTGTCTGCCCAGCTGACTGACGCTGAGGTCATAAAGACTAGTGGCTAGTCACACCCATCATGATGATGTCACAACCTTGCCCCCCTGGTTCTGTCAGACGGGGTGGCAAGGCAAAGTGTCAGTTTGAGTCTGGCCAAGTCAGGTGAAGACCCTCTGCAGGAGAACAGGGTATCAACATGAACCGGTAAGTTACAAGGCTCTGCTCTATGTCTCCAGCTAAACATCCCCCACCGGGACAGGGATGGTGCTCTTGCTGCAGAGAAACCACAACAGGGAAGGAGACCAATCCTGGCACAGCCCACTCAGCCATGCCACACTGCCAGCCATGGTCAATCCTGGGCAGCAGGACGAGGCACAGTAAGGTGAGAGCAGTGACAACAGGCAAGGAGGGCAGCAGCAGGTGTAGGTGGATGATGTACACTGCTCGCTCTAATGACACAACAGGGCTGTCAGGGCAGAAGACAATAGCAGCAAAGGCAGAACAGAGGAAATGGTATTTTCACAGGCACATCTATTTAGAGCAACAGGAGAGAGAGAGAGACCTTGTGGAGCAGGACTTTCGTGCATCTACATCCAACAGCTCCAGATGGGGTGACCAGCACTGGCCTCCTGTTCATGGACCACAGCATAAGCTGCCTGGGAAGGAACAGTGGCAGAGACACAAAAGGAGGAGGAATCGACGAAGAAAACAAGGCACTAAGCATCTCAGCCAAGATCAGGCAGCTGGCAGTGAGGAAAAACGGTTCTGGAATGTGAAGAAGCACTGTTGGGCCACAGTCTTGCACATACCAGCAGCAACACTGCGAGAGGCAAGCGAGCGCCTCCGTCCCATGAACATGGCAGGGTATTGCCTGCCAGGGATGAATGCGCCCCACAACACCAATGAGTATCTCTTCAAAGAACATGAGAATGACTGGAAATACGTCAAGAAAGAGGAAGAAAAGATGTTTGGAGTAAACAGTAACAACAGCACTGCAGCTGCGGGCTCCCCTCTCATGGTCCCTCTCCTTTCCACACCCTGGAAGGATGAAGGTAAACCTGCAGAAGAGGAAAAGAAGGAGGGAACACAGCCTGCCTGGCAAGATTAGAAGTGTCAAGATGATATCTACTGTGAAACCTAAAGCAGAGTGACGGCACAAGGACAACATCTGACTTGCAAAATCATCAGCTATTAAGATTAAGCTCTTGATATTCAGCTCCCTGAATAAATACATATCTGCACTCTAACTCTGCTGCCTACTTCCTAGCAATTCACGTACACTGAGGTAGGGCTGTCAGCATAAGGATCAGAAAACCAAAAAGGTTAGCATTGCTTATGCAAAACTGGTCAAGGGATTTATCTTTTAGACATCCTGTGTTATCCCCTGGTACATATGTCCCATTCATGAAGGCTTTTAAGTACATTGCTATGTTCTACTTAGAACAGAAGTCCTTACCAGATGATTAGAACAGGAAAAAAAAAAAGAAAAAAAAAAAAAAGACATTAGAATGGAGGCTTTTTTTGGACATTAGAAAGGAGAAAGACTATTTGTTATACAAATATATCAGGAAAAAAAGAAGAAGAAAAAGTCACAACTGGAACACAACAGCTGGGAGGAAATATCGATCTACTTGAGAATGGGGAGGCTCTACAGAGGGATCTGAATAAGCTGAATCAATGGACTGCGACCAAAAGTATGAGGTCCAACAAGGCCAAGTACTGGGTCCTGCACTTAGGTCACAACCCCATGCAATGTTGCAGCCTTGGGGAAGAATGGCTGAAAGCTGCACAGTGGAGAAGGACCTGAGGGTGCTGGTTGACAGCTGCCTGAATGTGAGCCAACAGTGTGCCCAGGTGTCCAGGAAGGCAAATAGTATTCTGGCTTGTATCAGAAATAGTACGGCCAGCAGGAGTAGAGAAGTACTTGGCACTGGTAGGTCAGATCTTGAACACTGTGTTTAGTTTTGGGCCTCTCAGTACAAGAAGGACATTGAGGTCCTGAAGTGTATCCACAGAAGGGCAATGAAGCTGTTGGAAGGTCTGGAGAACAAGTCCTGTGAAGAATGGATGATGGAACTTGGGCTAGGTTAGTCTGGAGAAAAGGAGGCTGAGGAGAGACCTTACCACTCTCTACAACTACCTGAAAGGAGTTTGTAGCGAGGTGGGTGTTGGTCTTTTCTCCCAAGTAACTAGTGATAGGACGAGAAGAAATGGAGATTCAATTTAAGTATAAGGAAAATTTTCTTCATCAAAAGTGTTATTATGAACTGGAACAGCCTGCCCAGGGAAGTGGATATTTAAAACATGGGTAGGTGAGTTGCTCAGGGATACAGTTTAGTAGTGGATAGGTATGATTGGACTCAATGACTTCAAAGGTCTTTTCCAACTAAACGATCTATGACTCTGTGATTGATTCTAAGAAGGGAAAGAGGCTTGGTGATATGCCCTAGCTTCATTTTTTAAGATAACTGAAACTATAACCGTGGGAACCATCACAAATATATTATTATTTCCATCTGAAAGTGAAAGAATTTTATACATCTGCTAGACATCACAAGAGAAAAGCAGTAGTCAGAAACTCTTGGCTTAACAGGCTACTTAAGAGAATGAGGCTGGTGTTGGCCTAATGATTTAAAGAAGGAGAAGGAAAACTAGAGCCAGTGGGAAAGGCTGTGTTTCTAACCTTTATATTTTTGGGTAAAGATTGAATAAGTTGACATAAGCCTTTTCTAATTTTGGCCTAAGTTGAGACAAAGTCTAATAGTTATGGAAGTATTCTATTTTTCATGTTTCTAGTGAAAAAATCCACTAAAAACTCAGAAGTGAAATAAAATCAATATTAAATACAATTTTGCTATAGATGGCAGTATTCTTTCTGTGTAAAAATCCTATGCATAACTCCATAGTTGTACATGTAAATATATATATTTAAATTTCTTAAGTAACTTATGTAGAACAAAGTGGATGTGTGAATTTGTGGATCTATATCTTTTTTGAGTTCTTTTCTCTAACTAATTATATAAAAATCCCAAATACTCTTGCTGAAGTTCACCTTTAAATCTGATAATATTTTAATACTTTTTGCTCTTCCTCCTTTGTATTCTGCTTCACTGCTAGTTAACAGAAACCCTCTCAAAATATTGGAACTTGAACATTCAATAGTATGCAAATCTCTTATTTAGCAGAAATCCTTATTTTTAGCTCCTATATTTTCACATAGCCCATGAGATGATATCATGGACTATAATTTGATGGAATAGTGTAGAGAGAGAGGCAGTAAAGCATGAAGGAAAGGTTTGATACCCCATAAAATAACTAGCAGAAACTGCTACTTCATATTAGACTTCTCAAGTCCTTGCTTAATTGAAAATCATGCTAGTAAATTTATTCCTGAATCAGTGTAATTTTCAGGGCTTTATTGCCTGTATTAATGATTTAAAACTTTGCTTCATGAAGAAAACAATTTGAATAAGTGTAAGGTTTATAGCCTCATTATAGTATCCTCTTTTGGTATACTTACGATTTTGAAAGGCTCCAAAAGTTGATAAAACTTTTAGGCATATTAAAAAGGAATCTAAATAGATTGGAGCATTGGGCTATCATTAATGACAGGAAATTTAACAAGTTCAAGTGCTGGATTCTGCACCTAGGACAGAGTATAAATTAGGAGAAGAGTGACTGGAGAGCAGTCCTTCGGAAAGGGAGCTGGGGGTGCTGGTTGACAGCAGGCTGTGTTCCCTGGCATCCAAGACGGCAAACCGCATCCTGGGGTGCATCAAACAGTATAACTAGATGGTCAAAAGAGGTGATTATCCTGCTGTGTTCAGCACTGTTGCAGCCTCATCTTGAGCACTGTGTGCAGTTCTGGGCCCCACAATTTAAGAAAGATATGAAAGTAGTTAAATGAACCAAGAAGACAGCAAAAATTCTGGTGAAATGGATGGAAGGAATATCTTCTGAGTCATGGTTAAGGACTGTGTGTTTACCTCTTTTGAAGAAAAGAAGGCTGAGGGATGACCTCACTGCTATCTACAGCAATACTTTGGCGGACTAATTCATGGGGATTATGAGAATATTAGCAGGATACAATATTTCCACATCCATTTCTTAGGATGCCCTTGGAAAATTTTGTCCATCTAAGAAGGAACAAGCTGTACAGATCCATGACTTACAATGTTTTTAGTCAGAGGGTCAGGCAGGTTGTGACATTTGTCTATGACAAGTTTGAGATACCAGCACTATACCATTTCTCGTCTCATGGGATCAAAATCATGGCTTAAGTTATCTACTTATCTTTTAAAATCTTTCTGTATGTGAAAAATCTGGATGGAAATCCTTAAGTAGTCACGGATACTCTTTCTATATATGAAGAAACATCTTCTTTCCCTGCCCCTTTGGGTTTGACATTGCTTTCCTGAAAGAGTAGTGCCGGATTCCCAGGACTGATCCCCCTGCTCCCCATGGGCAGCGCTGCACGCCCGGGGGGAGGCGGTGGGGAAAGTGATTGCTCTTAATATATTCTCCCAGCTCCAGCAACACAGCCTTTCCCCCTGCCTCTTCCTTACAGCTCAGCTGCAGGCCTTTTCCTGCAGCGGCACAATTCTAGTGTATTCATAGAATCATAGAATCATTTGGGTTGAAGGATCCTTGAAGATTGTCTGGTTCCGAGCCCCTGCCCTGGGCAGGGACACCTCCCACCAGCCCAGGCTGCCCAAGGCCCCGTCCAACCTGGCCTTGAACACCTTCAGGGATGGGGCAGCCACAGCTTCCATGGGCAACCTGTGCCAGTGCCTCACCACTCTCACAGTGAAGAAATTCTTCCTTATGTCTAGTCTAAATCTGCCCCTCTGCAGTTTATACGCATTGCTCCTAGTCCTAACACTACAAGCCTTTGTAAACAGTCCCTCCTCAGCTTTCCTGCAGGCCCCCCTTCTCGTACTGGAAAGTATTCAGAAAGCTGCAAAATATGGGGATAGAGGCATTTCAGCATTGTTAATTTAAGAGGTATTTTTCAGTAGAGTATTTTTCTATTGCAGAAAAAGGTTTCATTTTTGTTTGTAGCTTTTTGTTAAACCCAAGCTTTGATTGCTTTCCTGAAAACCTTCTGTGTTCAGCAGAGATTTTAGTACCAAATGACAGCAGTCTGAAAGGACCACACTGCAACTTTCAGTTTCCTTAGCAAATGACAACTGGACACTAAGGCACTAAGTTGTTTTGGCCCCTGAGAGACATCTCTCTTAGGCCAAGTCCTAAATAGCTTCATAGTTCTAATCGTTTGATACTTAAGAGACAAAAATATTTCCAGAAAGCATGAATAATGTGCCTATAGCCCCAGAAAACCTGAGAGTTTGTCTCCACTCCAGTTCTGGCATGCTGAATGATTGTAAGCAGGTTGCAAAATTTTTTTGAGCTTTGATTTTTCTGCAGGTAAAATAATAGTCTTTTACTTGATATTGCTATCTATGACAGTGGGTTTAATCCATTCACAAACTGTTTAGAAAGCTCTGGATGCACACTTGCAAAAGAAATGTAAGTGTTTGTGTACCTTGTGTATCTACCCCAGATATTTTGGGGTGATTTTAGCTTTTACTAAGAAGTAAGAACTGAAAAAGAGGAGAAAAGCTGGTTTCAGTCCTGAGGAGGATTGAGGGTTGGGAGTGGGAGGAGGAAAATTTTAAGCCAGTAAAAATTCCTGGGAAGTGAAAAGCATCAGCTCTCTGAATCTCACTGCTGTGGGAGTAGTAGAAGCTTTCCATCTGCTCAGCTTTAGCATGCAAAGCCAGTCAGAGTCCAACAGAGCATTTTCCTGCTTGAAAGCACAGTTTATCAAAATTAAAACATAGTTTAGGGTCACACTGATGTTTTGTCATTGTTTAGAAAACAACAATGGTGACAGAGAGGAGAGTCTCCTGCAACCAAAAAAGGAACTTACTTTGGTTTTGTTTCCAGATAAGTTTTCGTTTCTGTTAATGTGAGTTTGGGGAAACTGAATTACCGATATATGGCAAGACTACAATCAAGTTGCATCATACATCCCAAAGGGTTGTTCAAGGCCATTATATTCCACTGCCATGTGTTCTAGATATATCACAGCGTACATAAAAACTGCTTATAGATGCTTGAGAGACTTTAAAAAAATCCACACACTGATTTCTCAATGTCATTGTCTCTACAGAATACAGTTTTGGAGCACAGAACGATACTGAATATGAAGTACAGTCAATATTTTATGTCCATAGTCTAAAAGAACCCATAGAGATATGTTTATAGAGCTGTCTATAGTTGATGCAATATCACAGAATCACTAGGCTGGAAAAGACCAACTGGATTATTGAGTCCAACCATTCCTAGCAATCACTAAACCATGCCCTTCAGCACCTTATCCACCCGTCTCTTAAACACCTCCAGGGAAGGTGACCCAACCACCTCCCTGGGCAGCCTGTTCCAGTGCCCAATGACCCTTTCCGTGAAAATTTTTTTCTGATGTCAAGCCTGAACCTCCCTTGGTGGAGCTTTAGACCATTCCCGCTTGTCCTGTTCCCTGCCACTTGGGAGAAGAGGCCAGCACCCTCCTCTCTACAACGTCGTTTCAGGTAGTTGTAGAGAGCAATGAGGTCTCCCCTCAGCCTCCTCTTCTCCAGGCTAGACAACCCCAGCTCTCTCAGCCGTTCCTCATAAGACTTGTTCTCCAGCCCCTTCACCAGCTTCGTTGCTCTTCTCTGGACTCACTCCAGAGCCTCAACATCCTTTTTGTGGTGAGGGGCCCAGAACTGAACACAGGATTCAAGGAGCGGTCTCACCAGTGCCGAGTACAGAGGGAGAATAACCTCCCTGGACCTGCCGATCACACCATTTCTGATACAAGTCAAGATGCCATTGGCCTTCTTGGCCACCTGGGCACACTGCTGGCTCATGTTCAGTCGGCTGTCAACCAACACACCCAGGTCCCTCTCCTCCAGGCAGATTTTTAGACAGACTTCTCCTAGTCTGTAGCACTGCATAGGGTTGTTGTGCCCCAAGTGCAGGACCCGGCATTTGGCCTTGTTAAACCTCATGCCATTGGACTCAGCCTGTTCAGATCCCTTTGCAGAGCCTCCCTACCCTCCAGCAGATCGACACTTCCACCCAGCTTATTGTCGTCCGCAAGCTTTCTAAGGGTGCACTCAATGCCTTCATCCAGGTCATTGATAAAGACATTGAACAGGGCTGGAACCAGCACTGAGCCCTGGGGAACCCCACTTGTCACTGGCCTCCAACTGGATTTAACACCATTTACCACCACTCTCTGGGCCCGGCCATCCAACCAGTTTTCCACCCAGGATAGTGTGCGCCTGTCCAGGCCAGAGGCTGACAGTTTCTGAAGCAGAATGCTGTGAGAAACTGTGTCAAAGGCTTTACTGAAGTCCAGGGTGACCACATCCACAGCCTTTCCCTCATCCAGCAGCCGAGTCACTTGGTCATAGAAGGCGATCAGGTTTGTTTGGCAAGACCTGCCTTTTGTGAACCCGTGTTGACTGGGCCTGATCACCCGGTTCTCTGTCATGTCACTGAATATGCCACTGAATTTGGCAGAGGTGCACAGAAAGGAAGTGTTACCCTTCTAGAACAGAACCTTCTCTCTTTTAGGTTCGGCAAAACACAGGCTAGGATTGTCCCTGCTATTAAACGTACAAGAAAACCTACTTATAATCAGTTGTCTGAGGAGACAGAAATACATTGAAATATAACTAAATTCCAGAAAAAGGGCATTCTTGGCCAGAAATCTTGCAAGGTTATGGAAAGTTCGTGAGGACTTCATGCACTGACAGAGTAAATGTTCTCCTTAGAAATCTTTATCTTCAAAATTTTGCTTCTTTTGTGGGTGATCAAGCTCATGCAGACATTTTAAAGGCTAGCAAATTGTCCACTTTGCTGTATATTAACAGCAGAATGGAAGGTGCAACAAAATTTTTCTCCTACTACTATTTTAGGGACTCCACTGGGAGGCTCTCTAACTGCCTGGGGAAGTAAACTGCCTCACTATGTTTTACCTTCTCTCCCTGCCGCCATCACCCGGCCCATGATAGCAGGTAGCCAAGAAGTTTGTTAGATAAATTGCAATAACCCAAAGCATGTCAGGTTTAATTCTCAGGTCCTATAGCTTCATACAGGACATGCCTCTCATCCACATAGTTTAAAATCTAGGGAGATTTATCTTGAACTTGTTTTCACTAACTTTCTCTGCAGCCTTGCCTAATTATCAGAGAGACATCTTGCCTCTAGAGAGAAAGTAATTTTATATGTTTTTCTAGTTCTACAGTAGCTGAGTCATAATACATGGTTTATGAAATTACATCTTTTCTTTGGTGATGGGCGATAAGATAGAGGGAGCTGCATGAATTAGTGTATACGTAGGAGAGATTCAGAGAAGAGATGGATTTTAACAGGGTAAAGTCTATTTTTTATCCTTAGAAGTATCTCTAGTGTAGAAATGAAGACTAAAAAACCCACTGGCAAACAAATGGTTTTGGCAGAACATTTCTCTTGAAAACATACTGCAGTGTGAAGTGACTCTAAAAAAATCCCTCA
Organism: Phaenicophaeus curvirostris; assembly: GCF_032191515.1. Taxonomy (NCBI): domain Eukaryota; kingdom Metazoa; phylum Chordata; class Aves; order Cuculiformes; family Cuculidae; genus Phaenicophaeus; species Phaenicophaeus curvirostris. Next base: position 56,295,555 of record NC_091392.1, on the reverse strand, counting down.
GATAATATATTAAAATAATACAGTTGAAAGTACTTCCTGTGAATTTTTACATTTCAAAGTATGTACGTAGTTAAATCATGCTTTAAAAAACAGAACTTCTCTAGGAGAAGATGGATAAGTAGAACAGGCATGCCCAGAAATTATGTAACTGCTGTAAAGTACTGAAAAATTAATTTCATGAGGAAAGTATTTTATTTTTTTTAGCATTTAATGCTTTAAATAAGTACCTACGGTGATTAAAATAGCTATCCTGGCCAGAGAAGCATCCAATTTTTAGATTAATTGACTATAAATGTCTTAATTATTTAAAAATACTTTACAGTTAAAATTCATTCATTCAGTGTTCAGTATAAGAGTTTTGGAGGAAGGTATATGTCTGTTTGGATTACCACATCAACAAGAATAACTGTTTTTCAAAATTAAGATTATGTTATGGATAACTTTTTACCTTAAGAGGAATAATAATAATAATAATAATAATAATGTGTTTAAAAATAATAAAAATAGAAAGAAAGATACCAAATAAGTTGAGCAGCCTTGTAGCATGTCTGAATAAAGTTAAGTGCTTCGGAGAAGGAATTAAAAAAGCAATCAAACAAAAAGCACAACTGCAGAAAGCCCTGTGACTGGAGGGCCTTCTAATGTGGCACATGTTCCTACCAGTCAGCATTTCGTTTGAAAGGCTGGAACACCCTTGTTCGCTCTTTAGTGACAGATTAAGCACAGATGGCAATTCAACAGTCTTGTCTGCATTTATTGGCCCAGAGAACACGACCTGCATCTGTTTTAAGCACCAGACTAGTGTGTTTGCTCAAGACAGCAGCAGGCATTGAGGAGTAATCCTTGGATTCACATGAGAGCCTCTTCTCTTGCCTCTGAGACCTTTTCAACATGGACAAGCAGGTGTTCGTATGTGCTTGTACTAGGATGAAAGATGGCTTTCTGGAACACTGCTGAAAATTCTATTTTGACAGATTTTTGTGGAGAATGCGAAAATAAGCACATTATGTTTCAGAGAAAGGTTAATGGAGTGCTATGCCACAAAAGTTTTGTTCTTAATATGCTAAGGCAGCAGGCCATGATTCAAATGTGCATTTAAAATAAAAATCAAAATATTTGTCAAAAGTCTTAGAGTATTTACTATATAGATGGATAACATTTTCTAAAGACCAAGATGTTTTGTAAAGTAAATGCAAATCTACATATGGCTGGTTTGTCGTCTGCATTCCTACCTGTGAAAAAATTCTGAAAACAGCATTTGCCTTCAGGGTAAAACTCAAAGATGTACTATACTACTAGAAATTATGACAATATCTATAATGACCTTGAGATAAGAAGAGGCAGACCAAAACCTGGTACATCCCCAAACGTAGCTCCACACCTCCATATTGATCTCATTGTTCTTTGCTGCTGAAGTTAGGCTGTTCCAAAATCCAAACTGTGTTTTGAAAAGAGCCTTAGAAAAATGCTACCCACTTTCACCCCTGAAAATTTCCTATTGTACTCAGCTCTGGGCATATCACTTTGAGGGCAGATGGTTAGAGACCTGGCCAACTCATGCTAGGACCCATGTTGCTGCACTTGTGAACATGATGTCATACGTACAGTAAAGCTGGAAGTGTTGTGTAGATGTGCCAGGTATTCTTATAATCACACCTCCATGTACTCCTGAGAGTATGCCTCACAAACTATTCTGCACTAGAGGCAAATGTTGAATGTCTTCGAAAGTATCAGATATTCTCAAATTGTGCATTTTAGTGTTAACAAGAATTCTTGATTTCTTGTTTTTTAAAAAAAAAGCCAAACCAAAAACCCTAGAAAATTTATTTGTGGTATACATTTCTCTGCAATTATGGATAAAACTTAGCATGTAACTTGTCCTTTGTTCACAAAACTGGTAAGATGTAATTATAGAAAGAATTATGAGGCACTGTGTCAGAGATTTCAGAAAAAGCTGAGACACTAATGGGTAAACTTGGCACCATCTTTTTTAAAACCTAAATGAAATCTTCACCTGTTGCATAGCATTGAAACAATTACTATTTCAAAAAAATAGTGTCACAAGGTACTTGTTCCCCAAATCAGTTTTATTCATCCTTTTTTCCACAGTGACAATATTGTATCAGAGCAGGATATGATTGTGGAATGTAAATTTTAGGCTATTATGACAGAGAGGCTGAAGATCACATCATGGAAATAAGGAACAACTACATATAATGCAGAGACGATTATAATTTATAGGCATTTCATAGCTCTCAGACAATTCAGTTAACATCACCTGCAATTCAACTGTTAATTTTAGTACCAATATAACTTCACTTTTTAAAATCAGATCACAATACTTTTGAAACTCACAAACAGAAATAACCTGAAGTTCAGTTTTAAGTGACCCATAGTTTAGCAGAGTTTTGCAGTCCTTCCAGCCCTTTTTACAATGTTTTTTCACTACTGATTTAGAAGAGAACAGAATATAAATTCTACAATTTTAATAACTAAGAATAGGATGATTAGGAGGTAAAATATTAAATAATTTATTAATACAAAACTCCTAAAGCATGTCCTCACAGTCTAATGAGTGTCTCAGCACACAATATTCCTAAAAATGATATAAATATTTTTTTAAAGTTCCAGCAATAAAACCTTATCATTTCATGAAAAATCAATGTTTTTTTCCAAAGATGGTAGCTGAACCAGGTGAAAAAAAAAATAAAACTATCTGTCTATAAATTTAAGATTGCATCATTAAATAAACAACTTATTTTAAAATAAATTAAAGTAATAGTTGCTGAAAGTTTGCATGAACTCTGTCTTAATGATAATCAGGGGCTTAAAAATGAATGAAGCAATCTTAGCCTAATAAATATCATTGCTTGTAGCAGTTGGAACATGTGCATAGATTTTTAATTTTTTTTATCTAATGGGAAAAATAAAGACCTTGTGGGGGCATATGCCAACATTTTTGCCTTTTAAGCATTGGTTAAATTAATGAGAATCATTAGTATGGTGGAGATTTTGTGAACTGGAACTACTGTTAGAGTTGACAAAGCTATTAAGAATTATTTTCCTGCTCATTTAAAGCCTGTGTTCCCTACCACTCCATGAAGTTTAAATTAATTTACTTTTTCATTACATTAAAAAGAAGTGTCATGCATTATGTGAAAAATAACACCTTATTCTAGCAAGTGGTGCTGTATACATTACTAGCATGTGTATCAGGGATATTCTTAGCTCATACGAAGACATATTTAGTCAAGGGAGTGTTGCCAGAAGTGTTACTGTTACCTAAAGACCAGGATGCCACAGAGGTTTCTCCTTTCAAGTTATTAGTAATGTTACCGATTACTAATATCGTTAGTAGTTATTTTTGTTTTGCCAATATTATTTTTTGTTTTATTATTGTTAATTTGTTATTAGAGTTTTAGCAGACTGCTATTTCTCCAACAAACCAAACACACTGAAAACAAACAGCACTGACCAGAACTATTACAACTGTGTTGTCTTTTTTTGTTTGTTGTTTTTTCATGAACATAAATAAAATACCTTTACATCAACACCAAGTTGATGCAAACCTGTGTATTGACATCACCATCCTTAGTGCAGGCCAATACTGCCAAAGCAAAATGCTTTGAAACATTCCTTTTTCTGCTCCTCTCTGGCTATTCTTTCACATCCTTCACTGAAAGAGGAGGACTATAATAGAGGAGGTATTTAAGACAAGCAGTAAGTTATAGGTAATCCCTCCCAATTACATGTCCTGGCTGGCCCCAAGACCAGAAGCCTTCCTTAAGCTAAGACAGTTGCACAAGGAGGCATCTCTGTGATGGAGATGTTCAAAACTTTTCACCCAACACCTGCAAGCCTGTCAGTCTGGTTCTCTACTAAGTCTAAGAGTCTGGCCTCTTCTCCCAAGTGACAGGGGACAGAAAAAGAGGGAATGGCCTCAAGCTCCACCAGGAGAGGTTCAGGCTCGACATTAGGAAAAAATTTTTCACAGAAAGGGTCATTGGGCACTGGAACAGGCTGCCCAGGGAGGTGGTTGAGTCACCTTCCCTGGAGGTGTTTAAGGCACGGGTGGACGAGGTGCTAAGGGGTATGGTTTAGTGTTTGATAGGAATGGTTGGACTCAATCCAGTGGGTCTCTTCCAACCTGGTTATTCTGTGATTCTACCACTGTCTGTGATGGTACTAAGTGGAGTGGTATCAGAAGAGTCATGGTGGGACCTATGTATGTTGAGGTGAGGCCACTTTTCATTACCAGAAATCACCCCACAAGTTCCACAAATCTGCAAGACATGTAACCATCTGCAACATGACAATCTCTCCTTGTGGAGGATACCATGACCCTGATGTAGCAATATCTCACACCTGCAGTCGCAAAGCAGAAACAAGATCCCAGGGCTGTGCTGTAGCTGGTAGTTTGCTCCGTCTTGTAGCTTCATATTCAGAGGCAGCAGTCAATATATTATGCCCAGTGATGTTTTTGCATTGTAACCTTTTCTTAAGATTAGATTTTTGATAGTGCACAGGATCTTATAGATGGAGCCTTTGGTATTTGGACTTAGAAACAGAGAATACAAAAAGAAGATTAAGGGGAGTGTGGGCTCATTGCTCAGTGACTGGAGGTATTTATGAGACAAGTGGATGAGGGGCTGAGGGACATGGTTTAGTGATTGATAGGAATGGTTGGACTTGATGACCCTGTGCATCTTTTCTGACCTAGTGATTCTGTGATTCTTTGAGATGGGGGCCTGGTTACACAGGACATGGGAAAGACGGGAGTACCAAATGCCTTCTTTGTCTCAGTCTTTACCAGCAAGACTAGCATTCAGGGATCCCAGGCTCTGGAGATTAGAGGAAAAGGCTGGAGCAAGACATACCCTTGGTATGTCATGGGTCATGAAATAATTAAACAAATTGGGCATGCATAAGCCTATACATGGTCCCTGATTGCGAGGTCACCCTCAATAATCCTTGATTTATCATGGTGGTTGAGAGAAGTACCTGAAGACTGGAGGAAGACAAATGTCACACCCATCTTCAAGAAAGGCAAGAAGCAGGATCTAGGGAAATACAGTTGATCATCCTCATCTCAGTCCCTGGGAAGGTAATCCTGGAAACTATTTCCAGGCACATTAAGAATGAGAAGATCATAAGAAGCACTCAGCATGGTTTCATCAAAGGGAAGTCACAGATGGATGAGCAGGCAATGAGGTGGATTGGAAACTGGTTAAATGGCTGGGACTAGAGGTGCGAGGTCTAGTTGGAGGCCAGTGACTAGCGGTGTACCCTAATACACATCAGTAGTGGATACAGTCCTGTTAAATATCATCATTAATGAACTGTATGGCAGGGGAGGGTCTACTCTCAGCAAGTTTGCAGACATTACCAAACTGGGAGTTTTCTGATGTGCTAGAGGGTTATGCTGCCATCTGGAAAAACCTCAACAGGCTGGAGTAATGGGCTGCCAGGAAGATCATGAAGTTTAACACTGGGTAGTGTTAAGTCCTGCACCTGGGGAAGAACCACCTCATGCACCAATATGTATCAGAGGCCACCCATCAAAAAAGCAGCTTAGCAGAAAGGAACCTGGGACTGACTGTGAGCCAGCATTGTGTTCTTGTGGCAAAGAAGGCAAATGGTATCCCTAGCTGCATTAGACAAAGTATTGCCCGCAGGTCAATGTCTTCTTTATTCAGTTTTGTGAGACCATCTGTGGAGTGCTGTGTCCGGTTTTGGGTTTCTCAGTACAAGAATGACATGGGCATACTAGAGAGAGTTCAATGAAGGTTCACAAAGATAAATAAGGGACAGGAGCACTTCGCATATGAGGAAAGACTAAGAAAGCTGTGACTGTTCAGCCTAGAGAAGTGATGACTCAGGAGAGATCTTTTCAATGTATGTAAAAATTGAAGGGCAAGTGCAAAAAGGATGCAGCCAGTCTTTTTTTTCATTGGTGCTCAGGGACAGGACCAGATGTAGGAGGCACAAATTGAAACACAGGAGGTTCCCTCTGAAGATCAGGAAAGACTTTTTTACTGAAAGGATGACAGAAAAGTGGCACACATTGTCCAGGGAGATTGTGGAGCCTCCTACTTTGGAAATATGTAAAAGCTATCTATACATGATCCTAGAAGACAAGATAATGTCCAGAGGTCCCTTCCAAACCCAATCATTTTGTTCAACTATTTTGTGAAAGACTTTGCTCAAATTCATGCAGAGCTGTAAATAGGAAAAGTCAGTACAGTTAAAACATGCAGGAAAGGAAAAGAAAATCCAGGCAGGTAATGTTGACAGGTACCTACTAATTGCACACAAATTGAAGGTGCAGCAAGTTTTAATTACTCCAGTGTGGGAGGACAGATATAGACATTGGTAAGTAAGTTGTCCTTCTAACTAAGTACAACTTAGGAAATAAAATATTAGAAGACTTCAAGAGAAATCCAAAATAATCAAATGAGGAGGACAGAAAAATAATCAGTGTGAAATGTATTGTAAATTAAAATCCTGTAATTAGTGGGCATTTTAAAAGGAAAATCCAGTTCAAAGTTATCCAAAACTTATGCATCTTCTATTTCTGATCAGTTTAGGACTGTGGAGAAAACTACATTATAGCAGTAATATCTTACAAACTGAATCTCATTTCTCTTGTATCACTGCAAATCCAAAATAAGTCCTAGACGTAATTTAGGTTTGTTTGGTTTTCCTTTGATACCATGGAGGTATAACCATATTTATTTACAGAAGAACATAGCTAAATGAGTCCAGCTAAGAATCTACTAAAAAGTACATCTATGAATGCGAGCTCAAACATAAACAAAGCTAAAAATAAAGGTCTTTCCTCTACTTTAATATGCAATCACTTAGGACCTTGTCATCGTCCCTTTTCAAAATTTAGTTACTTAAGTATTTTATCTTGGCTTTGATTTCTCTTCAAAGATATTCTGTCAGCATTTTGGAGCATCTCAATCGATCTTCTTGATATAGCTCAAGCCTGAAAGAAAACCAATTGATTTTTGGTCTCATCATTAAAATACTTTCCTCCTTTTTATTGTTACACTAAATTATTGATCCATGAGATAGATATGGCTTTAAACACATGCCTTAGAAAAACAGTGAAAATTAGTAGCTCATTAGTTCTACTATGTCTTGAAAGAGATCTGAAGTATGTTTACAGATATCACAATTTTTCTGATAACACGCCATAGCTTTTTCTTACTGCACCTGTCTACATTAAAGAATAAAATATCAGCTGCCAATAGAACTTGACCTACTGCAGGTTGAAGCATCAACCAAAACAGCAGCAAGAACTGCAACTTGCACTGCACATGTTATAATGTCAGATAAATACCTGGTTTTAAATTTGGCAAGATGTTTTCAAATTCTGGCAAATACCAAGTAAAGCATGTGCCTGCTAAGAAGGCACAGTTAACAACAAAATGACTGCAAAAGCATCTGTCCAAATAGCTCTTTTTCAGCATTAAGATTTATATGCTTTTATTACAGAAAGAAATGCTATAATGCTGGAATAAAATAAAATGCTGTATAAGAGATGTATCCCAAATATAAACTTGACAGTTTGATAATACTGAGACTGAAAAATAAATGTTGACAGAGAATATTATGAAAACTTATTGCCAAATCAGAAGAAGTGCTATTGACAAAGCTTAAATAAATAATACAGATGTTATAAAATCTAGTCAGAACTATGGGCTATTGTAATGCCATTCCTTTTCCTTAGAACCAGATACATTCTGCTTTGATGTAAAGAGCTGGCTAAATATAAATATAAATAGATTTTTCAGGAGTGCCAAGGAAAAGAGTTTAAGATAGTCATCAACAAGAGGCAGATGAAGAGACGACAAAGTATCAGTAGTATTTCAATGTAATTAATTAGGTAAAGCATCTACATAGAATCGCAGAATAGTTTGGATTGGAAGGGACCTTTAAAAGTGACCTAGTCCAAAGCCCCTGCAGTGAGGAGGGACATCTTCAGCTAGATCAGGTTGATTAGAGTCCTGTGCAATCTGACCAGGGATATTTCCAGGGATGGAGCATTCACCCCACCTCTGGGCAACTTGTTCCAGTGTTTCATTACCCACATTGTGAAAAATGTCCAATCTAAACCAACTCTCTTTTAGTTTAAAACCGTTACTCCTCATCTTATTGCAACAGGCCCTGCTAAAAAGTTTGTCCTCTTCTTTCTTTTAAGTGCTTTCTAAGTACTGGAAAGATACAATAATGTCTCCCCAGTGCCTTCTCTTCTCCATACTGAACAACTAAAATTTTCTCAGCCATTCCTCACAGGGGAGTTTTTCCAGTTCTCTGATCATTTTTGTGGCTGTCCTCTGGACCTGCTCCTAAAGGTCCATGTCTTTCTTGTACTAAGGACTCCAGATCTGTACATACTACTCCAGCTGGAGACTCACTAGTGCGGGGTAGAGGAGCAGAATAGACACACTTGACCTGCTAGCCACACTTATTTGGATGAAATCCAGGATACTGGTGGCCTTCTGGACTGTGTCAACTGCACCACTTATCTTTGTGCCACCTGCATACTTGCTGAAGGTTCACTCAATCCCACTGTCTGTCATAGATGAAAATATTAAACAGTACTACTGGTCCCAATACAAACCTGTGAGGGACACCACTTGTCACCAGCCTCCACTGGGACATTGAGCCATTAACTGCTACCCTCTGGATGCAACCATCCAACCGATTCTTAATCCACCAAACAATCCATCCATCAGATCCATATCTCTCCAGTTCAGAGAGAAGAATGTTGTGGGGGACCACGTCAAAGGCCTTACAGAAGTCCAGTTGTATGGCATCCATATCTCTTTCCTTGTCCACTCACAAAGTCACTCAATCATAGAGGGTCACTAGGCTGTTCAGGCAAGACTTGCCCTTGGTCAAGCCATGCTGGCTGTCTGGAATCACTTCCCTGTCTTTCATGTGCCTTAGCATAGCTTCAAGCAGGATCTGTTCCATGATCTACATAACTCTCTGATACCCTCAGGGTTCACAGCAATCAGTCAGGCTTTTATACCTGTCAAACAAGACAGTTAGTTATCTAAGGTCATCCAGCAGTAATAGCAAGTGTTCTTGGCCAAGAGATTTGAAAGCTTACATGTAAAATTTTTAAAATTACAGCAGAAGTGTAATCACTCTCAAACTTCCATCACAGAACTGCCTCCTTCACTGTGTCCTTGCACATGGCTCAGAATTCACTGCTCCAAATTTCTGCTTAATCACAAAACACATCTGTCAATGACTCCTGTTGTATTCATATAGCTTAGGAAGAGTAGCTCTTCAGAAAACAGCTAAAAAAATTATCTTAAGCATTACATTGTTGGTATAAAGAAAGGCTGTAATATCTGCAGTTCCGCAGGTACAGGTATACACTCAGATTCTAAGTTATTTCATTACAGGTTCCTTCAGAAAGTCTGTGAAAAGTTATAACCAACACTGACCTTAGCTTATGCAAAAGAGGAACACCCCTTAGGTGACCATGTTCTGTGCTATTAATGATTAAGAGGAAATAAAAATTTATAATATTTTATCTTTTTTCACTAGTGACAAATATGATGGTCAGCAATGTAAGACACATTGTGTGAGATATTAAGCATTCCTGCACTGCCCTTTATAACGATGTTTCTGTGATCTTTTACTTTCTTTGACTGAAAGCCACTACTTCTCATTGCATCCCTTGACTACATTTGAAAATGGAGTTTAAATACTGCAAATATCAAGCAGTTTTCCTCAGAGGATAATGGATTATGTCCCTGCTTTTTTAGGGAATGCTTGTTGTCATCGTGATATGTATCATGGTTCGAAAGCAGAAGAAAAGCTAAAGCAGAACTGATAGTTTGCTTATACTTAGACATATAGACATATATATATATAGACACAGACATATACTTCTCATAAGCAAAACAAGAGGAGGCATTTTCAACTTAGATGCAAAGAGGAAAAAACTCTCAATACCTTAAGAGCTTTGAAAAGCATTTCCTTTATGACTTCCCATATTTTTAGACAGGCATCTTCTTCCAGTGTACAGGCAGTAATTCTGCATCAGCAGTGACAGAGCTCTTTGACAGACACTGTATCCCTATTCAGGGGCATTACCCTGACTTTAGAACCCATCCTTTTTTCTGCTGCACAAAAGGCTTTGAGAACAGCTGATATTTCTAGTTGGTGGCAATGTTTTTTTTACATGTTGTGTAGTCAAACTAAAAGATTTCTCCTGGTTTTCAAAGTGCTTGACACCTTTTAAACCTTTTTTTCACCTTTTCTCTCACATTGCAATTTCGAAATGAAAAACCCTCAGAACTGACTCATTCTAAAGATAACAACAACAAAAAGCCTATGACATTTTCAAAATTTTCCAGAGTCTAATTCTTTTTTTAGCTGCTCCTGAAATAGTTCTGTCTGGGATTTACTGCGTGAGAGGGCAAAGTGCTGCCTGCCATAGACCTTGAAGTTTTTCCCCATTGAAAAAAAAGGGGAGAGGATGTATTTCCTTTTCTAAATCATTCTCCAAATTAAATGGAAGTATGTAAATTACTTTAATGTCTGAGATATTTAGTTTTTAATAAAAAAATGTGCTTTGTAGAAATTTATCATTTACAAATGAGTTAGGTTATTTTATTTCTAATAATAATAGAAATAACAGAAGTACATTTCAGTACACTTAGATGACAATATTACTTGGCTGACTGTATCTACTTTTAGGTATAGATTTTTTGTTCTAGGCTTTTTTTTTTGTTGATAAATATTTATTACATCCAATAGTACATCTCCTCTCCATATTTTTATACCCTCTCTAGAAGATCATGGTGCTTAGACATTATGAAAATCAGCTATAAAAGAGACTTCTGTAAAGCTGGAAGTTACTCTCGTATTTCCAATAATTAGTGCATGTTTAAAACTTCTCTAAAGTTTCTCATTTCTGCATGACTTGCTTATAGAGTACTAAATGAGGGTACCAATGTAGCTGTAGCTGTTAGCTAATAAGATGATTATTTTTATCATCTATAGTAGTTAATTGGAATGGGTCATGTTCCTGTAGGCAATCAAAAAAGAAATCAAAAGGACTGAGTAAGTCAGGTTTGAATTTAAAATGTCTGCAGGAAGACTCTTTCCAAAATCAGAAGCTAGCTTTGAAGAAAGTGCCACATGAAATAAATAAAACTCTTTGGAGAAGGAACAATATAGTTTTCAGTCTAAAAACTGAAATATAAAAGGGAAATCTTGTAGGAAGGACATTTAAGTCTTTATTAATAAAGTCGCATTTCCAGTTCACTTCCTCACTGAAAATTTTCTGCTTAGTTTAAGTGTCTGAAATAAACGAGACCACTAGGAAGCTTGCCAAGGCTTAGATTTCACATCAAATAGTTTACATGTGAGAAGACCTTTTCAAAATAGCAGTATTGACTGAAGAGAGATTTTTATTTTAACTATGTCTGATGTTTCTTAAACTTACATTTAAATTTCTGCTCAACAAAAAGAAAGATAGATTCATAATTTGAGAAACTATGTAATTAGACCTTCAGTCTCTGTATTTTGACCTGTATTTGAAGAACAACAAGGGGCTGACTCAGTACTTTTGCGAAATGGAAGGTGACTTACCATTTTGAAGAATGTTTTCCAGTACAGGAGACATTCTGTGTGTTATTTTCCAGTAAATTATTTATTAAAGGTCACTCTTCATAGATTTCCAAAACAGAGTTAAATATTAGCTTCATAAACACAAGTTTTGGCTTGTTTTCTCTTCTCCTGTCCTCCTGATTTCATGGATTCAGGGTGCTCTATTTCTCTTCCAGCTGGGAGGGCTGTGTGTGCTTCCATTATTATTTCCCCATAAGAGGAGCTCATTTCATATGGAACTCCTGTTTATTTTCTTATGGTCCTCATTTCCTTTCAATCAACATGCAAGTGCATCAGGATATCAGTAACATAAACTATCTTAGAAATCACGGGGTTAGAGGGGAAAGAGAATATTATTGTGTTGAAAGATAATGACTCCACAACAGGTGAGCTACTTCTTATCTATCAGTTTGACCACTCAACACAACTAGGATCCATGTAAGCCACTGCTGATAGAGCAAGCATCTTGACTGCCATAATCTCTGCTAATTAGTTGTAACTCAAGAATTTAGTCTCTAAATAGATAAGCAGTTCTATATATGTATCTGAGTTTCTTCTCTACATAGAAGCCACTTCTTTTCTCAAACACAGTAATTTACTCTGCTGCACACTCTGCTAAAGATTTTATAGCAGAAGTTCCATGTGAAGGCTAAGAACTCTGCTTTCTTTGGGGTTTTTTTCTATTTTTTATGACTGACAGTCTCTATTACCAAAGCCATCTCAATGTGTACTATGGAAGTCTCTTTTGAGGAGCCAGCTGCTCCCTATTTGCCTGGGATAGAATCCTTGAGCAGCTATTGCTAATAGCTATTTGCTCACAGCAGAGGATATTTAAACACCTGTTTCACTCAGCGATGCTTATGCTCTATCACAGGTACCATATGTTTCATGAATCCCTGTGGTTTCCTAATTTCCAGTCAATAGGCATGCCCACAAGATACCTCATTCATTCCTTAAGACACAGTTATTGATCAGGTGTGTTGTTCAAAATCACTATGCTACCGACAGAACAGCTAACTTTTGATTTAGAGAACCTTACCTCCTTCAGCCAGTTCTTTCAAGGGCAATAGTACACCTAGTATTGGTCAGAAAGCAGTGCCAGAACTGAGTCATTAAGTCTTCGATCATCATTAAAAAGGATCAGCCATTTAACCCCTAGAGAAAGTAACTATGTATTAGGCAGCCGGATTAAACTAATTTTGGAAACAGGCTTACTGGCAATAGATAAGGGCCTAGAAAAACCATATTAATGAGTGTTTTCTTTTTATTTCTGCATGAGATTATACGTAGAAGTTAAGGGTGAAACTGGTTCACTGAAATAAATGTTTGACCCTTCAGTTAATTTCAATGAAGAGAAGTTTTACACATTATCCCTGCAGTAAATTCAGTCTGAAATAGGCATGCACATGTTTACAAAGGTTCAGACATCAAAGGTTATCTTTCAGTATCAAATCAAAGACGTCTGATCATATGCTCAAAAGATTACTCAGTTTACAAGCAGCACTGACACACAAATGGAAAAATGCTAAGGACATTGCATAAGATTTATTTTCATGGGAAAGTATTAAGAATAGAAATATATATTGTAAAACAGAGAAGTATGAAGAAGGAAGAAGCAGGATTTGAACAGTGTAGGTTGCTACAATGTAAGCCTACTAACAAGCCCACTAGATAAAGTTTGAATCTGAAGATTGAGTCACTATCTCCATAGATTCATGCACAGTTGAAAGTCACTCCTCCCTGATCCCTAGCTTTCTGCTCTGCTCTTCCTGGAAGCAAAAGGGAAGAAGGTCCTCTCTTAGCTGCTGTACATCATAGATTGGTGGATGTTCCAAGATGGAGTTTGAGGGTACAGTGACGTAGATACCTACTTGAGACAAACACACATTTTGAGATTCTGCTATGCACTGATGCTCTAGTGAGGAGATTTGCGTGGAGACCAGAGGTAGGCAGCAAAGAACATGCCAATCTAATCCAAATCAGAGTTGTTCTCCTCACAAAAGATGGATGTAGCTGATGGGATACACTGAAGTTGAGAAGGAAAAGCCATACCAAGGGATGAGAGACTTGGAAGTCTGCACATGTACACCAATGCTGTTACATCACGTAGTTATACACAGTGAGTGATGCTTTGTTTCCTCTGCATGGATGACAGACATGGTCCAGCATCAGTCCTATTGAAAACCAATTCTAGGTCATTGTTTGGATTGGTGAACTAAGGGGTGGACTGTCCATCACTATGCTGTCATGCTGCACTGGCTGCATGTGGGCTTAGTGAGAGGTAAAACTGAAAGTAAAACTCCTGTTTAGGAGTTTTCAAAGTCCTAGCTCTGGTTAATGCAGAAAAGACTGAGATAAATTAGATTTATTACATTTTAACTTTTTTTGGTTTGTTTCCCGATTGGAGAAAGAGCTCAGATTATCTTTCTTTAGTCACACACTTTCTTTAGTTAGTTTCTAACTGATCCTCCAGGGTAATGATTGCACTTTCTGCCAGTCAGGGAAATGGAAAGAACAGTGTTGATTGGCTATAGAATACAAAAAAATACAGCTTTCAAATGTGTCACTGAACAGTATCAAAAGAAGTTTGTAGACAGGCAGGGAGAGTACAAACTTTGCACCAGATGCAATTAAAAGTTCACAGGAGGTTTGTTAGAGCTGATGCCTGAATACTGAGCAGACATGAATCAGAGTAGCAAGGTGCTCGGCATTTTGATAGTGTGTATCACAGTCGTTTAATGAATATATAAACCTATAGAGCAAATAGTGGAATAATTAATATATAAAACTACAGAGGAAATGCCAGAATTTTGTTGAAGAATAAAGCTACATAGCTAACAGGAGACAGCCATTGTGTGTGCCCTCCAAGAATAATGGAAAGGAAGAATCAGGGATAAAAAGAGATGTTACCTGAATTTAAAAATAGTGGGGTTTTTTTTGGAAGAAATCACACTTATAATGACGTTTTTAAAGATGGGCACTTTCCTTCGGAAAGATATCAAGTGCCTGATTTTTATGATCCCAGAAACAGAAAATTTTGAATTTTTAAATACAAACAGGAACTTTTGCTTTGGGAACACATTCACATTGCCTTAGCAGATGCCAGATTAGGCAGACCTCTTCTGGAGCACCACTACACACTCATGGCTGCTGAAGGAAGACAGAGAAGGAATAGGAAGGAAGTGTAAAGATGATGATCACTGTTAGTTGTTGTTACTACTGATATCAGAGATGTGTGAAAGGGTCTAAAGAGACATGTAATTGCAGATCTCCCATGACTGCTGAAAACAGCAGATTTGATTTCACTGTCTGTTCATGTCCAAGAGCTATAGTGGAGGCTACATGGGTGCTCACAGCTTATGTGCTACACCACCACCAGCACTATCCCTAGAGGTGGCATCCACTGGTTCCTGGTGGTGGTGAGCAGTTGCCCCCTGGAGATACTCTCATTCAAGTCCTACCAGCTGGCTACTCCACAGCCTTTCCAGGGTTGCTGTCCTGATCTGGTCCCCAGATGAGGGTGAGGCCAAGGCTGGCCAGCAAAGGAAAGGTTTCTGCAAGCCCTCAGGTGCAGAATTTTAAAATCTTTCTCTCTGTCAAACATTTGTTCATCTTTTTTTAAAAAAATCTTAAGAAAATAAAAAAAAAGATTGTGGTGCAAAAGACTTTCTTTCAAATGCATCCTCTTCCCCCTGCCAAGATCATAAAACTTTAGAATGGCACAGTAGAAGGGGAACTTTTGATATCGCAAAATATACAAAAGGAAGGATCTACTGAATGCTAAAACCACATGACCGTCCTTCCCTAGCTCTGCAGAGACTGAGGGGAGTGGGGGAAGAATAATTGATCTCTCAGTGATGTAATTTTATTAGTGACACCTCCTGTGGCAGCTTTAATTCCAGGAAGAGACTGGGGAGGTGGGAGGGTCATTCATCTAGATGTAACATCTACATTCAGAATAAAATGCACCACTTTGCCAAGAAATGCTAGTTTTATTTATAGAGAATTCTACTATACTGGACCACAATCAGCTCTCTGAAAAGGGTCAGCATGAGTCCTAGGTTTGCGATGATGCAAAAATATCTGCCAACCTGACCTTCAAGTTGGAATAAATAAAACTTGTGGTAATGTGCTATCATACTGTGTAGCCAGGAAGCCCCTGGAGGTAGATAATTTTTTCCTTTATTCTGCTATGAAAGGTTTCCATGTTAACAGAACAATCAGCTTTTTTTAAGCATCAATTGGCATTTCTAAGCTGTTCAGTGTGGGTGAACACTGTTGCTACTGTAGTTTTTTGCCATAGGAGACCATGGAATGAATAAATAAATTCTTATTTCTAATATCCCCCTCCTCCTTGAATCTAACATCTGTCACTGAATGAATCAGGGAAGTCAAGCATGGTTGCCTTCCTCTTAATCCTTTGACACATCTATAGCTCACATACTCTCAGTCATCAGCTGAATTAATTAGATATTCTTTTAGAAGATTTTTGATCACAGAATTTCATTCCCGTAGGAGAAGCTTTCTTTAATAACAACAATAATGACAGAAATATTGGCAGAATCAACACCACAAACCAAAAGAAATAAGGAACTAATATACTCACTGATGATCCATCATAGTGTTTCAGATGTGAAGAGCTCATGAAACATCTGACTAATATTGGCAGGGATATTCCATCACAGTGGTTTAGAAATGATACAAAAATTTAACCAGTACCATTGAAAGGTAATTCAGTGAGTGTGTTCTCAGAGTTCAGGTTCACTATAAAATCAAATCAGTTCTCATCAATGTATAGTGATGAGAGATCAGTGTTATGAGTCAGTACAAATCTCCTTTTTTGGACTACATGAGGAGAAAAATATATTTGAAATCCAATTGAACACTGCAGAAATGGAAGTATCAGGTAAAAACACTGGAACAGAAAGACCATACAAGCTACTATGTTGCCTTTAGAAATTAGGAAACGAGTATTTTGCAAGCTAGGACAGCTCTTTTCTCTCTGAAATTATAACATCTCTCTTTTGGTGCTTTCCCTCATGCACCCTGTTTACTTCTAAGCCTCTAAACAAAAGAAACACATTACCTCTTCCTACCTTGGGGTTTACTTGACACACAATTGAGTGCAGTCTGTTGGGCACTAAGACTTCTTGCTTTGGGGAATATCCTTACTAGACCAGTCTTGCCTGGAAAAGAGAATTCCTTTTACAGAACTCAGAGCTCTAAAACAGATGTCTAAATTGGGCTAGAGGGACACAGACTCTGGAGTGAACAATGAATATTCGAGCCTTCCACGTTTTCTCCACAACAGTAGACATTTTGCCTGCCCTTGTACTTAGGCTGCTTGAAGAAGTAATTTGCTGCGGTTTCTTGATTGCGAAGGCTGTAGCAGTATCTTACAATAAAGCCAGCGTGCCAGTCTGTTCTCTCATCCTTACCCCATGCCGGCCATCCACTTCTTTCCCAGCTCATGATTTTAAAAGATCTGAGCTATGATGGTACACCCACTCCTAGCCTTTCCCTAGTTTATCTCCTTAGAAGTGATGGCATAAGTACTTCTTTTTCAGGGAGTAGTCTTATTTTCAAATGAACAGTTTTGATTACCTCTTTCTGCTCAGCAGGAGATGCTCCCCCATTAGGTTTTTGTCTTTGCTTACAGCTAATTTCTGTCTTAATATGAATGCCTTTTGCAAGTGATGGCAGAGAGCTGGGACAGGAGGGTGGATCTGCAGATATTGAGTATCTAGCATTGAGCTGGGGTGGGGGAGGGGACAGGGGAAGGACTGCACAAGGATATAAAGAACAGGATCTGTGAACTTTGAGTGAGCCCAGGTGGAGTTACTTGGGGAAATGAGAGACCCTGTGGGGCAGGGACTGTAGGTCTTGCGCTCTCAACAGTCAATCAGAAAGCAGAAAAGACGTGTTTACTCTGAATAAAGCATTTCTGCCAAAAGCCTAAGCATGGAGGAGAAGGGCCCCGATGGGTAGGTGGGAAGAAGCCAGAACAGCAGCTCTTGATTCGGTACAGAGAGTGACATTTTCACAGTGGTGACATCCTTCCTACAGGACCTTATGAGGCAGCTTTTCTCCCTGTCTCCCTTGACCTCATGAAGTTTCACTGCCCTAAGCCATGGAAACTGCTTATACAGCAACATTTTCCCTGTCTCCTTCCTTTCCCATTGTCTCCTGGCATCTCCTAGCAAAGCTGCAAACAAGCAAACCCACATAAAAGCCTAACAGAATACGAAGGGTCAGGGAAGATGCAATTTGATCAGCAATGCCAGCCCACAAAGGACCATGGATTGGGTCACTGGGCAGTGAGTGGTGAAACAGGAAAGCATTAGAGGGTTCAGGAAGGTACAAAAACACCCCTTTTGAAGGGATGTCAAAGGGACATGAAGAAAGGTCCTTTTGAAGTTGGGAGGCAAATACATGATACCAAGAGACATGGGGAATCTATTCCTCTTTAATATTACCATTGGATTTATCTACAGTACAAAAAGATTTTCTGTATAATCACATCCACGTTCCACTGTGTCCATTCCTGGGTGCTAAGGGTATTCACAGCCTTCATTAGTAAAAAAACAGGCAACATCTGACACACCAGTGTTACCGTGGATGCCTTATCCAATAGCAAAGGATGCAGAAGGCTGTGCATGCACACATCAAAGAAACAGGTTCTCATGGCCTAGATAGAAAGGCCCACCTGGGTGGAAAGTTTATCTGCGAACAAGGTAACACTGTACAGTGAAGAGCTATGATTTGGAGAATTCAGGAATGCCGGTATCGGGTCTGCCGCATTGTGCTAGCTGTCTTGCTACCTGGAATCTACAGTCTTCACACAAGCTTGTATAAATGCTATTAGTCTTCCTCTGCATGTGGGTTTCAGGTTAAACATTTTGGGGATAATAAATCCAATAGGGACATTTAGCAAAGGAATTTCTCATCAAAGATGGAAGTGTAAGTTTCAGGGGAGAGCTACCTTTAATGCAAAATCCCAGCTTCACTTCTGCAAGTTCTGGATTTGGTCAGCATTCATAAATCAAGAAGCAATCCTTGCATTTTTGATCTGGTCCTTCTCTTGTTCTGGTCCTTTTCTTGTTCTCTTATTTTACAACCCAAATAAGGGAAATTAGGGGTCATAACATCTTTGTTCTCTATATCAAGGAAAATAGTGTTTTAAAGAAGTTTCTGTCACTCTTTTCTCAGAGGTTTAGGAATAAAGTTCCCAGCTCCATACCCTCCTTTTTTTTAGCAGTGGTTAGCTTCTCCACTCACAAAGTTTCTTGTTTATTCTGGTAGGGAAGGAACAAGATGCTCAGTGGCATTTGGCTCAATGTCTCAAATGGTCCAATCCACAAAAGATTGGTTTCATAATGCAACACATACATATTTCCAGTCAGTTCCACAGTATATTCTAAACAGTCTGTGGTATTTCTGGTTGGTTGATTGTTTCAGAGTTGTTTCACAAAATGTACTGGGGCAAATGTACTCTTCTATTCATGACACAAGATACAGTCATAGCCATGCACCAAGTTTTTATTTCTGGCTTTTCTAAACTAAAATCAATCTCTCTTATTTATCAAAGTCATCTTGTAACTTTTTTCCTCTTAAAAATGAGACAATAAGTAACCTTTACAAGTTATTTTTTTAAAACTTGGCTTTATCTTCTGAAACAATTGTTCCTTATGGAAGATCTGCTTTTCAGATTGTGTCCGTCATCCTTCTATTATAACAACAAAAAAATATTCCTTAGCACCTCTGCCTTATTTTCTTTGTGTTTAGGTTCTCTGCATACTTTTTTACTTTTCCTTCTTCAGTTATCTTAGAATCTACTCTTTTCTTTTTATTCTTACCATCACAATTCCATTCTGCTTTCCTGTGATCTCTTCTTCTTTTTTCCTTCATTCCCTGTGCAGCTAAAATACCTTATTCTCAGTTCTTAAACATATTCCTGGTGCTATCCTTATCTAAATCTCTGCTGCTAGTTAAGACAGTCAATTTTTGTCCTTCTTTTTTTACATTTTTTGCTTTCATTCGTTAATATTAAGCACATTCCTCAAGTCTCCTCCTATCTTCTCTATTCATGCCTAGTGCAAACTGTGGGACATGCCCCAGTGTGCATAAGCTTACATGTTATTTTGAATTTATCAGTAATCTAGATGAAGCAATTTTTTAACCTGCAAAATTTTAACCTTAATATATGCATTACAATCACCTTTGCACAGTCACATGTACCCTGATTTTAACAGATATGGAAAAAATTGCACTTGCAGTTTTTTCCTCCAAGCTTGTTAGTTGCAAAGAGTCCAATCACTTAATTTAGCTGCATATTAGAGGTAAGTTTTCATTTCCTTTCATTGTGAAAAAATGCAGTATACAATTTTCTTGTACCTCTGTGTCATTTGAAAATCATAGCTTTTAACACCCCCCTTAGAAAAGTCTACAACAGAGAAACTCATGCCCATGAGAATGCAGAGTTTCAGCGGAAAAAGTGCTTAAGCCAAGATATTTTCAGGTGGCTTTCTTCATTTTCTCAAACAAAAATGATAATACATTAGGACTGCTTTTTCAACAGAGTCATTTGTGTCGTCATTTAAACTTTGATAAAATGAGTGGAAATAGATCCTATCTTCATACCTTATTTCTTTACCTTGCTCACAGAAAATGGAGAAAGTATTTCTCTCTGCAAGAACTGGTTTTACTGAGGTGTACAGAAGGAATAAGCATAATCCTGTACTAAAAGGTGAATGTACTGCATAGCAGAGGGAGACAAAAGTGAGAAGTTTGGCTGGCATCAAATGTGTCCAGCAACGAGACCAGTGAGGTAGATTTTATTGAAGACATGCATATAACTATAAATACATCCTTTTCCTGGTTAAACAAACTGCTTTTCTCCTCCTCTCCTTTTCCTAAGTTAAGAAACCGTGACCGCAGTAAATTTCCTCAACTTCACCAAAATTTTCTAAAAATATCTGCAAGGGAAAAATACACCTTCAGATCAGGTTGCTTTAAATACTACTTGCTAGTTAGTGGCTCTTCAGGGACACAGCCAGGTAGTAAAGAAAATGACCTCATGTGTATTACCTGTTTACTAAGAATGTGGCTACTAAGCATCGACCTAGAACAACTTAGTATGTGCTATTTTCACTAATATTATTTTCACTAATATTTACTGTCACTGAATGTATTCTTTTCTGAATTATTTCTGAAATTATTTTTTTCACAGTTGATATGTAGCTCCATCGACTGATAAAAGAATATACAGGCCTTTGATAAAATCTCTTATGGATAACTTCTGACCATAATTTTATCAATGTTTAATGTTCAGTGCTTCTGGATGCATTTCAGAAATTGATTGGCTTTTGTATGTTTTCCTTGTATTTCAAACCTTCTCAGTGATGGACCTACTTCCTCACAGTTAGTTAGGCATGTTCCTTTCATGCTATGTTGAGATGAATAGCCACAACAATCTTTCTTCCACTTAACTTTACTTCTTTTGGGAATGAGTGCAAATTCTTTTCCATAAACTTATCAGAATATTTTTTTAAAGAAAAATGGAAAGAACATTGCCTAAGAATTTGGAGCCATTTTGCAATGTATTTATGGTAAGATCTCAGATGTACACAATTTATTGAAGACACATTCAAGGACAGTACCAACACCCAACTGTTCTGTGGCTTAGTATTATACATTTTTTCCCTGAACAAGGAAGACATCCATCTTTTTTAAATATATGAGTTACAAAAGTTTACACTGGGTGAGAATGCATTTTAGGATGTTTCAGAGTATATTATTGGGCTCTCATTTAGTAAACATTCTTCATATACATCCTTACCTTTTGGGAATTGCAACATACAACATATTTCAATACCTGTTCTGAAATACCTGAGAAACATATTGAAGATAATATAATTCTGACACTTTTACCCTTAAGCTACAATGTCTAAGGCTGTTTTAAAAAAAAAAATCAATTTCTTGTCTAACAAGAGGATTAGGATAGGCTTATGAAATGACATCTGCTTGACAGAGAAGATACCAATGTATCAGTTGTAGAACTCATTACTTTCTGAAGTTGATACACTGAAAATATGTCTACTTAACTTAAACTGTACGTAAAAAAAAAGTGATTAGGCACAAATATCTGCATGACTGCCTAACGTGTGTTTCGATGTTGAAGTACTAAGCAATAGTTCCAAAGTTCCCAGAGATCCTAGAGAATACATGTATCTTTCTCCCAGAATATGAACTATGGTTTGTGTCAATTATTTTGGAAACTAACTTTCTAGTTTGATTTAAGCTCACATGTGTACAGAAATGAGATTTCAAAAAGAATCTGCATGATGCCATGTGTTTTAAAAGTCATTGCATTTGACAAATGCCTAGAGGATTAATTGCTTTTTATTTTTATACTCCTTCATTTGGGCTTTTTGGAATGGAGCTCATTATCTTTCGTATATCAACTATCATGGATATATTCATTGGTTTTAATAGTGATCAAACTGGAAAATCTATGTGCTTTTGTGATGTAATCAGTGGGATATGCTCACAGATCTACACAGTGGAAGTACCACACTTGACCCTGCCAACACAGTGCTTCAGTCTTCAAGCTTACATGTATCTGTTCTTAACTTCATTTGTTTGTCAAGTGCCTCTGAGTTTCTGTCTTGATTAAATTATGTAGCAGTTAATTGCCATAAAAACAATGTTGGCAGGATTGAGTTTAGATGGATCTAGATAATAAGCATATATGTTCTTAATTTTATTTTACTGTTGTTGTGGAAAGAAATTAACCTAAAAGATAAAATAATGTGTCATTAAAATATGTGCTGTACTTCATGCATGCAGTATACAAATGTGGAATAGTTGAATATACGATTCTCGTGTATTGTCATGTATTTGCTCATATCAACCTATGTATTAGCATGAAGGACGATCCACACCTGAATCAAGCCACAAATTTGAAGTTGATGCCTGCATTCACAAGCTAATAGATTGAAACTGATTAAAGATGTAGAATGTACATAAAAATAAGGTATCACATTCAGAACAAACGCACAGGATCTTGCAAATGTCAACATTTTAAACACAGCATTTTGAAGAATGTTCTGCCTTTCTATAAGCAAGAACTAAAAATCTGTGGTGTTTTCTCCCTCACCTTTTTTTGTCTGATTTTGTAGTGAATTCCTAGAGATTATTAACAAGAGGAATAATAATTCTTTTTGCACAGAGGATTTTCACTCACAAGTGATGTATGTGGTGCTGCATGTCACAAAATCTTCTATGTATTATTTCTGATCCCCTAGCTTTATCAGGTCTTTCCTGACAACTGGTTTATGTGGTGATTTTATGGTCATAAGATATGTCTGGTAAGAATAATACAATACATATTTTGTTTTTACTCTGGGTTGATGTGACAGTATAAAGCCAAGTGTGCAGAAAGGAATTTTTAAGGAACCATGACAGTATCCTACTTTTCCTTTTTCAGAAGAAATTTTTTGTTGTTCTCTCTGGTTTGATACATAGAGAAGATTTGAATATATTCACTTAACCACGTGGAATAAATGTCACAAAGCCTGTGAAACGACAGTGTTGTTGTCAGTATTAAGGTTAATTTATCCATCACTAAAGGACATTTCTGGCATTCTGAAACAAGTAGTGGATCAGGGAGACACAGAGGAGAAGGAAGCACAAAGGTATAAGAGTACTTTGAATAGATTTTTTTACTTGCATTCTTTTTCATCTCATCTAACATTACGCATCTGATTGATATATCTAAGGTGCTGGCATAGTCATTATAAAGTGAATTCAAGTAGAATATCAGCATACATAAAACTGGATGGGTATCTTTTTTTAGTAGATAAGGAGTAATGGCCAATATGCTTTGAGTTTAGGTGCCTCATTTGCCTATCTGAAGGTAGAGTCAAGCACGTGCTGCAGGTCAGACCTGTGATGAATTACATGGAGAAGACTCCTATTAGATTTAGTAGAGAGACCCTTTAAATGCACTAGATTTTAATTCACTGTTTTTTTCAAAGGCCTAATAAAAATCGGAAAATGGATTAAAAAACTAAGACTGGTGAATATAAAATCCTAATTATTTTAATAATCTTTTGCCTTCTCTGGATGAGGGTGAGGAATTCAAACTGGGAATTTCACACTTACTTTTTAGTAGAGTTTCCTCCTTAAATATTACTGTTTGAGATTTATATTTATGTATGCCTGTCCTTTCAGCTTTCAAGTGTATGTTCAGTAAAGACAGACTGTAATTATCCAGTTGTCAAAAATAGGTTTTACTAGATCAGGCACATTCTCAATTGTTTGTGTTGTTTTAAGACTTAAATAGAGTTTACTAGGTTCCACAGAGGAGCTGTTACTTGGGTGAGTGCTTCCAAATTAAAAGTCCATTGAGAAATTGGACATTATTTAAAATAACAACATTGTTCCCCAGAGATGCCAGTTTTGCAAATGCCTGTTGTGTCCTTCACACAACAGCAAAGTTTGTTTGAGCAGTGCCTGACTGGACTCCAGACATGCCAACACACTCAGATATTACTTGATAGTGTGGCTTTAGAGGGAGAACATTTGCATATATGAAGTTTCCGGAAGATACATTTGGGGAGATGTTTGCCACAAAGAGTTATTTTCATATTATGATCAGAACACCACTGTGTGTGATTCCTGTGATTTGGAGCAACTTTTGCTTGTATGCTCTTCTGTTTCTTTAATTAATGAGTAACATTGTTACTGAGGCCAGACAGGAACACGGTAACTAGCAGTGTGATTAACAGACCCGCCTTAATCCCTGAAGCAAATTATTCACAATTCATGTCTCTAGTCTTAAAATGCAGACTATCTGATGTCATTTCATGTTATACCTTCATATAAGCACTGTCAAACCTTGTTTGGCAAGGATATAAGAGCCCAGGATAGACAGATATTCCACATCTTGGTACAAGGGTGAAAGTACTTTATGAAGAGAGAAGGTTGTGCACTTGTACAGTTCTTAAATTTTAAAAAAGCAACATGTTTTTTAAAGACAAGACCCATAGTAATAAATACAAGGAGGTATTTTTCCAAGTCACTCGTGTTTCATGGTGAAGGTCAACACTTGCCAAATTAGTGTTAAGTTTGGCTGATTTGGAATTCCGATGTAATTTTACCGAATGTGTTTTCAAAACTGTGGTGAAATTTGCTTTTATACAAGAAGCTAGTGGAGGGAATGGCATGACAATTCCCATTTTATGAAATGTAGAGTAAATAATTCTATCTGATACTAATGAAGAAGAAAAGCTAACTTCCTGCTATTCTCTAGCAAAATTCTGTCTAGCTCTATGCAACATTTGAAACATATTTTGAAGACTTAAGTGATGCTGGGTCCCCCGAGGAGCAAAAGCTCTTGCAAATATTGAACAAAGGCATTCTTTAAGGCTCTGAAACAATAAATAGCCACCCATATGCTTACTAAACTCACATGGATAGTCAAAGGACTCCCACATGTCAGAAGGGAGGCAGGTACTCAAATCTCTGCACTAATTCAGCTTAATGTTGGCTTTTTTTTTTTTTGTTACATTTTTCTACTATCCATTAAGTTCATTTTATAATATTTTCTACTATTTTGATGTAAATTTCTCCAGAATGTAATTCTGGTTTGAACTTCACATCTCTTTGTTAGTAAATTAACACCTTTTCACATGTTTTTCTTATTTTATTATGTGAGCAACTGCTGCAAAAGAAAATGTAAAGATCTTGAAAATAACGCATTGGCTGAAGTGAAAAAAGCAACAAAAATGAAGACTGTGACAGCTTTCTCTCATTAACTTATTGAAAAGCAGCAGTGCTCTTATTCATGCTTCCAATTCATTCAGAAGTTCACAGATAAATAGCATCTCATTTCACACAGACACATTGTTAGCTTCTTTGTTAGAGAAGTTGAAGTTGCACCTCATAGTCCTTACTGCTTATTTATTAATATATTTGTGTTAACTTTGATCAGCTTTGTCTAGCCTATAGATGATCTAAACATAAATCAACATGCATATGTATGAAATAAATGCCACTAAAAATACTATTTCCTAAGCATTTAAGAAAATACCGCAATTAAAAAAGGTAATTTATATAAACCTTACACTTAGTGGTGAACTTTCATTTGTCCACAAAAGTCCCCATGACATCAAAGGATATCTCTGCATAGATACGATAATACCATTGTAAAGGCTAAGGAATGACCAAATGCATGTCCCAATAAGATGTCTGCATATTTCATCTAGGCTTAAATTTTTGGTGTCTGCTCTTAGATGATCATCTAGTCTTCTTAAACAGTAGGTGTACAGGAACAGATAGAAGACATCATCCTATCTGAGACACTTATATATGGATGGACTGAAGATTCCCATCCCTTTCCACTTACTATGGAGGCAGTCTGATAACTATTGAGATGATTTAAGTGCAATGGATCACCCTCAATACATCTCAAAACCAAACTTTTTGTTCTTCTGTGTTTTTACCAAAGGACAGCAAAGTAAAAGCATCTTTCACGGACTTCAAGAGCACCAAGAATGTTGTAGTGAAGAAGCATACAAGCTAAGTATCTTTCTGTTCCCACACAAATACTCACAAAATTACAGCACAGGCATGGAGCTCTTTCAGCCACTGTTAAGAGATACACTGAGCATCTTACCTTCCCAGATCTTGCAAATTTCCAATGAACATTCTGTCCTGTTTTGTCTTGCAACTGATGGCAAGCTTGAGGCTTAAAAATCTATTAATATAGCACTCACTGTTCATCTGATGTACCTTGCATATTTACTCAGAAAAAACCCCAACAACTTCTTTATTCTCTTGTTTAGAACTAATGCATAAAGTCAATAGAATGTTTATGACCTGCTGTTTCCACACTAAGAAATCAGGACTGTTGGGAAGCACTTTGTTTTATCTAATTAATGCCCTCATTAAGAGACCTAGTTGATCTCTCTCAAATTGTGTTTGAAAAATAAACATGGTAGACCCACATTAAGTATGGAAAAGTGCTGTGAATTCCTCTTCTCTCAGAAAGAGCTTTCTGATTTACTGTTGCTATGGCATCCTTCACCTGATTCCCACTACAGCAGGAGATTAAAAAAAATTCTTACTTGTACAAGAAGATCCTTTGATTTTGGAATTGCTCATATGCTTTAAATTAGACATCTGCTGAAGGGCGTTGTTGAACAAGACCTGCTGTCTCATTTTGCTTATGTTTTCAGTCTGCAAGAAGAACTATATAAATGTTTTTTGTACAAATGGTTTGCAAACTACAGATTTTGTTTTATGGGCAGGATATAGGCTGGATTTTGTTGTTACTACCTATGCTGTTTATAGAGTAAATAGCTCTATTTGAGCCTTGTGCTAGGACAAGATGATGGCTCAGAATGCATTGTAGAAATTTGGAATTCCTCTACTCGTATGAAATTATTATAGAAAGTCACAATTGTCAGAGACTAAAGCTGTGATTTTGAAAAATAAAGCACTCAATAACAGTATCAGTTTAAAGTGCATCTGTTTTTAAAAATTCCTTTTTTTGGAAGATTTCGACTTAGAGATTTTACTGAGTCTATTCCTTTCCTTAAGATAGGATCATAGTTGGCCGACATTTGTCTAACTTATTTTTAAAGAGTTGAAGTGATAGCAATTTCAAGATTTGCCTAAGTAATCTTTTCAAATTATTATCTTTCTCTTCCTGTAAAAATAAAAAAAACTAAT
Source organism: Phaenicophaeus curvirostris (assembly GCF_032191515.1). Lineage (NCBI taxonomy): Eukaryota > Metazoa > Chordata > Aves > Cuculiformes > Cuculidae > Phaenicophaeus > Phaenicophaeus curvirostris. The sequence continues at coordinate 56,268,171 of NC_091392.1, read as the reverse complement.
AGACATAAAATGCTAGTGCTGTTAATATTACCACTTTAATAACAATCATTATTCCCTTTACTCTAACACGAGGGTTCTGACTTTTAAAATAAACATGAGCCTTGAAACAGGGAACTGTTAATTTTTGGTAATTAATTACAGATGAACTATAGTGATCCATTCGAACTGTATAAAGAAATATTTACTCTATGAAATACACATATATTTAGTGAGCCTGTATATTTTGTGGGTATTTTTCTTTTATTTAGTTTAAAAATATTAAAATTATATTGTGGCTAAAGCCACATAAAAATTATTGTAGTCTTTAGAATAATGTCATGTGACTCAAGACAAGCTATTTGTATCTTGCATGTAAAGCATATGTATGCTCTCACTGCACTGGAGACTGTTTCCTTTTGACTCCATTCTCAATTCTCTATTACTTTTCTTAATCTCACTGGTATTGGCTACTGCTACTACAACATTGATAGGAGCTTTCATCCCCTTTGTGTTTCATTGTGTGAAGAGAAGCCAAACATCTGAAAGCCAATAAATTCCAATATCATATGATAAGATACAAAACCAGGTAAGAAAATATGACATGTCAGTGCTAAGGATAGTAGTTAGGTTTAAGCCAGGAAAACTTCTGTAATGTTACTGATACATTTTGCCCACAGATTTTGAAAAAAAGTATTTTCTGTCAGGGATTTGGCATCCCCAGTGTGTGATTTAGGCCTACTACTGTACATATCATCCCTGCAAGCACTGAGGAAATAAGAATTTCTTACATAAACATAACTTTTAAGGAATCACTAATACATCTGAAGCTCCCAGAAGCATGCGAAAATTCAATGTCAGTGTGTTTAACTAGTTGGCAACTGCTTTTGATGGCTGCCTACCTGTCAGCTCGTTGTTCAATAATTAACAAGACTCTCCAGTAGCTCAAAAACTTGGGATATCCAGGGACTGGCATTTAGGGATCTATAGAATTACTGTAGAAGCAAGGTCAGTTTTACAAAGAAACATCTTATATCTACTAGCTGCCTGATGCTTGTCAGTTTGAAGAACTAGCCATGACAGAAGTCACTTTTGTGTAAATAAGAATATGTGAAACTTGGAAAACACTAGTTTTCTGAACTCAGATCCAGATAACTTAAAAGAGTACGTCTGAAATATGTAGTCAAAAAAATAAGGGATTTTTTCAGAAATGAAACTGTGCGGCTTTGTCCCAGTTCCCAAGCCCCTTTCCCCAACTTGAAAGGAGAAAGGGAAGTGAGGAAAAGAGAGACTTGTGGATTGGAAAGTAAAATTAGAACAGCTTTAATGATGCGATAATAATAAAAGGAAGATAACAGTAATAAGAAAATGATAAAGTATATACAAATCTGCAGAACCAATTCAAACTGCCTCGATAACCATACCTCACCACTGACACTGCAGGGCAGGTGCGGAGAAACTCCAGAACTGGCTCAGCAGTACGTGAGATCTAGAGTCAGGAACTGGATCCAGGAACTCTATTTGGGAATGTGCAGACGGGTTCAGGATCAGATAGACAGGCGAGATCCTCCATGAATGTCAGTCATCAGAGAAGAGAAGTTGTCCTTTTTGTTCTCTAAATTTTTATACTGAGAATGAAGTGGATAGCATGGAATACCTCTTTGGCCAGGTTTGGGTCACCTGTCCCGTCCACTCCTTCCAGCAAGTGGAACCTCTTGGCCAGCTCCAGGATGGTCTTAATTTACATAGGTGTAAGTATGAGCAATGCCTTTCTACATATCAGGGCCCTGTTGCGTTGGTGTTAAATATCAGGCTTATCTCTTCTAGAGGCAACCGCAGTCTGAAAAGTATGTTGTTAGCTTTTCAGAAGCTGAAGTTTTGGAAGTCTTAGCTGAAAAGTAAGAGGATATGTTCTGCTTCTGCTCAAATAAGAACAGGTTTAGCTCAGTTTTAAGGATTTTTTTTTTTATCATCATGATCAGATTGAGATTCATGGGATTAAAAAAAAAGACTGTTTTGAGGAATGTGATTTATATGACCTTGCCAACTATTACTTCTGTGACACAGCTAGGAAAGGAATTTGTGCAGAGGAACCTGTTCTTGTTGCACATAGATTTCATTTACAATTTTCAGTGAATGGTCATCCTCTTTCTACTTCTTTGTAATTCCATATATTCTTTTCTTTCTGATATAAGCCAGTTTGCACTGTACCACATATCGTCTAAAAGGCAACATCTCTTGCTATAGGTGGCAGCACTAGCTTAATATAGATATTGATAGACTTCCTTATCTTGAAGGAAATAAAGATACTCAAGCAGTGTATGGTTTATATTGAAACAAAGAAATAGACTCAATAGCTAATGTGATTATTAACTAGGTATTCTCTATTTGCAGTGCTGGGGGTCGCATTCAACAATGATTTCAAAGAGTTTATTTTTACAGATCAATTTACATATTCCTAGCTTTTCCATGAAATGATTAACAGAACCACGCCTATTCCTGGAACTTAATTGCATATTCAGAAGGTGAATCATTCCATAGTTAAAGTCTATCTTATCTTCTTGCAACCCTGAATCTCCATCTCAGTCACTAATCTTGTCTTCTTCTAACACAGAGTCATTAACACATTGCAGTTGGTGTAAAATATTTTATCTCACTATTTACAAAGTGTTTCAGTTCCTTGTACTCATTACTGTTTCACTACGTGAAGTAATAATGCTTAAAATTAAGAGATACAAAATACAACCATATTTTTCTTTCAGAGAAGAGAACTGTACTATTTCCCTCATGTGCATTTTCTAATGCCAAGTTAGGGATGATGAAACTCAAACCATAGCTGCAGTCTTGGCTGGATTAATTATAAAAAATAAACCAATTCATAAAAAATCCACCTAAAATTAGAGAACATTTGTTGGTTTGTGGAACTATTTGTATTTCTAATGAGAAACCCTCCTAAACTCAATTTCTGGAATGTCCATTTCTAGAATATTGAAATTCTGCCATGCAGATACAGATGTTCTTTAAGGATTTGCTGTGTTTTTTGGGTTTTTTTCTGGAATTCAATGGTAAGCTATCACTGCAGACAGCAGCCATGCCAATACTCCAGATAAATTCTACTGAATAAATACAATCTCTGGTCCCTTTTCTTTTTCCACTTCAAGTTTTGTTATGGCAACACAACCTTTCCTCTGAGTGTCCTCACCTAGTCACCTGTGGGGGGCTCTTCATTTTGTTGGAAGCTATTATAATATGAAAGAGGACTAGCTTTTTGACTGTCATTATCCTATAACACCCACATTCTTATATTCCTCCTTAGGCAGTTCCAGATAATAAATATAATGGAATCTTTAACTTTTAATAAAGACAACCTGGAATATGTACTGTAACACACTAATGGCTACAGTTTTATGAACATTCAATGAGAAATAATTCCTTCTAGTACCTGTGATGATGCTTTAAAAGACTAGAGATTAAAAGTATTACCATCAAAACCAACCAGGAAAATTCTTAGAGACATGCCTTTTCTGAGTCACTACTTGATAGGGAAAGAAAAAAGTATTATTTAGTTGCCTGACATTGGTTTCCATGATAAAATATGATTTATGGGGCTATTAATTTCCATTGCTGTTGTACATCAAGCTACAGTTTTCTGCAAAACAAATACATCAATAAATTACAGTTCTTTCCTATTCTGTCATATGTAGCTGTGTCTGAAATAGTGGCCATACTACAAACAAGCAAACTTAGCCAAAGACATAGTAAAACATTCTTGTCAAAAAATTTCCTATAAAAAAGACAAAAGAGAAGACCATACTGCCTAAAGCAAAAGTTTTCAAAATTATGTTCCAGTTGTTTGACTTCTATGTTCTTGTTTAGGATTTTAAAGTGCTGAGCATCAGCAACTCCAATTAACCTCAATTAAAGCCACACTTATGGTCTACTGTTCCCTAAAGGAACAAGATATTTTCCAAGAGGGTCCCTGTCATTTCAGATATTTGTAACATTGCTTTTATGGCTGGCATAGCTCAGCTACAGTCCTATGTCATTGCTTAATTATGATGATAAAAGGTGAATGAAAGCAGCAGATAAAATTCAAAGGTTCTCTTGTTTTCTCTCCCTTCTTTCAATGTATTTTTTCAGAAACTAATGATAAAAAAAAAAACAAGTGGAAATTTAAGTTCATTTGAAAACTCCCCCAAAGACCTGCAACTTTTCATGCAAAGCAGTGGACAATTTTAATTTCAAAGAATATGGTGGGTTTTCTTCTGTGTGTGTTATGTGATTCATGCAAATTTTGTTATTAAAATCTGAAACGGAGAAATTCTCTAATTACATTCTGGTTTTTTTTTAGTCCTTGCCAGAATTCTCTATTGCATCTTTGTGCCAGGCTGGAGGAAACTTCAGCTTTTCTTCTTCCTGAGGATCTATGCTGTATCAGCTACACCAACTTTCCTAAGCCCTTTGACTCTGCCCACTCCTGTGACAGTTCTTTTAATCACTGTCTCCCTCTGAAGCTTGAAGCAACTTTTATCTTCTAGAAAGTTTGGACATTCCTCTCTTTTCCTATATATTTGTCCTAAAAAATCCATCTCAAATCCCCACTGCTATAGTAATTACTTGAAAATAAACAAGAGTTGAATTCAGAAAACTATCATTGTGATTATTAGCTAAGGCTTTACTTAGGGAAGGAGGCTGTTGGGAGGAGGTGAAAGAGAGTGCTGCCAAAAATCAGTTAATTAAAAGTGGACTAAAAACTGCAGTAGGATTAGCATAAAATTCCATTTTAGGTCACAAGTGAAAAATATGCTAAATATTACTCCAGTGTGTCATTCTCATAGAGATTCATTTTCAGTCTCAGTGTTTTTGTCCAGCAGCTCTGTAAAACTTGTTTTATTGGTAGCTGGGCGAAATGCAGTGCTGGAGACCTGACAGCAAATTCATTCCTCTTGTCTTTTTATAACTATATTCGTTAAGGATACAAGCACTTTGAAGCAACATCCCTAATATCTCATCTTTCTCAGTAAATTACCATTCAGATTTAGAGTACCCTCAAGATCATAATCGCATACAGTGTTTCTTCAAAGAAGCACTGCTGGGGCTCTATTTTGATAAGCCATACCAAAACCACATGCAAGTAACTTCCTTCTCTTGCCTACCTTTCCTCTTTCTCTTGAAGCAGGTTACCATAGGCTGGAGTTCACCCACTTTGTGATCACGTGTCCATATCACTTCATACATATTCCTAGGTGATTCAGAGGGATGATTCTCTGCCTCCCTTAGGGAACTCTCTGCCCAAATTCTCCTTCATAGTAACTACTAAGGATGGAAAATGACCCTGTGTTGCTACTTTTGTTACATGTCAAAGAGGGAGGAATACTTCTACCTCTCTTACAAGCTGGGAGCCATCTGCGACCTACTTGTCACCCTGTATAATGTTATTTTCCCCATATTCCAAAATAATAGTTCTTGCCCAACTGATTTTCTGAAATTTCAGTAAGAAGTCCTATTCACAGAAAAGATAATAGGAAAACTCTTTCTTCAGTGGAACAGGGATGTTATCCTGTATTAAAAATAACCCCTGTAAAATCAGTTGTTTGTTCAGTAGGGAGAAATGAACTTTCGCTGACAGACAATCATTGTGTAGGTAACTGATGTCTGAAGAGACTTGGGCCGCAATGTTAAAATGCTGAAGCATTTCAGATAAGATCAGTTGTTAATTCAAGAGCGATAGTCTGAATTAGAATACATCTCTCTTAGTCCTTACCAAGGTCTTTCTTCTTGTGTTTGTTAATTTTCCTGATATTAAATATTCATTATTGTGATAAGCTTCAACTCACCATTTCATTAATCATCCCCTATAAGCAATAATCTTACCACTGTAGAGTTTTTGCTGCTCATTTTCTCAATGTATGGAGGGAAGGGAGTTTTTTATGTTTTTCTAATGCAATATAAAGTGTGATACAGTATATTGAATTAACTTTTCAGTACAACTTTGAAATTTCTCTTCCTGACCTTGCTGTTTGTAATCTGTACTCAAAAGTTTAATATTTTTTCTAGGATGCTCTATCTGGGAATGGGGTATAGAAAAATAATAGGCTAACATGTTTATTTCTTATGGATAAATCAGAATCAGATATGTGAACTGCTGACATTCATGCATTTTTTAACAGGTATGCAAGTGTATAATGTCGATGTGGTAGAGAAGAAGCCAGTCAAGCTTAAGTAATTGTACATTTTGATCAGCTGTTGAGACTGATGAAAGACTCATCTGAAAAACTGACATGAAAGGAAGGAGGTTTCACTAGCCACTTCAGAGATACTAGAAGGTTACTTACTGATGACAAGAAGCTGAAGAGCAAGATGTAGCTAAGGAGGATGAGCTTGTACATCTCAGAAGACCACTTGACAAAGCCCATGCATGAGACATGGCTTTCATGAGCTTCAATTGGTCTGTATCCTTGGAGAGGTATATTGTAAATCATGGCAATCACATGCCCGGGCTTTTGGAAAATGAGTGTCCTCAGGCTATAAGTCTTGAAGACAGGCATTAGTCCCAGGACCCTTACAGTCAGATTAGAAATACCTAGTCCTTGATACTGATGTCAGACAGAGGACCTTCAAGGCCCTGTATTTAAAAGCCCAAAGACAAATTCAGTGATTGGACTTCATTGACACTCAAAAATCTTAAAAATTCATGTGTACAGTGGGAGAAGGAACGAAAGAGTAGCCTCTTGAATGATCACAAAGGCTGCTCAGTGAGGGCTTGGACAAAAACATGAAGTCCAATACCTTTAAGGTAAAGCACAACAGAAATATTATTTTGGAGTGAAAAGTAGAAGCTTAGAGTAAGATGAAATAATAAAGCTTGGACAGACACCAAAGACCCCTGTTTCATTTGGGAGCTGTTTTTTGTTTTCTTTACTGTAAAACCAGCCTGTCTTGTTGTTCCTCCTTTTCAGCTGCAGCTATTTTAGGAATATTATAACTGCCTTGCATAAATCTCTTCCTAGTGTCTATTTTTGCTCCTCTTCTTCTCTGTCTGCAGAACTACAGAACTACACTTCTATCAACTCATTATTTAAAATAAAGAAACAAAACCACTTCTTTATTTTTCTGATCATTAGTTAAAAAAAAATTACAGTTTTAGCATCAGGTAATATCTTCTTTTACAACATTATACTCTTCCCTTCTATCTACCTGCTATTAATCAGGGTAAATTTTGGTGATAATACAAAGCTATGGAAATGAGTCAAGGTAAAATATCATAAAGAAGTGTAAATTATAAATAAATGTTTACAGTAAGGCACTAATTGCATGATCTTTGTAACTGTTTGCAATTCTCCTTCATGTCAGTGTGAAATGTCTTCATTAGAATGGTAATATGTGAGGACAGCAAGGGCTGCAGGCTCCCAGTGGCTGGGATGGTGGGGGTTGCTGGACAGGGTCAATCAGGGCTGATAATGGCCTCAGGGTGCCGACAGGCCAGATCAGACTACATATCCAGCTAAATCTTAAATTAACCACAGAAAGAAAAAAAAAATCAAAACAAGCAGTATTTTTTAAGTTATAATGTTTCCATCATCTTACTCCTTTTGTTTATACAACATTAAAATTTGTCTTCTGGATTATTGCTGTTGTTGCAGCATGTGCATATATATACTGCATAAAAATACAGAGTTAAAACATATTTCTGAGCACTTAGAGGCAGCAAGAAATGTGTATTCTTGTGTCCTGAATAGAGTAAGTGAAGTTGTCATATGTAGATGCGAAACTTGAAAAGCCCAAGAGATTCAAAGTACCTAATAGTCTGATTCTTTGTGCTTAAATAATAAAAATAAACATAAAAAATCTGTCAAGCAGATTATTCTGGATGTCTCACAGGAACAGACTTCATCTTGTGTTTCAATGTTTCCTGGTATAATCTGCTCAGAAAATTCAGTGACAGAAACATTTCCATTGTATGTCTGCCTGTGGCTCTTTCCTACAAGCAGAAAGAACTCTGAAGGCACCTAAAAGACAAACAAATAAAAACTAAAACATACACAAGTTTCTCAAACATCTGGGAAAGTTTGGAGTTACTTTTATGTTAACTGTGTGACTCTTTCTATCCAAGGTGATAATTCCTTTTAAAGCTTTTAATGTGAAATAAAGAATTAGCAATCCATTTTGATTTACGACAAGGAACTTTCAAAGCAAATATCAGAGCTATTTGTACAAGCTAAGCAAATATTAGAATGTATAAGAAGAAACAAACCCAAGGGAATCAAAGTTAATGTCATGAACCATTACAAATCTAGAAGGAGTAATAATGGAAAATCTACAAAAGCTGCTTAAAGCTTAAAAATCTTTTGAATGCACTTTTGTTGGGCCCTAATTAGCTGAGGGTCTTTCAGAAACACTTAAGAAGCCATTTTCAAGCTATTATAAAGAGGAATAAAAAGTTAAAAATATAAATAGGATGATAAAAACAGGAATGCAAGGTTCTAATTCAAAGAATGCCTGTGGCCCAGATATCACCAAAGTCTACTTTTTTACTAAGCCACTAAGAATTATGTCCGTCTCGAAAGAGTAGGGGACAGCTACAGAGAGCTGCAGTAAGAAAAGTACTGTGAGTATTTAAAGCTTTTATGTCATCATTGTTATTGTCTTTCTGGAATAATTACACCTTACATTCCCCTCAACAGTCACAGTTTGCATTTTGGATCAGCCACAGAAGGGATCATATAGCCACAGAACCCTTTTGTGACTTGCCAGGTCTATTTTAGGACTTCAAGATGTGGTCAGCATTGTCCTCTTTTGAAATGATAATTTGAGGGGCCAGAGATTGTGCTTAAGTGAGCACTGTATTTTATGCTGTAGGTGTATATTTGGGATTTTGTCAATGTTGAGTACACATCTGTATTTGCATTCACATGAGTCATACAGACAGAGCAGTGTACAGCATACACACTCAATACAGGCTCTGCCAGCAGAGCTCATGGTCACAACAGACATCCCATTGCTTGCTCTTAATATTGAAAGATTTTGCCTTTGAACTGAAAACCGAAATCCAGTTTCTTGCTCCAGCAGCCCAAGATGACATATCTTAGGATATAGACTTCAGCTTAAAGAATTGGGCTGAGGCTTAAAAAACAGTATAGCAGTCTCACAAAAGTTATTCTCAGACAGAGGTCTCAGAAGAAGACCAGATTGCATAGAGAGGAGGCATCATCATGATTTGCCCTGGAGAAAAAATCTCACTTTGCACTATTCTTACAGAGCTCAGACCGAATTGAGTTGCTTTTTGTATCAGGACAGAGTAGGATTGGCGTGTACCTGTGTTCTTTTCTGGATTTAACTTCCTTTGTAGGAAAACTCAGATTCTGGGCTTGTAGGCATCTCTTCCCTCTGTGTTTTGGTGAGTAAATTTAAATACTTCCTTTATCTTAACCCAGCTTCAATAAAGGATAAGAGATCTTAAGTTGATTTTAAACATGTGGCCATGTCTGAGCAGACAAAGGTGGAAATTAAAGCTGCATTTAGCAATGCATGGTGGTAAGCAACCATAGATATTTTGTCTCATTTTGAGCCCGGGAAAGCCAAGCTGCCTGTTGCTGCATCTGAGGGAGCAACCAGCACACATGCTCTGGCAGTAGTTGTGGGAGAGGAAAGAGGAGCCCTTTTCAGGAGCAGAAGTCATTCTTTTCACTTCTCCATTGCTGGATCTGCTGATATCTAACTCTTGACTATGAAAGGTCAGAGGCTTTGATTCTCAGCTATCTATTTGAAAATATACTTAAGTTTTATCAGGACCTCAAATAACTTTACAGTGATACCATTGTTTTATTATTTCAGTGATTTTTAAAAGAAATTTTAATGCTATGACAATGTATTTTATTCTCTGTTGATGGATGGTTTGCCTGTCTACCAAATCTCAAGCAAGATAGTAAGCATTAGAATGATTATTTTCCACTAATACATATCTTTAATTTTAAAGTAATTAGCTGAGTTGGGCAACAAAACGGAATGTTTCCTACAAGAGTCAGTAAATGGACTCCATTAAGTGCAAAAGCTGATTACTTTGATATAAAGAGGGCCATTATTCTTTGCACCTCTGGAAAGCCGCCTGACTTGAAAGCCTTATAATCTGATTTCCATAAATCCTATTTAAAACATTATCATTTCCTTTTTAACAGGCAGCACCTAAAGCTATATCACTCCTCTGATGTTACTCCTTCTTTTTCTTAACAGAATCCCCCAGGCCTACGTATGCATAATTTGTCTAATTGTTGCCAAAATACTCTATTAAATCAAATATTTTTTACATTTATTTTCAATCAAGAACAATTACAATCAAATGGCATACAGTTTAAATATTTACAATCATTTCGACTCATATTTTTGTATGATTGCAAGGTTCTTGCTCCAGAGAAAATCTAATTTTCTTCAAAAAACTCATGCCTCAATAAGTTATCAGTAAGTTTGATATTCAACCTGAAGGGAAGCATAATGTGAAAGAGAGAGATACTGATTAACAGTTCATTTTGGCAAGGTCAAGTGAACTATATTGTAATCAAAATACAAAGGATAGGCAAGACAGGAAAAACACACATTCAAAATAAAGAATGATATGAAATTTAAAAGGAGAACTTCCCAACTGAAGGAATTTTCTCTGATTAGAAATCCATCCTGAAAAAACATTTCAAATGGATATCTCCCAGAGTTGTTTTATCCAGCTGTATTATTAATGTAATAAGCAAATGCGTTTCCCCATCTTAAATTTGGTACTATTATGCAACCTAACAAAAATTAATGGCATCAAGTCCCCATTTCTGTTCAATATGAAAGTCTGTTGCTAAATGATTTCTATATAGGACTCACAAGGGTCTTCTAATCCAGCATTTTGTCTGGTTTGCTATTGTCACAAGCTTCATGTAATCTCACACTGCCAGCTTCACCTTGAAAAGAGTAGATCCTCTGGAGCAGGGATATTTCTCTGAAGTTTATTGGAAAACTTTTCTTGTCTTTAGATTCATTCTTCTTTCCAAATCTGCTTATTGATATTCGTTGTGCCAATATTGTTCTTGAGGTGTGTTAATTTTCCCTCTCTGGTGTTTACCTTGCTGCACTCTTTTTGTCAAAGTAAGCAGTGCTTTTCCAGGCACGTGGCTGTGAATCTATTTCTTTTGCCTGGCTAATTAAGCAGTGGCTCATGTGGCATTTTGTCTATACTAATATGATCTATCAGGGACTTATTGGCAGCAGACTATTTTAGCTTGGGCACTCTGCTAGACACCATGCATGGCAGAAAGAGAGAGAAAGAGAGGGAGAGAGAAAAAGAGACACAGAGAGATGGAGAAGGAGACTTTACCTGCCAAGTTTGGAGAGTGAGCAGAAGAGCAGTGGTCTTTACCATTCCTCATATGGCCAAAGATCACTCTTCTAAACCTTCCTCCTCACTGTACCCCTCCTAGTTTTTATCCTTATTTTGAACAAATTTTCAAACTGATCCTTGGTTTTTTTCATGCCCACTTGTGAACAAATTTGTGCCTGTGACCAAAAACCAGAAATTAATTTCTTTTAGAAGGAAGGAATAGGACAGTTAATATAGTGACGTTCTGAAACAAGTTTTGAGATTATACACAATAACTGAGTCTTAAAGGTATTACTTTAGAGCTGATAGTGTTTGTTACTGTTCTCAGCCTCCACACGATTTTTATAATTCTTTCCTTATTGTGTATGACTTCATGTTGTGTAGATGAAAAGTTCTGTGAGAATAATACATGTAATGGAGAGGACTTCTTATGAGCTCAAGTTCACAGTATTTTTGGTAACATATTCATTAGAAGATGGAGTTGTAGACAGATTCCTGAAAAAAAAAATAATAAAAAAAGGCTGTGGTAGATGTTCTCCTCTAAGTTCTTACTTCCATCTTCTGAAGTATGCTGAATACTGTTGTGGCTGGCACAGAGGGCTGAATGCTTCTGTGCAGCTGCAATGTCTTCTTATTCCTCTACCTTTCCACTCCATAGTGAAGTAGTTGCTTTCCTGTAAGTACTGACTAAGAATCTGTCATTACCTTTTATTGAGACCTAATTATTGACTAAAAAAATTGAATACAACCTTTAAATTGCAGTACTGTTTTTAAATCTATTTTTTAAGCTTCATTTTTTTGGGGATGTGTGATTATTTTTAATCTATTTTCCTGCTCATGCTAAGGGCAAAAGTAATTTTTTTTGTTAATGCTAGCACAAAGTGGGGTGGGAAATTACTGATTTTATCATAGCAGATATTTCACTACTAATCTTCCTAACGTGGAACAGTAGTATCCTCCAGCACTGTGAAACTTAGAATTTAAAAGTCCAAAGAGTGAAGGGTATGGGAAAACATACACTTATTGATTAGAACAAACATAATTTCTGTGGGTGCATTCAGTGGCACCGTGCCCCTTAATCAGCAGATTGAAAAGATAGCTGCTCCACTTTACAGCCTGCTTCTCATAACTCCTCTTTACTTAAGGACCATCAGCATTTCATGTTGACTTCATCCATCCGTTAGGAAGAACACAATTGTTCACATCTGAAAATAATCTAAGAAGGAAATTTGTGAGTTAATTTAAAAAAAATAGAATCATACAATCACCAAGTTGGATAAGACCTCTTGGATCATGAAGTCCAACCTTTCCTGTCTGCCACTAAACCATGTCCCTGACCACCTCATCTACTCATCTTTTAAACATCTCCAGAGATTTTGACGCAACCACCTCCCTGGGCAGCCTGTTCCAGTGCCCAATGACCCTTTCCGTGAAAATTTTTTTCCTGATGTCAAGACTGAACCTCCCCTGGTGGAGGTTGAGACCATTCCCTCTTGTCCTGTCCCCTGTCACTTGGGAGAAGAGGCCAGCACCCTCCTCTCCACAATGAGGTCTTCCCTCAGCCTTCTCTTCTCAAGGCTAAACAACCCCAGCTCTCTCAGCCATTCCTACAGCCTGTTCTTCAACCCCTTCACCAGTTTCATTGCTCTTCTCTGGACTCACTCCAGAGCCTCAACATCCTTCTTGTGCTGAGGGGCCTAGAACTGAACACAGTATTCAAGGAGCGGTCTCACCAGTGCCGAGTACAGAGGGAGAATAACCTCCCTGGACCTGCTGGTCACACCATTTCTGATACAAGCCAAGATGCCATTGGCCTTCTTGGCCACCTGGGCACACTGCTGGCTCATGTTCAGTCGGCTGTCAACCAACACCCCCAGGTCCCTCTCCTCCAGGCAGCTTTCTAGACAGACTTCTCTTAGTCTGTAGCACTGCATAGGGTTGTTGTGCCCCAAGTGCAGGACCCGGCATTTGGCCTTCTTAAACCTCATGCCATTGGACTCAGCTCAGTGGTCCAGCCTGTTCAGATCTCTTTGCAGAGCCTCTCTACCCTCCAGCAGATCAACACTTCCACCCAGCTTAATGACATCCAGAAACTTTGCTCTGCAAAACTTGCTCTGCAAAGGGATCTGTTGGTTGACAGCTGACTGAATACGAGCCAGCAGTGCACCGAGGTGGCCAAGAAGGCCAATGGCATCTTGGCTTGTATCAGAAACGGCGTGATCAGCAGGTCCAGGGAGGTTATTCTCCCTCTGTACTCGGCACTGGTGAGACTGCTCCTCGAATCCTGTGTTCAGTTCTGGGCCCCTCACCACAAGAAGGATGTTGAGGCTCTGGAATGAGTCCAGAGAAGAGCAACGAAGCTGGTGAGGGGGCTGGAGAGCAGGCCTTATGAGGAGCGGCTGAGAGAGCTGGGGTTGTTTAGCCTTGAGAAGAGAAGGCTGAGGGGAGACCTCATTGCTCTCTACAACTACCTGAAAGGACGTTGTAGAGAGGAGGGTGCTGGCCTCTTTTCCCAAGTGACAGGGGACAGGACAAGAGGGAATGGCCTCAAGCTCCACCAGGGGAGGTTGAGGCTGAACATTAGGAAAAAAATTCTTTACAGAAAGGGTCATTGGGCACTGGAACAGGCTGCCCAGGGAGGTGGTTGAGTCACTTTCCCTGGAGGTGTTTAAGGCACGGGTGGACGAGGTGCTAAGGGGCATGGTTTAGTGTTTGATGGGAATGGCTGGACTCGATGATCCGGTGTGTCTCTTCCAACCTGGTGATTCTATGATTCTATGATTCTTAACTTGTTAAGGTTGCACCCAAAGCCTTCATCCAGGTCATTGATAAGGGCATTGAACAGGTCTAGACCCAGCACTGAGCCCTGGGGACTCCACTTGTGACTGGCCTCCAGCTGGAGTTAACTCCATTCAGCACCATTCTCTGGGCCTGGCCATCCAACCAGTTTTCCACAGTGGAGAGTGTGTGCTTGTCCAGTCCAGTAGAAATAAGTGGAAATCTTGTCACAGTACTATTTAAGATGAAAAAAATCCTGCCTTCCCAACTCTTAAAATTTTTACTGTTTAGAAAGAAATATGAAGAATCCCTTGGTCTTGAAGAAATGCCTTCCTCCCACTACTTTTTTGTGCTACCTACAGATATTTAGTGCCTCCTCCCTTTGCTGTCTATTTAGTAACATTCATCTAGTCACTCCAGTTCTTTAATATTAATTTCTGTATAATGAAATCAACCCATGTGTCAATTATTTATCAGTTCTTTAACTTTTTTTCTGAGGTACTTTTTTTCTGAGCTCCTTTTGCCTTTTAGGTTTTTTTTTTCACTTAAGAGGATTTTTGTAGGAGGCTTAAGATAATTACACTTGTAGTCACCAGTTATGTTCCTAATTAGCAATGATTTCTTTTCAGCAGTCTGTGGATGACATGCTGCTTAACATAACAGCTTTCACATTTAAGGAGAAAAAAGTGTCACTGAAGTTTACTATATTTTGGGGTGAGGGCTTTTTTTTTTTTTTAATATTTTTTCAGAGTAGACTTTATTTCCATTTTTCATCCCGCTTGAGTAACTATAACATCTGGACTTGTACACACCTACACAGGATAATAATTTTTTTATGACCAGGATTGAAAAAAAATGCAAATGCGAATTTATGTACAGCGTTTTGTTGTTGTTGTTGTTGTTATTTTTTTAAAAAAGGCTTATTTCTCAGAATATTGTTTTACTTTGATGCTTAAATGAAGGTTATAAAAGACAAAGCCAGTTATTCAGAAGAAAGCTGTTTAAAGAGAAAGGGGTTTGAGACTCTCATTTGAAACTTTTGTCTTGCTCTGATCTGAGCTTGTCTAATTTCAGCGTCTGATACTGAAATGAAGTCTTTATTTCCTAGATTTTCATTTTCCCCTGTACTCATATTTAAACTTCATGATCAGATTTTGAGACTATTGAAAATCAAAATAGCTTCTCCATTTTTCCTTAGTAATTGTTTATAAATTCAAGGTTTAGCTTAGTCCTTTTGCTCTGCCTTGCCTTGCACTGGCAGCTCATGTTCAGATGACTGTGAACCATTCCAGGATGTTTTCCTGGGTGATTCTGTAGAATTACTTGTAAAAATTATGTGAATAAAAGTGCCTAGCATGGGTATAGTGAGTGTATGTCAATGGAATACCCAGCAATTTTCAAGGGAGCGTTTACCCAAAACTGGTTGCTCTAAAGAGCAAGAGAGCCATCAGCCAGATCAAAAAGTAACCAGGGAATTACTAAGAGACTTTGGAAACAAAAGCATCAGCTTTATAAGGAAGCCCAAAAATTTGTAAGAGGTGAAAAAAATTTGCAGTGGCAACATCAGTATCAAAACCTTGAGCTGCCAGTTGCCCCACCAGCATTTCATATCCAAAAGAATAAGTTCTTTTTCTTTTTACAAAATGTCCAGTCGCTTGCATTTTTTATTATTCATTTTCCCTGGTAGTGGAAGAAAAAAGCCAACACAATCTACCATAGAATACATGACTATCATTTTCTTCCTTTGAGTGGTAAACTTCTATAACATTCTGAAATAGACTATCACTTGACAAGACAGCAGTGATGTATTAGCTCATCTATAGTTACTAATTTTGAATGTAACTGCTTTCCTAACCACGCTGCATGAACTCCTCCTCTCAACTTTGTGAACTCTGTTTGCCTCCTCTGCTTGAATGATTTCTACTTTGTGTGCCTGGAAAGCATTCTCCCAATGACTTCTCATCCCTTTCTCACAAAACAGCTGCAAATGCAGATGTTTTGCAAAAGCGCTCATCTGTAGGGATCTCAACTATGGCAAATTGTCTGAGTACCACTTAAGTGTATGACTTGATTCATTCACACCATCTGACCCTTTGAACCATTTTGTGTTTATTTGCATAATTGAACATAATGTTTCAGGCCCATGCTGTTTAGCTGTAAGATTTCTGGCCAGAGGCTCTCATAACAGCATGCTGTGCATTGCTAAATAAACTTAAAAAACTACATAAATTATTGTGATTGTCCATATTCCTTTACCACTTTCTAAGCCTAGCTCCAAAGAGCAGAATCAAAGTTAAGTAGGACAGACTTTTAGCAGACTCCTGAAACAGACCTAGTGTCTAACTTAGGCAACAGAGTTCATACTATAAGGCCAACATTGAGGTTATTAAATTATTTTATTATATTTCATGCTTTGCTGTTTTCTTTCCTATTCAGCTAAGGCAGATAATTGTTTTACTGGATTGTGTAACCTTCATTATCTTTATCTAAATGGCTTCAGAAAGATTTTACTATGCAGTACAAAATTAAAGAAGGTAGCCCATCACCGTTAGCTGATATAGTGAACAGCCCTCACCCTAAATGTGGAGAAGATAAACATACTAATACTTCTGTCATTTTATACCCAGTGAACAAAATGAAAAAGTATCAAGAACAGGGGAATTACAAGTCCCTACTTGGTTTATAGTTTGTTAGCCTTCCTAAACATGGATGAAGCAGCACCATCAACCTATGCAAAGAGAAAAAACATAAAATCTGGAGGGCATCTTATCTTTTTACTGCAGAAAACTCCTGCATTGTTTATCCCCTTTCTGTTCTAGAAGAAACAAAAGTACTGAATTAGTATGCCACTGCCTTATTCACTTTTACATAGTAACCAAAACCGCCAGACTTTCTCCCCTCATCACAGCAGTCTGCGTGAGCAGTTGAATCTAGAGCAGGAGAGATGGGGGCCCAGGTATTTCATGGAAAGGGTCACCAGGCACTGGAACGGGCTGCCCAGGGATGGGGTTGAGCCACCTTCCCTGGAGGGGTTTAAGGGTGGATGAGGTGCTGAAGGGCCTGGTTTAGTGATTGATGGGAATGGTTGGACTTGATGACCTGTGGGTCCTTTCCAACCCAGTGGTTCTAAATATGGCTGGAGGAAACCTGTATTCACTTCATACTGAACGCCTATGTGCATTTCTAGGAGGTAGCCAGCCATACCCCAAATTTTTCTCCACATGAAGATTTAAACCCCACAGGCCCCTCAGTTCCCCAATCACTTGACTGAAAGAATAGAATTATTTTGTCTGTCTTCTAGATGTAAGCATAGAGAGGCAACTCAGCTGTTACTCTGCATATTCTGCTAAGAACAGTGCTTTGTGCTTCACAATGTCTTCATAGCCTTCTTATTTGTTCCTTTCTCACAGAAATATTTCTTTTTTTCTCTGAGTACAACTTTAGTCAACCATCTGGAATTCTGGGTTTTTTTAGGGTTTCTTTTTCTTATTGATTGATTAAAAGCTTTTTGTTGTTGTTGTTAGAGTTCCTATGAGGCATCCTGAACACTGAACTCTTGCATCATTTTCTCCATGTCTGTGACAACATAAGATCTTATGACAAAAGTAATTTCACAGTGCAGCATCAACCAGAATGATAAGACAGAGTCACAAGGGTCAGCAAATTTCTCCTCAATCTGTTTTCCTGGGAGTTTTGAAAGTACCTTTCATATCTAAGTCATAAAAGAAATATAGAATAACTAGACATGAACGTGATGTAAAGAGAAATAATAAGGTCTATACAATGTAGAAGTGCTGCTCCCATATAAATGTTTTACAAGAATCAAATTTATTCTCTTAATATTATGTAAACTATTGTGGTGCTATTTGTAATACTGCAGTATTTGATATCTACAGTGTTACTGTATACCAAAACTAAAGCTGGTATATCATGCAATAGATGATAAAATTTTCCATAATACTATAATTTATTTTTTTTAGGGTAGCAAATTATTTTAACCTGAAGATTTTGGGAAATATAGGAGATATTAATTAAATATTTCGTACTGTTAGAATTAGTACTGTAAGAGTTAGTGCTATAAGAATGTATGTTTAACATGTAATATGTGAGTATTTTCATAGAATCCAACAGAACTTGCTTCAGATTGTTTTAGAGTATAAATGTCTGCAGGACTTAACTATAGTAAAGAAGGGAAGTTTCTTTTGCAGGAGAATTCATTCAAGTGAAATTAAATTATCCTATATTGTTATTTTCTCTGTAAATGAGATAATTATACAGTAGTGAATTTGCATATTTCAGATAACAGGGACAAAAATGTTCTTCCACCCCTATGCAATTAATATTCCACAAAGCATGTGGCAATCGCATCTCATTCCTTAAGCTATTTTCATGGACCATAACATTTTAAAATGTTGTTTACTGAATAAAATTATTTACAAATTGTAACTTTTAATTCCATTCTTTTCCCTGTTGCATCCGTTATTGATTTTGGGCATAACTAAGGAATGCTGGAGAGAATGCCACTCAAAGGGACACAAAGTCCAGATGTGTCATTATTCTTTTTAACATAGCTGGGAATGCATCAAGTATAGCAGAGTCCTGCCACATGTTTCTATTCCTTCTAATTTTGTATGTCTGAAAGAAGAATATAGAAATTAAATTTCCATGGAATCTGAGTCTAAGGTAAATCTTTTGCCTTGTTTTGTTAAAATCATTTGAAGCCATGATTTAGTTTAGACTAAACCATGGAGCCATGGTTTAGTTGTGCCACTCATTTTTTTATTGTCCCATAAAGTCACAGGTCTCCATGATGGGTGCCACGGAAAGACTTCCAGCAGCAGCTTGGTGTAAAGTGGAAGAAACCAGTGATAGCATTTATATATGGGCTGCAGCAACCACCACTCTACATGTGCATGTACCTCTTCAGGCTGTTCCAGGTGATATTCAGAGCAGGAATCCTTCACATCACTGTCCCTTTTTGGACATTCTGACACTCATCATCCATTTCAGTGCTTTGTCTTTGTGGTAATTCTTCTAATTCTCTTTGTTCAGTGATTCATTTTGTCAAAAAAAAATTGCAGTCTTTAGGATTGTGGGATTATCTCTTAAATTCATTTACTTTTTCCTTAATGAGACAAGATACTAATGCTTAAAAAATGATACCTGCCTTTATAGCTCCTTCCAGATGCAGTCAGCTCTAGACCAAGATTCTGCTTCTTTTCTGCCTGGAGAACAAAAATTAGGATGCAGGTCCTGTAGAGCTCAGAGATACCAGTGCAGAGTGGGGAGAGAAATGTACAATTTGCTTCTCAAAATCCCACAAAGCTGTCACTTTCACAGCTAGTGGAGAAGAAAGATGGAATTCCCAAAACCTCTTCCAATTCTAAGGCTGGACTGCTATGAAGCAAACTAGATTTAATGCCTAACTGGTAAAACAAATAAAAAGGATATGTAGGCTTTAGCATTTTCACTTCAACTTGGAGCACACTGAAGCAAATGTCCTTGCTGTCCCCATTTGGTGGGCTTTGGTTCTTGTTGCGTGTAGGACTTGGAGCAGAAAAACTGGATTTCATTTTAGTAAAACCAACCAGAAAGTGCGTTCCTGAATTGTGTCTGAAGCACCCCAGCTGCAGAGAACATTCAATAGATGGGACCAGACAAAAAACAGTCCAAATGAAGGCATCCTGAAACACATACAGTATGGACATAAGGTCTTCAGTACCATCTGGTGATTTCAGTGGATACGTTCCAAATAAATTCCTAACGAAGAGAGAACCAAAGAGAGATAGTCTGGACCTTTCCTGTAGCTCAATAGAAAGACCTTTGTTTTACTTTACCTTCTGATATACTTTCTTATTCAGCAATATGCAATATAGCTGAGGAAACATTGTGAGGGACTCATATATACTTTCCAGCACTCCTTTTTTTTTTTCCTTTTAATTACAAAATAGAAGATAATATTCAAGTGAAAGCCCTGATTGCAAGACTGAACATACAGATTCTGTTCATAGGTCTGTAAAACTTCTTGAGTGACTAACTTGTTTGAAAGCAGCGAAGTTTTTCAGCTATAAAAAGGATTATAATACTTGTATACCCTATAACGATTCTGGGAAGATGAATAAATGAATGTTGAAATGACTTTAATGGGAGACATAATAAGCCCACACAATCAAAATTTAAATTTTATACTTATCTTTCCTCATGTTTGAATAGGAAAATTTCTATCTGCAGAACTGTTAGAAAAAAAGTCAGGTATTTCAGATGACATGAATTTCAAAAAGAAGAACCACTTTTGTCAGATTATTATGTAGAGAGAAAAGTTAGAAGTCCAAGAAGTAAGGGATGCTCTGGAATTTATAAATACAGAACTAACTTTTTAAGAAGAAAATTATGAATACTGCTTAGGCATTTTACATAACAGGTGTCTCTACCTTCAGATCTGGAGTTTTAATATAACATGGCATGGAAGTGTCTACGTCTGTCTTACCTAAGTACTGAAATTGTGCACAATTTCTATTGTATCTTAACTGTCATGATGACAGGGAGTATTCCGACACTCCCCAGACATGTGACGTGTGAGAGATTTCCTTATGGACAAGTGCAAGTAATATGCCGTGTTATTCAGTTACATTATGTTGGTGAGACAGAAAGGAGAACAGTCGGAGCAGCTAGTTAATGGGGTTTGTGCAGTTCTGTGTGATAGCTTATAAGCTCTGCAGAGCTCAGAGCTTGACCAAAGATTGTAGCTGACTGTAGAGGCAGATATACCCATACACAATGACCATGTGGGGTTTTGATCCTTCTGTGGACAGTGGTGTCCAAAAAGTACAGGTCAAAACTTTTCATGAGGCCTAGCCTTTGGACACTTAACCAAGTATCTCTTCACAAAAATAGAAACGTAAGAATTCCTAAAAGAGTCAATTATTACTACTGTTTTAAACATAATTTTACTTGGGATTTTGGGGAGATGCAGAATATCCACTCTTTTGAAAAGAGCACATAATATCTGACAAATGTCAGATTTCTGAAGGCTTCAACATTAAGACACTCAAATTTTTTCTGACGGTATTTTTTTCTCAACTGAAAGAGTTGAACTGATGTTCTTAATGTGATGCCTTTGAGCAACACTCTTACTTATAAATAGGCTTACTATTAACCTCATTTTTCTCTGTGGATACAGTTTTCTCTCTTGTACACAATGAGTGTTCTAATATGCTGGAGGCTATGTTATGCTATAGGATTTATATAAATCAGTGTGCACATGAAAATCTTCCAGAACATCTCCAAATTGAGTGAAGCCTGGATACACAAGATACCGTCTGTTGAAAAAAAACTAATTAGAGTTTTGAAGTCCTCTCATTAAGAAGTCCTTACTGATGTTGGATAGTATCAGTTCAACTGTCTGTCATTGTGCAGCAGAGCACATCTGTCTGGAATAGGCAGGCAAGAAGTGCAGTAAAAATGTATTTTTGCCCTCTGAAGGATATTAAGGCCTTCACTACTTTTTGGACAAGAAGCTCTTTGTAGCTCTGAAGACTGAACATCAGTGGTATTTGAGGTGGAAGAAAGGTAGTGAGGCTCCGCTATCCCCATCACGCACCCGTGCTTTTCCAACAGCGTTTAAGAGGCGATGCATCATTGATACCCAAGATAGTCTGGGCATGCAGCTGAGGGGGATTCGGCATCCTAAAAAGTGTTAAATTGCCTATGCTTTATGAAAAACTAACCATTGTTTTGGTCCTAGTGAAACTTGAAATTTCCACAAAGAAATTATCCCAATTGGCATATATTACATTTTAATTAATAGATTCTAGCTGATATAAATAAAGATAGATCTTGTCTTTACTGATAGCTGTATTTTAATTTGTGTCACAAAGCTATCTCCTGATTACCAGCTCTGTTTTACACTGGTGTAGAGCTCTTACCTCTTGGTAGGTGGCACACTATAATAATCAAGTGTTTTTGCTGAATTTGACATGCAATCACATCAACATCATAAGCTGAAATTGTGCACTCCTGGAAGACTCTTGTATTTTATTCTGATAACTGCAATATATTTTAAGTGGCAGTCTTTACAGGAGCATAACAAAAATATGCCTTCAATTTAAACAGTTGAAAGATTTACTTTCCTTACAACATGAAGTAATAAAGTTGTGTTGTACTCTGTTGTGACTTATCAGAATTAGACACCGTTATTACCTTGGAAAACCAGGTAGATTCTTACAATAAAATCCGCCTGTCTTAGAGTACTAAAAAACAGTAGATATGGAAATGATAGATCACTGTTCTGCGCTGCATACGGATTTTGGTTGCCTCATTTTCTTTGAACAACAAAGAAGTAAAAGAACCTGGTTTAGAGAAAAAAATTATTTCAGTGCCAACACTTTTTGATGATGTTAAAGTAAAAGATAGCAAAAGAAAGTTGTGTTTTAAACCTTAATCAATACTAGACTTATGAAACAGCATGTAAAGCCTGTTAAAATGGAGGAAGAACTGCATTTGGGTTTCAGTCAGTCTTACAAAAGAATTATTTTTATGTTTACCCAAGTACAATGATCAAAAATGCCGCCTTCATTCTCTTCCATGGTGAGAATTTATTGATCATAGTTCCATGAAAGTAGAATGACCCTAGAATATAAGAAGACCCAAAGGTTGGGCTTTCTTTAATTGTGTAATTACTTGAGAATAATGTGAAGGGAGAAGAGAATTCAGGACTTGCATTTACTTTATATCATGCTGCTACTGAAAAACAATTAATAGATTCTGTATCAGATACCTTATCAAAATTAAAAATTTAGAAAAGCCAGACACACTTGAAACAATTATTTATTATTTAATCTTGTAGTGTAATGCTGTTAAACTATTTAAGGCTGATTTTTAACAGGATTATCTAAGAATAAATTGGGAGATTAATCAAGACTCCTTCCCCACCATTTTCATCTCCAGCATAAATCCTCCTGATAGAAGATTATTCCAGTATGGGAGGAGACAGCATTCCCAGCTTAATATAAAGCCACAGCCTTGGTGACTTGTAATCATTAAAAAGGCCACAGCCCTGTTCAAATAATCAAGAACGTTGTTGGCCATAGCAAACTGCAAGTTGTCATAATTACTTTCCTGCTGGCTTAAACATTTCTCTATATTTAAAACCAAATATTATTCCCATTTCTTTTTAAACACATTATTCATATACACAAACAGCTGTGCTACATTTGCTGTTTACAAAGGCTTGTAGTGGTAGGACTAGGGGCAATGGGTACAAACTGGAGAGGGGCAGATTTAGACTAGACATAAGGAAGAATTTCTTCATGATGAGGGTGGTGAGGCACTGGCACAGGTTGCCCAGGGAAGCTGTGGCTGCCCCATCCCTGGAGGTGTTCAAGGCCAGGTTGGATGGGGCCTTGGGCAGCCTTGGCTGGTGGGAGGTATCCCTGCCCATGGCAGGGGGCCTGGAACTGAACGATCTTTAAGGTGCCTTCCAACCCAAACAATTCTATGATTCCTTACCTAAAGGCGCCTTACCTAGAGGCCTGTATTAAGAGACACTGTAACTCATTTAATAAATCAGTTAATAAAGTTATGTTACCTTTTGAAAATGAGAGGTGATATGTAATGAATATATAGGCAACTGCAAGCACAACACATATGTGATCTATAATCTGGCTGTAACTGAAATTGTGAAATTGTGGTGAGATACTTTTTATCCTTTTGTCAAGTAGTTTTGAAACTTGTACCAAAATTAAGGATAAAGTTATTGTTCTCTTATGGAATCCCCACACCTGACCTGCACCTGTCATACACTCCAAGTAAGAAAATGCTTCAAAACAATATCCACAAAACTCCTATAAGAGGAAGAGAAGCTCTTGATTTAACTAGTAGATCCATTCCAAAAGGAATCTTCATCACAGAAGAGATGCAGCTATAGTTACCACCTTTCAGAAAAATTCATTCTCATGATCTTCTGCCAGAGCTGTTTCTCTTTGCAGGGATCCACAGAGGATATTTCTGTGTCTTAGTTTTCAGAACTGTTATAACAAAGGTAAGACAATGTGTGCTCCAGTATGTTTTCCAATAAACCTCTGACTGTTATACAAGACTGAGAAATGCCTTTCCAGAAATGCATCCATCCATTGTTTAAAAGATATAAAGTTTGGTTTTCAATGTCCACGTGTGGACTTGAGATTTCACAACTGTCAAGCCCATCAGGGATTGATCATCTCTTCTTATTCTGTGAATTTAGCCTTTATTTTTTTTGTTCAACATGAGAAAGACTCTAAACCAAGAGGTTTTTCCCTGTAATTTTCATGAAAAGAAAAATGTATTTCCAGTCCATTTGTCCTTCTAAAAATATGCATTTTAAGTAAGATAGAGATAAAAACAGGTTGCTTTTGACATTCTGATTGTCTTGTCTATTGTTCATGAAGTTTAAGACAGAATATCCAGCTTTATATTTGTCCTTTTCTAGACTGTGGTTTGCATTGGATGACTTTTGGACTGAGAAAAGAGATTTCTATTAGTTTTTTACAGTTTTAGCTTATGAATTTTTCTAATAATGGATCATATTCCATTCCTGTGGTAGGAAACAGATTTGTAGATCAAAGCAATCTACATAATAATCAAAATAAGATAGTATTAGAGGAAATGAGATTGTTATTTGTAGAAGTCTTCAGACAACATGACTGCACTATTGATTCAATTGAGATAGTAGCCATAGAACCATAACAAGATTTATGTTTCTGTCTTCTTTGCTTTCTGCAAAAGCTCAGTAACACATAAATCTTCTACCTAAATGCTTAAAATTTATAAAGAGCTCAAGAGAAAAGGGAAAGAGAGGTAAATGTTCAGAATTTTGATGACAACATGACTATTTAATTCTATCATAGAATCATAGAATCACCAGGTTGGAAAAGACCCATCGGATCATTGAATCCAACCATTCCTATCTTCTGTTATTTATTCTTTTAGGACATGCCTATAAATCAGCAAACAAAAATTTAAAGATCTAATGTTATTTTTCTGCTCAAATAAATCTGAATATTATTGTGGGCCTACCTTATTAATCCTTCTATTTTCCTGTTGTTTAATGTCACTCCACTGTTCTTACCACTAAAAAAATCTTCCTGTTGCCCAGAATTTTCTATAGAAACAAGTATGCCAAGAAAATTTACAGCACTTTTCCTATATCCACCTGTTAGAATGGATATAGGAAAAAAAATATTTATATTTTAGTCATGTAAGAACAAACTAAAGAGTTTCCAGAGGAAGAGAAGCTGTATCCCAGTAGGTGAGACGGAAGGTGAACAACATTGGAGAGCTCTGTTTCTATGTTGCTCTGAAAGCTCAAGACCCTAGATTTGGGAATATTCAGTGAAGTCAACGACATACGTAAGCAGTCAGGGCCTACAGGAGAATTGACTTCATTAAAGAATGGGATGATACAGAGAGCCTGATGAACCTAGGCCAGTCTGAAGTGAAACATCTAAGTTTGGTCTTTACATATCCAGTTTCATAAGAAAGATGATAATGTCATTATGAAATTTTTGCCCAGCTGCATCTGTTAGTATAACTGTTCATTTAATTAGGTCTTCAGTAAGTTCTACACTCAATACTACTGTAAAACCTGCATTGCAGATTGGCTGGGTGCAAAGATTTGAAACATGGAATCTAAAGATATCCCAGTTTCCATGCACTCACTTACTTCCTTCTTCACACTGAACACTTATGATTTAAAAAAGGGATTCTTGCATCATTACTTCAGTTATTTTGGTTTTGATCCAAGAAAGTAAATCACATACTAATGCCATCCAGGAGTTCAAATCTATCTTTTGTAAAGGATGCTCAAAAACTGAGTACCTGTATTAAGAAGTTTCAACATACCATTTAATTTCTTGTGTTCATGCTTTAGAGATACAAATATCAGCTGCCTGAGGCAAACGTCTCCCATGTTTCATCACTGATAACTGCTGATGTTTGTATCTCTAAAGCTTGAGTACAAGAACATTCCCCAGCAATGCAACACATGTAGCATTTCGTCAAAATCTAATCACTGGTATTGCATTCCTTAGCAGGAATGTCTTTGAATTGCTGAGATTTTGCCAGATTTAGCTGACGGGACAGTCAAAGGAGAAGTTCGTGCTTGTTGCAGTAAAATAGCATCAGCACATTATCTACTGTTGAATAGCTGTAAGTATTCAAGGTAGAAGGCTGGTATCCTTCAGGTTCCTCTACTCACTGAAGACAGATAGATCAAAGTTCAGCATTGCTAACTCAAAGGAGCCTCCATTAACAACCTGAGAGAGATAGCTGCACTAAAAACAAACAAACAAACCCACACACACAAAAAAACCTGAACTCCAACCCCTCAAAATCAGAGGTTTTATTATATATAAAATATACGGTAAAGTAATTAGAGTATTTATTAAAATTTGAATACTGCCAGAAACATTTCCATTATTGCCTGTCTGGACTGAGGATTCAATAATATTTCTAAGTACTTGTCGGCTAGTGGAACCATTTTATTGCACAGTTTCTGTTCTGATAAAACCCTTGTGCTGTGACTCATGGATGTCACAAACATCTGATGCATTATAGCCTTATATACTCATGCTTGTTTGCTATCACAGAGGGAACAGTATGTTATATGGATTTTCACGGTAGTAAACCGTTAATGGTTGAACCTGTTTCTTCGTCTTTCTTGATTTAAAATGCAGAGCACAGTTGTCATTTAGTCGAATAGGTATTGTTTCTCTGTTCTCAAAATCACCAGCTCTGCCAAGAATATCTTGATGGTATTTTAAATTATAGAGTATTTTCATCCTTTCTACAATGCATAAAATGCATGATTATTTTCTCATAAAGAAAGTAGAGAAGAAAGTATGTCACTGAGATACCTGGTTGCTAGAAATCTAAAATATCGTTCATGTATGTTCTCAGGCAAAGGTTGATTAAAAATATAAATACTTAAATAAGTCCTTAACTTCCACTTTGAAAATACAGTGGAACCCCAGAAATCTGGCATACTATGAGTAATTTCCTCCACCATATCCTGAAATTTATTAATTTAAACAGTTTGTTAACAATCAGCTAAATTACTATCATCTTTGCTCCTACTGCTGATGTGTCTAAAAAACTAATTTTTTTTGTCTCAAATACAGCTTCTTAAAAGTTACTGCTTTTGCTTTATCTTATGGTGAAATACTGTGAAAAAAAATCAGTAACGCATACAAGCAACAAGTAATTTCACTTGTAAGTACTGCATTGCAGTAAGACAAGCTCATAGTGATCTACAATGTAATACAATTTGGTTACGGAAGTAGAATTATCTTTTCAAGAGACAAACTCACATTAGTAATGTTTGCACCACTAGAATAATATTTTGCAAATAAGTTTCACTTGTTATTCAAAGTCTTGTAATTGCATAAACCGCTGACTTCAATTTTTTTTTTTTGTTGCTGATTTTTGGTTTTTTCTGATTAGTTATCTGCCTAAGAGGCTGGACTGAGTTCCAATACTTGACCAAGGACAATGAAAGAACAGACTAGCTTTTTGAGACAGGATTTGGAGCAGAAGACTTGATTTTGTATCTGAAAATTTGTCTGTATCAGATTTGCCCAGAAAAAGTTAAATTTTGCCTTAGCTGAGACCGTGATGGACAGTGTAATAGCTTTCATTTGTTGGCCGAAGACCTATATCGTGAATACAGTATGTAACTTTTCAAAGCCAAGTGGCTGGCAGCAGAGCAGAAGGAAGCCTGCTTATCTTGGCTGAGTTGGACAGATAAGATGAGACAAGTGTGGAAGGAAGGGAAAGAGAAACAAAGGCAGAGACTTAAATCTTGACAGCCAAGAAGGAAATATTGCAAAGGAGCCAAAAAGGACTGGGTACAGTTCACTGTATCTGAAAGCTGCTGGAAACTCAATAGCTTGGAAAACAAGACTGGCAAAAAGCAAGATTGGGTGAAATGGTATTAGTTTCAGTTCTTTAAAGCACTCACTTTAAAAATAAGATTTGAAGAGTTTCAACTCAAAGTTTTGGCAGACTTGAGGTCCTAACGCTAAAGTTTCTGACAATACCTGTACAGCTCTTGGATGATTCTGCACCAAGGTTATACCGATTATTGGCCCAGGGAGCACAGAAGAGTGTTGGGAATAGTGGTTTCAAACTTTCATTACATTGAAGTAATAATTTATAAAGCATTGTAAAGTATTAAAATTAGCAGGAAATAATGTTTATTCAAAAGACTTATTTACTCTATTATCCATTATAACATATTTTAAATAGGGAAGGCTGGAATCTACTCACACCTTTTTCACCTTTTTATGCTATAAGATTGTGTATTCATTTTGAGATAGAATGATTATGCCCTGAAACATCAGACAGGGGTTTGCTAATTTACTGCTTATAGAATTGATATTTTAGACAACACTAGTTCAGACAGACAGGCACGTAAGCAGATCTAGCAGAGAACCACAAACTAGAGGGGCTTCAGCCTTATACTGGGGGAAGATACCACACAGCAGCACAATGGCAGCATCTTGTTACTTTAAGTGCAGCGTTTGTTGGTTCCCATACAAACACAAATACATATAAACTCTTTTACAATTTTTATAAAATTTCACTGTGATATCACACTTTAAAGGTTTACAAGGCGTTGGAATGGGTCATCATGCACAGACAATCCCCACTGGAATTCAGCAGAACAAGAAAAAGAATATTAGGCAAAACAGAAGAAAATGTCCTTATTTCATGTTTTAAAAATGCATCAAGTGTTTACTTGACCAGAACATCTTCCTATGGCCAGCTCAGGATTGTCAAAACAAGAAAAACATCTTTCCCCTTTCTATGTCTTCTGGCCACCCTTCTCCATCCTTGCAGTTACGTATACTTGAGTAGGATAATTATAATGTATATGTGTATAAGAGGGGTGTATTTAGTTATTCTGTAAATAGATATTTAGATATTCTGTAAAACTAAATTAGCTTAAATTAATTTAAATGAGTTTAGAGTACAGACTGAAATTTTAGAAGAAGAAAATCAGGACTTTAATGAAGTTATAAATAAATGCAAACCAAATCTTGATCTCTAATTGTTGTATACCGTGCTAATAAAGTAATAATAAGGAAGAGGATTGTCAGGCAAGAGCTATGAACAAATTGCTTTAGGAGCATCAAAGAATAAAGATCCTTCAATGAAAGTGATCACTTATGGTAGGAGTATTGTTTATTAAAATAAAACAAACAAAACCCTAGGGCTATTGGAGCTTTACTTCCAGCTTATTTTATTAGGCTTAAACAACACAGTTCACCCATCAGTATTCAGCCACTCCCCTTCATTACAACGACTTTTCAATATTATTCATTATTTATCATTTTGACATCCTAAATTCTAATTTTTAGTATCTTTTCCAAAGTAAAGAGATAAACAGATTATAATAATTTCAATGTAATCATATAGTGAAATATTTTAAATTCTCAAAGATATTCTGTGTTTAAACAACACACAGCTTGTGAAAAGATGACTAAGGAGTGAACAAAGGAGGCTTCTTTTTTAATACTTTGATTTCAAATTTAAGAGGGGTGTTATCATTTAGTTATGCTACTGTCATCATAGCTAAATCTTCTATCACTTTTACTAGGATTTAGTGAACGTTACTATTCCTGCCATGAATGAAATTTTAATTATTTACTTTCATTCAAAATTAGAAAAAAAAGC
Source organism: Phaenicophaeus curvirostris (assembly GCF_032191515.1). Lineage (NCBI taxonomy): Eukaryota > Metazoa > Chordata > Aves > Cuculiformes > Cuculidae > Phaenicophaeus > Phaenicophaeus curvirostris. Next base: position 56,238,353 of record NC_091392.1, on the reverse strand, counting down.
TGAAATAGTAACAGTTTTTTAGGAGCTTTTGAAAAATCATGATGGCATTCACATTGGTATTCCTGACAGAAAGCATTTTGATTTCCAATTTGCTCTCTTTCAATTTGTAGACAAGTAACAGAAATAATTGGTTCAGGCCACCTCAATACTAAATTTCATTTTCTGTAGAGCGATTTATTGCTTCAGTGAACTGCATGCAGTTGGGAAGCACTATATTACTGAGCTGACTACAAACAACATATAAATATCTATTTGCTTTTACACAGTTCTGACACTGTACTCCAAAGGCTGCTCAAGTGACTAAAAATTTCTCATTCAATTAATGGGGTCTGGATCAGGGCTCACCTTGAGGAAATGGTAACTGCTGACATCAGCGTGGTCTGCAACCAATTTTCAGTGCTGAGTACTCCAAGAAACTTTTGGTTTTATTTTTATCAATTTAAATTGAAGAGAAAATGGAAATAAAAAATAAACAAATTTTTTAAAATAAATAAATTTTAAAAATATTTGAGGTGAAAAAAATTATTTTGAAAAGCCTATGAAAATAAATTTACCTCAAATAGTGTATGTGATATCTTTTGGGTAATTAACTCAATTTTAAGTTAAATATAAATTCATTGTGAAGTCAGGTGTATTTATCAATATAATGACTGTCTATAATGGACTTTAAGATCTTACTGCTTGTTGCTAACTTCTTTGAAAGCAGGCCTTAGAAAAGAGTCACTTCTTGATGTAGAGATGTTGTACAATGAATTCAGCAGGTAAATTACTATAAACATTTTGATTTTTGGATGTCTGACTTCAGCTGTCACTGCATTTCTGGAGGTTCACTATATTTATGCTGAGAAACTCTACAGAAAAACCCTATTTCTCTCTTTTAATTCCAATAGTTCTGACCAGATAGAAATAAAAGTATAGATATGATTTCATTCATACCAAATTTTTAGATTTTTCTGTTTTAATCTCCTACAATTGGTTCCTCATTCTAGGGACATGCATAAGTTTACAACCTTGTGTGGGTAATTCCAGAGTAGGTCTACTTGTATATTTAAATTAAATGAAAGTATGCACATGACAATGTATGAGAGATAATTTTCACTGATGTCATTCACAGGCAGTTTTGATACACTAATCAATTCTAACAGAAGACTAAAGAAATAACGGTCCATCTTGTTATCCATAAAAACAGATGAAGTAAAGATCAAGAGCACTTACACTGAGAAAGCACTTACACGTAGAATTCATGGGTTATTCTGCTGGTTTCAGTAAAGTTTTTGCTGGCATATGACAAGAGCAGGGGTGGCAAATCTCTTATTAAATCTTTCAAAGCCAGAAGAAATACCTGAATATTTGCTTTTGTTGAGGAGCTTTTCTGAAAATTCCCCTTCAGCATTACAATTTAAATATTTTGTCATAATCAATTAGGTTTAGTCCCTTTTCCTGTAGTTCCAGATCTATTTTTGTTTTCCAAAAATGCTTTAGCAATATTTGCACATCTATTAGCACACAGTATCTGTCAACAACTTGATAGATGGCAAGAGGGAATTGAGTGTTATCATTAATTCAGTTTTTATAATCTGTTACCTTTTCACAGGATGATTGGCTTTTAAAAAGTAGTTATTGTGCATGTCAGCATAAAGCTAGGGGCAATTATACGAAATATACAGTCACACATTCTCTTATACAGGATGAAGAAGAAAAGGCAAACCTGAAAAATTCTGGAATGTGGAAGGAGCAAAAATGTATTCAAATCTAATGTAATCTTAAAAATTTAGCAATTTCTGATTCCTCATGAAGGAATGTAGCATGTTTTCTTTCTCTTTGTTGGTGGTGAGTTTTGGTTTTATTTCCTTTTTCCATTCTCTTCTGGTTCTGATTTTTCTAACCATGTTTGGCATGCACAACTTTAGACTTGGATACTAGTCAGTGATCAGCGTGTGGCAGCCAGTCCCAATCAGCACTATGCATCACAGTTGCGATCTGTTATTACTTACTTTTCCTGGTTTTGGCATGTCTTGGTTAAATCTGATTGTAAGGTCCTGAGATCTAGTTCATAGTGGATTTACGTGGTTAAATTAAGATGACATTATTAAAAAAAAAAAAAAAGCGAGAACAGAAACAAAACAAAAAAAAAAAAAGAACACACAAGCCCACCAGGTGACAGTAAGATCATGGAGAGTAAAACCAAAGAAATAATATTATCGAACTGTTGCCGAAGCATACATTTTGAAAAGCTACAAAGAAAGAAAGAAAGAAAGAAGAGAAAGATAGAATGAATTGGTGCTTTTCTTCACTTTTGCCTCCCTCCTTTTTGTTTAACAAGCAATTAATAAATGCTTGTGGTCATTTATTCCCATTTCACCTTCCCATCACTATGATGTAAAGTATTCTACTGTGTGTTAGAGTTAGCATGGACAGGGGTTGGATTCATCACATACTTTCAGGAATCTTATTTCACTTCTTTTGTCTCTCTGGGCTGCCTGCATAATAGGGGTAAAAGAGCTCTTTGAGAGGATACTTCAGTGCAGAAACCTATCTGAATATCTCTCTAGAGAAACCTCTCCATCCATTGCTATTTTTAGAGCCTGAGAAAACTAGACTGCTTCTCATATAAAGTGCTACTTTCTTACATTGAAAATGTAATACAAAAAATATATTATTCTATTTATGGTGTATATATTATAACAATATAGTATTCTACATTCTCATATTATTCTATAATATGAATACTCCCCAGATCATGAGAAGACTCATTTGAAGACTGTTATGGTTTAAGCTGAAGCAGAATCAGTTTTCTAATTTTTCAGCTAAATCTCATCTAAGTAATTTCATTTTCTGAAAATTAACTACTAGTTTTTATACAGTGTCTGTCTTCAGAAGTGATAATGCATAAAACTTATGATTATTGCATTGGTATGCAGAAAGGACATTGTTTATATTTATCCTGTGGAGACCAAAGCCATAGTAAGTCAGCAAAATACCATAAGTCAAAGGGACAAAAAAGGGTTGCACCTGCAGGGAGAAGTAGACAAGATAGATGACCTAAAGTGACCCAGCAGAGTATTCCATTCCATGTATGTCATATTCAATATAAAGCTAGGATATCAGAAAGGTCAAGTTCTCTTCAATGGCCAGCACCTAATAGAGACCTCATTTGTCCTTTTACCCCAACCTCAGATCCATGTGCTCCTGAATCCAGTTTCTGAGTGGAGAACCTGTCTGCCAGTAAGTCCAGTCTGAGACCTTTCCTTGTGCCTGCTCTTCAGCATCAGTAGTTGTGTACAGTCACACTATACACAAGGGTATAGTGTTCACTTTTGTATATTTGCATATATTTTGTAACTTTCTTATAAACAGTATTTTCCTTATAATTATTATTGTTTCATTAAAGCTGTTTCAGTTTTTGTTTCCAACCCACAAGTCTCTTTCTCATTTCCCCTTCCCCTTTCCCTGGGAGGGGACTGGGACACAACTGCCCATGTTTAGCAGCTGACCTGGCAAAGTGGGGCTAAACCATGACAAAGACTTAAGACACATGCATCAGATAAATAAGCCAAACTCGCAGCAGTTGAAGAGCTACAGTGCAGTATTTCTTACAAAGGATTCAGCAAAGTATTTTTTCCCCTTTCTAGCCACTAATTACCCTCCTAATTTAAAGAATAGTGGTGGAAGTTTTTCACCATGACTACAATTTCCAATAAATATTTCAGGGTTCTGAAGTGATTAGCAAGGTTTAGACCATTATAGACTCTCATTTGATACACGCAAGATCGTGTTTGTTGCATCTTCTGTTTAAGATTTAGAACTTGCTGCTGCTTGATAATAGGCAAAAAAGCTGCATGCAGTAAGAGATAATGTAAGATCACAAACTACGTGCATTTTGAAAATAATTCTGCCAAACAGCATTACAAGATTTGACATGAATATACCACAGTTTTGTAAAAAAAAAACCCATTGAATCTAGTCAACTGACTTGCAGGTTTGACAATGAAGCTCTTTAGAAAGAACACAGATATATTTCACAAAACCTTTTAGAAAATATTAGCTATTCTGATGTTTACAGCAAAACTGCTCTAGACACCAAGATCCCGCAATATTAACAGGCCAAATGGGCCTTTTGTCATATCACACATATTGTATCCTTGACTCCAGAATGCTAGGGGCTGTCCTTGTGTCTCCTCTGGTGCTTTCTGCCAAAGACTCCAAGTAGAACCATTGTCTCCAGCAGTTTTCAATGTCTTGTCCTGTTTGGACTGGCTTTAGGGCTACTGCTGGCACAATCTCTTGTTTAATTTGTTCAAAGGCTTATCTTTGCTCAGGGCCAACCTTAAAACTATTTTTCTTACAAGTTAATTCATAGAGAAGTTTCACAATCTGACTATAATCAGGTATATGCATTCTCCAGAAATCCATAATGCCTAGGAAGGCTTGTTTCCCATTTGTTAGTTAGTGGAGACATATCTGTTACTCTGTTAATCACACCTAATGAGATTCTGCAATGCTCATCTTGCTATTTAATTCCTAAAAACTGGATCCTTCATGCAGATCCCTTGACTTTTCTTCTCTTTACAGCAAAACTGTCTGACGAAATATTTGGATTATTTTCTCACCTTTCTTGAAAACTTTCTCTGTTGCATTACCCCATACAATGATGTCATCAATGGATTGCAAATGTTCTGGAGCTCCACCCTTCATCAGTGCTGCCTGGATCAGTCCATGGTAGTGGTAGGGCTGTGTTTCCACCCCTGGGGCAGTCAAATCCAGGCATATTGGATGCCCCTCCAAGAAAAAGCAAACAGCGTCCTGCGCTTTGTTGTTAAAGGAATAAAAAAACCACATCAGCAATATAAATTGAGGCATACCATCTGGCTGCCTTTGATTCCAGTTCATATTGCAGTTCTAATCTGTCTGGTATGGCAGCACTAAGTGGTGGCGTGACCTCATTTAGGCCACGATAGTCCACAGTTAATCTCGATTTGTTATTAGCCTTTCACACACGCCACATAGGACTGTTAAAGGGTGAACGAGTTTTGCTGGTGACTCCTTGATTTTTCAGTTGATAGATAAGTTTGTGTTTGGGAAACACAGAGTCTTTGTTGATATGATACTGTCATCGATGCACTGCGGTGTTAACAATCGGCACCTGTTGGTCTTCAGTCTTCAGCAATCTAACAGCAAAAGGGTCCTCTGTAAGGCCAGGCAAGGTAGCTGTTTAATGTTCTCAGTCTCTACAGCTGCTATACCAAAGTCCCATTTATATCCTTTTGGATCTTTAAAGTACCCTATTTTAAGATAGTGTATGACAAGGATGAATGGCGCATTAGGTCCAGTTATGATGGGGTGATTTTTCCATTTATTCTCGATGAGGCTCACTTTGGCCTCCACTACAGCCAGCTCTTGACATCCCACCTGTCACTCCAGAAACAGGGGCAGATTTTGTCCCTTTATGATTCAATGGCAGTAGGGTGCACTGTACACCGGTATTTACAAGGGCTTTATACTTTCATAGTTCTCTTGTGCCAGGCCATCATATCCACATAGTCCAATAAACTCAGTTGTCTCTCTTCTCCACCTGGCCAGAGGCAGGGCACCTCTATTTGGAGCATTTCACTCACAAAAGAATGTGTTTATTTGGATCACAGGGGCTGAGACTGGAATGGTTTTGTTTGCATGATAATCTGTTAAGATGTCAAAGACACAGAACAAATAACTTCAGCGATCAATCATAAAATAATCTGAAAAAATAAATAATAGATTGAATTATCAAATATATCCTTATTATAACATATTTCATAAAAAGAGTGACTGGTTTTTTTGTGGAAAACCAGTGCTATATAACATGATATACAAGAAAATAGCTGAGAACATTGCAGCCATTAATGGAAGAAATAGGGATTAAGCTATTAAGCTAAGGAGAACAACAGACTGAAATTTTAGCCTAAAATCTTGGGGACAAAGTTTACCCAAAATTTTTTGGTTCTGTCATACTCTCATATCTCTTTAATTTTCATTATTTTTAAAAACTGCATTGCCAGGGGTTTGTATAAGTTTATTTGCTATTTTCCTTAAGATGTAGATTGTTTGGAATTACTGAACTACTTCTGTTCTCATTTTTTAAAGAAATCCCTTGGCTGTATCTTGTCAACTCCTGCTTTGGCAGAGTCTTTTTCATTTTTCCTGTTACAATCAGACTTTAAACAGCAATATTTCAGGAGTTTTCAAACTCCAGAGATTTAAAATTGCTTAGAAGTACACTTAAATTTCTTTAACATATCCAGCCTCTCAGAATAGGAATACTTTACACCAGAATTATATTATTTCCCAAGCCTCTCATCAGCTTCTTGTTTTTTGTCCTTCTGATCATAACACAGTCTTTCTTAGTATGGTTTTTATGCAAATCACAAGTACAATTTTTCTATTTTTTGCTGCTTTTCTATGTGTCATTGAACATTGAGAAATAAATTCCTACTTTAAGTTACATTTAAAGTTATAATAAAAAACATGTAGGGCTTCTTGATTAAATGATGAATTCTCGTTATGACTTCAAATCAGCATGCTGCTCATGCGTGTGACTTTAAGCTCCTGTTGATTCTAATTCAAAGGCATCAGTTTTATCCTAGAGTAACAGATGCTCTCATCTGAGCAGACAGAGTTCATATATCTGTTTTGTTTATGAATTGTTTCGAAAGTCAAAATAACCCAACACAATTTAAGCAGTCTCAAACATTTGTTAAGTTTGAGACAGTTCATCTTCATTCAGCCTCTGGTTTTAAGTTGCTACTATAATAGCTTACTTATGGTTCTATCTGATATCAGACTAGTGTCATACCCTGCTCAACCATAAATCAAATGTAATTTCTTTTTTTTTTTTGCAATTAAAATTGTTAGAATTGTACACTGGAGGGTCTATAATGCTCTCTACCTACACCAGCGTGTTGTTTTATCCTATGAAAATTATGCTTACACTTAAAGTCTAGACTCTCCATGTTAATACATACCCTTGTGCTGGACATCTCAAGACTGACTACACTAGGTATGTGCATGGGTTACAACACTAGGCCCGAGACTGAACTTGTCATTTTTGGTTTGTGAACTAGATTGCTGCTCACAAAACTGTGTCTAGCTTTACTATAGCACCTTATTGAGTTTGTAACTATATTGTTATCTGTAAGCCTTCAGTGTGTGTCTCTATAAATAATTATTTCAACTTTTATTACCTTAGATTAATTAATCTCCTGAAATCAAATTATTAATAAAAATTATCTATAAAATTCACTTAAAGCAGTATACATACATATTTTTTTAAATCCTTTACCAGCATCAGTCACTCATATCTGAAGCCAGAATTTGGGCAACATACTAGAAGCAACAAAGAGTAGAAAACTGATAACTTAGTGTCTTGTATTTGCTGAGAGTAACAGGTGATTATAGACAGTGTTTCTCAGCAGTACCTCTAATTTCGAAACATTTACTCTAAGATTGCAATCTGAAGTCCGTGGTAAATATCAAGTCCTATCCTAAACTGGAGAAACACATGGGAGTTCACACAGGATCACAACAATCAGTGTGCCAGATTGGGATCTACCAAACTTGGCTGAGAGGAAGTGCTGAACATAAGGATATTTTACCTGCTATCATTACCGTATGCCTGAATACCTATCTTTAGACTGCAATAAGACAGATGCTGTATTGAAATTCACGGATCCAGCCCCTTTTAGCACATTAAGGCCAGTAATTAATTCCAACCAGTAAATCTTAGTATGAAATGCATTTGAAATCCCTTAAACGTGGTTGCCCTTCTTCCAGGCAGGTGCACTGAGCAGCAGAGCTTTGACTGCTTTTGCTTGCTCAATGGTTCTGCAAGCTTCTGAACTATAAGATGTCTTTGGCAGGATAAGCAATGATTTATATATCCCAGTCTTCCAGAATAACTTATACTCAGGTAATTAGGATGGTAATATGGGAATTAAGCTCTGTAGTTTAAATCTTTTCAGGCTGGAACAGCACTCTCATCATTCAGCTTCTGTACTCTCTTTCCATTACTCACCTTAAGGACACCATATCGAGAATTCTCATCCTCTCCTCCCCTAGAACTGATTTTTCTGCTTTGTTCTGGAGGTTATTCTCCTCCTCACTCTGCTAGTCTGGTTGTTCATCTGACAGTTCTACCCACGTTAAAAATACGAACCAGCTTTTGAAAGAAGTTTTATTTTAAACTGGACCATTTCCCTGGACCATTTTACTGTATGGGCATGCAAGGAGTTACACTAACACAACTGAGGATTCTGGGTTGCATAAAAAGAAGCACGGCCAGGAGGTTGATGGAGATGTTTCTGCTCCTCAGCTCTGCTCTGATGAGATCCTATCTATCTGGAGAACTACATCCAGTTGTGGAATCCTCAGTACAGGAAAGACATGGACCTGTTGGAGCAGATCCAGAGAAGGGCCATGCAAATCATCAGAGGGCTGGAATATTTCTCCTGCTACGAAGGACTGAGAGAGTTGGCATTGTTTAGTTCAGAGAAAAGAAGGCCTTGGGGAGATGCTATTGCAGCCTTTCAGTACTTAAAGCTGGTTTATAAGAAAGACACAGACAAACTTTTTAATAGGGCTTATAGCGATAGGAAAAGCGTTAATGGTTCTAAAGTAAAAGAGAGTAGGTTCATATCAGATATGAGGAAGAAATTTTTTACAATGAAGGTGGTAAAACACTGGGACAGGTTCCCCAGAGGTGTGGTAGATTTCCCATCCCTGGAAACATTCATGATCAGGTTGGATGGGGCTCTGAGCAAACTGCTCTAGTTGAAAATGTCCCTGCTCATTGCAGGGGGTTGGGCTAGATGACCCTTAAAGAACCCTTCAGATCCAAACTCTTCTGTGCTTCCATGATTCCATTAATAACAAGTAACAAGACATCATTAATAAATGGCTTTGGGAAAGAGGAAATGAAAGTTTCTTAAAAATCTCTTCAAGTGAAAAATTTAAAATGTAGAAATGCATTTGAGAAGGTAACAGAGAAGCATCAAGAAAAGTATACACACAGTGATATCTATGTCCATCTAGTGGTGGCTGATCATGTAAAATTGCTACCTGCTTCAGCCAAATAAAGTGTTAGAGGGAATGTATACAGATGAAATTAAGCCCAAAACATAGTCTACTGGGCCTTTTTTTCAAAGTTAATATATTAGGTGTCCACTTACAAAAATAGCATCTGAAACTGAAATGCATGCATTTCACTCTTCCTTCTTTGATTTTTCTATAGACTGAGATAAGATGATGCGTTATGCTACCAGGAATTCTGCTGTACATTGCAGAAGTCATACAACAATACTTCAGTATGACTTTATTCAACAGGTACAACAGTGAGAACTTTACCAGACCCTACCTCTTACTTACTGTCTGACATATTCTCTGTCATCAGTTCTCCTGGGTCACTTGACATCAGCTTGAAGACTTTTGCCTTCCAGCTTTTGCTAAGTTTTCTTATTGCTTCATATCAATTAGCTCTATCCAGTCCATTAGAGAACTCAGTTCATTAACTTCTAGACAATCATTTGTCTTTTCTCTTCAGGGTAGGTTCAAAAGCTCTTCATTGCAGCATACATCTTGACACTTTTAAATGTCAGTGCTTAATCAGAAAGAAAACCATTGCTAATATTTTTATCCTCTTATTTCAAGTAAATATAAAAAAAATATGTTCTGGATCTAGTTTTTATACTAATTTTGTACCTGAGTACACTGTATATGAAGAAAATGAAGTGATTTTAGAATATGCAGCTTAAAAATAATGGATAATGAGTTGTTAACTTTTCTAATTTACTCTGTACTTAACAATCTGTCAAGCGTGATTTCATATGCAAATAAGAAGCAAAGCAGAATAAGGACCTGTGTATAGCAATCTTTTGACAGAATTGCTCTGAATTGCAAAACCTTTCTTCTCTTTTCATGTTTAGCACACAGAGACAAATTAGAGACTGTCTTACGTTCCTGTCTATTTGATATCCATACAAGTGATATAAAGCAAAAAAGGGGAGCCAGCTTTATTCCCATTCATATGAAATCATTTTTTAACTATTTGCCACAAAACCTGAAAGCTTACAGCACACTTAAACATCAGTTCTGTATTAAAACAAAAATGTTCTTCCTTAAACTGAAATCTGTAATTCATAATATATGTAGACTATGGAGATACTGATACAACTAGGGCTGAATTTTGAAAAATTATTACACCTTTAACAACAGGCATAGATAAACTTTGCACCTACTGAACCTTTCAGAGAGAATTCGGTAGGAGCAGCAAAAGAATAAATTGGCCAAAAAATTACTGTGACATAGAGGCATAGAAGAAGGATTGTCTGAAAAAATGTCTGTAATCAGATTTGAGGAGGTCCAGCTGAATTCAGGCAGTGTGTACAACTCTATGTTTTATAATCAATAACTATTTCATGACAAGGCTTTCTCCTTGTTGCTTAGTCCTTGGACCCCTGCTGGATGAAGGTTCAGTATGAGACCAGTGTTCAAAACAAGACTGTTCTCCCTTTATTATGTAGTGCTTTCTCCAACACAGGAAAAATGACCAGGTTATCTCCATTCTACAGCCTCACATGATGAATGGCATAAAAGCTTTGAAAACCACAGAAAAGAAGATTAAGTAATTCTTGAAGAACTAGCCCTGTCCAGGGTCCCAGTTTTGAGACTGAACCTATTTTAAAATGTTTCTGAGCCACGCACTGCAGTGAGTTCAATCTCAACCTATGTGCTTAAAAGTTTAGAATGGAATATTTGAGTTCTGCCAGCTAAAAGGGAGATGATGTGTAGATCCTGAATCTAGAGTTCAGATCTACTGTTTATAGTCGTGCCTAGTTATTGGAGATACTTAATGTAGTATAGCTAAAGTATCATTCAGATGATAGCAGTTGATTAGATTTAGGCAGTTGTTTGCTTTTTCTCTAAATAGCAAGTGTTCAGCCTTTTTTACCTGTTTACATGTGAAACTGTTGATGAAGACAGAAAAAAGGTACATGGTTGCAAGAAAGACCAGTGGAATATAGTATGGTGTAGTTTTAAGTAAAATTACTTTTTAATGTCAAGAAAATATTGTATTTATTCTGGCAGACAGATGTATTTTCTTTGTCAATTAAATAATTTAGAAATTTAAAACTGTATAAAATATTATTGTTTTTCTTGGCAATTTTGTTTTTAGCCTTCATTCAGAACTTCTGGGTTTGCATCTCTTGAAATTAAATACCACAGTCCATATTCAGAACAGATTATGCTGCATATATAAAGCTCTTACTTCCTGACAACATGACTAATTCCTAATTTTACTACCCAGCCTACTACTTCCTCAAGAGGAAAAAGTCAAAGCACTAATGATGTTGCCCATGTAGGAGCTTAATGTGCACTACTGAATGCTGTTATTAAGGCATGTAAAAATGATCTAATTACCAAAATTGGCACCAAATTATTGTTGCTAGCAGGAAATAGGCCTGTGTTTTATGAAGTACAACAGAAGTGAGGTCAGCATGCACCTTCTATAAGCTGCATGATGCTATGTACGTCTCCCCTCACTAAGGAGGCAGCAAGGCACAAGGTATTGGATGTGGAAATTTTTGCTATGCCCTCATCACTTTGTGAGTTCATAAACAGATGATGCTTTGCAGATAGCTGATCAGTCATGGAAACTCCTCTGCAGACCTCTAAGCAAGAAGCCTTTTGAAGGGAGTGGGTTTTCAGGGGTGGCAGAAAAGAACAGGATGGATTTAAAACTGCCAGCTGTTTGCTACTGGCAACAGCTATTCTGAATATGCCTTCTGGGTCAGTTTGCCTAGTACATACTGTTTCAGCATAATTTTTTTTGCAAACATGGGCTTGGAGAAGAGGAGGCTGAGGGGAGACCTCATTGCTCTCTACCACTACCTGAAAGGAGGTTGTGGAGAGGAGGGTGATGGCCTCTTCTCCCATGTGACAGGGGACAGGACAAGAGGGAATGGCCTCAAGATCTGCCAGGGGAGGTTTAGGCTAAACATTAGGAAAACATTTTTCAAGGAAAGGGTCATTGGGCACTGAACAGGCTGCCCAGGGAGGTGGTTGAGTCCCCTTCCCTGGAGGTGTTTAAGGCATGGGTGGACGAGGTGCTGAGGGGCATTGTTTAGTGTTTGATAGGAATGGTTGGACTCGATGATCCGGTGGGTATCTTCCAACCTAGTGATTCTATGATTATATGATTCAAAAAGGTCTGGTAATATTTAGACACTATTTTCTTCAACTTCATAAAGAAGGCTATCCATAGGTGAAAAACAGTACTGAAACACAAGACTTTCTGCTTGCTGAGGGAAATAATTAGAATTTCTTTTTAATTCTTATTAAAAGTATATCTTTTACAACTTTTGTGTAACAGCAGCCTTATATTACGCAACCCATTTCAGGACACTTAAAATGAATTAAGTGATATTTCACTTATTATATTTGGTATATTGCAATATGATACAGAAAAGAAGTTAATGAACTGTGGAGGAGTTCTCTCTTGAGGAGAAAAATCTCAGGCTTCCACTGGGAGCCAATTTTGTGATTCTGATATAATGATCTGAGTAGAGTTTAAATACTTACTGTTGAATACACTTTTTAAAGCAGTCCATTTCTGATGGAAGCCTAAGGGTCTGAAATAGTGGCAGCACTATGTTCCCTGTGCATTAAAGCATAAAAACACCGCACAAAATAGATTAAATGTAGGTAGTAATAGGCAGGAGTTGTTGTTTTTTTTAAAATTTCTCTTGAGATACAATTGACAGTTCCTCAAAGCTGTTTGTAGTTTTGGCTGTGATTTGGAAGGAATTCTACTGTTTAATAGTGGTAACTGTAGCCAAGACATGGCTTTGTAAAAATATATAACCAACAGTGTACACTACAGGAGATTCGCAAAGAGAGAAAGAAATTTGGCTGTAGATCAAAAATGCATGACAAATCCATAGCAGAAAATGGTTGCCATCCAGATGGGAAGGTTGCCATGAACAGGTTTCCAAGGCAGTCTCCCTACCTGATAAATTTCCAAAATATAATTTATCACTGTAAGGATTCTATGGCCTTCTTTAAGGGATTTACAGAGTCCAGGCAGCTTAGTGAACATAATGGCAGTAGTCCTAATAGTCTCACTGGAGGCTAGAGAAAGCTATGAATCCCAGACCTTGCAGGTTGTGCATGTATAGAATTATGCTCCACTGCGTGCAAGTTGAAGTAATGGACGTGCTTGTGCGATGAGCTGGGCTGTAGGTCCCTGGGCTGCATGCCCCTGGGCTGCAGGTCTAATCTACTCAACGAAATTGACTTGTTCCACATCACGGGCATTAGAGAGGTGATTCAGGTGTGACAGATCCCATATACGTTGGACTTGCAAGTGCAAAGTAGTTGAATAGCAACCTATTGCTTTCACACATTGCACACAAACATTGTGTTGACCAGTCAGAACATGGAGGCTACATCTTTTTACATGTTAAATGTTTTTTGTATGTGCATGCAGCCTCTAAGGTGTGAAGGGTAAGTCCACATTGACAATGAGGGGGGCTGAAGGAGCTTTGGAATTCACAAGTTAAAGTCTGTATCTCATTGGCAAGATTTAAAACAAATATCGAAAAGATGACAATCTGAAAAAGCTGTTGTGAGCAAGGAGGAGAGCAAGAATGGAAACAAGCATAAGACATATTTTGAAAATGCATTGAAACAGAAAGGAAAAATGCTGTAAAAGTTGGCATGTCCTTCTCTTCACTGAAGCAAAGTAGTGCTTCCACCCTGCATACCCTGCACAGGCTGAGAAGCTCTTACTTTTGTTCTCTAAAACTTCTGAAGTAATTTGTGTAATGGTATCAACCCTACTGTATTTCCTTCCATAGTTCTGGGACAGTTCTGTTTCTCATTCAGATGGACAGAACTTATGCCAGTATAAATGGGATAGATTCCACTAATTGTATGATTTTGCCAATGCTTACAATTTAACATAAGCACTAATCTACCAAACCTTTGGTAAGAGAAAAACAAAACAAAAGCTAACAATATGAATTTTCTAGAAACAGACCTAAAGACTTGAAATTCACAAGGAAGATATGAAAACATACAGATAATTTTAGATTGTCAAATCTTGCAGCTAAAGTGAATTGTATTTTAAATTAAGCCATTTAATTTAAGGGTCTTCTCTTAAACAGTGCAGCTGGAAACAGGGATTTTGATATTCAGAGTCCTACTTAACTACTGGACAGCAGGACACTAACTCTATCCCCACACTGTGTGCTGCTTGGAAACCTGTAAACAAGCTATGTCTCCATTATTGTATTCTTTCATGAGTTAATTTGCAAAAATTATGTGATACTTCCTGTCACATAGGGAGAGCAGCACGGGCACCTCTCAAAAATGAAACAAAATTAAAAAGAAGAAGAAGAAACAGGGAGAAATATCATTAGTTTTGGAAAAAAATATATGTCATTCTTAGGCTGACTTAATATTAAAGTAAAAAGTAGTATAAGAGAAGAAAATGTTCTTACAGAAAATCCAGGTTAAAATGCATTTGAATACCATCTCTGACAGCTATTTAATTTCTCCGCATGAGAAGCAATTACCATACTGTGCAATCCACTACTGACAGTGTGAGCTAGGAAGCACTCATTTGAAATGTGGAATATTCAGATAATTTCTCTATAAGATTCCTATCATGAGACAGGCTCTATGGTCTAAGCTCTGTATCTTGATGTTGTTTGAAACTGTCATTTTTCTGGTTTGGAAAGTTTATCTTCACAATACGGTTTCAAAATGTTAGTCTTCCAGATGAGTAGATGTCCTAAGTGGCTAAAGAAAGCTACCAAATGGTACAGTCTTCTGAGCACAAAAGAAAATAAAAACAATTGTATATTCATCTACAGAATAAACAAAAATGTGAAGTTCTTCCTAAGGGGCTCCTGTTGTTTTTTTTGATATACAAGGTATTATTTTGCGTGACCGGAGCAGGAGAACAAAATGCTAAGTATGAGATATCACCTCGTGGGGCTTAGCCAGCTGGAAAGCAAGGGGAAAATTGCAGCATTGTTCTAGTGGTGGATTAGTTCCCTGGTTCAGTCTCGGTATTGCCTAACGCTTTATTGATTTATTTAAGAGTTCTGTCATGTTTTTCAGGTGACAAGAGACTTCCAACGTCTTTCATGTACAGGAAGGTGTTTGATTGCTGTGTTTGTTTTACCTTGGCCTAAGCCTATTTTAAGGGGTTTTTTGGGTTTTGGTCTTTTTGGGGTTTTTTTTGACTCTATGGTGAAAACTCATTAGTGACCTTGGCAGATACTAATTAAAGGCAGTTTAATGGCTCCCAGAAAAAGAAGCCCTTGCCCAAATTTTTTGGGAGTTCCAGATGAAGATCACTAGTCTATCAGAAAACAAAATGGTAAGTGAAGAAATATTGTGTATATTGGGGAGGTGATCGAGAGAATCATACAAGTAGTATTAGTCACAGATGTGGTTAATTGTAATATGATTGAAAACGTACAAGATAATTTCAAAATATCCATTCCTGTTATTATTTCATTTCAGTCAGCCTCATGATTCACAAAGAAGAAAACATTTACATAATTAGCTGAAAAGATACTTGTTAGTTGTACTGAAACATTTAGGCCAAGTTTTCAAAGGTAGGCAAACATGATGCTAGCCATACAAACAGTCTTTAGCTGCATAAATCAAGATCCTTATCTTAGACAAAATTTCATATTCAGTTACACTGGATATGAGCATTTTAATAACAGCATGGTTTTTGCCATAGTACTAGGTTTCATGTTTTTACTGCATTAATAGACACAGAAGAAAATTCTTTTCATGAGCAATGACTAATACTCTAGTGTCTAGAGTACTAGACTAAATCCTGGTATGATAGTTCCTAAGCAAGCCTTGATAAATTAAAATGAATCCTTCTATCACCTTTTATCTTGTAGACTTGCTTCAAAAATGTGTCAAAGTGTTTAGAAAGGGATGTCCAAAAGGTCATAGAGTCATAGAATTACCAGGTTGGAAAAGATCTCTTGGATCAGCAAGTCCAACCGTTCCTATCTGCCACTAAACCATGTCCCTGAGCACCTCGACTACACATCTTTTAAACACCTCCAGGGATGGTGACTCAACTACTTCCCTGGGCAGCCTGTTCCACTGCCAGATGACCCTTTCTGGGAAAAAATTCTTTCTGATATCTAGTCTGAACCTCCCCTGGTGGAGCCTGAGGCCATTCTTCCTTGTCTGATCACCTGCCACTTGGGAGAAGAGGCCAGCACCCTCCTCTCTTCAACCTCCTTTCAGGTAGTTGTAGAGAGCACGAAAGTCTGCCCTCAGCCTCCTCTTCTCAAGGCTAAACAACCCAAGTTTAAGGTCATCCAGGAGAACAGTGTCTAACACTATATCCTCTGATTTTAGTACTGGGCACCAGAGCTGGGATTCATTTGATATGAATCTGCATTTGACATGAATCTGCATTCATTGGACATGTACCTGCAAAGGAGCCCTTTGTCTGAGATAGTACCATAGACTGCTTTCATTGTCCACAGCACAATTTACTGAATGTAAAGCAGGTAAATGAAGTGATTCAGATGAATCATGCCTAAAAGTGTCTATATTTCTCTGTTGATGAAAGCATTGCTATTATAGCTCAGGTACACATGTCTACATTGCATCTATTTACACTCAGATGAGTCAAACCCCACTTTGATGACTTCACAGTTGTGCTGTTTGGTTTTGCTTTTGGAGTTATTGGAAAGAATCACAAAAAAGAAGAGTTTTAAAGATTAATGAAAAAGAAAATAATTAATCTTATAGCTGGAATGATGTTTGAAGCCGAGCAACATGTTAGCAACATTGGAGCACGCAGAACAATAATTCTTACTTTTTACTGATCAGAAGAGGACACTGTCTGAAATATGTTCTTCTAAAGGAGATTTGATTTGGATTTTTCTCTGGGGATTAAATAAAAAGGCTAAATCCCAAAACCTTTTGTTCTGAAACCCTGTCTATAGACTGTTGATCTTGTTAGGCCAGGCCACTATGTAGGCCATGAGAAGGGTAGTGGAAACTCAGCTGAGAATCAGAGTCACAAAGACTTCCTGAGACTAAAATTTGGACTACCACTGTATAGTGACCACCACATCTTTCCTTATTATACCAGTCCTGATATATACTTTCTCCTAATTGCCTGACATTGAGTTGACTACCTGACCGAGTCATGTGTAGTAAAACACTGTACTTAGCCAGACAACAGCAGAGTTCCCAGGTGACTAAGAAGGCCAACAGCATCTGGCTTATATCAGAAATGGTATGACCAGCAGGAGTAGGAAAGTGATCGAGCCCCTGTATTCAGAACTGGTGTGGCCACAACTTGAATACTGTGTTCAGTTTTGGGCCCCTCAATATAAGAAGGACATTGAGTTGCTGGAGCTCATCCAAAAAAGAGTAATAAAGCTGGTGAAGGGTTTAGAGAACAAGTCTTTTGAGAAGTGACTGAGGGAACTGTGGTTGTTTAGCCTGGAGAAGAGGAGACTGAGGGGAGACCTTATTGCTCTTTACAATTACCTGAAAGATTTCATGGTGAGGTGGGTGATGTTCCCTCCTTCCAAGTACCTAGCAATAGGACAACAGAACACAGCCTCAAGTTATGCCACAGGAGGCTTAGATTGGATATTAAGGAACATTTCTTTACTGAAGGAGTTATGAAACATTGGAATAGGTTGCCCAGGGAAGTGGAGCCTCCATCCCTGGAGGTGTTTAAAAAAACATGTAGATGTGGCACTTTGGGTCAAGGTTTAGTGGATATGGTGGTGTTGGACTGATGGCTGGACTTGATAATCTCAGAGGTCTTCATCAACCGTAATGATTCTATTATTATCATTGTCCAAATCTCACTTTTAAACTTATAGTTGCTTGTTTTCTGCCAATGAACTCTGTCCTTTAATAGAAAATCTGTACATGAATTCTTACCCAGCCTGTTGTGACAATCTCTGTTCTGAACACAAAAAACATCTTGAGAAGGGGAATAAAGCATTGCTGGGTCCAGAGAAAGGACAACTGTATCATCAGACACTTACAGTAGAAAGAATTTGTCTAGAAATGAGGGAGAGGTTTTACAGAAGATAAAAAAAAATCCCAGTCATGAAAAAACCAGAAATCTCTTTGAGAAAAAGGAGAGTTTTAAATATCAGCACAAAGGCAGTATCACAACTGGGATAGTTTGGAAGGGAAGATTCATGTGATAGAGATTAGGAGAGATTTCAGTCATTTTGAGCTTCAGCTGACAGTAAATTTATAGAAGATAGTACCAGAAGGCAGACAAAATGTTTTTGGACACAGTTCAGCAACTAATTGATCTCATGGCTATTTCTTATTTGGAGATACTAACTCAAAATGGTATGGAACAAGGAAAATGGGTTCAAGGACAGTGGCCCATGAAACAGCTGCAGAAAATACAGGCGGAGTAAGGTGTATCTTCAGATAATCCTCTAAAAGAGAAACCAGAAGAATTTTTATAGAAGAGAACTAAAACAAGGGAATACCTGAGTTCATAAGACTCTCCATATTGGAAAAACATGAGAAACATGACCCTCAAGGAATGGCAGTGTCCAGTGGCAGAATGTGGAATGGCAGAGACATCCAGATAAAACATTCATTCAGAAAAGGAAGGAAAGCAAATAGGAAAATAAAGATGCTACCATAAGATGCAAACAGGGTAAACATACATGGTAAATCTTAACCAAGAGTTTAGAATATTTTTCATCAAATTTCATCCTATGTAACATAATCAGCAATTCACAAAATACTGTTCAGTTGTTTTTCAGTATGCTAAGCACACACACACATACAATATCAGATTGTAAACTCTGCAGCAGATATTCCACATTTTCATCTGTTCTTTGAGGTGTAGTCTAAAATGCTCTGGAGAGAAAACATAAAAATTATATAAGTAATGTCTCTTTCACTGTGGGCCAACATGCTGAAATAAGTACTTTATGTGAAAAATGTAAATCCATTTATTTATACTTACTTCATAACACTGATGATCTCATCCTTCTGAATCAGGAGACTTTTGTCCAGTGTGTAAAACCGCCACAGATTTTTGTCAGATTTAATGCATCCATCTACCACATTGTCAAAGGAGTTTAGAAACAAAATATGTGTTTGATACCAGTGAGAGAGTTAATAAAAATGGATTTAATGCAAGTTATTATGTGATGCCATAATAAAATCATAAAGTGCAAAAGATGCTTTTGCTGCTCATGATGGAGAAGAGGAAGAGTAATGCTACATGTATTCACATAAATATATATATAGGAATGGAATTTAAAACTAATATTCAAATTTGGGGTTGCGTCTTTTGCCAAACACTTGGAGTCAAGTTATGTGACCATAAAGGGGAAACAAATGACTACCCTTGAACTGTCAAAATGGTACCTTTGTTTCTCTTTTGAGAGTGCTATTTTCTTCTACTAGTCATGCTTTCTGTTGCATATGTAATGTATTTGCAGAAACAAACAAATAACTGCAGGATTTGATGGGAGCAGCAGGTGCCTATTTTTCTGGTCCACAGAAACCTTATTCTCAGTAAAACTTCACACTTCAAGAAATAATTAACAGCAGAACATTAAAACTGAACAGAAATTATCACAGAATTAGCAATGGCCTTTCCCTGAATATGTCTAAAAGCTTGATCAATTTATAATTCTTTTTGTTTATTGCAAAAACAGGCAGCTGGACTACTGTCTTTGCTTGTGGGTTAGGCTACTTCTGTAGAAGTAATTTTCCATTTTCTGCTTCTCTTAGCAAGTCCACTTTCATAGAAAATCTGCCCAAACCTCTAGTCACCAATTTTTTTTTCCAGAGTGCCTCCCTAACCTTCCCTCCTTGGCTGTTGTTGAGTGCCACTCGCTCTTGCTACTTTCATTATTCAGAAGAGTAGAGTACAATACAGAGACAGCCACGTGAAACATTACCATTATGTCTGAATAAGCAGTTGTTTAGAATCTCCTGTGGATGGACGTACTTTTAAACAACCCATGGTGGTAAACAATATTGTTCAGATGAAAACTGAATTTACATTTCACTCTTCAGGTGTTAAAAATTAATTAAAAATGTTTTGAAGACAGATATGATTTTGTCTCAGCTCAGAAATATGTACATGTGCAAGGGATTGTGACTTTGTACACAAAGTGAAGGTGCATACATACATGGAGGGAAGGAATGAAATTAATCACTTGTTACATGTTTTTCACCTGAGTTACTGAGAGAGAAAATATATACATTCTGGTTTTACAGGGACAAAGTTCTAACTTTTAGAAAGATTAAAATTTTAATTAACTGAATTTCCTGTAAAATACAGATTTATGAATGCGACACAACCCACAGTAATCTTTAGAGGCCAACATGATGCTCTTCATTGGGACAATCGCTTTTACATGATTTCCTCTAACATATGAAAGCATCAGTTCTATTGTTCCTTACGTGTTCGCCCCTCTTTACTCTGCTAAAACTGATGCCAGACAAAAAAAATCTGAAACTCCACTTATATTCAAGGAGATATACACAATTATTATGAAATAATTGATTTCTTACTAGATGCTACCCTTCTCTTTTTACTAAATAAAACAAAGCTTTCTGAGGCTCCTCTTGTGTGCCAGAATGCAAGTGTTTGGTAAATGTAATTTACTTGCTTTGCATGTTGCCTGAAAAGTTGTTAGCCAAATGAATATAAAGACCAAATTAAAATCTCAGCATAGATCAAGAGTAACAAGCGTCGCAGTATTCCCTTTATAAGAACACTTTTCTTACACTGACTTACTTGTGATTCTCTAAGCACCTTCTAAGGATACCTGCTCCTTATGAATGCCAAAGGAGATAAGGAGGGAGCATCATCCTGTCTGTCAGCAACAAGCCAAAGAGCTCCACATGGGGATGGCTGAAGAGCTGATTAAGAACTTATAGGTCAGGATTAAAGGAAGGGCAAGGTCAGGCGACATAATAGTGAAGGTCTGCTGCAGGTGACCCAACCAGGAAGACCAAGCTCATGAGTCCCTTCATAGAAAAATGGGAGCAGCCTCAGCTTCACAAGCCCTGGTCCTCAAGGGAAATTTCAACCATCCCAATATCTGTTGGAGGGACAATGCAGTAGGGCATCAGCAATATACGTGGTTCCTGGAATGTGTTGATGATAACTTCTTTTTCCAAGTGACAGAGGAACCAGCAAAGAGAGGTGCTATGCTGGACCTTGTTCTCACCACCAAGGAGGGGGTGGTAGGCAGTGTGATACTCAAGGGAAGCCTTAGCTGCAGTAACCGTGAAATGGTGGAGTGCAAGTTCTTTAGAGCAACAAGGAGGGCATGCAGCAAGCTCACTTCCCTGGAATTCAGGAGCGCAGACTTTGTTCTCTTCAGGGATCTGCTTGGTAGAGTATTGTGGCATAATGCACTGGAGGGAAACAGGACCCCAGAAAGCAGGTTAGCATTCAAGGACCATCTTGTTCAAGCTCAGGAGTAATGCTTCCCAGCAAAGAGGAAGTCAGGCAAAGGCAGCACCTTTGACACAGGAAGAAGAAACGTAGCTGGGAAACTTCTTGCCTTTTTCTCTGTGTGCCTTCAAAGCGCTGTCATCTATGACACATCAGCTTGCTTTAGTTCACTACCCTTCTTCTTTGACAGTCAAAGAATTTCTTTTTTCACAGTTACTGTCATTTTCCTCCTTCTAGAAGCATTCTAGAAGCATTCTAGAAGGACAGGGAGAAGCATTTCTGTACTGACTTCTAAGGCAGGACAAAAATTCAGACCCTTCTAAAAGTCTTTACCAGCTACAAGGAGTCATTGAAGGAAAATTCATATTTACTCTTTTCAGCCTTCAAAGACCTTCATGAGTGAAAATTGAACATAATGAATAAGCAGTTAGTGCTACTAGTCATATGGCTGACCATGAACATAGATCTTTTTTTTGAGTAAATTATGTACTTTTCATATCAGGAGCAAAATGTATCTGTAACTCTACAGTGTCTCAGTATTATATTTAAAAGTGTGTAGGTAGCACAGTGTATAATAATATTTTCTTTACCTGGGGTACATATTGTGTGATATTAGCATCATTGAAGCGTTCTAGAGAAAAATTTCTAATGAAATTTAGACTGTTTCCAATCGTTGCCTTGGAAAACTTCAGCCTGAAAAATTAAAGTTGAGCAAAATTTTAAGAAACTAAAACTAGAATTTTGTGATTTGAGACATCACATGTAAATGTTGGCAAGAACCTAATTCTAGCTGCAGTATAATTGCATACACAGTTAAGCACACATATATATGAGACTACACTGAATTATTAAGACTACAGGAACAAAAACTGCATCAGAAAGTTAAAGAAAGTGATGGTAACATAAACTGCTTCACTGCAAATGCCTTAGAGGACTGGTTCTGTAAAGAGTTAACAGAAATCAGCTATTTATTACCATTTGCTACTCTATGATCCTTTGTTTGCATGGTTGTCATCAGGGTGTCAAGTCAAGCTCAGAGAATGAAGAAAACAGATCAGTGTCACAAGATTAGCATTTTGTGGCTGCTTGTCATGCCACTATCATCTGCTTGCAAACTTAAATGTTATTGTGTTCTGTTTTGTTTGGGTTTTTTTAAGAACGAGCTGCATTCTGATTCCCATATTTAAGACGGGAATCAATACAGTTTTCGGAATTTGGCCAAAGTTAGCTAGGCTCTCACAATAGTAAGTAATAAGAATCAGCTCATACTTTTATTATTTCAGCAAAATTAATAAAAAGAAGAACATACATAAATTGGAGGGAATAACATCAAGATATGAAATATTATAACAAAAAGGACGGTAATGAGTAATGTTACGCAGTTGTAGAGCACAGAATTAGGGAAAAAATCAGTTTAATTTAAATTTCATTCAATGGTCAGTAAGATGATATATTAGAAAACATTACAAATTGTAAGGATTGTCAGAGGAACAGGCTGATTTAGGAAGCTGCTGAATCTCTATGCTGAGTATTTTTATGATTAACATACAAGACAAACATCTGTCAGAGGCTATTCTATTATACTTGACCTTGACGCAGAGTGTGAAGTGGACTAGATTAAACTATGATCCTTAAATATTAGCATCTTCAGGAAGGCAGCCAAGCAGACTTTCAAAAGCAAGGGGTAAAAAGCCTATTTTAATTTTATCTATGCCATTCACAGAGGAGTCCTTTACAAGTCATAATGAAAAAGAACCTCTTTAAAAATGCATGAAGGTCAAATGTGTTTTCTTTATCAGGACTGAACAATTTGGTGCACGTTCTAATTTCATTCTCCTGTAGCTTTCAGGGTCCCATTGATCTTATGGTGTGGGAGGACTCTTAGGTGGGAGGCTGTTACCCTGAGCAACATGACAGCATTAATTCCATTGTGCTCTTGGAAAATGAAAGTAGGCTACATGCATATTTGCTTCTCTGCCAGTAAACACATTAGTGCTGCAAGTGCAGGAATTTTCACCACATTAATCAATTTGATTCCCCTATTAATATTACTCTCGTGCTACCTGTCTTCCATCTGCTTGAGAAGAAGGGCAAGGGATTTGCTTGTCACACATTTCATAATGAACTTTGCTCAGATGGTTTGTTTTATTGCATATGTTCATCATAAAGTTCATAAATGAGAAATCCAATAATATGCAACTAGATATAGCTACTAGTTTTCATGCTATTTCAAGTAAATAATTATTTTTGTCTTGCTAAAATACAGAAAACATTCCTATTTTTAAGAATACTTTTAGGAACTATGAAATATAGCTTGATTCTTACTCATTTCTAAAGTGTTTTTTCCTCACTTTCTCTGTTATTGCATCCAATGGATGTTAGGTCCATGAGAAATTTATAGATATGCCTCAGTGCATTTGAGTGGGGCTTAATCTTGCCTAACTTTACTATATAAGAGTTATGCTTCTAGTCTGAGCTAGATCCCTGCTACGAGAATCAGGGAGAAAATTACCTTGAGCTGCTGATTCATCTCATCTACAGTACCTAACTTAAAATAAATGGAAACCCAGGAGCATGAGATTCCTGAGTGGTATTACACTTTGGCCTGTCCGCAGCTTGGATGAATGAAGCATCAAGACATTGGAGAAGTTATAATATGAACTTCTACAACTCAATCTAGGTGCTGTTGCAGGCTTTCTAGGGGCAGTGGTAATGTACTTTTACAGGCGTAATTTGGAAAAAAATACCCTTTTAAAAATTACCTCCTTAAATTTTAGGGTAGGGGTTGGTTTTCCTCTATTCCAGGTAGGACTTGTTTTGTGCTGAAGTGATCTCACAGGAGTGGGAATCAGCCAGGTTTAAATGTGCACCTTGGATTAAGACTCCTAAATGAAGCATGTTTTCTTTCCACACAAAGGCTAGAAGCCACTGCACTGCAACTTAACAGGTGGAAAGATTGTTTGAAATTTTCAGAGTAGCTTGCAGAAAATACCAGAAATGGGATCTTAAAATGGAATATCACAGTGAGCATCTCCACCCATTTCTTCAGAACTCTAAATTCATCCCTCAGGTCAGGCTTTGCACACCAGAGAAGGAGGCAGATCTTTCTATATGACCAACATGGTGAGAAGAATTGGCAACAAATATACACTTCACTTTTGAATCCTATTTTAGCCTCAGGAGTCCTGAATCCATTATTCCTACTCCTCACGAAAAGGCTCTAACCATCAACTCTACCTAAATGAGATCAAATCCTAGTGTCATTTCTGCACCAGTGATTTTTTAACAGATAGTCACTATGCATTTACTGTTGATTTTTACAGTATTTCATCAATTCCTTCTCAATTTCTTTAACTAGTGATCTAATTTAGAAAGTATAGCTGATGTACATAGTATGAGTTTTGGGTGTTGAGACAGGAAACTTAATACATTATCTTAATTTATGAATTTTAAACCCATTTTCTACATCTCTGGCTCCATGAAGCTGCCTTTCAGCTGTGAAACTCACAAAAATAAATGTGAATAATCAATAACTCTGAAAAACTTACTGGCTATGTTTCCTATCAAAATGATTAAACTTGTAATTTTATGCCTAGTTTCATGTCTGATGTTGATAACTTTTCAAAAATATAGACGATATTTCGTACTGATGAAATTTCCCTTTTGTACAGAGATGTAGACCTGTTCTTGTGCTATTATGCCAATGCAGATTTTTTTTGAAAAACAGCCTCTATCCATGAGCTCTAGGACCTGTGTGCCCAAGTCAGCTCGCCCTACTTTGGAAGTAATATAGCAGTGGTCAGAGCAGTATTCAACTGACCAGTCATGATGGGAAGCAAGATTTATTAAGCTGGACTCACAATATGACAATGTCTGTGGACTTATTTGGATTGCCAATGGCTTAAGGACACACCTCTGAATCAGAAGTGGAGACATACGTTTTAGTCTGCCCAAATGAGTTCTGAAAGCTTACCAGAATCTCAAAAATCTGTAAGTGACACCTACTGCCTCGCTTCCCTACACTTTCTCTTCCTTCAGAGGAGGGGTGGGGTTGGAGGGAGGGCGTCCAAGAGTGTTAACAAGAAGCAGTCTTTTATTCTAAAGTATTCCTTGAGGCTTCCAATTGAAAAACAATTTCTTACTTGGTTCATCCAAAGTAACACTGTCTTGCCCATCAGCTGTTAAAATGCCCTTAATATTTCTTTTCATTTTAATACCTCCAGTACTATTTTTCTGGGCGTTTGTCCCTCTTTAAGCATCCTACAATCTCAAAATTCCTTTTAGACTTGTTCCTTTAGTTAGCTGAAAGAATAAAGTATGACAGAACCTATTATTACAATGAGTGGAGGTGACCTCTATTCAAGGCTTATACAAGTAGCTGTAGTGTTGATACCCAGACAGAAACTGATTACAACAGACTCTGCTACATGGAAATATTATTCATTGGAATAACACCAGACAGTCTCAGTAGTATGATTGGTAAAGGATTCCATCTGGTTTAGTTGTCTCTGTTCTGCCTCAAAATAAATTTATGATTACCTTTGACTCTATTAAAGTCTATAATTTCAATCCTGAAATAAGATAGGTGGCTTCGTAAAAGTTTAAAGGTAGTATCCATGCTTAGACTTTCATTATAGGAGATGGGTATAGGAGGTCAAGGATTTAATTCAGCTAATAATACACTCTCATAGTTGATTTAAAAAGTTAAATAGATCAACTGGATATAAGCTAAGGATAGTGGATTCATTTAAAATACGCAAAATGATCATTTGGATAAACTAAATCTTTTGGGCTTGTTATGACTGAAAAAATCCTGAATTTTTTTTTATTCAATTGATAATACAGGACATTTGGTAGCAATTCAAATAGAAATATGAGAAGGAAAATTCCTTTATGCCTCTAAAAACTAAAATAAAGATTGATAAACTCACTGTACCTTTACTGATGGTGTTATTAATGAGCTTGCCTTATGACGCAGTATTTTTGCATGTCCTACACCAAAGATTTCTGGAATAATTTACTGTACAAATTAAACCTTGCCAGAAATCAAATACCTATGGATACAGAAAAAAACTCATTTTTATCATGTTCAGCATGAATAAACAACTAAATTGCTTTGCAATAGTATATTGTCTTCAATTATACAGTTTATATACATCACTGGCCCACGTTACCGTTCAAATGTAATAGGATAATTACTTTTAAACAAAGCCTTTTCTGATTATGAAGCAAAAGTCCAAAGCCAAATGAACATTGACTCTAAAGCAGGACTAAAGCTAGATAGCTGTATCATAAGCGTTAAAGAGATTCAGAGGTTAAAAATCATACTTTCCATCAATCTTGTATAGTCAGCAAAATTGGTTAGTATCTAATAAATAATTAGCTATAATTTATATACTGAACACTTCTAACATGAAGAATTGATTCTACAGAACATCATGGAAAATTCTTCTAGCTGTTTGAGCTGGATACCAGAGAGAAATCCTTCAACTTATTGGAAACATTTCTCAAAAGAAAAGACACATGCATATGCTTTAAATAAAACTGTAACTTCTACACAGTTACTTTTTTAAAGGCCAATGATGGTAGATCTAAGGCATTGATTCAAACTATTGGAGATAACAAAAGATATAGACTGGCACCAGCAAGAATGAACTACAATGATTTTAAAATAAATTTGACATAAATGTCCAAGAAGGTTTTTCATCACTGTTACTAATTGTGTTGTGATTCTCATGTTGAAAACTAAACTGCATCTGGTTTAGATATCTTAGCAAATAAGTTTACATACAACTGTTGCTAGGAAAACCTCAGTAGCAGCCATTATTGAAAGGTCTGAAAGCTTCTAGCTGACAGCTAAAAACGAAATCCAATAAAAATCATAGAAGATGACACTTATTAGTTTCTAATGTAAAAGACCAGTGATATTTACAATAGCAGATGTATCTATGAGCTACAACTCTGAGACATTTAATAATGTTCTGTAATAAAAAGCAAATAAACAAACCTTACTTTTAGCTTGAGGTAACTTTCTTTTATAAATAATTTTGTCAAAAAATTTCAAAATCAAATTTCTCTATAGCACACTTTCAGTGCAGTTGTGCTTTTTGATTTATTACTATTTATTAATGAGACATGCCAAAGGGCCAAATTAAAACAGCGCATGTGCAGCATTTTCTCAAATCACAAAATATATGCATTTCAGTCAACACTACCAATTCTTCCTTGCTGAACTTCATTCATGTCTACAGTGACTTGGTCTTTTTATCACTTTCTAGATGTTCATATTTCTGACAGTCTCATTATCAGTATCATTATTACACCTGTAAGGCAGGACCTGCCAATCCATTTCCCTCTCATTCAAACAATGATAAACATTGGCCAAGACTGATCTTATTATATTAGTATGATTGGTAATAAATTCAGTCAGAATAACTTTATAAGTAGCTTTGACTTTATTAATCTCTATAATTTCGGTCCTGAAGTAAACTAGGTGGCTTCTTACAAGTTTAAAGGTACTGAAAAGTTTTAAAGGGTATGAAAAAATTGCATATATTCTCTTATTCTATCTGAAGATATCCTCTGATATCTTCAAAGACAGCTCTAATTTGACTATATCTAAATCAAGTTATGAATAGTATCACTTAAAATAATAAAAATAATAATTGGCAGATCACCAATGAACCACAGATAGGGGGAAAAATACTCCTGTATTTTGGTGTATAGTCAAAAATTGGGTTGGTCCAGCAAGGATCTCATGACACACAGTAAAACGCCTCCACAGACTGCTAGTGAATAATCCTAAAAGAAAAGCAGTACAGTAAAAATAAATAAATGAAACTGTAATGCATTGTCCTCCAACAATTTCTGCAACACAGATGTGTGGGTTTTTTCCCTTTTATTTAGCCTTAAGAAATCTTGAAAGGGTAACAATTAAGCGTACAACCTTTTGGATACAAAAATTTAATCATATATAAATTTACACACACCATTAATTAATTAAAACCTTTTATACAACCCCAATAAATATTTAGCTACATCTACTCATATAAAAACAAACCAAATTTACAAGTCTCAGAGAAGGAAAAAAAAAGGAAAAAGGAAAGATTAAGCATGTATGTGACTGCACTTTTTTTCCCGTGATTGTTGTAAGTTGTCCTTTAACTTGACAAAAAAAAATGTATCGTAGAGTCTGCTTTTAGTAAAACGTGAAACATCCGTTTGGCTGAGATGACAGAGGTATTGTTTAGCATAAAAGTTTACTTTTAATGAAAAAGTAGAACTCATTCTTCAACAGCTTCATCATCAGGATATTTGTATCCAGCTAGGACAAAGCAAGACTCAGCTCTGACTTTTAATGCAATAAAGGTGTAAGTAAGATTACAAGTGGGTGAATTATTATGCTTAAAAATGCACTAAGCCAGGAAAACTACTAAAACTGACACACCTCTTTAAATAACACTGAATAATTTATAATTCTCTGGTTTAAATATATTTTGTCTAAACAGTTTATTTTAGATAAGGCAATGTGGAAGGCTATGCTAAAAAAGAAAAATATTCTGAGGGGACTAACGGTAGGAAAGATGAGGTTCTCAAAACTGCACAGGGAGAAGGATTTCTTCTATTCATACTTATTGTCTAACACTTTGCAGAATTCCACCAGGTTACTTATATCAAGTTCATAACTTCATTCACAATGACTGTTCATCCTCTGAAAGAGAGCAGCTTTGCATTTTTAGATTTCTATTGCTGAACACCCTACTATATCCCCAGTTAACTTTCACAGTTAGTGTCAAAATGGTGTGCTGTATTTTCAGTTTGAGTTTCTTCAGCTTCACTTTTCAGACATAGAACAATTCTATTAATTTATTTTCTGCTTTCAATAGTATCTTCTCTCTATAAACATTCATAGGTAGTGAACTTGTCACTTCTTCACCTCATCTTCAACAAAATATTGACTGTCATTGAAAGCAAAATTCAGCATTGTTAACAGTTTTTTTTTACCCACTTCCAGCTCTTATTATTTTTCTGACACATATACAGGATAGCAATTTCCACTGTTGCTATTTACAGGATAAATACCACCTTTTAAATCTTGTCATCATCTAGAATATGCATCTGAATCTCATGTTAATCTTCTTAACTGAAGAAACGTACTGGGACCCCAAATTTTTAGCTACCACTAAGTTTGAGTCTTTTGTAGTATCAGAATACATTCCAGTTCTCCTAGAAGTATGATTTATATTTCAGTCCTTTAGTTTTGATATTGCATTTCTAAAATTAACTCACTGTGCCTGTAAACCTGATCAAAGTGATAGCTATCAATAACTGAAATATTAAATTGTTTCAATTATTTTTTTCTCCAAGTATTACCATGAACAGAGATTTGTGTGGACAACACAATGAATTAAGAGTCAAGAATACAACTCAAAAAACAATTTATGAAAAACATATATAAGGTTACATTAACAAAAACATAGCCAGATAACCAAGGTAAGCCTGAAGTTCAGAACAAAATCTGCAATAAGCAGACTAAAAGGCAAGAGATGTTCATACAATTTCATAACATTAATAGCAAAACAAAATAACATAAAATACAAAAAATTCAATCGCTAGGAAAAAAGTTATATTCCAAATTGAATAAGGATATCAATGAGATAGAATTTTCTGGTGACTTACTAATAATAACAAATAAATATATTTATAATATATTTAGCCTGGAGAAGAGGAGGATGAGGGGAGACCTCATTGCTCTCTACCTGAAAGGAGGTTGTAGAGAGGAGGGTGCTGGCCTCTTCTCCCAAGTGACAGGGGACAGGACAAGAGGGAATGGCCTCAAGCTCCGCCAGGGGAGGTTTAGGCTAGACGTTAGGAAAAAATTCTTTACAGAAAGGGTCATTGGGCACTGGAACAGGCTGCCCAGGGAGGTGGTTGATTCCCCTTCCCTGGAGGTGTTTAAGGCACGGGTGGATGAGGTGCTGAGGGATATGGTTTAGTGTTTGATGGGAACGGTTGGACTCGATGATCCAGTGGGTCTCTTCCAACCTGGTTATTCTGTGATTCTGTGATTCTGTGATAAATGTGCCTGAATCATTCAAACCCATGAATTGTCATGGCTTGTGAGCTTTATGTTGTTGATAGAAAGCCCTATTTTTTTGTGAATTGTAATGGTAGCCATTGAGTATATAGAACATTTGGTAACTTGTTGTTAATGATAGAAAGGACATACCATGCCAGACTTCCATAAATTATGAGTTTATAGTGCATGATTTGACTCCCTCTCACCACTGTGCTTTGCTTATTAACAGCTGAGGCTTTGATTATATTAAGTATATTCAATATGTCTTGAATATGAATGCAATAACTGGGAAATCCTGTTTGGGAAAATTATGAAGGCTGATTTAAGATTTTTTTTCAGCTTTAGTAAATTTCTTCCTGATTAAGCTTCTACTTAATCATAAATGATTAATACACGCACCAGTAAGCCCTATGTTTTAAGTAGTTACCAAATATTTCTTAGCAGAATTCAGCTCTCTATATCTGGTAAGAAGATGGACTAGATACCATCTAATTACTACCTGTGGCCGTATTAATTAAGAATAATTGCTTTATCCTCATTTTAACACAAATTTTGAAAATATTTGTAAGAATTCAAATACAATATTTTTAATTTTTTTTTTTAAAAAGCCTGTCTTCTTTTTGATGGAGCATTTCAGTATTTCTTTGTAAACCAAAATGTTATCAGTTTTTTGGACAATGTAGAAAGATGGTTTTCTTAAAACTTTGGATATCTCTGAAGAACAATCCTGTTTATTGTTTTTTCTGACT
Organism: Phaenicophaeus curvirostris; assembly: GCF_032191515.1. Taxonomy (NCBI): domain Eukaryota; kingdom Metazoa; phylum Chordata; class Aves; order Cuculiformes; family Cuculidae; genus Phaenicophaeus; species Phaenicophaeus curvirostris. Next base: position 56,207,023 of record NC_091392.1, on the reverse strand, counting down.
TAATAGACGGAAGCAACTATTTTCTTTCAAGCTTCATAGCAATATTACTTCATACAAGTCTTTCTCCCACAGGTCTCAAAAGTCTTGCTAACGCTCACAATCCCACAGAAGCTTTTTGAAGCTGGGAAAATTTGCTTCTAGTTCATTGTAACACAGAGAAAGTGTAGATTCGAAGAAACTTCAGAAAGCACTAAAAACATTTTAGACAATGATCAAAGCCAACTACAATCTTGAAAACACCCTCATCATGGCTACCACATATTTGAGAGATTCATGCTCTGGTGACATCAACATTTTGGATCATGATATTCTCTAATTACGCAAATATAGAAGTCTAAGTCAAGACAGACCCTCCTTTTTGAGAGTTTGGGCAAACCATTTCCCACCTACTTCTATTGCTGACCAACTATATGCATAATTGCAAGAAGGTATCATGTAAATTGTCAGCAGCCCCTGGTTTAGTAAGCATTCTAAGACACAACATACTCAACTCGTTTTGACACTGGAACAGACAATCCCAATCTCTTTCATTCAAAGTCCTGGTTTCAAGGAGGGGGTAGATAGTATTATATACCTTTAGCATCATATCTGGGTAGATCAATCACTTAAGAAACATTACACCTGAACTCCATCCGCTTCACTAAATGTAGAAATTTAGATCTAGAATTTGGGAAGTGTCTGATAGCCACCCAGGCGCAGTATAAAGTAGAGGGGACCATTCAAAGTAGTCTGGGCTGATCAAGACATCATTACTTTTTACTGAAAAAATTCATTGCTCATTAGCTCAGTGAAAGTCGTGTTTTTAGGAAAAAAAAAATGAGCAAGTTGAAACCTGACTGTAACTCTGTGCTTAGGACGCTTGGCTGTGGTCTAGGGCACTATTATACTTCCATTGCAAGGCATGCCTTTTCCTGTAGTTGTCAGGAAACTTCACTGGTAAGGTTAAAAATTTTAATTAGCTAGCTAATCCATGGAGTATTAATGTACCCTTTAACTTTGTTTATGTAATTACATTAATTAAAGCCATATTTATTAGGGCTCAACCACTTAACTGTCGAACTGAATTATGAAAGAAGTACAGGTATTCTTCAGTCTAACAAAGAACGTTGTTCATTTTCTTGTGGCAGTCAGGACTTAGATAGTTTTTTGCTGGGAAATCAGGAACTACAATTCTGTAAAGCACTGAATGTATGACTGATCTGCAACTCTTGCTCAAGTTCATTTTCATTTCGTAAACAGTTTTGGCATATGTTTAAAATTAAGGCCATATTAAAACCTCACTGTTTTAGAATAAAGTTAATAACACACGTAATAGTGCTCTGAATATGGACACATGATTTCTGCAGCTATAACTGTATATTGTTAAAGACGGTATCTACTTCCCAGATGGTTAACTAATGTTAATCTACAATAAGAAAAATGTCATGCAATAATGAAAGTAAATTGCTTTGCCTTTACTTTTATACTTTACCTTCTTTGGTATGCTAATTCAGACATCATTCACAAGCATTAAACCAATTCAAGCCTACATGAATTATCATACTTAAATTATATGGCTTGATTAGTAAGATAAGCCAGAAAACCTGTGAACCATTCTTAGCATTTTTTAAAATATTTACCTAAACACATTTTTCCCTATTAATTTCACTTCTATAAAGTTAAGAATAAATACTTGGTTTGACTAAAGTCATATGAGAAGCAATAATGTGCTTTTGGAAGTATAAGAAACTTGATCAAGTATATTTAACCTAAACAAATGATTCCTAAGATGTCTTACTCTTTCAATACTTTGTTTTGCACTATAAAGAATATTCTGCTCATCAAGAGCATTGAAAGATATCCATAATTCAGAGAAGCCACATAACCTGTTATTCACTAAAATACAAGCAACATGTTCTCTAGTTGAACTGAAAACAAGATCTAGAGAGAATCGGATATTTCTAGCAGAAAGAAGTTAGAAGTGTTCAGTTATTTTAATTTACCTTACTTTACTAACAATGAACACCATGTGAATCTCTTTTAAATTAATAATATAGGGGGAAAATGACATAAAATCATTTTCCAAGGTGGGTGAAGATCATACTGCATCTGCTACATAACACCACATAATACTGAAGCAATTTAATGTATTGTATTTGAAGGATATTTTTTTCTTCCAGATTTTTAATTTTTCAGGAGTGCTTTACCCTGTCAGCTTGGCTTCTGTGCCAACCTATGCTCCGAAGTGCAGCAGACAAAATCAAGTTATTCATGCATTATGAAGAACAATGGAAAATATAGACATTGGGGAGGTTCAGGAGCCATAAATGTTCTTAATACTCTGGAATGGAGTGTGATACGTTCTGCATTATTCTACCTAGAAAAAAGAGTGGTGGCTGGGGAATTCCGTCTAACTGACAGGGCAATCTACACAGACCAGACAGGAGATGAAACAAAATTACGGAATGACGAAGTGAGGTGGAAATGAGGTGGCTAAGCTTATCAGCTAGAAAACATCATAACAAGGAATAAGAACAATATCTCCAGCTGTTTTCCCAGACTTATGCTGTCTCTTTGATTTTGTAAAGCGATATGAAGTAAAGGGGTAGACTATATCATAAAGTCTTGGAAAGATCCTGTGGGAATTAGCTCTTTGTTTGGAAATGTTTACTCATAAATATGTCCTTTACTTTATAATGTTGAGAAAGGTCAGAGGGGTAATGGGGGGGGTCAGTTAAGGACGTGGATGAAGCCAGCCTATTGGATGCAAGAAGGAAATCTAACCAGCTAGACTTAAGATATGCTCCACCAGCCGGTTTCAGGGTTAGTGAACGTTATTATTAGACATGTGCCATTTTGTTAGGAAGGTTAGGTCTGAGATGTAGTAAGTCTAAGGTTAAGTGCTAGTGTCTAATCCAACAAAAGTTAAAAGGATTATTGGGATGAAAAACTGCTCTAAGTTGTCTGGAACCAATGGAGAAGATTTCTGCAGAGCAGAAAAGACAACCAGAGAGATCACCAAGAATCCAGTATCAAAGCCTAAGGTCTCTCTTGGTCTATAGCTGACATTGCCTGTATTATGGACATTTAGATGATAATGGGAACTGGAAAGTCTATAAATATTTTATAGCCATGCTTAAAGCTTCTCAGTTCTTCATCAAAGTGTCTAACCTTGTGGCTGTTTTGAGGCATGATTGAAATGTACCTTAACGACTGAAATGTATATTAAGACCAACCAAGGAAACCCCAGTTGTTATTCTAAATTGGAAGCTTTCGTACTCCACTCAAAGTCTTCTGCATTGCCCTCCATTTATCTTGTCCATTCTGGAAGGAACTAAAGAAAAGTAGATTAAGGGCAACACAAAACCAGGCTTAACTAGTGTAGACCAAAATATTTATAGTTCCAAGGAGGAAACTGCAGGGCTGTGATATGCATTGAACAAATATGCAAAAGGAGGCCTCATCCATTACCAAAAAGTGTCTGCTTCTGGAATGAGGAAAGGCATGCCTTTCATTTCTTATATTATCTCGAGCATGGTTAAGGAAAAAGAACAGCTTACTCACACTGTAAAATGAAGTGAGCGACATGCAGTTGACAGTGTAAAGTCAGACTCAAACACAAGCATCAGTACTGTGAATTCTGCATAAAGTGCAGTGACATCATTAATAACCAATAGCTGTCAGAAGGAACACAGTTCTAAATTATATTAACAGAAAGCATTTCCACTAGTTTTGTGACAACCGTCATGTCCTAGAAGACTCTCTATGGGCATGCTATGTGTTGCTTTTTGATGTTCAGATGCTAATTTTCAGTTAGTGACTGACTGCAGAATGTTTTGAGTTCATCAGTAAATGACTGCATCTGTGTTCATAATCATCCAGTTAAAGTTACTTTTCATGAGATAATAGAAGTTACTATAAATAACTTGCCTTTGCCTTCTCCAAGGAAAAGCTCAAGGAAAAGGTCAAGTAGTTATTACCTACGAGATGATTTAATCAGGTATTTTCTCTACAGATATGCTTATAAAGTACTTCATATATTTCAGACATCCACACATATTCTGATGTTGGTGAGTGTCATGTATTCAGAATACTGCTTACCACAGTGTTTTTAAATGCCAGTGTCTACAATGTTTTTTTTTCTTCCATGAAAAGCTTAGAATTGACAAAAAAATGTCTTCACATTAAGGGATATATACTCTTCATTACTAACTTTCAATAAATACAAAGTCTAAAAGGTACATGCAGCTTATTTTCTGTCACTTATTTAATAGTGAGTCAAGTCTGATGAATTCAGCTCCACTTGATAAAATAATAACTTTTGGATTGAAAAGGAAGGATGAGAATGATTCTTGTCAGGCAGTCTATTATGTTTCAACCAGTCAGCTATGTTTCAGCTAGTCATGTTGTTAACCGTAGCAATCCATCTCCTATCTATTAGTTCTATAAATACACCAATGCTCTCAAATTTTTGACATTCCAGTTAGAATGGGAGATGCTCTCATGTGTACTATAAACTATTTCAGAGAGAGAGTTAATTTTGTTGCCTAAAGTTCAACACTAGAAAATTAGGAATATCCTATTAGTCGTGCCTTCACTGGCATATGTAATATTTTTAATTTCTATCTACGTTTCTTTTCATGGTTATTAAAATAAGGATTTATAAGTGCCAATGTCAGGTTTCTGCATTTAGAAATTTGGAGCCAAAAAGAGTATAATGATTTAGTACAATGGTAAAAGTCTTTCATGACTGTGACAGATAACTTTCACATGATTCATCCTTATTGGAGAAGACAAATTTCTACGGAATTTTCTCATGCGAGTGCAGTTAGGGCTCAAGGGGGATTCATATAACAAACCAAAGTCTGTGCAAGCTTATCAATCTCACCATTTTGGTTTTCCATGATCCAAGACTGAGCTGGCAGATCACTTATGTTTACATATATTTACATGGGGAGGAGCCAAATACAAAAATGCTGGAATCTCTCCAAACCAGGAATCAGTGTGAAATGCAATTAACATCTGTCTCCATGTCAGTGCCAATGATAGAATACATGTTGCATCTCCACCAGCCCTTTGGGGACAAGATGATAAATGGTGAATCCACCAATTAAAACCTGAAAGCAAAACCCAATGTTTAGAAGTTACAAAAGTATTTCTTTTACTTTGACCTGAAATGTATGGTTTATGCTCCTGATTCAAGAAAACCATTAATATTTTCAAATTAAATTACGTTTCAGGACTTTTTCCCCTCTTCTATCATGACGTTTTCCACCAAACTTTGATCGTTGATCATGAGTTGGGAGTTTAAGCAGCAGCTATAGAAAACTTGTACTCCGTTCATTCATGTGATTATAGTCTCTTGAGTATGAGGGGTGATGGTGAGAAAGAGTAAATGAAAGACCCGTATAAATTAAATCTGAGCAACCATGAACAAGATTGGTGTTTTTGCAAGTCTCCACAATTTGGCAATGTAACTTCTGTCTGCGCCTAATAACCCTGGTGAAGTCTTTAATCTTTCTTGATGAAATGCTAGTTAGTAGTGCTAAATGGAATAGTGGACAGTTATCAGATGAAAATAAATGTGTAGTATGCTCTGGGATACAATGATCAAATTCATTTTTATCTGTAATATCCTAATGGATTAAACCATTCTATGAACTCTACTGAATACAGACTGAGTACCTCTGGAAACTTAGACCATCAATCACTAGCATTCTCAAAACAGCTGTTAGGCAACGAAGGTTTTGTCTAAATGAGTTCTCTTCTTATTGAGTTTGATTTCTATTGTAATACAAGAAAATTTTCTGTGCTTCTATGTAATCCTTGGAATCATTATGCTTTTAATTTTAATTTCTAATATTAATGGGAGTTGATCCAAAAGCAAGTGAAAGCCTTGAATGACAGAATCACAGAATCTCTAGGTTGGAAAAGACCCACAGGATCATCAGTTCCAACCATTCCTATCAATCACTAAACCATACCCCTCAGCACCTCTTCCACCCGTACTTTAAACATCTCCAGGGAAGGTGATTCAATAACATCCCTAGGCAGGCTGTTCCAGTGCCTGATGACCCTTTCCAAAGATTTTCTTTTCCTGATGTCAAGCCTGAACCTCCCCTGGTGGAGCTTGACGCTGTTCCCCTTTTTCCTGTCCCCTGTCACTTAGGAGAAGAGGCCAGCACCCTCCTCTCTCTAGTTGTAGAGAGCAATAAAGTCTCTCCTCAGCCTTCTCTTCTCCAGGCTAAACAACCCCAGCTCTCTCAGCCGCTTCTCTTAAGACTTGTTCTCCAGCCCCTTCACCAGCTTCGTTGCTCTTCTCTGGACTCGCTCCAGAGCCTCAACATCCTTCTTGTGGTGAGGGGCCCAGAACTGAACACAGGATTCAAGGAGCGGTCTCACCAGTGCCGAGTACAGAGGGAGAATAACCTCCCTGGACCTGGTGGTCACACCGTTTCTGATCCAAGCCAAGATGCCATTAGCCTTCTTGGCCACCTGGGCACACTGCTGGCTCATGTTCAGTCGGCTGTCAACCAAAACCCCAGGATCTTTACCTCTGGGCAGCTTTCTAGCCAGTCTTCTCCTAGTCTGTAGCACTGCATAGGGTTGTTGTGCCCCAAGTGCAGGACCCGGCACTTGGCCTTGTTAAACCTCATGCCATTGGACTCAGCCCAGTGGTCTAGCCTGTTCAGATCCTTGGACTCAGCACTGAGCCCTGAGGAACAGCACTTGTAACTGGCCTCCAGCTGGAGTTAACTCCATTTACCACCTCTCCCTGGGCCTGGCCATCCAACCAGTTTTCCACCCAGAAGAGTGTTGACCTATCCAGTCCAGAGGCTGACAATTTCCCAAGCAGAACTGAAAAACCTATTACCTCATGATCACTTTGTCCCAGGCATCCTCCAACCGTCATATCCCCCACAAGGATTTCTCTGTTCACAAACAGCAGGTCCAGGAGGGCGCCTTCCCCTGTCAGCTCACTCACCTGTTGTTTGAGGAAGTTGTCTTCCGCTCACTCCAGGAAGCTTTTGACTGATTTTGATGGGTTCTTGATCAAGGATCTGATATGCTTTTTAAGATCTATCTTTCAGCATCTAGATGTATGCTGAAATCTGAAAGCCAAATGCATTCCTGAAGTGGATAGTGGTACATGAATATTTCTTCTCTACTACAGGAGGCCACATTTCTATATAATAATATATAAGTATTGAGTTTTCTGAAAACAAGAAAAATAAGCAACTGAGTAGACAATGAGAAAACTTTGTACTTTTTGAGGAGAAGAAAAAATATGTGATGATCACCTTTAAAAAAGCAAGCCTTTGAGTGAATGATACAAGTTAATAAGAAAGCTTATGGACATGTCACAATCATTAAGTAGATGATATGAAATTTTAAAAGAGGGTCACTCAAGTTTTGACATTTTTACATGTTCTTTATCACTTTTAGGGGGTTTGCTATTTAAGCCTTAGGAATATCTTGCTTTTGCTTTGGTTTCAAATGGTGAATAATGGACTGAAAAAAATCTGTGTAAATGCATTTACAAGTAGAATAAGTGTTGATTTTAATCCAAAATACTGAAACTGGGATGTGGATTTGGTCTGAAAGTAGAAGACTCATCCCTTGATATGGCTCTATACTGACACAGTTAAAGTACTCTGGAAGCAATCACTGCAAAAGTCTTGGCAAGTGCAGGTTTTCAGTGCAATTTATCCAGGTAGCAGAGAGCATTCCCAGCATTCAGAACCTCTGCAGTGTTCAGAAATGAACCAGTTCATGATGTGCCATGTACGCAAACATAGCTCTGCTCTGCAAATATAAAGAATAGGAATGAGAAAGAAAATCAAGGACTGTCCCCTCCATTTGGGTTCTTTACAAAAAATGGCCAATAAATGCAACCATTATTAGGTTACTGTAAAAGAAATAGTGAACTGAAGGAAAGCACTGGTTGCTACATAAGGACACCATTAGGGTAAAAGTGTTTATTTTATATGTGTGTAAAATCTTGGTGCCTCTTTTTCAGGAAGTGATGTCATAATTACCAGGCCACTGACAGAATTGTCATTGTCAGCAGAAAATTGAATTTTTTTTGTCACTATGCAGAGGAAGATAATTCAAGAGACCATGACACTTTAGTGTAGAACTCAGCCAAGAAAATACTGTCATTTCTTCCAGATACTGTCTTTTCATGGGGCCACAAACACTTGAAGAGTGTTATTTTTGTCAATATATGGATGCCTGGTGCTTTATTCCCATGGCTTTTGAAGGAAATTTTAGTCCCTTTAAAATCAGGAAGAATTATTCCAACAAGTTATGCCTGCCTAAAATTTCACCTCTTGAGATTTGAGTCAAGCAGCTATGGCAATGAGAGGCTGATACTTTGAAGCTGAATCTCCTCACACTGCAGAATGCTCCATTTGTCCTGTTTGTGAAAAGAAAGAGACCATAAATGAGGTGGATATAAGGAAGTACACTGAAGCAGGAAAAGTAGGTCACATGAAAGAGAAAAAGGCACACAGGCAGAAAGAGTAATACCTCAGACTCTAAGGATAAAATTTTAAGAGAACTCAGTGGAGGATTCCCCAGAAACAGAGAGCAATCATGCCCAAGATGTGATAAGCAGTCCAGACACGTGGTAAGTCAACAGAGATCAGAAATGGGACAGGAGATCTTGCATGACCTGAAGGCACCTGTGACATCCTGTGGCTGCGGGAGTTGCTTATAAATTATTACATCCTAATGCTGTTTATTCACCTATGCTAGAAATAAAATGGAATAAGGGAGCAATTTTTAAGGACATTTTAAAATAGAAATGTCAGATCTTATGTCCGATTAAAAAAAAAGTACTTACTGTTACCAATAATGCTTACAATTACTGGAAGCTGAAATTTCTAATAATGTAGTTCTTGTAATGTTTGTTTTGTTTTGTATGTTATGCATCATTAATTTCATTTTTTTCTCCTTTCTAGTTAAAAAGTCTGTTTCCCTTGTTTGTGGTAGATAAAACAAGGAGGATGAAAACTTGTTAGTAGTCATAATGGCTTTTTTGATGTTTGGCTTTTAGATAATATTGCTACAAGGTCTTAAAATAATCTGAAACTACTTAAAGAACTGCATAAAATCTCGTTTCAGTTGATCATATCCCTGGCAATTAGTGTTAATTCCCCAAGAAGGGTATCCTATTTCATTCTTTCAGTGAACTTCATATATTTCTGTCATAAGGGAAAAGAAAAACTGAGTTAATTTTTTCGGTGACATTCTAATTAATAACTCACTTTTTCTGATAATGTTTTTATCTATGTATATAAATTAATTTTATCTTATATGTGACATTCTGTCTTTGTTTAACAATGATTCACATTAAAAAAAGAATTTTTTAAATTACAATGTGAAATACATGAAAAATTCTGCTATATGACAAGTAAAAAGGAAATTTTAAATGTCATGAGCATAAAAATGTCATTGGGCTAACATTACCTTTAGATGAAGTGTGAACACTCAAGTTGAATTATTTCATGATACATGCATGAGTGGAATACATAACCATTTAATTTCAAATAACAACAATTTCAGCTGAGACAAATTAACCAATTTCAAAAGGCAAAATTTATAAAAAAAGATTCTTTGAATTCCAGACAATCTGGAACCTAGGATAATTCTAGTTGATGCTGATCAGGATTGGATTGGGTTATGAATCCTCAAAATGGCTAGATATCAACCAAAAGGACTAGAAATGTCCACCAGTTAGGGATAAAATGGCAGTCAAAGCAAACCATGAACATTTTACTGGGTTACTGGACCACTTTTCAATAGGCAGGAGATGAACTGGAATTTTATTATTTACTTGCATGTGGACAAGACTTTATTTATGGACCTTTTCATTAGTCTAACATTAGACAGCTGAAGCCTCATTGGCATCAGTATGGTTAAACAAGTGTAGAACTGATATAGCAGCTAAGTAAACTTGTAAATTTTCTCCTCCCACAGCAGGAATGCCTTTGCTGTTGTTTTCTCTCATTTTCTGCAACAACTAAAAGTAAAATATCATTTTGATAAGGCTCTGCTAACCACTGTGCTTAGAAATCTCTGAGGGCATTTTTTGTATGTGCCAAATCTTAGATAAGCATGTGCAAGGATGTAATTACAGTGATTTTCCAAGTGAAAGTTTCCAATGTGAAGTTTTGTGAAATTCAGCCAGCCAATAGATTGTGAGATCACTAGAAAGGCTCTGTTACATCACGGTTAATAAAACTTGAAACACGTTGTATTAGGCTGAGAGACATCTCTGAACTTGGTTTTCTCCTCTACCTTCACTACATTTTACAGCATGCTGTTCAAAATACGTTATGCTTTTTAGGTAGGAAGCTGAATTCACATTTTCTTTACATATAATTTGCTACAAAAATGCTGAAGAGAAAAGAAGATGACAAATTAAAATATTCCCTCAGTCTTGTGAAGTTGAATTTTGTATCCATTTGGCAACTCAAGAACTTTCTAATACACCAAGTTCTGTACAACAGTTTTGGGCAACTCTCTCATCTTTTCTGAGAAAACCCAGATTTGTCTCTTGCATTTCAGTGGGTCATTCCTGCTTCCTTTTTGAGCCACCTGATCTGCAAGCATTGTGTAGCTACCGTTTCAGCCACAAAAATCTCCTCCCTTGATGGGCATCACTGTCTGAATTGAGGTTTGCAACTGCGAATAGTGTGCTGTTTCCTGTGAACCATGAAGAAAGAATACAGGAGCGTGAACTACAGACAAGACATTGAACTACAAGGCCTCTGCAGAAAGGGATTTGTGATAATATGTCAGCACTGCAACAATTGTCAGTCTACCACTGACGGCAACCTTCATCTTATCCTCTCCACTTTCTCCAGAAGAATTGATCCAAAAGTCCCCTGTGTGGTCATCATGTATTAGCTCTCCACCATTTTTATCTTCAGAGCTATCACATGAAGTGATTCTCCCCATATCCGCAGAACAGTGAATGACTCCTTACAGTCATTTCATCTGTTTGAGGATAGGGTTTGTTATTTAGTGTTCTTGGTCAGAAAATGTTTTCTAGACAATGGAACATGATAATACAAAAGAAGAAGGTGCTTCCAGAAAAATATTTATGTTCAGTTCCCTTTATCTTCATCACCTCTTTTGATTGATGAATAAGGTTTCTCAGCATCTCAATTTTCAAACTTCTTGCTGCAGTCACTGCACAATGCTGCCTTCTCTGCTTTTCTGCTGAAGTGACTGAGATGTGCACTATAGCTTATTGACAGGTGATCTAAAGCTTGGACTATAGTCTGAAGTAAGTGTGCTTTGTTCTGCTTTCCCCCATAGTCCAGGTGTCTCTCCTCATCCAACTCAGACAGCAGTGCTGCTTTCTTTCCTCCATCCTCTGCGGTTTTTTTTCAGAGGAAACCAGTCTATGCCATTGAATAGTGCACAGGTTTTACCTTCACATGAAACCAGTCTTTGGCTGGGGTGTGTGCTGGGCCAGGGCTGTGGGGAACCACTGTATAGCACACCTGCACCACAGTGTTACTGCCAGAAACAACTATTCTGGTTCCCATATTTATAAATACATTAGTCACCTTCATCAAGAGCCAGGTAATGGCTGCATCATCTAATATTCTGAGAGCAACATCTCACATCTCCTGTTCTGCTAGTGTAAGTTTCTACAGAAGCATTAAAGATAACTATCATTAATCAACCCACCTCTTCAATTTGTGTCCCAATGCTCCATAAGTAAGACATAGGACAGTGATGCAAATTTGTGGGGAAGGGATCACTTAAATTGACTAAAATCACTACAGATATCAGCCCTCACAGGCAAACATTGCTTGTCAGTTTGCATCAGTTTCTGATGTGAGAACACCAGAAATAACACTGCTGTGCTCCTCTGACAGTCACAGCTAACTGAGTTCTCAGCAGTTCATGTATGCCTTGCCACAAGTTTGGACACAGATGAGCAAACTTATTTGTCCTTCCCCATGCTGATGCCACACACAATCAAGTCCTTTTACAACTCACTTGCCATAAGAAATTCAACTTAGGCTGCACATACCAAGGTCTGCCACTTTAGGTTTATGTGTTGCCATTAGCTTATTCATTTGTCTAGAGCAAACTGCAGGTATATTCACTGATTATTATGTTGGCATTTTTGTCCCTACACAGGCGAGAAAGGATTGATCCAGATGTAATCCTAGCACAGCACTGACAAGGGTCCCTATTCAACGATGATCTACTGGGGAAATGCACTTGCAGCTATGCAGAGTGGTCTTAAACCTATGTGTGCTGATAGCTGTGTGCACTGGTGAGCCGTGCAAGCTTGGGAACAAAACCTGAGTCTGTAAAAGGCATAGGAGCAAAAGTAGGCAGGGAAAACACATAGTAAGACTCTCTTCTAGGTCTTCCTTCTGGCTGATATCCAGTATTGCTCAGATAGGGGCTAAACCTGGCTTTGGGCTGTGAAAGCAGCTCAGGCAGCAGGAACGGTTGGACTCGATGATCCGGTGGGTCTCTTCCAACCTGGTTGTTCTATGATTCTATGATTCTATGCAGTTTAGTTGGGAAAGAGAAGTGCAACTAAGAGTACTTCTTGCTTGTCATTTTGAACTTTGTCTACCATTTAGTAGGCCTGCTATCTCCTAGCCTTTTTAATGAATTGTAAGTTAAAACATCTACCTCTGGAACATGTTCTTCTCTTAATCTGCACAAAAATTCTTAATGCTCACTTCAGTTTTCAACAGCAGGAGAGATACATTTCAGTGATCAGGGCTAAGGTATTTCCCTGAGCAAGTCATCTTTGATGTAACTCCTTGCACTGGACCGACACAAGCTACCAAGGGTACTACCTTGTCTGGTATCTGTGCCCTCAATGTATATCCCTTCAAATTCTCTGGTTTTCATTCTAGAACCACTTTACTGGCAGTCAGTACTTTCTGTCTGACTCCCCACCTAAATGCTCACAGGAAAAGAGTCATAAATATAAATCTTACTGTGAAGTAGCTATTCTATAAGTAGCCCAAGGATTATCTGCTGTGAAATTTTATTCTATAAACTGAAAGATAAAGCTTTCTTGACACAAATTACTTAGTGGTTTCTAGCTAGGTAAGGATTTTGCACTTAGCATTAGTTAAATGTTATTCAGTCAGAATGCAAACTAGATATATACACATCTTGTTCTTTGTCATATAGTCATGATTTAGTCCCATCCAGCAGCTAAACAGTACACAGTTGCTCTCTCATCCCTCTTCCCCAATGGGATGGGGAGGAGGATTGGAAAAGGGAACCTTACGAGTTGCAATAAAGACATTTTTAATGGAACAGATAATAATAACAATTAATAACAATAACAATAAAGAAAAACAAAATACAACTACTCACTGTGTAATGATTAACTGATCACAGGGAGCGATTCCTGCAAGCATAACACTGAGCACAAAAGACAAATTGCCTACCCACCCCACAGCCAAATTCCTATTTTTATGCTAGGTATAATGCTATGGTATGCAGTATTCTGTTGGCCAGTTTGGGTTAGCTGCCCTGCCTCTGCACCTGTTCACTAGCACAACACCTGAAAAATCCTTGATTTCTTAGCCACAGTTAAAAAAAATAAGTATATTTTCCACATTCTTCTCACACTAAATCTAGAAAAACAGCAGCTGCTGGGAGAAAAATTGACCTATCCTTGCTGAAACCAGGACACATACTTTCAAGGAATTGCAACAGGACTAACTAAGGCTAACAAAAGAAATTTAGAAAAATGTTGAAATTTTTATACCTTTTGAAGCTCCAAGGAAATGTAATACAAAAGAAAATGTCTGGCAATCTGAATTATCAACAGATGCATGTTCTGAATGAGTAGTATTAAAAAAATAAAACAACAAAGTGTATGCATAGAAGCTAACTTCCCTCACTTGACACTCTACAGATGGGTCTTCATTACCTGATATTCTCTCTCCTTACTCCTTTGATCAGGCTGCCCCTCTTACTGTCACAGTGATTCTGTGAATAATGCCAGATTTCATTTTTAACCCAGCTTCTCAAAATTTTGTTTAAAGGAGTGTGAACAAGCATTTCTACCATAGAAAGAGAGTAGAATTAAATTGCTCATAATTGGTCTTTGCAGCCCTATTAATGGACAGCAAAGGTATTTTGTGGCACTAAGAAATTCTTTCAAAAGAAAATTAAATGTATCTGGCAGGTAATGCATTCATGAGGCCACTTCAGGCTATACTGTTATGGAGATTTTCCGATCCATATCTTGACTGTCTGATTTAGCCCATCAGCCTTTTTCCATCCCCTCAAACAGCTCCCTGAAACTGTTGATTCTGTTGTCAAAAGTGAAGAAGAAATGAGTTACTTCTATCTGGGAAAATTAGGATGGACAACCATAGAGTCTTTAAACATGAGAAAATAAGAAATACCTTTCCAGCTGGATCAGTGATCCAAGTAGCCCAGTACTCTGTCATCAACCCAGATACCTGCTATTGGGCTGGCAGCTATAACCAGACAGAAACAGACTCTTTCTGTCTCATCTCAGTAGATAGAACAAAGAGCAGAAAGAGAAATAACAGTCTTTATCTATCTTGTACTAATGTCTTTAACGGAATCTATACTTGATATCCTCAGGGAGTCCACACACATGGAAGGGGCTGACAGTTTCTATTTGAGGGTCTGATGTATGGTATTTTAGAAAAGGGGATTGAAAAATCATGCTTCAGTGCAAGACAAAAAATGAAAATGCATTCCCTCCTAATGTATCCTCACAGTTTGTTTATCTACATGCAGATATTAGTTTTTAATGAGTCAGATGAGTTCCAAAATTTAAGTACTAGCAGTGATCTGTTTTTACCTCATTATATGAAAGGGATGAAGAAGAAATCATCCTCTTTCCATTTGAGGCAGTTGTGACATTTCCATAGGCTTAAATGGACAAAGAGCCTGAATTCTGATCTATCTGGTCTTTCTCAGACCACAGTTCTTTAGTCACAACTGGCAATAAGCAAAGGATATCTCCTTTGAATTATTACATTATACTTGCAAGAAAAAAAAGAAAAGATTATACCATTTCTTTACACTGCAAGAATGTTATGAGTAGTTCCTACTTACTTCTTTCTATGTAATCTCTTGCAAAAAAAAACCCAATATGTGTGATACCCCAGGACCCAGAGGCTGCATAGATGCATTGGCACAGTCCGGAGCAGAAGCCAATGCTCCAGCACAGTGCACAGGGCTCAAGAGCAGCCCAATACTGGACAGGCATTTCCAATATGCACAGCTCCCATGGATGGCACAAATCCAAGACATAACTCCCAGATACACAGTCCAGATGTAGCATTGTTGGCAGTGAGTTACTGGGGTGGGGACAGGTCCTTCCTTTCACTGTTTTTAAAGTCTTTAAACCGAAGAGCCCTGAAGTTGTGTCCTTGATTTAATTTAATTGGTAAAATACTGTTGTAGAGATACAAATTTCAAATTCAAATGCACAGAACATGTAATATTGTTTTCATCATAAATACTGTATGTATAACACATCACTATTCAAGATGCTTGTACTAAGCATATTTTAGAAAAGCAATGTTGTTATCAGTTGGAGGTACAGCGGTGCATATTTAATGACACTTCTGATTACTAAAAGTGTTTCAATGCTACTTGACATTAATAAGATGTAGTTTTCATTGCCTGAACTAATTTCTTCATTTGCTTGGAAGAATAATTAGATACTGAATGTAGATTAGAGTTTAATTAAGTGTGTTGTTTTTACAGGAAAAATACTTAATTTCTTTTGTACTTTGGGGAAAACAAAAGAAAGAAAAACTAAAAAAAAACAAAACAGAGCCAGCCTCACAGCCAGTTCTTCGCACAGCCTCCTTCACTTAGTTCATGAATGCAAAACAGTCCATGAAGGCGTTAGAAAAAGCTGCAGCACCAGATGCGATGGGTTGCAAGCCACCCATGTATCCTGAGGCCAGGAGCTGCCTCAGTGAATGTGTTAGTAATTGCAAGGATTCCAGGTGCCTTCTTTCAGTTCACATGTAGGAGTAATAGGTCGAGTCATAACGTTCTCAGGATGACCTAGGATTCATTTAGAAACAACTACATAGAAAACCACTCAAGAACTATCATGGCTCAGTGTCTGGGAGGTGTGATTCAACCCTTAAACAGCTTTTGTTCTTTAGACTGAAAATGAGCAATGTGATGTGGCAGCTGATTCATTTCATTTAAAAATACAGTCAGGTTAAGAAAATCTGTTTGAATATGCAATGTATGGTTGATTAATTCAAGATGTTTGAATTTAGGCACTCATTTAGATGTAGTAGCCCTGTAATTAGGATCATACAGGGTCTAATTTACCTTTGATTAAGTATGTACTCAATTAAAAAATCCCATGAATATGTACATGGAAAAAATCCACACACATTTGGTTTTTTGTATCCTGATATTTTCAACCACATAAAGTAATTTAATTATTGTGTAACTCTAACACATTTTTTCTTGCATATTCCTTTTAAAACATAAAAAGAAGTCTCATAAATACGGTATCAGTAGGGTTTTCTGTAAAAATATAAAATTGTCATATTTCCTGACCACCAGGTATATGTTTAAATCGTAGCAGATCCTGATCAAATCAGCACTATCAGTAATTAGAGGGTGTTCCTCTTTATCTAACAATGATATCTCCAAATTAAAACAAATATGGTTATCAGGGTGTGTCATATTGCTGGTGTATTGAGAATTATAGTTCTCCTCAACTTATGCTCCTTGATGGCTCAAGCCAGGCCAGTCATGTAGACTAACTGCCTGGAAATTAGGAGTACCTGAGTCTGAAAGTAAGACAAAAAAATGCAGACACAGGGCCAACTAATTACATTCAATGTTGTCCATCCTTCTAAATAATTTCAGAAATTAATGCATCACTGCAAAGGAGATGTGGATTGTTGCACTGAGTAAGACACTTTTCCCTAAATCCTGTCTCTGAACCAGGCAAAGGTTATTATAGTACCATGACAGTGTGTGAAGATCACCCTCAGGACCCAAGTAACTGATTTCACTGAAGCATGATTTTACCACAAAATTCACAGTGCAGAATCAAAAAGCTCAGATTTTGAGATACATGTGGCAAAACCAGCCTTTTGGACATTATCTGAGACAAATCAGCAGTGAAAGCAAAAAAGTACAGCAGCAGATAGTACAATAGCATGACAACTTATAAGATCCACCTACTGCATTTGTATCTAATTAGGGTAATACAAAGTTGTCTCATTTTCTGGTATAGAACAAAAATAAGTTAGCTCAGTGACATGGTACTCTATTACATCTCAGTCACTTGTTAAATTCATCCTTTTTTTGGTATCACATCTACATTTCTTGCCTTTATGGAAGATACTTTTCTTCCATAATTCAGTGCTGGAGTCATGACAAATTAAAGACATGGACAAGATAAGATACGTAAATACAGTCACAGCTTCTGCTATACTAACTTGGGATATTGGGTGTTAAGGAACAGAAGCCCTTCTTCCAATTGTCTATGTACAAACATTTGTCTGATTTTCCAGCTTCTGTCTCTACCTCCAGGCATCTCCTCATGCATGATGATTTCTGCTTAAAACATCAAGGCATTATTCTTTCTCTTCATGCTTAGAGAGCTCAATAAATTTAGTGCTCTCTGTCATTTTACAGATGAAAAATGCAAAAGTAACTGCAATCTGAAGTCTGGGTTTGTCTTCTGCTTCAGCATTACTGTTGGAGAAGGAGCAGAATGAAATTTCAAATCATTGTATGAATCAAGAGAAAATAAATCTTGTAAAATACATTTCTATCATTGCACTGTCCTGGTGGAAAATGACCACCTTCACTACAAGAGATAAGAATGAAGCCTTTGTTTGGTCAGCCATTACAGATAAGCCTGTCACCTAGGACATCCTAAAATGAGCAGCATATAAGAATGAGTTCTGTAAGATAGTCTAGAAGAGAACATTTAAAAATAAGAAAGACAAAAATCCCCACAACTTTCCCTCAAACTTAAAAAAAGAAAACATGACCTGTGGTTTGGAAAACATATCCATCATGTTAAATAAAAACCTGAATTTCAACAGACTTTTGAAGAGAAAAAAAGGGAAAAAATGTGTAACAGGGTCAGTACTTCAAAGATCCCAAGACAATACTTATTTTCAGGTGGTTCTTATAGATGTTAAACCCAAACCAAGCAGTAATGAAGCACAAGAAAGGATCTTAAATTTATATGTGCATATATATATACACATATATAAACCCCAAAACAAAAAAGAAGAAAACCTTAACTACCTACAATAGTTTTTAAAACACTAAGAGCTGACTGCAGTTCAGTAGCTACAAGAAATCTCTCAGATTTAAATAAGGAACTGAAACCTCAGGGCAAGAGTCTGCTTTAAAAGGCAATGCTTTTATGAATAATTTGCGTGAATTATTCCTAAAGGATCTACAAAAGTAACTAAAACCATAGCCCTATTCAATTTGCTTCAAAAAAGCTTCTTATCTCCTGAAAAATTTGTAGTGGTCCATACATCATAAAATCTTAACACCACTCTTGCTAAGGCAGAACATTTCTTGATTGGTTCCTTCAGTACTTGGCTAAGACAGACCTCAGTAAAGCCCTGAACTCCAGTTAGAGGAACAGACTGATTTCAGGCAGATTTTGAGATTTTGTTTTCTTGTTCTTTTTGTTCTTTCTCTTTTTCTTAAATGCTGCTTTTCATATATGTGCTTTCCACTTTGTAAGACAGAATGTACCCCTTTTCTTGATAAGGATAAAACTTTCTGTTCACATTTAAAGCTTGACTAGTATTTAAAGTGAACTCAGTGAATTTGACAGACTGGAATAATATTTTCCTTCTCTCTAGAGGAAGTAAAACCAAATAAGTGCCAGCTACCCAAAACAATTTCAAGAATCCAAAGAGCTGTGATGACTTGAGG
The DNA here is from genome assembly GCF_032191515.1 of Phaenicophaeus curvirostris. NCBI lineage: Eukaryota > Metazoa > Chordata > Aves > Cuculiformes > Cuculidae > Phaenicophaeus > Phaenicophaeus curvirostris. The sequence goes on along the minus strand of NC_091392.1, from coordinate 56,188,093 downwards.
CAGTCCAAGGATTAGTTACATCAACATCAAGTAAAGGAAAAAACATTCCTCTTGGAATATGCTGTAATATTACTTGAAGTAGGGGCATGCAGTGGAAAAAGAATGGCTCTAAACTAAACTCATTTAAAGTTTGTTGATATCTTTAAGAAAAAACAGGATGACTGCTTTATGACAATATCTAGGGCTTGAAATGTCTCCTAATCAGCTTCCCTATACACTTGTGCCGCATTTATTTTCCTTTTTTGTCCTCCAGTAAACAGGTTTTACAGCTAGTTTACAGATGAAGATGATCTCAACTTCTTGCCAACACAGAGTTTGCAAGATAAAGAGTCATCAATACCAATAATCAGAAACATTCGTGAACCTTATTTAACAGTTACATTTTCTCTGACTTCAGTTGTTCCTAAACCTGCATCCTGCCCCCTCGCTCCCATATGGTACTGTTTGTCGTTCTGATAAGGCTGTGGTATTATTGAACATTCTCCAAAATGAGTTATCTTAATTAGAATTCCCTGAAATGAAAACAATAAATGCTTTTCATGATGAAGCCTCTAATTACTAATTCAAAAAAGTCTCAAGCAAAAGTGTACACCACCCCTAGTAATTAAAATAATAGGTTTTCCATTAAGATAGATTTTGCCAATTTATGTGTCTACTCAGAAAATTTCCTACAGTTTGCAAATAAAGAATGCATTGCACTCCTGTAGTTCATTCAAGAACAAAGATAAAGCTTTGACATTCAGTTTAAAGCAAAATGGTTTGGCAGGCTGGTAAACTTGCTGGTGGAGATTATAAGTGGCTAAGAATGGCATTCTAAATTTGTTACAATATTTACCAGTTTAATTTTTGAATCTTATGGTTTGACTATAACTGTACACTGTATCATTTTAAGTACTGGTAATGTATATAAGCAGTTTAAGCAAACAATAGGCTGGAGCATAAAACAAGACTTTCATTTCAAAATCTAGGCAGTTCGTTTAATCAAAATATAAAGTCTGGCTCCCTTCTATCTTTCAAAAAGTATTTCCATGTGCTGCAATTTACCATCATGTAATTTGCCTGGAAAATTAAAGTAATAAAACCCTAGTTTGTTGCTTGTCTAAATGGTAGCTGTGATTGTCTCAGTAGGGTGCTGCAAAAGCTGGAGGGAGAAAAAATGTCACTGTAAAGATAGGCAGATAGAACAAAGTGTTAATTATTGGACACAAATGGAAGTGTATTATGCATAATGTATTTTTAGGCTATTTTTTATATGAAAAGAATGATCTCTTTATGACTACAGTGGTCAAAACTAAAAATCTAGTAGATGCCATTTTCAAGTATATAATACGGAGAATAATTGTGGCATCTTGTACACAGTGATGCATTAACTGCTGATTTTTAGTGGCTGGCAGCACACAGTCACAGCTGTCTCCATTATTTGTAAGATGTACCATTTTGAATATAAGCCTCCAAAATCTCTCTAAGGAAGTCAAAGCTACAGAATGCAGACTTAGTATATCGCAAACCCAAAACTTTCAAAAATGTCACTGTACTTTTTTGAGTTCAAAAAAATTACGGATCATCAGTAGGAAATGTTCCTCTGGGCTGCAGAGACCTTCTACAAACAGATCTGAAGCTTATTTTCATTTGGTAATCAATAGTCATGGCAACGGCCCAGTAGAGCACACCTCTCTACTTGCTCCATCAGCACGCCATTGAACAGCTGCATGACCCTGACACAGAACACTTAGACAACTATCCCAGTCACAGCAGCTTACAGCGTGAAGTTGTGCTGTTTTGTAATCAGTAGGTGTAAGTTCTTTTACCAGTATCACTTCAGAATGCAAGAGAGAAAAGAAAACTATGAGCTTGTTCGGTCTTTTTTAATGGTGAAATTCTTTGTATAGATAAGCTGTCTGTAGCCACAGAATTGAAAAAAACCCAAAAATTTCCGGGTAACCAGGCCTGAGTTACCTAGGCATATGACTTCAAGAAGTGTCAGATCATACTAAGTCTAAAATACTTATGTTAAAAAACATGGACTTTTAGCAGAGGTTGCTAACATGTAATCCTGAACAGTATTAATGTGGTTTGGTTTTACATTTATATTCTTCCATCAGTTTATTCTAATTCTATTGTAAAATCAAAAGCCTTGTCATCACCTGTTTTTCTTCCCTCTACACTGAAAATGATAACTTATTAAGTATTAATTAATAAATTTGAGGAAACTTCATACTGTCTTTATTGAAAAAGTCCATAGACTTGGCTGCCATGAAGTCTAACTTGTAATACTGCAGTCAAATAAGGCCTAACAGGTAGTGTCTTTGCAGCAGGATAGAGTGGTCTTAAAGGATTTAAGCAGAAGAGCATTGATGAAAGGAGTTTAGATGAAGTTTTTGTAGTTGTAGCATTAAAACCCTGAGAAAGTCTGCTGGTATTTGAAGGCATAGATAACTAAAGTCTGGGGTGAAGTGCCATTTCCCTCAAACAGCTTTGCCCAGTGACGTGCTTAGACTACTTAGAGATCATTTAACTTCCTGATGGAGCAAAGATTACTGTTTAAAAGAAACATTTTTCCCCATTAGGTGTTTATAAATCAATATGCTCTGGATGAAAGATTAATTTTTTATCCAAAGTATGGGAGGGGCAGCTACATATTGAAGCTCAGGGAAACCTGTTCCTCAGATTATATTGGTGGAAGAATGAATTCATTCTAATTGCTCTCTAAGACGAATTAGACCTCATTGCTCTCTACAACTACCTGAAAGGAGGTTGTAGAGAGGAGGGTGCTGGCCTCTTCTCCCAAATGACAGGGGACAGGACAAGAGGGAATGGCCTCAAGCTCTGCCAGGGGAGGTTTAGGCTAAATATTAGGAAAAAATTTTTCACAGAAAGGGTCATTGGGCACTCGAACAGGCTGCCCAGGGAGGTGGTTGAGTCACCTTCCCTGGAGGTGTTTAAGGCACGGGTGGACGAGGTGCTGAGGGGCATGGTTTAGTGTTTGATGGGAATAGTTGGACTCGATGATCCGGTGGGTCTCTACCAACCTGGTGATTCTATGATTCTATAACTTTGCTTCTTGAAACATAAGAATATTTAGAACAGTTAATTAACTATCATGAGCATATAATAGTCAATATGGAAGTTGGTTTTTTGCCAAAAAAAATTATTTTTCTTTGTAGGGAGGGCAAAAACCTGTGATGATCAAAGTCTTGTATATACCTCAAAGTGCATTGCAGAAAATCAGCATATGATGAAAAAAGGAAGCATTAACAGCAACACATTTTAAAAGCTTTTTAAAACTTCTCCTAAATTAAACAGCATTCATATTAAATTTGTAGTCAAAATCCTACAAAATCCTTGTATTCCCCAATGAACTTGAAAAACAAACAGTCTGGAAACTCATATTAACAAGCAGTCTTATTTTTCTTCTAATGAAGAAGGAACAATGTCATCTCTAGACTATCTAGGAATATAAATATCCTGTGTCCCCCTGACTAACTTATACTCTTATTCTCAGAGCTGTTTGATGATAGAATCTTTGAATATTTTTAAATTTCATTACAACGATTGTTTATTCCAATATCTTCTTCTGTAGTTCTTAATTGTTTCTGCTAGGTGGATGAGGAGGCTGAACAAACTCAGGTATAAAGACATAGAATAAAACAGAGTTTCAACTAGCATCATAGAGAGTTGGTGGAAATGAAAACTCAGCAAATCAATTTTTTTGAAATGGAATATTTTCTTCCTTACTCATCTAAACTTCCAAAATCTTCTTCTTAGTTATATTTAATAGTATTGATGATGTAGTGGAAGAAGTGTAGTTTTACTATGTTATTTTAACAACTCGGAGGAATGTAAACTTTTAAAGGAGTGTGAGATAAGAGACTAACATGTCAACATTGCATTATCTGAATAAAGATATTTTACAATCATGCTATATCCTCAGCACATGCACTGTCATCTCCTAGACCAAAGCAGCAATGTAGTTTTTTGCAGTCCCTGCAAGAGCTCAGGGAAAGCATTTTCTTTGCACTGCTGCCATAAACATAACTTTCCAATCCTCCATGATCAAAGGAGGGATCTGGTGTGGGGCGCATCCTCCTTACCTTCTTGGCCCAGGACATACTCTCATCAGAGCAAAAAAAAATTATTTTCATTTTACTATGAAAATAAATACAGGCTGAGAGCAATTTATATGTCATTTGGGACAAATCGCTCCACAAATCATGGCTGTCCAGCCTCCCTTTCCTTTACAGATCTATTGCTTTAATGAGTCCTATTAATATAAGGTCTTGCAGCCTAATTAATCTTCCTCTAGGACATGAGCAGAATAACAGCCTGAATAGAAGCCTCAGTATTCTATTCACACTTCACAACTCTTAGAAACACTGTTAGTGGGGTTTTAATGAGGAGAAATAATCTATGTTTTTCAGAGTGCAAAATTTACAAAGCAGGTTGGGATTTTTCTTCTAAGGTAACTTTTTTTTTAAGACAGGTGAGGGTTATTTCCCTTCATTAAGATGTTAATGAGATGCTGAAAAGTGTTTGGTATTTTTATCATAATTAAATGTAGGGCTATTTTTGTTCTTTTCAAGCTATTTTTCAATATGCCTTTTATTTTCTGAGTACCTTATCATATAATCAGGGATAATGAAACAGTTCAGTCCCCAAAACACAAAACCAACAAAAAAAAACTAGTCACCAAACCCTCTTGAATCTTTTGAAAAGGGAAAAAAAATGATTATTTTAGTAAAGCTAAAATAAACATTATACAGATTACATCCATGCATTTCAAGTTAAACTCATCCTGCTGCATGGTATTAAGCATTCTGTTCTGAAAAACGAGCTTTTCTGTATTTACGCATTGATGTGAACAGTCACTCACTGAAAACAAGAGCTCCTGCTGAAGATTGCTAAAGGCAAAAGATGGAGAATCTGTTCTGGAAAGAGGGTACTGTACTAGTCCATCACTTTCACCTTTCTTCAGGGCAAGCAACTGACAAATACATTATTTGGGGGTAGCAAAATGCAGTTTGAGTCAGCTTGTGTTTCATTTCAGATTTGGGCAATTAGTGGGAGTTGTGGTGGGGAAACCACTCTGATTTGGAATATAGCATTTGTTGAGAGGAAACTGGGAAGGTTGTGCTCCTGATCATCTCTGAAATGTGTCTCTGTCACTTGTGATGTCACTCTCTCTCCCCAAAAGCCCTTTTACATAACATTCTTTTTCAGGCCTTAGCTATTGATTTCAGTCCCATTCAAGTGTCCACCTCCCTGCAGCTGGTACAGTGTGAGAGGTAAGCACAGAATCACAGAATCACTAGTTTGGAAAAGACTCACAGGATCATCGAGTTCAACCATTCCTATCAACCACTAAACCATGGCCCTCAGCACCTCGTCCACCCATCCCTTAAACACCTCCAGGGAAGGTGACTCAACCACCTCCCTGGGCAGCCTGTTCCAGTGCCCAATGACCCTTTCCGTGAAAATTTTTATCTTAATGTCCAGCCTGAACCTCCTCTGGCAGAGCTTGAGGCCATTCCCTCTTGTCCTGTCCCCTGTCACTTGGGAGAAGAGGCCAGCACCCTCCTCTCTACAACGTTCTTTCAGGTAGTTGTAAAGGTCTCCCCTCAGCCTCCTCTTCTCCAGGCTAAACAACCCCAGCTCTCTCAGTTGCTCCTTGTAAGACTTGTCCTCCAGCCCCTTCACCAGCTTTGTTGCTCTTCTCTGGACTCGCTCCAGAGCCTCAACATCCTTCTTGTGGTGAGGGGCCCAGAATTGAACAGAGTATTCGAGGCGCGGTCTCACCAGTGCTGAGAACACGGGGAGAATAACCTCCTTGGACCTGCTGGTCACGCCATTTCTGATACCAGCCAAGATGCCACTGGTCTTCCAAGCAGTGCCTGGTTTTTCCAGAGCAATGAAGCTAGGAATTAATTACAACCAAAAGAGACTAAGACGTCAATCTAACTGTGAATTACTGGAGAGCAAACGGCAGAGAAAGAAGTTGAACTTAACCTGCTATTAAAATGCTGCAGTATTAACTTAGCAATGAAGGCAGTAAGTTCTACTGCAATTTTCAGAAATAATAAATGTTATCAAAGACATTTCAAATCATTCTAGTAATAATTAGAATATTAAAAAGATATTTTCAGCAAAGAACTTGAAGAGGAGAACATTTACTTCCTTTCTATACTGATTAGTATAGAAAACATTCAAATGGTTGTACGTACAAACCTACAGCTCCATTTAATCAAAAACAACTACTTCCCAGCAGTCCCACTTATCAGGGAATGAGGAAATTGTCTCTGTGTGTTTCTCAAACGCATTACAAAAAAAAAGCCATAGATCAACCGGCACTTGTGACAATAACCTCTATCCTTTCAGAGCCATTTTGTAACCACTAGTTAGATTCATATTATAAATGGAAAGAAATCAGCCAGAACAATGTCATATTATAGGAAGACAAAGGAAGTACAGACTATCTTTCCACTTGGTATAAAAAAGCGTTTGTTTTATTTTATATTTTAATATTAATTAATATGATATTCACCACTGTCAAGACACTACTTAGAATAAACTCTCAGGTGCTTATTGTGTTCATGTGTAAAAATCTTCAGTTAACCTATGGTGAAAAACTTTCCTGCTTAATGTATCAAGCTGTGACTCTAAATACATCAACATTTGCACTAGATAGTTCCTTTCTAATTTCTATATAAAATTCGTATTTTGATTGCAGCTTTTCATTTGGGAAATCTTCATCAAAACTGTACTCAGTGCCAGGGAAAGTCATGGAACAGGTGATCTTGAGTGCTATCATGAAGCACATGCAAGAGAACCGGGTGATCAGGCCCAGTCAACACGGGTTCACAAAAGGCAGGTCTTGCCAAACTAACCTGATCGCCTTCCATGGTAATGTGACTCGACTACTGCATGAGGGAAAGGCTGTGGATGTGGTCACCCTGGACTTCAGTAAAGCCTTTGACACAGTTTCTCACAGCATTCTGCTTGAGAAACTGTCAGCCTCTGGACTGGACAGGCGCACAATCTCCTGGGTGGAAAACTGGTTGGATGGCCGGGCCCAGAGAGTGGTGGGAAATGGTGTGAAATCCAGCTGGAGGCCAGTGACAAATGGTGTTCCCCAGGGCTCAGTGCTGGTTCCAGCCCTGTTCAATGTCTTCATCAACGACCTGGATGAAGGCATTGAGTGCACCCTTAGCAAGTTTGCGGATGACACTAAGCTGGGTGGAAGTGTCGATCTGCTGGAGGGTAGGGAGGCTCTGCAAAGGGATCTGAACAGGCTGGGCTGCTGGGCAGAGTCCAATGGCATGAGGTTTAACACGGCCAAGTGCCAGGTCCTGCACTTGGGGCACAACAACCCTATGCAGTGCTACAGACTAGGAGAAGTCTGGCTGGAAAGCTGCCTGGAGGAGAGGGACCTGGGGGTGTTGGTTGACAGCCGACTGAACATGAGCCAGCAGTGTGCCCAGGTGGCCAAGAAGACTAATGGCATCTTGGCTTGTATCAGAAACAGCGTGACCAGCAGGTCCAGGGAGGTTATTTTCCCTCTGTACTCCGCACTGGTGAGACCGCTCCTCGAATACTGTGTTCAGTTCTCACCACAAGAAGGATGTTGAGGCTCTGGAGCGAGTCCAGAGAAGAGCGATGAAGCTGGTGAAAGGGCTGGAGAACAAGTCTTAAGAGAAGCGGCTGAGAGAGCTGGGGTTGTTTAGCCTGGAGAACAAGAGGCTGAGGAGAGACCTCATTGCTCTCTATAACTACCTGAAAGGAGGTTGTAGAGAGGAGAGTGCTGGCCTCTTCTCCCAAGTGACAGGGGACAGGACAAGAGGGAATCGCCTCAAGCTCTGCCAGAGGAGGTTCAGGCTGGACATTAAGATAAAAATTTTCACGGAAAGGGTCATTGGGCACTGGAACAGGCTGCCCAGGGAGGTGGTTGATTCACCTTCCCTGGAGGTGTTTAAGGGATGGGTGGACAAAGTGCTGAGGGCCATGGTTTAGTATTTGATAGGAATGGTTGGACTCGATGATCCAGTGAGTCTTTTCCAACCTGTTTTTTCTATGATTGTATTACTTATCAAGCCATATAACAATCAATCCAATATCAAATAAATAGTTCTATGTTGATAAATTTTACTGGCCAGACTGTTCCAGTCAAGGCTAGAGTTCATCATAGCATATTTACCATTAATTACTTTCTACAGGCATACCACAGCATAGTATCTTCTTTCACAGAGTTTTCCACATGCACTCTCACACACAGCCATATATATATCATGATTTCTTTTCCTTTATGTAAATACATTTAACAACTGAGAAATGGAAAAGACATTCAGCTATTCCTAGCAGATGGTACTTCAGGGTAGGAGTTGCTTAATAGCTGAAAAAAAAAATCCATTTTAGCACTGCAGTAAAAATTGTTGAAAGACTAAAATAGGGTCTTGAAAAAACGGTTGCCTTGGTAAAGCCAAGACATCTGGTCTCCTTTGACTAATAATTTTAAAACAACATTTCATAAAGGAACAAACTGTGAAATAGCATCATGCTTCCTTTCAATATATTGGCTCCTAAAATAAATTAACTTAACATGTAACATGACCCTGTGACCATGTACCCATTTAAAATGCATCTTCCTTGCCACTCGGAAAATGTTTACATGTGGGATCAGTCACCAGAGTTAGAGAGAAATCACTCCTGGTCTTGGATCAAAACATAGCTGATTTGCTGAAGAACACCCTTAAAACTGGGGGTTTTTTTCCTAACAAATATTAAATATTTAAAACTAGATTAAAAGAAAGAGAAAATCAACCTACAGCCAGACATCACTTACGTGAGGCACCATTTGCCAAGTGATGCAGGCATCATCTCCTCCCAAAGGGTGCTACATCCAGGAGACAGGAGCATTTCCTAGGGTGGCACCTCACTACACCAACAGAAAAAACACTGTTAGCCTCAGCAGCACAGAGAAACTCAGCCCTTACCCCACGCTTCTGCAACAGAATTCATATGTATGGCATTCCCAATCAGATCCAGAGACATAAAATATCAATCTTAGCAATCCTTAAAAGACAAGCTAAAAACCTCTATAGGGCTTTCTCCTTCCTTCAAACATCTGCCTATGAACATATGGGAAATTATATGTCTTTTCTAAAGGCAACTAATCTCATGTTCTTGCCTATCAGAATCTCATTTATTCACTGAGGAACAGTATATCCCTGAATTTCATTTTTGGTGTTGGAGTCCTTTTGTTACTGCTCCTCTTTGCAAGAACTTTTAAACATTCCTTGCACTAGGGAGAAGTCTGAATGGTTGAATGCCAAAATCTCTTTCTCTAACTTTAGTTCTTGTTGCTGTCAGCAGCATTTAATTCTCTTGTGCCAAGTGACCCATCTTCAACAGTGTAGTCTGAGAGTTTTCTGTACAGGTTTCAGAGCATTAGGGTGTTTTCATAAATATGAGGAATAGGGCATATATTGAATGTGAGTGTTCCATGAAGACAAGGAGCATCTGGAACCCACTGCCAAGGAGAGAGAAAATTTCCTTCTTACTGTCTTGTCTACTCACACCTGAGTTGATCCTTTCTTTGTGGTTTTTTTGGTTTGTTTTTTTTTTTTTTAATTTTTCCCACTGGCAGCTCCCTGTTTAGACCCTATTCATACCTCTGCTATGCATTACAAACCTCAGCTGGTAACTCCACATTGCAAAGTCTGTTCAGCAGCAAAGGGCATGAAAGTTAAATATTTGTATTGCTGAACCAATGTCTTAAACCTGAATCTAACTCCTCTCACATTTCTGTTTTATGTAGCTAAATACTGAGTAGAAGGAGTTTGACAATCATATGGCTTTTATCTCACTTTCTTGAAAAGAGTTTTTCAGTATGGCATTTCACTTCAGAAAGGGATTTAGCCAGACCCTTCAAGAACAGAACAGCTGGAAGTCCCAGTTTGGCATGGCATGCATCTATTGAGAAACAATAATAGCTCCATTGGTTTAAATTAGATTTAATTTATATTAAATAAATTTACTGAATAAAAATGTGCAAATTTTAATGATAATTTTTATCTGTGATTCTCAATGTATATGGAGATTTACAGGCTTTATTAAGAATTCTTTAGAAAATATTATTTCATCCCACTAGCATTTTTCATATCTTGCTAAATACTATCCAGAATGGTTCTAATCACATTTGGCATTTTCTATCATTTCCTTGCTCAAAAGTAAATGTGTACTTAGCTTCTTTTCATTGGAATGTTCTCACCTGAACAATTTTAATACCTAGCAAAACTCACGGTATTAATTTCTGCAAACAGAGTCAGGAAGAGAAAGTGATCTGAAAAGCAAATAGAAACATGATGAATGGCTAGATCATGTTCCCTAATGCACAGCAAACATTAATTTTGTGCTATCACTCATGAACTTTCTCTCTATATTTTTTAAAAAAGAAAGCATTGTGAATATTTCTGTTTTCAGGGAAGCTGAGGTAAACCCTGTGTAGCTGAAAAAAGTTTGTACTTGTCATTAATATGACAGAGCAATTTCAAGAACAGGTATCTCCAGTTTCATTAAAGTATAATACGAAAATATAGGAAAAATGAATGTATATTTAACTAATCAAAATAAACTGAATTATTAATTCAAAGCAGATTATCCATGATTAACACTATAGACAAATCTTACTGGAAATAAATTTCACATTAAGTTTTTATTTACATGGATTTACTCTTGCTTCTTTCCAAGAGATTTCTGGAGTTTTGCAATTCACTTCATTGCCACAAGAGGGTTTCTTGCTGGGCAAGTTCGTTTTCAAAACCTAATTTAAGGAATCACAGTAGGTCATTGCTTGGGAAAGAAGCAGATGTTTCATCCTGTCAAAAATGGTGAAGGTATTTTATATGATTGCATTAACAATCATAACTGAAATACTTGCCCACTTCCTGCCAGTATCTTGATGCTTTCTTTCTCTGCTTTCATGCAAGAGGGGAAATCTCTTTGTAATTCACTCCAGTCCTCCCCAGCATTTTTCTGCCCACTAATTAGCTTAATTTTCCTTTCTGCATTAAAATTAAAGACACAGATTTCAACATAAAACCTGTTCCTGAGCTTGGGCGAAAGAATTTTTTGTCAGATTAAGGTGTTGTGTTGCTACTTCTGTGGACTGTGGACTATCCTAAATAGAGATTAACCATGAGTGTGATTTTGCAGATATATTGTTTTAAGATGATTTAGTTTCATGGGCAAAAATCTTTGGAAAGTACTGAACATTTCTCCATAACTTTTATCTCTCCAGAATATACCAAACCATTTTACCTTTTGCAGTTACAGACACCTTACAGATATGTGTCCGACAGGCAAAAGGGGGAAGAAAAGTAACTTGGAAGAGAAGTTATGGTAACACTGCAGTACCTTTTGTAGCACAGCCTAAAACTCACAGAGTGTTTCTAAGTTTGATTTCAATTTTATCTTTGAAATAAAACAAAGAGTATTTTCTTCACATAAACTTTCCTTCTCAAACACATCTCATATTTTTGGTTTATCAACAACTTAGCACACAAATGAAATAGTGAAGCAGCAACCTGCTGTGTTAAAAAAGAATGAGCATAAAGAATTTCTGTAGATAGTTGGGAGCACACTGTTTTTTTCTACTGCTTGATTGCACTGCTAAACATTATTACAGCTCATAAGAAAGCCCAAACCCATGTCTAATCACAAAGTGAAGTAAGAACTGTAGTGTCTTAGCAGCGTTAAAAAGTCACTCCAGCTTTCTCCAACTAGCATTTTGCAAAATTTTTGGCTACGTCATTAGTTTCATCTCCATGTACAAGAGTTATCTATTGCTTGATTCACACCCCCTTCCATATTCCTGTCTGTTTGACTGAAACAGAGTCAGTGAGCAAGGGCTTACTGGAGAACAACAATTTCATTCCCCAGCTCTCAAGGACTTGTTGCACTCTTGACACATAGACTTTAATATGAGCTGCCTGATGGTCGCTGACAAACAGAAATCCCTTACTTATTGATTGTCACAGTGAGTGTGAGTATTGCATGACCACTGCAAAAAAGTTACAGATCCAGTTTAGGGGTTTCTGCATGTGACCACTGGCTGCTTGAATCTGTTCTTGAATCTTTTTCCTCAGAATCCACTCTTGTCATCTATGTTATTTCTAAGGAATCTTTAATGTCACTTGGAAGGAATACCTCTAACATCTCTCAAAATTGCAGAAGAAAGATTGCCTCCAGCCAGTAGTGCTCCTAGAGTGAGATTTACAAAGAAGAGACAGCATTATTCCAGAGACGTCTGTTCTTCCACCAACATAGAGTTTTAACAAAAACTTTATATTTTGTGATGGACATTTTAATGGGCACACGTTCTCATCTCAGACAGCTTCTAAGCAGACGTGAGAGACTGTTTAAAAGGCTTCATGAATGATTGACTGGGAGCTCCAAAATTTCTAGTTAGCCATCAAGTCCTTGTAAAGTGACGCAACAAACTGGCTTAGTTTTGCAGCTTCAACTCTCATGCAGCAAATCATTCAGCTTTCATTAAATAAATATTTCAAAGTTAACTTCAAGAGTACACTGGGTTTGAGTCGAAATTTTAACATTCCTTAGGATACGTTGCAACAAAAACAAAACTTGACCAAAGGAGAAAGTAGAATTAGACTTCACAGATACTCATGACAGCAATATGTATTACAGCAGTGCCAGATTATGTCTCTCAGCACCAAGCCTTATTGTAGGATCCTGCATTTTATAAGCTTTAAACATACACAAATACTTCTGCACAAGAACAGACAGAGATTATCAGGGCAGCTGACATACTTCAGGTTTGGAAAACCCAGGAGTGAGTCCTCAATCCAAGTCAGGCAAACAGCCTTGAATACCAGATTTTAGCTGTTTTCACTCCATGAAAAGATTCCTCAGCTACCCAGCTGGTCCATGATACAGTTGCATTCCATGACTCTCAATTACATGTTTGAAGATGAATGCTACTGTGACTAATTTGGTGGAAATATATATAACATATTAAAATGAATACACTCCTCAAACATTTTTATAGTGTCAGTGACTTGGGCCAGGCTGGATAGAATAGATCTCAAATGGTGTTCTGGCAAGGAGGCAGTCATTTCCAGATGGATCATTTATGCCGTTTTAATTTTTCTAGCTAAACTGCATTCCTGCTAAATGGGTATGTTGTGGGTATTTACAACTGTAGGGATCAATATGCCATTTAATAGAGGTGTGGTGGAAAGCTACCTCAGAATATTGATAAGGCTTAAAATACACAAAACTATAGAAAATGCAAAGCTATTTATCTGACACTACCCCTATAAATATAGCATTTGTGAATGAAAAGCAAAGGTTGTATGTGATTTAGAAGTTTATAAAAATATTAATCAAATGTGCCCTGATTTAGAAATCTCAAGAATGTATCCAGGAGGGTGCCCATTAGTATTAATCAAAACACAAGATCATGAACCCCGGCATTAATTTCACATGGCAGGTTTTAGTTTTCATAATCTCTTATTTTTCCTGAACTGTAGCATCTGCCACTATTCTTCATATATGTGATGCCTAGAGGAAACTATAATGCACAAGGTGATTTTTTTCGCAATTAAATTAAATGTTTAAGTTAATTAAACAATCTCCTATGTATTCATTCCTTTTAAATGGCAGATGTGAGGGGTGACAAGAAGAATATTTTCTCCTTAGTTATAAATATTTACTGACCTTCTGGGTCTGCTTGCAAAGGGTAATAAGGCTTTTACAATTTTTATTTTATTGTAATAAACCAAAGAAGTGGTTTCACTGCATGCTTCAAGCATTTTTTAATGTTAATTTTTGTGATTTTTTCAGGCAGCTATGCCTAGAGTTAAAATGGAGATATATGCCTATAATTTAAGCTATTCAATCTGTCATGTTTTAGGTTTTTTGCTGTGAAGCCTGAATGCACATGCAAGGCTCTGCACTGGTCCTGCAAAGAATGAGGGGTTACAGGGGGGCAAACTCCAAAGTCCTGTGTGCTGGTGATCAGAAAACATGCTAAATGGCACCTATCATCAATCCAGCCCCTTCCCTGTGGAGTGTTCTTGTCATTTGATGAAAGGCAAGGTTAAATGTCTTTATTGCAACAAGTGACCAGAGATACATAATATCAGTAGGAGAGACGGAGGGAGAAACGTGCAAGACTATGAAAGCAGAGGTATGCAGACATGATTTCAGGTAGGTTTGAGTTCTCTCAGTCTCAGGTTAGCTGATTTTTAACTTTATAGCTTATGAAACTTACACAATGACTTTTCTCTCTCATTTGCAGCTTCATTTCAAGGCAGTATACACAATATTCATTTAATGTATTTATTCTGATTGATTGAAAAAAACTCTATAGTGCTCTTGAGCGGAAATGCCTGATATTTGGTTGATTGATTTTCATGTTTCCCTTAGAGTGACTATTCAATATGAGTCATGTAACTTGCTCACTCTAGTCCTTGTCACAGGCAGACAAACAGATCACTGCTGTTTGCATTAAAATGCCGTTGTGTACAGATTACCTGAAGTGTCTGGCAGCCTCTCAAATACCCAATAACATCTTAATGTTGAGAATGGGACTATACTGCTTCATAAAATTGACAAAGTAAAACATTTTTGTTCCTTGCACAAATTTAAGGCACAGGTAAAATGTACAGATTTCAAAAGAATTGAGGTCTAAAGCAGAGAGGCAGGTCTGTATGCCCATGCCTTGATGGACCTGCCAGGCTAGGAAAGCACAGACATCTCAGACAGGCCTGACTTTTAGTGCTGTTTTAACTATAAGGGTAAAATAGCAAAAATAGTTTTGAGGGAGAAGACATCTCTTTTATTAAACCAGCAATTATGTGTAAGCTTTTGAAGATACAGAATTTCTTCTTCTTTGGGCTTGAAATACAGAAATAAACATCAAATTGTGCTCATTTGGAGATCATTCTGCTGTGCCACTATGGCAGCTCTGCATTGAGCCAGACTCCTTCCCAGGCAGCAGCACCAGCAATCCCAAACCCAGTCGTGACTAACAACACTTGAGGAGGCAGATCTGTGTCACCAAGGTTAGAAAAAAAGATCATGATTATCTGTAAGCCCTTCTGCATTTAAGATTCTAATGTCTTTGAGGACTGAAGTGCCCTGTGATGAGTTTTGATCTAGCACTGAAAAAAACAGTTATATTTAAATAGTGTTTCTACTAATTAAATGAACTTGGAGAAAGAAGTTTTGAAATGAACCAAAATGAATTTTCCCCCAGTTTTTCAGATGAACACTAAGTAAACCAAAAACTCACTTTTGGTCAATTGAAGCACACTGATTTTGGGGGGATTTTGAAAAAAATTACATTTTTTAAGTTTCATCAAAATTAAACATTGTAATAAAAATATTTTCCAACTGAAATTGCAAGCTTGTTACTTGTTCTCTGAAAAAATTGGGGAACAACCTTTTAATGCAATAGGCAGTATGTATCATGGCACTAATTTCTTTATATTAAAATATTAAGTAAAGCTACAGATTCTTAGGGTCACCTTTCAAAAGTAACTTCTTGTACTAATAAAGGGAGTCAGAACTGTCATAAGATTGTTTTGCACATATTTGTTAATTTTACATTCACGATTTCAACATATGAAATAAACATCAAAGCCCTGCCTTCTGATTGCAAGCTTTGGCAGGTCTTGACTCATGTGAGGATAGAACAACTGTCACCAGACAGCAAATTATTATAAATAATCTTATTTCCAATTTCATACCCCTCTCTCTAATTTTTAGCATTTTTGTACTGAACTGTTTCCATTCAGTATCTTTCTGTAGTGCTTCCCTTGTTTGGGAGTATTCACGTTCACATTATCTTTTTGACAGGCTCTGAGGGAGATGCTTCAAAAAACACTTTAGCACCAAGGGAATATTCAACTAAGTCCATCTCTTTCCAGATGCTTTTCCTTCCAAGGACAATTTCAGCTTTTGCCTTAGAGACACAGCTCTTCCTCTTGGGTCCCTGAGTTACTTGTTTGCTTTAAAGGACCTTCTCAGCATCCTTCTGGCCTCACCATTACTCTGATCCTTGTCTCTATGTGCTGCTCCTAGGAACTACTGACGGGACACTTTACAGCCTCTTTCAAACACCCTGCCTGCACCAGCCCTCTTGAGGCAACCTCTAACCCCCTGACCATTCCTTGGTGATCTAGGTGCCCCTTCCAGCCCAGCCACCTAAGGCTGAGTCCTCATCCACTCTAGAAGTACTTGACTATAGCCGATGCTTAAGTTGTACCTGCACTCTGGCATCAATTGGCATTTCTCCCTTTTACTCAGCTGCAAATTTTCACAACATTTTCAGGAACTTAACACATTTGAAAGCAGCATCTTCCTGTATGAAATAGGCCAGTTGCTCAGAAATTATACATTAAGACTGATTGCCAGCCTGCCATTTTGGCTGATTAAACTTAATTTCCTATGAGCACTTAGGTTTAAATCTGGATTAGGGTACCTCAGGAGATCATCTAGCTCATACCAAATCTGTTACTTCATAATGGAATTAAAGTTTTTATAAGATAGCACATTGGTGCTATTGAACTCCACAAAGAGTTTTCATGGTATATATGACCACAGAAAAAATTAGTGAGGATAATATATTATACTACTGCAGTGGGTTGACAGAGGCTGGACACCAGATGCCTACCAAAGCCATTCAATCACTTGGCCTCCTCAGCTGGATAGGGAAGAGAAAATATAATGAAAGGCTTGTGGTTTGAGATAAGGACAGTTCAATAAAGCAAAAACAAAGACCACATATAGAAGCAAAGGAAAATAATAGCTTTATTTTCTACTTCCCATCAGCTGGTAACATCTAGTCACTTTCTGGGAAGAAGGCCTTTGGTATGCATATTAGTTAATCTAGAAGACAAATATCATAGCAACAAGTTCCCCTTTTCCTTCTACTTTGTCTTAGCTTTTACTGCTGACCAGATGTCATATGGTATGGAATATCTTTTTGGTCAGTTTGGGTCAGCTGTCCTGGCTATGTACCCTCTCAAGATCATGCCAATCCCCAGCCTACTGGTAAGGAGGGAATGTTGTAGAGACAGCCTTGATGCTGTGGGAGTGCTGCTCCACAGGAGCCAACACACAGGGGAGTTATTGACACCTTTCTACCTACCAAGACAAAATTCAACACTATAAGGACTGCTATGGAGAATGCTAACTCCATCCCAGATAGACCCAATGCAGCGGTTTTTTTCAATAACTTCTCAATATAGACTCATTAGTTTGATTCCTTGATCTCATAAGGACTTCATAAAGAAGGAGGAAAAGAAATATTTTCACATAGAAATCTTCCAGATAAAGTAAACCTTTGTCTTCTGCTATATTACCCATCAGCAACAATTCCACATCTTTTCTGTGCACAAAAACCTCCATCATGTTTCACAGAGAAACTCAAGAATCATTATTGCTTATTTAGTACATTTTTTTCAGCTTTGTTTGTACCAGCTAGGGTATTCCACATCTCATTTGCTTTTCTCCCATAGATTTACAAAAACTGTAATTGAATAAGACTGAAGAATAGGCTCCTATTTTCCAAAAACTTTTCTACCCTGAATGAAGCCTAAAATTTCCACCTCTGTCATCTAAGTCTTGTCTCAGAACAAATGAGTTATTTTCCTTTGCATAACATAAAAATTCTAAATATCATAATTTACTTATAATTTTAACTAAAAAATACCTTAAATTTTAAGACAGGAAATTTTTAATGGAAATTCAAAAAGAAAGATATATTCAGAATTAAATGTGTTATGAAAGGTTTCATTTTCATCAAATCAATACTTATTTTACATAGATTTAGCCAAAGAAAAGTTATTTGAATGTTGCTAATTATGTCTTTAAAAAAAGAAGGATAATACATTTGTTGAAATAACATGTTGAAGTAAATTTACTTTTCTAAGAGATCTTACGAAAGCATCTATATCTCTAGGTTTATTTAAATCTTTCTTGTTATTAATTATGCAACTCTACATCTTCTTGGGGAAGAACACAAACTGCCTTGAAATTTTGAATAATTTGCAAGTGCTGGCAACAGCGTGACACTAATTCTCAATGAGAAATTGCTAAGCCACATAATTATTTTAAAATCTATTATTTTGCTGTTTAGTCTTTTGTAACAGAAGATTGAATAATGTCAGATTTTCAGCGTAGCAAGCTAAAAACAAACCTCAGTTTAGGAAAAGTTTTCATTTCTATTGGCTTCAGCAGGCTTTAAGTTGAACAGTAACTGCTGTCTAAATGTCTCCCCAGTGACTCTGGGCACTGAACGACAGCCAAAGGCAAAGCTTCCTGGCAGGAGGGTAAGCAAAACTGATTGCTACTGTCCCAAGGATATGGATAAAATTAGTCAGCCCTGGGGATGCAGGCTTGCTGGGTTTGTTTTCTCAAGGGAATGGATGGTTTGTTTTCTCAGCAGGGGCTTCTGTTTCTCTTAAGTCCCTCGCCTAGCAATGGCCACATCCTTGCAGAGGGACCTGACCATCAGTGGTGGTAACAACAAGAAAACATTCTTCAGATATTTGGCACAGGGAAAGTAGGCAGTAGGCAGCCCCTGAAGAGCTCTATCTTTCAGCTTCAACCGTAAAGCTTAGAATGTTATAAAGTGTTGAATGATGTATAAGAAAGAGAGGAAAGAAGAGTAAGAAATGCAGATGGTGGTGTTAGCTGTCACTCTGCTTACAGACTGTAGAAGACTGAATTGATTGAAAAATCAATAAGAGTTTTGGCACTGTCACGAATTAATGTTTTAGATAAAAGCATGAGTTTGCTGGCAAGGCCACTCTGTCACTTAGTACATGGAGAAAACATGGAGGAAGAATTAGATTCAAATCTAATTTGAATCAAGATTTTAGATTCAAATCAAATTTGGACTGATTTACTCAAGGCCTGGGGATGCAAAAAGGTAAGGGAAACCCTCCAATCGAGTCACGAGGTTCAGAGTGGAACCCCTTGCTCTCCAAACTCCTCTTGGAGAGAGGTCTTGGTACAGCTAGATCCAGTCCTAGTTCTGGACTTGGTCAGTGGTTTATGACTAGGGGATTCAGAGGGTAAGTCTGATGCTAAAGCATGATATGCGTACACCCAATTCTCCATGTCATTTAGGAAAGATTTCAAAGTTTCACCACCTCACTCACCTTCCATCTTGGTGTCCAGAGTCATTTTGGTCTGAAGTTTGAATCTCAGGTTTCATGGAGCAGACTCTCAAGCATCAGATTTCATAAAATAAGTAACTTTAATAGAGTGGTGCAGCAGCACAGTCAGCTCTGGACAGAGGGGTCAACACAAACAAAGAAATCCCCAAGCACTTATGCTCTTACAGACTACTTACCCAGCCCTCATGCAATGGTTTGCACCAGACCCAATATCTGGATCTGAGGTCTTCTTATTCCTCATTGGATTCCTTTGCTGTCTTTCAGACTGGTTGTTATCTTGTCTTAGCTGCGGCTGGTTTTGATGGTCTGTATCTGTGAAGAATCTGTATCTTCTAATTTATTTTAGCCCTGGAGGCTCTGTTTTGCCTAAACAGGCAGATATTTAGGGCAAGTTTACATGGACACTTCAGCTTGCAATCTAATGCTTCAACAAGTTTAGCTACTCGTGCTAAGTAAGAAAAACTAAGCAAAGAGCATACTAAATCACACAATATTATAACTCAGTGATTTATTCTATTTAAAATTTACATATTTAAGCCAAATAAATAATCCCTGCTAAAGGGGAGAGTTGTTTATCATGGAGTCCAGCTGTCATCCCAGGGGATGTAAATGGGTCTCACCAGTGATCTGCTGTTGGTAAAAGATACCATTGCTTTGAGGAGCACTCTTGAGAGGCATCCCAGCACAAGGAAAGATCATCACCATGCAGCTACACTGCCTAGCAGGGAGAGTTAAAAGAAGGCTAACTTAGGCTGTGTTAGTTATGGGAAAAAAATTGGTTGACTTGAAGTTGAACTGAATAAAATACGAGAGGAGTGCACAAGGCTCCTTACACCCACAAGTTATCAATGTTCATTTTCTCTGCTCCTTGTGGGTTTTCTGGAGGAGTTCTTGGCCTGGCCATGGCTCGTGCCTTTGCCTCCTTTGGAGCCTTTATCACACTGCTACTGGTTTTGTTAAGGGGTGTCAAGTGCATCCATCATAGACAGTGAAAAAACATGGAAATAAAATTTTGCCTGTTAAATTATACACATATCACAAAACGCTTCAGTTTATGTTTGGGTAGAACAATGAACAAGAGAATAGGTGATCAAGCCTTCACTTTTACTATTTTGTATCACACTGGAAAATTGATGCAGGGAGTAGTTAAAGGAGTCTATTCTTTGATCTACAGCAGTTAACAGAGAAAATAAAAATTAAAATGAAGGAAATTTCTAGTAAGAACCTTCCTTTAATGTTAGGTCATATTTGTTCCTTATTTTAGTATTTCTCATACTAATTTGTGTTATATTTATTTATATGTGGAAATATTGAAGTGATCCGCATTAATCTGTCTTGAATGCATTATTTTTACCTTCACATTCTGTTCATTTTCATTAGTTCTTCTTCACTGAACACATTTTCTCTGGAGACATGTACTTATACTTGCCTATATGAAGCAATTTCTATTAAGTTGCACTTTTTACAATGTTTAAAGTATTTTTCATAAGTACATTCTTTTTGAAAATGATTCAATAAATATATCTGGGTCATATTTTTCCATTCTTCAGTTGTACTCTTCACTTCTTTCAACTGTTTAGAGTTCAAAGAAGTCATATTTAAATTTTACCTCTTGCACTATACCTTTCCCACATCGGAAAATAATGCAGTCTTACAAATCCACAAAAGCTAACTTGGGTAGCGTTCAAAGCTGCAATCCAGTCACAACCTTTCACAATTTTTACCCCTTCCTTTCATTCAGAACAGTAATGGGGAAAATATTTCTTTGTACCAGACTACTCAAAGAAAAATTTGTCCACTAAAAGAGGCTTAGAATAAACATTTCAAGACTGAAATCCATTCATCTATAAATAGAGATGAAATGCTCGACATTTGCTGAAAAATATAGGCTACATTATTTTTTCATAGTGACAGAAGACTGAGAAAGGGTTGAAACACTGGGTTGGTTTGGGGTTTTTTTCTTCCCAGGAGGAATTTTCCCTCCTGGGCAATTGTGGTGATCATGATATTTGCACTTTAATGAAAAGAATGAACAACCATTGTAATTAAGACTCTGTACACACAAAGCTGGCAGAACCCAAACATTTATATATACTTTCATGAAGAAATAAGTCTTCTGCCACCTTCATCTGGAAGGACATAAATAGAGATAATCTTTGTCTCTAACAGCATAAAATTTATTGACTTTTCATGTTCAGAGTTGGTAGTACTTAAAAATAACTTCATACAATCACCCCGTGCATTCTTTGAGGAATCAAACGTGCCCTTTTTTTTTTTATTATTTCTCCATGGGTTTTTTTTTCAGAAATAAATAACTGTAGTTTTTTTCAGGAAATCAAATGTGGGGTTTAAAAATAAAATACAGTCTTCCTAAAAGGTTAAAAATGTCCAAGTTAAGCTAGAGACAAAAATAGTCAAAAGAGGCAGAGAAAGATGAAGACCAAAAAGAAGTTCATCAGAATATGTACAGATGATCCTTTAAGTGTGGGAAGTTCCAAATGCAGTAAATTAGATGATATGATTTTAATACTGCTTAAGTAAGAGAGTGAAAATATTCACAAGGCACAGCAGCACTGTAATCTACACCTGTTTACAATTACCATTTTTATTATCAGTTTCAAGGACATGCATAATAAAGCTGTCCAAGACTTAAAATAAAACTGTAATGCACTCTATTATATAGTGTAGTGTACTTTTTCTGTGGAGGATCTCTACTCCTTTAGTGCACTAAACCCTGCTTTTCTGGGAAGACCAACCTGACCTGTTGGAATTTTTTTCCACATATGAAATTACAGCTATGTAATCATCCTTTATTCTCTGAATATGGCTAATTTCCAAAGAGTTTTCCAAGTATGTTTCAATTTGCTCCTGTGACATGCTCTGTCTGGCTGCAGATGCAATGGATCACTGTTGGTTCCTGCCTTGTCAAGCATCTTCAGCAACATGATGCCCCTGGGAAACTTCTTGTAGAAAAGCCTGGGTCCAGCATGCATTTCCTCACCTTTTTGTGTTTTCATTCCACAGTTGGCCTTGGGCCAAGCAATGCAGACTCAAGTTGTGAAGCATTGGCTTAAGAGACTTTACAACAGCAGTTTCCCAATACACAGAGAGAAATCTTATGGGATGACGTGCAGCTGCTCTGTACTCAAAATCCAGTGCATAACAGATAAAAGTGCACTATAAATCCACCAAATTGGAGTATTCAACTCAATATTTTCTAAGGGCAATAAGAATAACATAATATCATTATCATTATTATGCTTCCTTATTCTTCCTGTCTTTCAGGTTTTGTCACATTGATAAAAAAGATAGATTAATAGGTTTAATGCCATAACTAATGTGCTTTTTTCTACCCCAATTTGTCAGCAATAACCTTCATGTGTGACAGGCAAATGGAAGTCTCTTTAGACTTTCATTCTTCCTTAGTTCTTCAAGGAAAGTATCTTGTGTCTCCTCACTGTTCTTCATCTATAATGTCCAGTTACTTCTTCCTCCAAAGTCAAAGAAAATTCAGTATCCCAACATATTGAATTCATTCATGTCAAGCTCTCCAATTTATTTGTACTTTCTTTGCAATAAAACTGAAGCATATAAACTAAACCTGTGGAAGCCCACAACTGTCAGCAGGCTGCAGCTGTCAGCAAACCAAAACTAGTCACTTTTCATTGTATAACAAATTGCAGCTGAAGAAACTGTCTTTTTTAGTTTGTTTCTTCTCCTTCCTGCCAAAGATTAACCAAAACAAACTTTCCACTCTAAAAAGCAAGCAATTGGATTGACTTTTTAGAAAGGCTTGGCATTTCATCGTTGTCTTCTTTGCTGGTATAAAAAACAGATTTGTTGTTCTGCTATTTCTGGGACTGACTTGTTCACTGCAATTCTATGACATGAAAAGCCACAAGTGGTTCGCTGTTATGTCTGCGCTGGGTTATCTCACTGCTCAGCTGGGTGCAAGTGGTTACATATTTGGATGAACAAGGACTGCAAGCCTGGCCAGATGCTGGTGTAGATGCTGTAAAATGGTGCTGTTGGTATGCTGAGCCCAGGCAAACAGACTCTGCTGGGGTGAGCAAAGGATTCATGCTGGCTCATCTCCATGTGGGTGCAGCTCTGGGGCTTCAGGGATAACACAGACTTGTCTACATCCTTGTGAACATGAAGCATTGGAAGGTGTCTGCGGGACTCACAATCTGCATTGCTGCAAACCATGATATATCACACCAATTGAAACTCTTCATAATTTAATGTTATATTCTCATAGACTTCAAAGAACTCAGTTGGAGCTGCAGTCCTCTTCTGAATGCCACAAAGGCATGCAATTCCAGGATGGATTAATGAGTACTCTGAGACTGATGGGTATAGCCTGTTCTCCACCTACGCTTATGTACCTAAGTACATAAGAGGTAAATAGGTTGCTGAGATGAGAATATTCTCCAGATCAAAATGCAAATATATATCGCTGTCCCAACCAAAACCAGATGTGAGGAAATACTAGAGTTAAAACTAGCTGAAACTAGAACTTAATTGAGTATAATTTTAGTTAGAAGCATACATGCATAAGTACCATAGAATAAAGCACAGAGAGGAGCAGAAACTTAGCTTGAACAAGCACTGAAGCAGTCACTTACAAAGCAAAGCATGAAGAGCATTTGAATTAAAGGGACTTGAAGTTGAAGCATAGATGCTCTGTGCTACTGTTTGATTCTTCCTGCATTTAGGAAATCAACCGTTTATTTATTGTTTGTGAATAGCTGTGATTGCTCCTAAGCTGCCTGACATTTCTTTTTTCATTTGGAAGCAGAACAAGGAGCCCTGAAACATGGTGAGCTGTTTGGGAAAAAACACGCTATCATATAAAAGACATAACTTTTCTTGATAGGGTTAGAGTGGCAGTAGAAAAACTATGAGGCCTGGTGTCTCACTTTTGATACACAATGTCACTCTGAACCGATGACTTAGAGCTTTTGTCTTCTTAATTTTCACTTGAACCTTGAGTGCCAGAGGTCTTTAATTTGAACAGAAAAGCAAAGTTGAGACAACTATGTTATTTTCAGACTTTGCCTTTGCCTTTGGAATGTAGCAAAATTCCTTAATGTGAAATTGTGGATTGAAAAGTCTCTTGTGTCATTACTTCTAAGAGTTAATAAATACCTTATCTTTTAGAATGATCTTAGCAAACATTCCAAAATCTCAGACCTCATCTGAAGACTCTCCTCTCAGTCAACCCACAAACAGTGTAGGTGATGTCTTCTTCTCTCATCCTAATTGTAGCAAACATTAATCAAATTATAAATGTGTTGAAACATTCATATTCCCATAACAATTAGAATTGATTCCAATGAATCTTCTTTATGAAAGGGAGTATGCCTACCCTGGGATCTCTTGACTTAAGGCTCATGATAGTGTACAGGTATTAGAGGCTGAAATTCATGTTTATAAGTTGGGCACTTCATCATCTGTGGAGCAGCTTGTTCCCATGATCAAGTCTTGTCTTCATTACACTATACTTCAGATATCTTAGGGGTCCTTACTACTAGTGTCAGACTCTCTGGGCAACCAGAGCGCACGTGTAGCTTCCTGTGCCTGCAGGCTCATGAAAGCGAATCTCTATGGAAAGCCCTCATGTACTTTTTTCCTTTCTGAGATCCCTCTCCTCTCTTTAGCTTTTGTCTAACACAGGATGAAGGCAACAAATGAGGTATGGGTCCCCTTTCAGGGAATGCTTTTTAATATCTGGGGTTTTTTATGCATGTTTTTCCTAGTGAGCATGAAATGCAAAATGGTGGGTACATGAGGAAATAGCAGTTTCTGACCCAAGTGAAATTTCCAGCAAATATTCAAAAAAAGAAATGTTGCAAGTATGTTATCAGATATGTTACCTTGGTTGGTATTTAGACTGTAATTTCTGTATGTCTGCATTTCTTTTTGTGACTAAGGAGCAAAAGAACCAAAAGCACTTAACAATATCTTATATTTGCATTAAAAACCTTTTCTGTTATTTCTTATATTTTATGATATTTCATTATAATGAATGCATAACATAACATAATATAACATGACATAGCATAATATAACAGTGCATTAGCTTAATGTTAGTTCAAGAAAAACATGGAAGGAAGCTTAAGCTTCTTCTACCTCTCTGTCTCATTAGAATGGTTCAGTATCATCCTTTCTACTCTGTTCATAAGGTTTGCATAAAGCATTATCCATTAACTGTTTTCTAGTAAACTATTTAGGGGTAGGTGACTGCAAAGCAAATTTGGATCATGGTACAGAAAACAACACAAAGAAACCCAAGCACAAATGTTAGAATTGCTTGGACCTTGGAACTAGGAATCCAAACAAGTGATGAATGCAGCCTAAACATCAAGAAACAGTCATGCCAGTATTTTACACAAAAACATACTGTGGCTGCTCTTGCAGTATGATATTGCAGAGGATCCTGAATTTTCTGAGAGTAAAATCTTGTCCATATGGCTTAGTGATGGCCTTTATACTTTCCTGGGAAATTATATTCTTTAAGCATTAACTCATTCACAGATGAGAGGTAGACTTCATAACATTATCTTTTTCAAGGCAGAATGCTGTATATGGATATTTTTCTTTCCTCTCAGCAAAGACTAGAACAGTCAATTTCCCAGCAGCCATACTGTGATAAACAGGGGGAAAGTAGTTAGCCTTACTTGTCAAAATAGGCTCTTTGGATGAGCTTGCTTCCTTTCTGCTGCTTTGACAATGGCTTCATAAATTGATGTCCAGCTCTTAAAGACATGGTGCTCTGCCCTACTTGCTCCTTAGCAACCGTTTCAATGAACATGACTTCTACACAATTGCCTCTGATCTATATTCAATTTCTTTCTCTGATGTCTTAGTTCTATTTCACAGTGCCTGTTCAAAGAAAAATTTTCTTGGATGGTAGAAGACAAATGTGCCCTCTTTATTGCTTCATTGCTTCCCTGACCCTTCTTCTTCCAAAATGGGTGAAAGAAAATTCATTTAATTAATTTGTTGGGTTTTTTGTTTGTTTTGTTGGGGTTTTTTTCAAAGAAATAGACACCTCCTTCTCTCTCTCCTACTCTCTTTTTCTATGTTTTTTGGTAGAGCCACAAAAGTGAAACACAGTGTTGTGAAAATCAATTCAAGTTTTGCTGTTGACTTCAGTAAAAACTAAGATTTAGCTATTGACTCAATGGTGATTTTCCTTTAGTTGAAATGGAATTTACATTGACTTTAAATTTTATATTATAGACTCATGTGTTAGGATAAAGTTTAGGTCAAAACTAGTTACATAGCATGCAATAAAGCTTAAGTAATGTAGAAATGTGAAATACAGACTTTAGCAGTAATCTGATAATATTTCACCTATTCTTCACTAGCCCAGGTTTCTCAAATACATTATTGTATTTTTTTTTTGACTGAACTATTAAGAGTTAATGTTGCAGGCCTGGTTTTGCCAACAGCATAGAGAAAGAGGGGCTGAGAACTCATCTTTCTTATTCTCATCATTATTTAAAGCCTCATACAGCATGTTTTCATTCCAAACCTCTTACATATAAACCTCTTGCACCCTTAGCAAGTTTGCGGACGACACTAAGCTGGGTGGAAGTGTTGATCTGCTGGAGGGTAGGGAGGCTCTGCAAAGGGATCTGAACAGGCTGGACTTCCGGGCAGAGTCCAATGGCATGAGGTTTAACAAGGCCAAATGCTGAGTCCTGCACCTGAGGCACAACAACCCTATGCAGTGCTACAGACTAGAAGTCTGTCTAGAAAGCTGCCTGGAGGAGAGGGACCTGGGGGTGTTGGTTGACAGCCGACTGAACATGAGCCAGCAGTGTGCCCAGGTGGCCAAGAAGGCCAATGGCATCTTGGCTTGTATCAGAAACGGTGTGACCAGCAGGTCCAGGGAGGTTATTCTCCCTCTGTATTTGGCACTGGCGAGACCGCTCCTCGAATCCTGTGTTCAGTTCTGGGCCCCTCACCACAAGAAGGATGTTGAGGCTCTGGAACGAGTCCAGAGAAGAACAACAAAGCTGGTGAGGGGGCTGGAGAACAGGCCGTATGAGGAGCGGCTGAGAGAGCTGGGGTTGTTTAGCCTGGAGAAAAGGAGGCTGAGGGGAGACCTCATTGTTCTCTACAACTACCTGAAAGGAGGTTGTAGAGAGGAGGGTGCTGGCCTCTTCTCCCAAGTGACGGGGGACAGGACAAGAGGGAATGGCCTCAAGCTCCACCAGGGGAGATTTAGGCTGGACATTAGGAAAAAATTCTTCACAGAAAGGGTCATTGGGCACCGGAACAGGCTGCCCAGGGAGGTGGTTGATTCACCTTCCCTGGAGGTGTTTAAGGTACGGGTGGACGAGGTGCTAAGGGGCACGGGTTAGTGTTTGGTAGGAATAGTTGGACTCGATGATCTGGTGGATCTCTTCCAACCTGGTTATTCTATGATTCTGTGATAACATTCATTAAATCTATTTTCTATTTTTGAATATTAGATGGTCTGGTAATAGATGTGCTTAATAAGTAGAGGCAGCAAGTGAAATTTGCCAGTATTTAATAAGTACATGAAGCACCTTGCTTTTATTGAAAAAGTATGATCCACACAGGAAATGCAAAATGGAGGATTTAATATTAATGAAAGGATGTGGAAAATCCAGCAGAGCTGTCTCACTTATTTACCAGAGTGATTCCTATTGCTTATATAAGGATGGTCACGTAAGAACTGTTGCCATGGTTTATTCTATAACAGATATCAATCTGGGGAGGATATTACAAGACTTTTACATCAGATTTCTTTACATTACATTCATTTCTGTAATTCAGAAACTGTCATTACATTGCCCAGGTTACTTTTCTCATTGTAGATTAAAAGAAAAGTTCATGACTTCTGCTGCTGACAGCTACAGTACAAATCTTCTAAACAATTTGTTGCATACTCACAAAATTGATTAACTCTAATAAGCCTAGGTTGCAAAAAGTGCATTGCAATGTTATTCTCTTAATGTTTCTCTTGGCAATCTTTAGTTGATTTATTCTAATTCAGTAAGCACCCATGATACTGCATCATGACCAAAGAGACAACACTCTCAACAACAAGCAATGCCATGTCTTTGCATTAAGTTTTCTTACTACTTTACACAATGTTTTTGTATAGTCTTTAATTAAATCAAAGATGTAGAGGGAAGTGAGGGTTGTGCATGATATTTGTGTTCTAGTTATCATGAAGAACACCCAGAAGAAAGTGGAACAACGTTGCCAATGTTGTTATTTTCAGTGTTCCAATGAATTACTTGATTATCGTAAGCGCATGTTGCAGCTAGTGAAAGGAGATCCTAAATGGCACAAGGACTTTTCCCAGAGAAAGTATTTATTAGTTATATGAGCGAGCATGGACTCTGCAAGAGCTTGGCAGGCTGTGAGCATGTTGCTGTCTATGAATGGATGAACAGAGGAGGAAGCAGTGATGCATAGCAGTCTTTTTGGATGACCTTTTATCTACAAATTCCCTAGACACAGAGTGGCTTATATAAGCAGTTACCCAAACACTTTTCTGGGTGAAGACCGTCCCTCCTGAAACCCCATGAGGAATGAGAGGGAGATGTCATCAAATGTGTCACTGGGTATTCTTTATGTACATTGAGAGGATTATAGATAAGGGTTTTCCGTGACACATTCTGGCCAGAAGGTGGCTTAAATATAGCAGTCTCAATATTTGACTGCAACTGCTGGTGCTAAGAGGGAGCCAACACCCAAGAGCAGTACAGAGGGACTACCGGCAAAAAGTCACTTTATAGACAGGTTTCCAGGGAAGAGAATATTTGTTGGAAGCATCATGAAAAGAGCCCATAATTAGAAGTGTGAGCACAAGAGTAAAGTCTAGGGATTTCCTGAAGGTATCCTAGAATAAGGATTTCTTTCTATTAAGGGTAATATTTTAAGAAGTGATTGTCAATGAAATAGCTAAAAGAACAATTGACAAATTGTTTTTTATTTTGAACTTCAGGAAAGTCTCATAGTCACAAAGTTCATGATAACAAAGCTAAGAACGTTTATTACTGCCTCATAGACTTTGGCCTTAATCTTTCTCCAAATATTCAGGAGACACAGCAACTTCTGTCTCCATCTTCTAGACACAACACACACTGGTCTCTTGCTTTCTACGTCTTTGCCCTTTTCCAAGCCACATTTCTCATGCCTCTTGTATTGTCTTACTGAAACTTTGTCTTGGAGGCTTCCCATGTTCCTCCTACTCTGCTCCTAGTCATTCTAATTTTGTCTCATTGACAACACAT
Source organism: Phaenicophaeus curvirostris (assembly GCF_032191515.1). NCBI lineage: Eukaryota > Metazoa > Chordata > Aves > Cuculiformes > Cuculidae > Phaenicophaeus > Phaenicophaeus curvirostris. Next base: position 56,158,602 of record NC_091392.1, on the reverse strand, counting down.
CCCTCAGTAAAAGAGGTAAATTAAATTGAATAAATACAAAACAATTAATTAAATAAGTTACTGTCTGTTCAGAACCCAAAACCTGATACCCAGAGACCCTTTAGTAATTGGGAATACTGGGAAGCAGGAATGAATTCTACAAGCATATAAAACTGTCTCTAACTGTGTGGTTGGGAAAGAAATTGTTTAGCACAGCCACATTTTCATCTTTAAAGAAAAATTGTCATTGGTCCAGAACTGAACGTTGCTCATTCTGGGCCTTAAGCCAGGATGATTTAGTGGGGAGGGAGGAAGCCTACATTTGGAGAGAGAATGAGGAAATGTTTTTCTGGCAGGTTGATTTAAAGGAATGGCAGCTGTCTAAAACTGCAGAGGGAGATGGCGTCATGCAATGGATCTTGGAGGAGAGGAGTTACTGACTGCACAATACAAACAGGCATAAGCATGTGATAAATGGAAAAGCATGTGAAAAATGTACTTGCGCTCAACTCTGAAGCTTTGGGAGCCTGTATATTCTGGAGGATGATCTTTTTCCTCTGTAGTTTAATATGACTTAAGTAACAAGGAGCAAGCTGAATCCTTGCAGCCTCAGGGAAGTTGACTGGAACATTGCAGTTGTCCACCACCTTGCTCTGGTGTGTCTGGTGTGTCTCTAGGTGAAGGAGATTCACTGGCTTTCTGGTTCAACCAAGCTCGTAGGAGTATCAGTAACATGACTGAACTTCAATGAGCATTGAAAAATACAAACTTGAGTTCTAGTAGGTTTGAGCACAATATTTTGCTCAGCTTTGTAGATGATTCATGGAAAAGTTAATGCATAAAACTACAAGACGCCATCTCTTCTGCCATAGTGCTGCTCCAAACCCCTCTATGAATGATCTGCCAACAGCTGGTGCTGCTAAAGATGGGAGAGAGATTACTTTCATTTTAATGTACCAAAGTTCAGCATTTCCTGAACACACACAGGAAATAGTGCTTTAGTTTGTTATCCCAATCAGCTTCAGTTCAGACTGTGCTTACAGACAGGCTTTATGTGTCAAGCTGCTGGAAGTGCTCCAGTAGGCATTGTGATGCTTTAAAGACAGGACATAAGATGGATTTGACAGGGTGGGTTTCAGGTTCATGTTGGACAGGGTTAAATGAAGGAGCATGGCCATGGGACAAGCAGGAGGAGATCTTTGTTCCACTGCACACAAATAGGATTTGGTGTGAGTTCAGGGGCACATCTTGTTAGCGCCTTCGTACCCTATCTTTCATTTCTTCTTCTGCTTTCCTACAAGACCGGCAGCCCAGTCACTCGGTCCCAGAAACATGACTTTTCTCAGAGGCATTTCTAACCTTCTTTAAGAACTATTGATGTTCTCTGCTATCTATGCTGAACAAATTTTCCTGTGGGCACAACTCAATTTCCAATGTATTGTTTTTTTCAGAAATTCAACCCCTTCCCACTCTGCTAAGTGTTTCCCTGCCAAAGTTACCTCAATTAATCCTAGACATTGGTAAGAAATTTGTTTAAAATATTGTTTTATGCATGACAGAGTGTTGTAATACACAGAGTATATGATAGTTTATATCTACTACATTTCATCATCTTTATGCGCAAAATAGCATCTAGAAATTTTCCTCAGAAAACATTATTAGCATACAGTTGGTGCAGTGAGTGTGGAAAGACAAGATCTTATGTAGCTTTGGGAGAATTATGAGTCATATCTATTTTATATACCCATGAGAAAATATTAAAATGCATGTAAATGTCTGCCCCAAACTGTAACTAGTTTAACAGCATTTTGCCTTTCCACGTTTCTCCATAGACTCAACTGACACGACATTCCCCAGTTATCTTAAATCGTTGCATATTGCTGAAATGTGCCATTAAAGACTTCTTTATTTCATACTATTTTTCTGCTGTGAATGGACGAAGCAACTCTTGCAAGCAATTTGTACATGTGTTGGGTAAGCCATAAAACATTTTGTGAGACGCTGAGATGCAAAGGTATTGTAAAGGCTTTTGGATATTTACAGTAACAATGTAAGAAATTAATTTTTAATAAGCGGAAAGATAAAGATAGAAAGCAGAAAAATAGATCAAACAAAAGCTTCTGGATAAAATATTAAATTTGGAAAAGAAGGCAGAAACCCTGAGTTATGAGGAAGGATTCATTATACTTGGAGAAAGACATTTGAGAGAAACTGTAAATCATGTAAAGTCATTAGGGGTAACTGCTGCAAATATTGGAGATGCTGGGGAGACAAACATGCTTTAGCAATAAAATCCTTCTAAACAGAGAACTGAGCTGTAAAATGAAAGTGTACATTTTAAAGAACGATGTAAAAGAGCTGGAGCAAATAGATGGCTGATTTTAAATGTCCAGATAACCTAACTGCAAGACTTCAAGCACCTGTGATCATTTTGTATGGGAATTTGTGAATATTCTGAGTTTTTAAAATCTGTGAATAGTGTGTATGTATTTCATTAAGGTAGAGGAAGAGAAAGAAAGGAGCTGGAGAGACATGGAGAGAAAACTTGAATGAGAACCAAAGGAACAACGTAAGCCACTTTTCACAATCTGGCATTTAGCTTTCATTAGTACCTCATATATGAATTTTAATATAGCCAAATATGAAACCTGCGTCTTATAGAGTATTATATAAGAACAGAGGCGAAAAATATTGTAGATGAAATGTCTGAAATTTTTCCACTGACTTCACTGGCATCATGATTTCAGTCAGAGACAATCCCCATTTAAAGGTAGGATGCCATGGGTGAGGGTTGAGGGCTGAACTGTGTATTCATTGGCATGGGCTAGTATGGATCCAGTACTACCATATCCCATCTTCAGTCTCTGCTGTAAAATTTATACCTGTCTTAAATTATTGCAGATTTGTCCATAATTGATGTATTTTATATCTAATATAGTTAAAAATTATTTGAGGCAAAGTCTGCCATTAATCATTTAAATTTGCTAAAGTGGCACACCTTTGTGTGTTAAAATTTGAAGAGAATTCTACTTAATATATCTATATATATCAATATCAATAGAATTATAAAGGCAGTAACCAGTATCACAGCAGTCATCTCTGTAGCCTCTGCAAGGAAGCTAGAAAATAGTCCTGGGAACTGAAATACTGTCTCTAATAATTCATTCTCATGGGAATCCTGGGACACACTGAGAGGAAAAAATGCAGTTCGATATTTCGCTGTGGCTTTTCCTTTATTTGCACTTGCATGTACACACGTATTTGCCTGGTTTTGGTCTAGAGCAGTGATGAATGAGCCAGGCACAGCAAGAAGGCTCAGTCAGTAACCCATGCCGTTCACTAAGTGAACTTTTTTCAGGGATAACGTTTTAGTAATTCCAGTCATCAACACAAATATTTTCCTTCAAGTATTTATCCTACCTGTACCAAGAAAAACAATCACTCTGCAAGACCACCCATCTGTGCTTAAATAAATGAATTCCAAATAGAATTACTGTCAAACAACTCAGCAGTTCTGTAGCTCTAATGAAAGCTTTTTCCCCTTAGCCACTCCTTGCAAACACTTAAGTAAATTAGCACAGGCAAAGTCATACACAGATCAAAAGAGCAAATCATATTAAATGGCATAAAACTATTAATGTCCTCTTTTTAGACAGAAAATGAACTTGTGCTTCTGTTTTCCCATGGTGTGGTCTCACTGTAAAAGCTATAAGATCAGGATCAAATCTTTCCACCTGTCAGAGGACATATGCACATATTTCTCTCCAGCAGTATGTTTTTCTCACATGTGGAACTGACAAAAATGTTCTAATCTAACTTTTCAAATCCTAAAAATCTTAGAATTCCCTAGTTATGATTCCAAGATCTCTCTCTCCCGCATCTACATTGGTTTGTGTCTTCTGAAGAGATCTTCTTAGCCCTACCCGTGCCAAAGCACCGTATTCAGAAAATCCCAAATTCTGCTGAATATTTATGCACTTTTTTTTTGCTGTTTCTCTACCTAACCATTCATATGCACTTCAACAAACAAAATCCTGGATTTGTTAAATGTTAGATTTGTTAAACTTTCCAGGAGTTTTCAGATCTTAACCAGGATCACCCTCTCATGAGACATGCATGTGAGGGTATAGTGTTCAGGAAAAAAGGAAAAGGCCCAGTGGTGGGGTTTTTAATTATGGGAAGAGCAAAAACTTAAAAAAAGTACAGATTTGGCATCTGAGACAACCCCATCACAAGTAGAGGTATTGCTGACTGAGAAAACCCACCCCACAGCCCAGCAGAAGAATTCATCAAGGTGGAGACCTATAGCATTTGATTGCCCCTTTTTGAGTCCCTTTTAAGGACAGAGGCTGTCTCCAAAAAACAGTGTGTGAGGGTGGATGCCATTGCTACCAGCTATGGATACACACAGCAGCACGTGGGCAGAGAAATCACGAACCTCACAGCCAGCCAGCTATGGGCAAAGACAGATGTCCTTCTCTAAGACGGGAGAAGTCAAGCTCCTATAGCTCAAAAGAAACAGTCTTCATCTGCTAAAAAGCTTTTCAGCTGGAATTCATTATGGAGCAGATATTAAGATGACAATGAGAGCTTGGGAAGAATTTTTTTACATCTTTCTCCCTGCTCTATGCTGGAAGGGACTTTGCTAGGCTCTGAAGGCAACTGCCCACCTGGAACTGTGCCAGAAAAGCCTTGCCCAGCCCAGTCAAACGTGCCACTGACTTACAAGTGAGCAAACTACTTAATTTAAATACCTTGAGGCGGGGACCTGTTTTAATTTCAAGGCCTCTGAGGTCCTGTCGGTTAGAGGAATGGTTCCTCTCATATTAGCAAAATGCAAGGTCAAAGGTAGGTTTGAATGCACAGCAGGCTTGAGGACTTTTTAACCCTTCAGTGTCTACTTTGATCTTGTACTTCTTGGATCTTGTACTTCTTGCTGCTTTATGAGAAATAGATCTAGCTGAAAATTGGACTCAACAACTACTCACAATCACTTCAGCAGTATTTTTTAAAAGAATGAAAAAGAAGTTCACTTCTTTTTTGTGTTTTTATGTTTTACTTCTCAGGCTTTTTATAGTCTTAGTCTTTGCTAGGTTAGTGACACAACAATGTCTTTGAATAGCATCTTTAGAATAGTATCTTTGCACAGAACCATGAAATGTCAAAAGCTAAGATGATGTGAAATGAACATCTATTATTATAACTCATAGTATTCCCCCCCAAAGGCTTGCAGCCCAAAACATAATCAGACAAGACAACCAGCCAAGTCCACTGGGATCTGACTTCAGCTTACAATCACCTGCCCCTCAACACTGAATCATCCCCATCCTAAATCACTCATCTACTTCCTTTTTCATTCTCCCTGTTTTGTGCTTCTTCTGAATTACTTTTCTTTCAGTGCTCTGCTGCTTGGGTGCTGTCTTTGGAGCTGTGGAGGTATTTTAATTTTTTCATCTAGCTGTGTGGTTTCAGCAGAGATCTTTCTTTGAAGTGACACAAAGTGGTTGGTTTTTTTTTTTTGAATGACTGATTTCTTTTGACATATAAGACACTTGTCAACATTCCCTTGTGAGATATAAGTGAGCACTGGAGAGCTTTAAAAAAGTAAAACTAAGTAAATGCTAGAGAAAAACTTGCAAAACTCAGGTGTTCATTCCTTGGGACATTCAAGAGTTGAACAGGAAGCGAAACAACCTCATCTGCAGCCGTCCAGTTTCCATATTTCCCTTTCTGTTCCTATTGCATCAGAATGAAAAACAGCTGTTTATCAGCTCATACTTTGCTTTGCTGATTGTGGTTTTGGCAGGCAAATGAGATTTCCTCTTTCGTGCTTCTTGTATTTTCCACAGCACCAAAGTCTGTTAGAGGGGGACAGTACCGAATATTAATTCCAGACACTGCATTGTAAAGCTGTATCTGGCATTACTGTTCAGATGCATTAACATTCCAATTCAAATGCATTAGCATTTGCAGACCCTGATCTGACCTCACCTGTGCTGATTTTACACTTATGTAATTGCTGGCTGCTGAGGAGTTGTCCTTAATTTACACTGCACTGGTTTTACTGAATGTTTGCAAGTACATTTGCAAATGCTTGGTTATTTTCTGTTCTTCTGTTTATAATTGTGTTTTGCAAAGAATAGATTTATAACTTTTCTTGTGAGGCTCTTGCATGCATCATGAGAGACAGCACTTTTTAATTATTTTTCTTACATTTTAATTCTTTCTTTTAATATTCTTCCTCTCAATTATACTTCTTAATCAATATTCACACTACTTATGTGAAACAATCGTTCTCCTCCTTTTGTGTACATTCCTTTCTAGATCTGGTAAACATTTCTCATGTGAGGACCAGAAACATTCACTGGTTTGTTCCAGTCACCATGAAAGCCAGGAGCAGAATGAAAACAACCTGCCTCACACCTCCAAGCCAGATGACCACATTTCCCCATACATTTCACTGTGCTCACCTTGACTCCTTTGATACCTATGAAATTCTGAGTCAATTAGGGAATTCGTTAGCTACCTGACTATTCTGTGACCAGTCAAATGTGTGTGCTCTTTATTTTCTCTAATTTATGCATACTCGGGGGTGGGGGGTGGGGATGGGGACGGACAACAAAATTACTTGTATTTTAAATTTCTAAAGCAAATTAAAGCTCATTAACAGCCCTGTTTACTGATGATGATTATTGAATGAGAGTGAAATGAGCTGAAAAGCAATGTTTTTAGAGAGATCAGGTCTAACTTCCATTTTTCTAGAGGTTAGATAGTCACAGGGTAGGAGCAGTAAAGTGGATTTATTAGCATTCTTCAGCCTTTAGCTGAAAGAAAAGACAACAGAAAGAAGACATGATCTGTCACTCCTCTTAAGATCTTTTATTCTTTTTTTTTTTTAATGTATTATAGAGCTTCTAATAACAACATGTAGACCAGGTAAAACTGTCAGGAAAGAGCAACAAATATCTGAGACAAAATATCAGGAGTCATTTCCTCAGAATCGGAGAAGTCATTCCAAAATATATTTTATCTTGTTTACTTCTAGCATGTTATTAAACTAAAACATAAATTGCTTCCATGTAAATGCTATTTCAAGGCAAGATTAATAGTAAGTGGTTGAGTTCTTATCACACCACTGTATTATCTTGTCAGCTACTACCACTAATAAGGAATATCTTTTCTCCCAGATTATTTTTTTTGTGTAGTGACTCAAACACAGCTACAATTTTGAGCTGCTTTGTGATTTGATTTTAGATATATTCAGATGTTTCCCAGTGGTTTACAAAGGCAGGAATGTTGATTGAATTATGAATTAGAAAATGTCTTGTTCCAACATGAGGAAAAAAGAGCTTGTGTTTTAGGATCTGGGTGGAAGATTTCCGGTGAACTGGATCTCAACTAGTAACTGATGATTCACCAGAACTGATGCTTTCTGTGGGATTGTGATGACCACATGACAGTTACGGAAACCTCTGAGGCAGGTAGCTCCTAAGCTACCTCCAGATCTACCTGACTGAAAATTGTAATACATGCTTCTTGGGCTCTCTGTTTTACCAGAATGGCCTAGATCTGTTGCCATCTGACTGGTTTGAAATTTTGATCAAAGAAACACATACTATGTTGTGTATTTTCAGTTTCATTTACTTGGGTATTTTTTAATCAAAAAAAAAATCCCAGATATTCCATAGGATGAGCATGTTGATTCCTCTGTAGCTTTATCTACCTGTGCTCAGAAATTCAGACTCAGTACAATTCTCATTCTGTTACCGCTTGTAGCTCTATAGTCAGCTATGAATAATTACAATTGATCAAATGTTTTCTGTATGACATTTGTGAACAGTAAGGGCCAGACTTCAATGAGGTGAAGTGAATTTCAGCTCTGCTGACATCAGTGGAATGTGATGAATTTACATGCTTTATTGACTACAATGTTTCTCTGCTAATGTCTTTGGCATCCAACTATAAACCACTAGCAGGCATGGATAACCTCTATCAAATTTGACAACTGTATGTATTACAAGAGTTCTTTTCAATTTTAAAAGCTCTAAGGTAATCCAAAAGCTCTGTCTTGTGATATCCAAGCATTGTATTGCTGATTTTTTCATCATTATTGTCTTTATTACTGCTACTACTACAGCTGGTTTTATTCTCTAATCTATTGCAAAGTCATACACTGATATCAGAGAATTCATTATTTCTTTTGTCTTGCCATTATTTCTGAGACTGAGAGCACCTTATTTTAACTGACTGAATCCCAAGAACACCCATTTTCTTTTGAGAGCTTAGCAAATATAGTAAGCTATGAGTAATAATTTGTATTCATGGAAGAAACTGATGTTTAATCAAGTTAATCTGATTGTCTATAAACAGTCTTTGACATCCTTTACAGAAATAATTGTATCTTCTTTTAGGGTATTGATTCAGAGGATTAGGATAGGTTTATCTACAACCCTCCACCTTTTAGACTGCCAGATAAAAAAAGTGTCAAACTTGCTTGTCTTTGAAAGTTGTTAATATTACATTGTGGCTTACATTTATTTGCCTAGTTACAAAGATCATACATTCTGGCTGCTGGGCTGTGTTCTACCTGTTGTGTGACCCGCCTACGGGCCTCTGAATCGATTTCCTTCATGTTCTGTGTCATGTATCTTAAGTTCATGTAGAAAATTTTGTAACTTTATGAGAGCACTTACGGCACAGGATGTTGTCATTGCCTGATGTTTATGCATTGAAACATGGTTCATGACAAAACAGTCTTCACCTGTCCCCAAGGCAGTTAGATTTCCAACAAAAGTGATCCAGTTGATCATTGCACTACAGTGTGGGTACACAGATCTGCCATGGACATCACGTGTGGGTATAGGTGCCCAAGGTGGAGTCAGAGATCACACTAGGCTTCAGCACCTTCTCTGGATGCATGGACCTGTTGTTTACAAACAGAGAACTACTTTTAGATGATGTTTGGAGGGCGTCTTGGGCTCGTCAGTCATGAATTGATAGTCTGGGATTCTTGGAGATCTAAAAATGGAGATTAGCAGAACTGCTACCTTAGACTTCCAGAAGGCAGTCTTTGGCCCGTTTAGGAGCCTGGTTGAGAAATACCCTAGGTAGGTACCTGAAGGGCAAAGGAGTCCAGGAAGGCTGGGCATTCTTCAGTAAGGTAATCTTAAAGGTGCAGGGGTAGGCTGTCCCTATGTGCCAAAATACCATCTGGCAGGGAAGGAGACAAGCCTGGCTGAACAAAGAGCAGTGACTAAAACTCAGAGAGAGGAGGAAGGGGAAAGAGAGATTATGAGCTATGGAAGAAGGGTCAGGCAACTTAGGAGGACTACAAAGATGTAATGAGGTTGTGCAGGGAGAACATCAGAAAAGCCAAAGCTCAGCTGGCTACTGTGGTGAAAGACAATAAAAATGTTTCTATGAATACATTAACAAAAAGAGAGCTAAGGAGAATCTCCATCCTTTACTGGTTGTAGGGAGAAATGTAGCGCCAGAGGATTATGAAAAGGCAGAGACACTTAATACCTTCATTGCCCTAGTCTTTAATAGTAAGACTAGTTGATCTCAGACTGCCCAATCCCCTTAGCTGGAAGACAGGGAGACGAAGCAAAATAAAATCTCCATAATCCAGAGGGAAATAGTTAGCAACCTGCTGCATCACTCAGACATACACAAGTCTATAGGGCTGGATGGGATCCATGCAACAGTACTGAGGGAGCTGGCAGAAGTGCTCACTAAACCACTTTCCATGATTTATTAGCAGATCTGGCTAAACAGGGACGTCCCAGTTGACTGGACGTTAGCAAGTGTGATGCCCATCTACGAAAAGGGTCAGAAGGAGGATCCAGAGAACTACAAGCCTGTCAGTCCTGACCCTAGTGCCAGGGAAGGCTATGAAGCAGATCATCTTGAATGTCATCATGCAGCATGTATGGAAAAAAACAGGTGATTGGGCAAAATCACGATGGGCTTAGGAAAAGCAGGTCAATCATGACTAACCCATTCTACTACCATTACAAGCTGACCTGCTTAGCAGATGAGGGAAAATCCGTGGCTTGTATCAGAAAGAGTGTGGTCAGCAGGACTAGGAAAGTGATTGTCCCCCTCTACTCAGCACTGGTTTGGCTGCACCTTTGAATCCTGTGTTTAGTTTTGGGCTCCTCATAACAGGAAAGACATTGAGGTACTGGACCATATCCAAAGAAGAGCAATGAAGCTGGTGAAAGGTCTAGAGAAGTAGTCTTAGGAGGAGTAGCTGAGGGAACGGGGTCTGTTTAGCTTGGAGAAAAGGAGACTGAGGGGAGACCTTACCACTCCCTACATCTACGTGAAAGGAGGTTGTAGTGAGACAGGTATTGGTCTTTTTTCTCAGGTATCAAGTAATAGGACAAGAGGAAACAGCCTCTATTTGCACCAAGGGAGGTTTAGATTGGGCATTTGGAAAAACTTCTTCACTGAAAAGGTTGTCAAGAGTTGGAACAGGCTGCCCAAGGAAGTGGTAGAGTCACCATCTCTGGAGGTATTTAAAACTGTGTATGTGTAGTGCTTAGGGACATGTTTTTTTCCAACCTAAATGATTCTGCAATAAAATAAAGAAATTGTTCCTTGCTGGCTGAGTTCTAATCCCCTAAGCCTACTTAAGATTTCAGGTTTCTTTTGTTTCAAAAGGCAATAAATCAAAGAAAGTAGCTTGCAGTGTTGTTCTTCAACAAATGAAGAATCACCTTGTCCTACTTTATATACTTAGCCAATCTGCCATGAAGAGCAACTCTGGTTAGTAGTTGCTTTTTAGAGGCTAAAATATATGGCAAGAAGTCCATTTCCTTAACACACATCATTTAATGAAAGCATCATGAACCTATGCGTTCAATCCAACTGATTTTCTTGTTGAATGAAAATGTCTCTCCTCAGATCTTTAATGTTTTCAGACCTACTGGGAACCTGCATAGCTGTCAGAGACTACTATGTCACTGAAACTATTGAACAGCTATTGCAAGCCCACTGCAGTGATCTTTAAATACGGTTTCTGTTTATTACTTGTGCTCCCAGTAGGGAAAAAAAATCAATTGAATCAGGATGAAGTAGATTGCCCTGTTTAGTTGGTGAAAAAAACAAGAGTTGCTGAGGTGGATAAATTGCATCTACTTTTTAAAATTAATGAACAGAAGCTCTTTCACAAGTAACAAAGGGAAAGAATATAAGTGTTATTGCCTAAGAGATTGACAACATTTCCCAGTGAAATTAAAAGTTCCACTTGTCTATGATAACTCCAGAAGAAAGTGGAAACTAACCTTGTGCCCCAGTGCTTCTCAGTGGAGTCCCAGCATTTGACTTCAGCAGGCTTTTCTCTTCAGAAAATGGTCCAGGAACTTTGGTACCGAGAATTTTTCAGCTAAAATTAAAGACATTTCGAAGCTGAACCTGTACCACAGCTTCAAAGTATTAAAATGTCTAATTCAGTGAAATTTCAGTAGGAAATAAACATTAGGATCTGAGCCTGTTTGGCAGTCCCAGAAGCATAGCTAAGCTGGGAACAGTAGCTGGCTGCCCACAGCTTCCACACCAAGCCCCTTCTTCCTCAATCCAGCCAGGTGACCTGAGACCTGTTCAGTTAAAGTCAAACTAGAAGGCCCGTCATTCTAAAATAAACTTAAGAAGGAGGTAGAGCAAATGAAAAAATACACATCCCTCATGGTGGATGGATTTCTGTGGATGGGATTTTCCACAGAATTTTGAAGAAGTTCTACCACACCTGACCTTTCAGGCTGAAAGCAGACAGGTAAGCCTTTTTGCCTTACAGATCACATCGCTATCTGCTAACTGTCAATTTGTACAATGCTGCTAGCTATCTTTCACTGATCTCTGTTCTCTTAGCAGCAAACAGTGAAAGGATGTAACATTTAACATTGTTTCTATTTTCAGGTGTTGGGACAGAAGGATCTATATCAAACAGGAAAAGGAGCAAGCACACTGGGATTCGATTACAAGATGTTCAGCCTGAATATTGACATTTTCCTTAAACTCAGGAACAGGCTAAACAACTGTTTTCCTCCTCAGTTTTCAAGGTACATAGACAAATGACAGTTAGAATCTAAATCTTGAATTTCAGCTGCCTCACTCTTCTTTTTTTTATTGATGTATGTATTTTCTCATGCTTCAAATTAATAACAGCAAAAGATCTGTCTCATATTCTGTGTCCTCATATGATAGTTTTCATTTGAAAACCTACTCAAAAGCCATCCTGTTAAGGCAGCCATAGAATTTGCCAGTTTATGGCAAAAGGATTCGGGGGTGGAACTGCTCAATAGTGAGAGGGGAATACAGCTAAGAAGTCCCTAAGGTGATAACTGCTGCACGGGAAATGCCTGTTGTATTTCAGAGAGAATATTCACAGGTGATTTGAGTCCAGAAATGTACTGAATACAGTATTCTTTACAGACTTGGCACTTTTGAGAAAGCAGAAAAACAGGAGGGATTTAGAGAAATATACATTAAAAAAATCATAGAATCATAGAATGATTTGTGTTGGAAGGGACCTTAAAGATTATCTAGCTCCAACCTCCCTGCCATTGACAGGGACATCTTCCATTAGGTCATGTTGCTCAAAGACTCATCCAATGAGTAGCCATTCACTACTTCTCCGGGACGTCTCACCACCCTCACAGTAAAAAAATTGCCTTAATATCTAATCTAAATCTCCCTTCTTTCATTACCTTTGTCCTACCACTACATTCCCTGATAAAGAACCCCTCCCCAGTTTTCTTCTGGGCCCCTTTTAAGTACTGGAAGGCTGCTATACGATCTTCCCACAGCCTCCCCAGGTGGCCAAGAAGGCCAATGGCATCTTGGCTTGTATCAGAAACAGCATGACCAGCAGGTCCAGGGAGGTTATTCTCCCTCTGCACTGGTGAGACCGCTCCTCGAATCCTGTGTTCAGTTCTTGGCCCCTCACCGCAAGAAGGATGTTGAGGCTCTGGAGTGAGCCCAGAGAAGAGCAACAAAGCTGGTGAGGGGGCTGGAGAACAGGCCGTATGAGGAGCGGCTGAGAGAGCTGGGGTTGTTCAGCCTGGAGAAGAGGAGGCTGAGGGGAGACCTCATTGCTCTCTACAACTACCTTAAAGGAGGTTGTAGAGAGGAGGGTGCTGGCCTCTTCTCCCAAGTGACAGGGGACTGGACAAGAGGGAATGGCCTCAAGCTCCGCCAGGGGAGATTTAGGCTGGACATTAGGAAAAATATTTTCACAGAAAGGGTCATTGGGCACTGGATCAGGTTATCCAGGGAGGTGGTTGAGTCCCCTTCCCTGGAGGTGTTTAAGGCACGGGTGGACGAGGTGCTGAGGGGCATGGTTTAGTGATTGATGGGAATGGTGTTGGACTCGATGATCTGGTCGGTCTCTTCCAACCTGTTTATTCTATGATTCTATGATTCTCTTCTCAAGACTGATCAAGCCCAACTCTCTCAGCCTGTCCTCTTATAGGAGGTGTTCCAGCCCACTGATCATCTTTATGGCCTTCTTCTAGACTCTCTCCAATAGATCTAAGTCTTTTCTTTGTCAAAGGATCCAGAACTGAACACAGTAACATAACTTCCCCATAATTCTGTCACAGAATATACAACTTGGGGGCAATCTGGAAGTTGCCAAACCAACTAATTTAGAGCTACACGAAAATCTAGAAAAAAGAAACACTCAAAATATAACAGAAATGGAGCAGGAAAATCCTGATTTAAACCTGGAGCAAAGATTTGACATAAGTAACTGCAGTCCCAGTATATCCACAGAAATTATGTAACCACTATTGCACATTTTACTAATCCTTCCAGATTACCTACTGTGTGTGAAAGTCAAATCTCCAAAGTGCTGCTAAGATCTGTGTTGACCTATTAGAACATGATCACGAAGATAAAACTACTAATATTTAAATTTTGGTATCACAGCAAAATGACAAATAGGGGGGTTGATTGTATGATCAATACTGTAACTAAGTCATCTAATATTATAAAGCCTCAAGCACCTATTATTGGTTTCTGTCACTCTTACTCTATCTCAAACATTTATATTCTCATGTAACTGTATTTTGGTGTATGTCTTCACTTATTGCATCAAGAAAAGGATTCGACTACAGTGGTCAATATGTATCTGGTGATACTGGATAACTATTTGCTATACTTTTTCAGCATGCAATTGCTCTTTAGTTTTGAAAGCCCTGTTTTCAAAAGAAGTGAATATGAAGTTAATTATTATCCATGCAAGTTTGTTTTTGCAATTTGGACTGATTCTAGCAACTGTTAGCTACACTTCACTTTAAGTATTCTACTTTTTTTAAGTATTCTATTTTTTTAAGGACATATCCTACACACTTTTCCTGTAACTATATCAGATTTAATGAGCTTTTACTACCCAATAAACAGGAAGTTACAAATCCAAAAAGATTTGTTTCCAAAGGGAATGAAGAATAGCAGTTTAACATTTTGTAATTGTATGTGTTAATCTCTTGTAGACATAAAGTACATCACAGAAGATACCTGTTATCTTCAGTTTATACTGACAAATTGGAAGTCATTGTTATTTTATTTATATTAATTATGATAGCCACTAATCACAATCATCTTGTTTAGTTTTCAGATAGCTAGAAAGAATACCATTGCTTGGAAATTCAACTTTTTATTCCAGAAGACCACATCACTTAAGGGGACTCAAAACCATTATTCTCATAGCAATATAATGTCCAATTATCAACTTGATTAATAGTTTAAAACTTGAGCCATTTCCCAGGTTTTCACTTTGGTTCATGGAAAAATGCAGGTTTTGCAAAATATTTTTTTTCCTTATGAATATTTCAGCCCAATGGGGAAAAACAGTACCTTTTCAAAACTAAGCTCATGAAATAACAATGAGGCAAAACTTAATGTGTTTTGTCTGGGTATCCAAGCCAGAATATCCATTACATAATACCAAACATTTTACCCAGATATATTTCAAATGCATCTACACAGTTAAAAAGAATTCTGATGACTACTACCAGCCTATCTGACTGCTATCTGACAGGTAATGCCACATCCACCATACATATACGTCCAATCAGTGACCATGTCTTGTTCATTTCAACTTAAATTTTCTGCACATATTTCCCCACAAATGAAATTGTAAAGCCTGTCATTCAATATCACAACAAGAAATGCTTTGCTCTGTTAAAAATATACTGATGAAGAATTAGAACTGTTTTTCAACAACACGTGGCTGGTGCAGATGGTACTCTGTATAATAAATATTGACAACACAAACGACACCCCAAGCATTTAAGAGCACAAACACTTATGCTCTTTTACTATGCCTATTCTAGTACAGTTTTTACCTTTCTTCGTTTCATAGAGAAACATAACGTGTGAATGTGTGACATGGTCTTATTACAGTTCACCAGAAAAATTCAGATCTTGAGTTCCTGAAGTTTCTTATTCAGCACTAAAACATGCCTAGTTGTTCCCATTATGTCATGTGGGCAATGACATCCTTTATTACACATCATCCGTGATGAATTTGCTTCTCCATATAGCCCCGCTTAAGTCAACGGCATTTTTCTTATCTGCAGAAATAAGCATGCAAATTTGTAGGACTATGGGCTGGTATAACAAAATCCTCCTTGACACAGGTGTTAAAAGTCAAGTTGACAGGTCTAATTTGCTACTTTAAAATCTGGTATCAAATCACTGCAATCAGAATTAGTGATCTCAACATTTTGCTGAAAGTAGAAAGGGCAGGTGAAAAGCAGCAGAAATAAGGTGGGATTTGAACCCCAGAGAAATCTGTATCAAAATCCTTGTTGATTTCTATGGAACAGCAGTTCCTTCACACTGTATAGCGAATCAGTAATTAAGACTTACTGTGAACTTCAGGCATGGTACAGCTTTGCAAAACACTGAAGTATTTAATGAAATCACTGAAAGCATCTGACAAAAGGTATTGAGAAATGACTGGAAAGGTGAAAAGTAAACAGATAAGTTAGAGAAGGAGGGGAAAAAAGACACACTCAGCCAGAATAGTAGATGTAAGTATTGAAAATCTGTGAGGTACACTGACGATTATAGGAAAAGAGAGATCTTGTTTAGTAAGATGCCCCATGAATGATCAGTAAAGAAAAAATGACTGAGTAGCTCATTTTTGCTTTTATTTATGTCGCTGCTGAACTATGACAGAATGTTTCAGATTTTGTACACAAGTGAAATTATCATGGTGTAAAATGTAAGTTTTTGTATTCCGAATCAAAGACACAGGTATTAGAATGCTTATGTTGCAAATTTCTAAAGTTTAAAATCATGTAAACTGTCAGAAAAAATCTTGAGGAATACAGGAAAGCTCATTCCCTGTAAATCAGATCTAGGCTGGAAAAAAAAGCACCACATAATATGCTAAACCATGAAAGACTGCACTGCTGAGAAGTGGCACTGGATGATCTACTTGGCCTTTGCCTTCTTCAAATTATGTAATTCCTCTTAATGCTATACTAAGGTGTTGAGGCAAAGCCAAAGTCTCTTAAAGCATTTGTCAATCTTTTTAAGAGAGAAAGCTAAATAAACCCTCAAAGATCCTCCCAGAAAATCTCCACATCTAGTAGAAAAGAGAGAGCACCTGCAGGGGAGGCTTTCTGTTCCCCTCTTTGTACTGAACATTTCCTCTGTAATGCATGTAGGGCAATATTTTATAAATGCAACATCACAGAGGAGAACAGCAGCCTCTATGCTAAAAGCTGTTCTTTTGGAGATAGACGTGGATAGGAAGAGGTGATGGGTGTCAGGGAGCATGAGTCTGGAGACTAATTGGGTAAAAGGCAGGGAAGGCTTTGAGATAAGAAGAGCTGAGTGATGAGCAGAAGGAAATGGGCTAAAAGGCCCTACAGCAACTATGAGACAGGAAATACGAGGGACATGAGTCCTGAAGCAACTGATAGAAAGATGGGAGGCCTCTGCACTAGCAAAGGTCATGGGGCTCAGGACAAGAGGGGCTGAGAAATTACCACAGGACTCTCCCTGACCCAGGCATCTAAACTCTCATTTGGCAGCAAGAAAATTAGAGGAAGACTGTACAGACCTTCCAGACATACCCAACCTGCATAAGGTTTTCTCCTCAAAATATCACACAGATCTCTCATCATATCTAGGAAGACACTCTTAGTGTTCACCCACTCCAACTGGCCTGTGCCATTAAATACCATCTTACTCTAAAATGTCCCATAATAGATTCATAGAATCATAGAATAGTTTGCATTGGAAGGGACCTTAGAGATCATCTAGTTAAACCCCACTTGCCATGGGCAGGGACACCTCCCACTAGATCAGGCTGCTCAAGGCCCCATCCAACCTGGCCTTGAACACCTCCAGGGATGAGGCAGCCACAGCTTCCCTGGGCAACCTGTTCCAGTGCCTCACCGCCCTCATTGTGAAGAAATTCCTCAGGTACTAGAAGGTTGCTATAAGGCCTCCTTGGAGCCTTCTCTTCTCCAGGCTGAACAACCCGAACTCTCTCAAACTGTCCTCGTATGGGCAGTGCTCCAGCTCTCTGATCATCCTTGCAGGCCTCCCCTGGACTCGCTCCAACAGCTCCGTATCCTTCGTATGTTAAGGATTCCAGAAATGGGCACAGTACTCTAGATGAGGTCTCATAAGAACAGAATACAGGGTTAGAATTGCTTCCCTCAACCTGCTGGCCATGCTTCTTTTGATGCAGCCCAGGATATTGTTGGCCTTCTGGGCTGCAAGCACACATTGCTGGCTCCTATCGAGCTTCTCATTAATCAGCAACCTCAAGTCTTTCTCCACAGGGCTGCTCTCCATCACATCATCTCCATCCTGTATTGAAACTGCGGATTGCCCTGACCCAGGTGTAGGTTTTTTCAGGTGGGACCTGTGCTTGGGGTTGCTGGCTATTTGGTATGCTCCATGTCAGGGTCATTCATGATGTGCCTAAGAATTTTCTGTCAGGTACTGAAAGGGCAGCTTCTCCCTGCAAGTTTCCTTCAGCCATATAGTGTTCAGGATGTCCTGGAGGGTATTCCTGGGATCAGGCACTGTAAGCACTCAGAAGATTCACTTCCAAGGCCAAATGAAAGTTTCAGAGCTGCTATAGCTGTGCAACTTGAGCAAAACCAGAAGCTCTGCTATTGCTGTTTTATCCAAACGTGTACTCAGCACAGATCCACTGTATGTGTTGTAATTGTGCCATGCAGAATTAATCTAAAACTCCTGAGACTTGCACTGCTTTCTATTTGAGAAATGCAACGTAAATAATAGATGCCTTATTTTAAAATCAAGGGAGTAGATTTCAAATGAGCCCTAAATATATATTAATATATATTACTTTAATCTTCAAAAAAATCTTTTAGCAAATTTCCTTTCTGTGTTTGATAACTTTTGTAGTATTTTCTCCAGAGAAAGGGAAATAATGAATGTAGGTCCTGGAATGAGGGCAGTTATTGGGTAGAAAGAGGGTTGATATTTTACACTTAAACACATAAAAGTAAATATTTTCTATGTAAATACTGATGTAAAAACATTAATTTCATTACCTTTAAAACTGTTTGCATACTAGCTGGAGAAAGGATAAAAAGTATACATTCCCTGCATGTTTCTGCATCCAGGTAAGCAGCAGCACAAGCCCTTCACAATCCCTGCATTTTTGTTTGTGGTTTCATTAAAGCAGTATGCACCACTCTTCCATAACAAGATGTGTGCTCTGCTGCATGCAATAGAATAATTTTCTCTGTTGAGCAGACTACGATGTAAATCAGGAGCACTGAAATTCAAGGAGACATGTTTTCTTTGCTCTTCATTACCCTGACACTACATTGCTCTTGGTCACCATGCTAAACCTGAAAAAGAAGATTTCTATTAATAAAAAATGGAATTCGAGAAAATACATTACATCATCTCTATGCCTATTAAATTAGTAATAAGCAAGTGATGAACAAAAATTGTGATTCATTATTCATTCCATGACAGAAGGAATAATTTATAGATTCAAAGTAATATTATTTTTTCAGTAATAACAAATCTAATCATCAGATTTAATTTGCTGCCATAAGTATCTAAACGCTTTTAATAAGAGATTTGTCTGTCTTTTGAGGCTTCCAACCATGTCTGATGGAAGTTTCCAAACTTTACAGTTATGCCACTAATGTGTAAGCTAAAAAATTTGAACCAGATTAATTGCTTTCAAATTCAAATATGTCTTAATTCATTACAGTTATTGTTATATTACTCCCTGAAGTTTCACCTTAGATGTTATTGTATGTCCAACTACATTTCAGCTACTGGATTTAATACTCAAAGAAACAAGTAATCCACAGTATTTTTCTAGCTGAAAATTAATTAATTAATAGTCACAACCTCAACTTGTGTTTGAAAATTTGACAATATGATAACGCTTTTTACGAAAGCAAACTATTAGTAAATAAATTTTGTATTGAAACCGATTATGTGTTCTGGATGACCTGCTATTTTTTTTACAGTGCTGCAGCTTTAGTGTTTTTATTTCGTATAGATTTCATCAGAATTATAAAGACTAGTTAATACAGTGCAATTAATATAACTCAATCCCCGATATGGAAGAATTTGTAACATCTTCTTATCAAACAAAATCTGGAATGCCTTGCATACATTGACTGTGTAAGTAGCATGGCCACAGTTTTGTATGGGATACTAAGTAGGATTTGATGTATCTATATTTTTTGTGAGACATACAGAAAGTAGGAAGCAAGGTTGGCCAGAAACAAATTATATGATCTGTTATATGAGAAATGACACTGAAAACTTCAGAAATGTTATTCATTGTTGTGAACTTTTGTATCTTCTGTGATAGGACAAGGGATAATGGTTTTAAACTAAAGAAGATAGATAGATATAGAATAGCTATAAGGAAGACATTTTTTACAATGAAGGTAGTGAAACACTGGAACAAGATGCCTAGAGAGGTGGTAGAACCCCTGTGCCTGGAAACATTCAAGTTCAGATTGGACAGGGATCTGAGAAACCTGATCAGGTTGAAGATGCCCCTGCCCATTAGAAGGGGGCTGGACGAGGAGGTCTTTAAGGGTCCCTTCCAACCCAAACAATTCCATGATTCCATGATTCTATAGTATACATAGTGATTACATTACTACAATTTGAAGGGAAAAGAGAAATCTATCTGGATAGATAGTGGGGTTGTTATATGTACCCTGAAAATCATAAGATTTTATCTGATTTTAGCCTTGGATCTTTAAACTAGATGATTTAGAAAATGATGATTCCGCATACACTAATGAGAAAGTGGGACAATACAGCCCACCTATAGCTACACAGAAACCTTTATTTTACCACTTAATACATGTGAGACAGGAGTTCAGATGCTTATAAGTGTTTTTGCATTATTAAAATATACAGTTCATTAAGTGTTTTCAGCTTGTGATGGAAGTTAGACCTTTTTTTTGTGGAGAAGCTTGATAAATAAGGCATCCTTAAGAATCAGAGAAGATACTAATATTACGTATTAATATTTTTTAATTTCTAATGTATTCTCTACATGCATTAGAAAGCTCATTAATGAATTTTGACCGAGATCATAGTTTTGTATTGCACCGGCATGGGAAGATAGTTCTGCTCCTGTAGAACTATTAGTATTGTTGAGAGTGGAGAATAAATAAGCTCTCAAGGGCATCGTGTGCTCTCTTCCATGTTTGTGTTGTGCATTGCATACTAGTAGCTCGGCTGAAGACCAAATTTTCTTCAGCGCTCCCCTGGCACAAGCAATCTAGATAAACCCATTATCCTCCACCTCACAGTCTTTTTCAGGTTTTAGTCTTCATGGAGAATTGTTTAACATAAGGTGGAATTTATCTTGCCTAATTTTAGCTATCTAAATATCAGGAATCATGTATAAACTGATTGCTAAGGACAGTGTGTAATCCAAGAGAACAACAGGCTTCTCCAGAGGGCAATTCTTACCATTATATTCTGGGAATCTGAGCGAGCTGCCATACTCCGGACATTTCCATCTCTCTTTCCCTCTCTTCAAATAGAAGACCAAATGCTTAAGTTTAACATGACTGCTGTAAAAATTTATGTATGCCCACAGAACTCTATTTTATATCTTCTAAAGTAATGAAGGAACTATATTCCTGTATCTCTGTCTTCCTTATCTATTAGCTTCAAAAATAAATTAAATTTCTTAAATAGATTTCTCTTTCCCTTTGTATGGCTTTTTAATTTGATAAAATAACTTCAATTCTATTCTCCATCCCCGGAATAGTTGAACAGGAGTTTTCCTTTAGAAATTTTTCTTGTTATTTGTCCATGCTCATAACAGTTAAAATAAGCTCTTCCAAACATGAAAGAGCTTTACTAGTCCCTTGAAATCTATAGCTAGGACTTAGTTTCAGCTAGTTATAAAATTGAAATACATCATATCTTTGTGAAGCTATAGTATGATTGGCAGTTCCCACAGATCTGTGGTTCGTGTACTACCTAGCAGATCTCTTAGATTCCACTTTTTTTAAATTAAAATTTGCTTCATTAAAAAAAAAAATAAAAACAACGACCAAAACAACTGTTCTCTTTTCCCAAGTCATTTTTCAATGCAAAGCTTGTACCTAAATATATGTCAAGTGCATAAAACAATATGAGAAAAAAGAATCAAAAATCCATTAAAATATTTATTGTTGCAAAGCAACATTGTAATATGTAGCATAACGCTTGCATTTTTAATAATATTTCTAGGAATAATATTAAAATTAGTTCTTCTCTGGAGTGAATGGCAATTTATTATTGGGAACATTTTAGCGGTACAAAAGAAGAGCCATAAAAATCTAAAGAACTGGATTGAGCCCCAAGAGTTAAATAAGGGCTTTCTAGAAACCTAGGGATAGCATTGCAAGCTGTTCTCAAAACTCTCTTAATTATAGAAGGCAAAATAACCCATTTTATTCAAAGTGAATACCTTTGTTTTGCTGGTACCAATGCACTACTGTAAGTGTATGAAGATAAAGTTTTTAATAATAGTATAATAAAAGGCACAAAAGAGGAAAGATGTGAAACATTATCATTTTTCTTCTGATTTATGATCTGTAGAGAACGGCCTGGTCCCATGGAGCTGAGTAACTAGTGCCCAAGGTTTTTTTATATCTCATTGTTCTATTGATTTAGTCAGATCTGACCTTCATATTTACCATTGTAATAAAAGTATAAAATGGTATTGTAGAGACATTAATTTCACTGACATCTTTCAGATCTTAAAAATTGCATCAGGTGCTTATATTTCAGTTACAAGAAAAAAATGGAATTCATTAATCCCAGTTACTTTGTAAAAGCATCCAGTAAATGAACACATACACAGCGAAAATAAAAACAGTAAGTATTGTGTATGAAAAGAGGACATAAAGTGATTTACTTCTTTTAAAGAAGTCAAGAAAAATAGCATTTAGTGAATACATATTAAGTCAAGGTATATATTCACAGGTAAAATATCTGTAATAATACTTTGAACATGAAAGATATTTGAAGGCTTTAAATTCCACTATTTTTTTACTTTCTTGGCTTCAATGGCAACTGGGGATATGAGCTGCTTTTGTCTTCAACATTTTTACTTACAGCAGCACATTTTTAAAGTGAGAATAACTTACTCTTATAATAATCACTCATGTTTTAAGAAGTGTTTGAATAAAACTAGGCATGCAAAACCCCTACCAAATTTGCAGGCCTACAGGTGAAGTGCAACTAATTTCAGTTAATTATTATAGAAGTTGAGTCTGACCTTGCTTAATTAAGAAATTTTTAAGCAAAAATAAGAATTGTTTATAATACCAGGATCTACATCCTTTCCTTTGCTCTTGTCATTCTTGCCAGAACTTAACTGCATTTGTGAAAGAACCAGATTAAGAACAGGCCCCCTCTCTGAATGTATGTCTTAAATTTCTGTTGATATTTCCACTTGAAGTGAAGGGAGTGCTCAGCAATTCTAATTTGGATCATCTCCAATGAAGTGAAAAGTTTCCATTAATTCCTATGTTTTTTCTTGCCCAACATGGAGGATGTTACAAAGCTTCATTCAGGAGCATTTACAAAGTGCTTTGAGATCTCTGATAGATTCCATCCTAGCAGTGAGAATTCTTAGAACAGATCAAAAATCTGCCACTGAAATTTTTCCCTGACACGAAAAGTCAATTACACCAAAATAAAATACTACATGATACTATATTGATTCTGTCAAATTTATCTAAGGAATTAAGTGACTAAGGTGATCTATCTCCTTCTCTGCCTGGTTTCTTACCTGCCTGTTTGCCAGACTGCCATACTGAATTTCTACCTGCTTGTGAAGTTACACTGTTGGGTCCTCACATAGTTAGGAAGATGGGATGTGCCCATAGGTAAGGAGAAAGCTGAAAATGCAATGATTTTCTATTTGTTATTAGTTTTCTTTTTAAATAGATTTTTTTAATCATGATTCCTCTTTCACACACAAAAAAAAAATAGATCCAAATTTTTACCTTTCCATATCCATTCAAGAATATTATTACTTAAAGTGAAATTTCTTGCCAGATTTCTGATGAGCTCTAGTTAATATAGTACCTTTTTTCTTTCTCAGTCCCTGATCATGGAGGGGCATATCTGGAGTCCAATAAAGCAGTCAATCACTTCAAACAAAATCTTAGGCAAGTCATTTGAACACCTTGTTCAATATGAATTTTGTGCCAAAATTTAAACCTAGTGAAATATAGGAATTTGAAATACATTCCAAGAATCTACTTCAATGTTGGCCTTTGATGGCTCTATTTTAAAAAATTATATTTTTGTCAGGTTTACATGCCAACATAAGTTTCATCTATTTTCTGCCTTGAAATGTCTTTTGTATAAGAAAATGCTGAAAGCTGACACAAATGGTTTGAATTCCCACCAGTTAATATTTTTCAAACCAATCTTCCAATGGAAAAGTCCCTTTTCAAGGCAGGTCCCAATTTAACAATATTTAGGTTCCCGTATATGCAATGTAGATCTATGGTCTGGGCATGCTTGTCTTGCTTCATTCTCCAAATTTGAAAGCCCCAGGGAACTGTGAAAAGCAGCTATAATTCAACATGGAACCTTACAGAATGAGTTTTCTAATTTAGGTTCAGTAGCTCCCATACTTTACTTCAACTGCATCTTAAGTCGCTACAGCAGTATTATTCCATGAAAAAAAAAGATATTAAAATACAGCTTTGTAGAAGAAGTGAAAAAGTGAAGAAGACAGCAACTTTTAACCAGATAGATACCTTTCACGGACTAAATATTTCATTTAATTACAGTAAGTATATGAAAGCATGTTATGAAGATCGCAATCAAATGTATAAGAAAAGAGCATGACGTTAAGTAAAGTAATTCACAGAAGAATGTCATGCACATAAATATGAATGGTAGGTAACTTGCATTGAAAAGCACAGCAAAAGACAAAAAGAGAGTTAACAAGAAGATGGTACCACTTTTCCAAATCTACCCATAGTTATTAGCTCCTTCTACTTCCTCTTTGTTATGTGAATGCCTATAATAAGGGTCTATTTTTGTTGCTCATTGCCAAAAGGTTTTGAAAATACTGGTGATATATACTGGATATATACTTTGAAAATGATGTTACACTTATTTACTTTTGAACTCCAAAATAAGAAAAGAGCAAAAGTTGGGTTTGTTTTTGAAAATACATAAGCAGCAAACCCACAAATTGTTGGCCTATTACAGTCCTCTTCAATAGCGATTTTCTGCAGAAATACTTTTCACAAAGAACAAAAAAGAATCACAACAGCACATAAAGATGCCATGGCAGAGTGGAAGATTTAGTTGTACAATCATGTCAGATGCAAGAAATTAAGCTAATTCCCTGGGTACCATTCCTAGAGGGGTTAAGAAGCCATCTTGCTCAGAATAGTACATGGCTGGCTTTCATTCTTCTTGCTTTCTCAAACATTGAGGTAAATGTCCTTTTGTGATTTTCCTGAGGTTTCAAGCTTAAAGAAATTTCACTAATATGACCCAATTAATCAAAACTTGCAAGCAAGAGCATGTTACAAAGCATGCCACAATATTAAAACATTTTTTATAACCTTCTAGTTAAAGCCAGTTCAAAGCACATCTGAAAACTGGTACAGACTTCTAAGCATCTACATCTTCACAAAATTTCCTAAGCTTAAAGACAGAATGATATAAGCAACTCAGTTTTGTGAAGAATATTCTATGGGACAAACCACCAGAAGGAAGTACTGAACAGTCTTGAGAGGCACAGCATTCGAGCAAGTTTTCAGTCTTGAATGAAATGCCATATGGCTGGCAAGTTTGGATTTGCCTCTCTCAGGGAGCTGTGACAAGTTGCAAAGTTTATTTTTTGCCTTAATCTTTCCATGGCTCCAATATTGTAGACTATTCTCCTGAAGGAAAAAGTTTAGATTTGCATTCCAAAAAAGGAGATTGAATGCAGCTTACGAACATCTCTGCTGTTATTTTCATTGTGTCTGGGCTCTATGTAATTTATATCTAGATTAAAAAGAAAACAACATATTGGTCTAAATAGGCTAATATTTTAAGAAAATCAACAATATTTTAAGAAAATCAACAATATTTTACGTAAGTCTGCCACAAAACTATTTTTTCATTTATAACCAAAGGAATAAACAGATTGTACATTTATATCAGCCTAGAAGATTAAACAACTATACAAATTAAAGTAGTACATAACATAGAGATGTTAGTGTGTTCAAAGGCAGGGAAAAAAACACCTATGCTCTTCCTACAATTGAAAATCATGCTTTATCAGTTAGTGCTACTTAATCAGAAAGACTTTGAAGAGCACATCTTTATCAGTCCTAATAACTTAACAGGAACAACACTGTTTAGTCTTATATGGCAGTAGATGGCACTCTGAAACTTGTTAGCATGTACATGTATGACTGCACATGTATATACATACACACACAATCGAGAAAAAACTATGCATTACGGTCTTATTAGCCTATGCAAGAAATATTATAATAACATTATATGAATGCTGTCTCCTCATTTTGAGATTTGGGCAAGTTTTATTCTTTCTTATTAGAATGAGAAAGAAAATTAATGAACAAAGCCAGAGAAGGCTGAGAGAAGAACAATAATTATTTAAACAAGAAGCAACAGTGATGGTAGAAGAACAATGTAATTTGAAATAGATTGTTGCTGAATGCCATATTGCACACTTATCTTCTACTATAGTGCGTGTTTTTTCTTGAATAAGGGCTGTAGTGTTAAGAGCAGATGTGGATACAGTGCATACATCTAAGCAAGCCAAACACTTATAAGTTCAGAGCATGTAAGTTCTAAAATTTGAGGATCAGGCCTAGCTTTCTTTGTAGAACATATATAGTCCCACATTTCTACTAGCCAAGAGAACTGGCCATGTCTTTGATAGATGTATTAATGCCAAAAAATAAAGTAACATCAGTTACTTTGACTAGCAGAAATTTTTTTCCCATTATTCCTGTCTACAGGAACATCTCAGGAACCAGAATCTGGTGTAGCCTTCCTGAAGTCCTGAAGAACAAATTCACCAAGATTATGTTCAACAATGGGACTCAGACCAATTTGGACTCAAGTCTAGAGCTGTAAGGACACACACTTGTATTTAAGTAGAGTTTTTAATTGATCACTTGTTAGGGGAAAACACTTGAAATTGTGCTGCTTACTAAAGACTCAAGTGTGAACGCCATGGAGGGGCTAGATGAGACTATTATATATACACCAGTTCCTTCAGAGTGATATTGCAGAACCATCAGTGGCTAAAGGATCTGTGTGTGTAAGATGAAACCTGATATGATCTGTTAGGTTGGGAACCGTCCGCAGTCAGATTTGTCTTGCTCCACACTACTATGTAATCTCAGGAAAAAGGTATACATGGTAGCAGAGAACACATTAGACTTTACTCTGCTTCCTGTCCTGACACTGATATAGACATAGACATATTCAGTTAATTTAGGAGCAGATCTAATGAAAGACTAAAGCGTCTAAAATCTGAACTGGGAGCCTCAGCTCTTCTGCAGTCCCAGACAACGACTGGATATGCCAATTTAATTTCTCTCTAAGTCCAGTGGTGCCCAGTTGATGGGTGTGTAGCTTTTTCTTAGCATTGACTTAGTTGAGAAACTTGATGTATAAGGTATGGCTGGGCTTTGTACTGCTCCTTCTGTCTATCTAGAAGGATATAGCTTAGCAATAATTTCCTAGCATCCCTAAGCACATTCCAACAGGGATAACAACAAGACAAGTGTAATTACTGCTACTGTATTCTAAAATATAGCTCCTTCTCTCATTTTATCACTGTGCAACTGCTAGAATATTCATAACAAAATGGGAGATTTCTTTTTTAGAGTACAAAAGCACACTAGGAAAAGATTTTATCCTTCATGCTACATGTAGCCTTCTATAAAAAGGTCTGGCTTTAGCTGGAAAGACATTTAGGGAGAAATAGATAGATTCTGGACCTTATCTTGATGGAACTAAGCTCTATAGTAAAATATCAAGATTGACTGGATTGGAAAACAAACAAAAAAATTAAGTGGACTGTGTGAACTTGTTTCATAACTTAATGGTTAAGACATTGGTAACACGATATCTGAATACTAATCTTTTTCCAAACAGTCTTAACATATTTTTTACGCAGTGATTGTTCCTTAAGTGCTTATAAAGCCTCTGATCAAGACAAGAAACCTACATGGGTGCCTCTAAGCTAGAATACAGAAGAAGTACTCTTGCTTTGTGTTGCATCTTATTCTCTTTACAAGACAATAAATCTTGCATTCTTTTGCACAGTAGTACTGCTTCAAAAGGAAGAGTTGAAAATATTCCCTCTTTCTCCCATAGTGCATTAAACTGTCTGTAATGGTTAAGAAGCAGTGGAAAATACAGTTGTGCATCCTGTTGGGTAGACAAGAGCATGGCATAAACCTTTCCCTGCTTCTAGGATGAGTGCCCAAGTTGTATCTCCAGGAGAAGGCGCTTATCTAGCTGTCTTTTGAAGGTCAACTGTGTAATCCTTTTCATGAGTTTATTCCAGTTGTGTGCGGATGCTCTGTATGATGCTTTGTGAAATAGCCGTTGAGCTACTCAGCCCTGAGAAGACAGAGCTATCCAGGGAGGGAGGGGAAGAAATGTGACTGGGCAACCAGAGATGTAATTCTGCTGTCTGGCAGCCTCCAAGCTGTGCATCACTGGATTTCAGTTTTGGACATAGGCACAAACTTTCATGTTGTACATGAATGCACTCTTGTCATTCACTAATAGGATTCTGGGAGGCTGAGTGCCTGATGCTAACCTTTGATTGTCAAAAGTCATTGACAGTAAGGAGTTTTTGGTTCAGCTCAAGCCACTACACCTCTTCTTTCTATGATGGGGTGACCACATCAGTGGGCACGGGAAAAGAAATGGATGTAACCTATCTGGATTTCTGGATTTTTGACAAGGTCCCCCACAACACCCTTCTCTCTAAATTGGAGAGATATGGATTTGATAGGTGGACTGTTTGGTGGACAAGAATTGTTTGGATGGTCACATGCAGAGAGTAGTGATCAATGCCTCAATGTCCAGATGGAGATCTGTGACAAGTGGTGTCTTTCAGGGATCCATATTAGGACCAGTGCTGTTTAATGCCTTCATCAATGATATAGACAGCAAGATCGAGGGCACGCTCAGCAAGTTTGCAGATGGCACCAAGCCCAGTGGTGCAGTTGTCACACTGGAAGGAATGTCTTCCAGAGGGATCTGGACAAGCTGGAGGAGTGGGCCTGTATGAACCTCATGAGGTTCTACAAGTCTAAATGCAAGATCCTACGCCTGGGTCGGGGCAATCTGCGATTTCAATACAGGATGGGGAATGATGTGATTGAAAGCAACCCTGCAGAGAAGGAATTGAGGGCACTGACTGATAAGAATTTCTACATAAGCTGGCAATAAGTGCTCACAGCCCAGAAAGCCAAGCGTATCCTGGGTTGCATCAAAAGAAGCGTGGCCAGCAGGACAGGGGAGGTGATTCTGCCCCTCTATTCCACTCTTGTGAGACCCCGCCTGGAGTACTGTGTCCAGTTCTGGAATCCTCAACATAAGAAGGATATAGAACTGTTGGAATGGGTCCAGAGGAGAGCCATGAATGTGAACAGAGGAATAAAGCACTTCTGCTAAGAGGACAGTTTGAGAGAGTTGGGGCTGTTCAGCCTGGAGAAGAGAAGACTCCAGGGATACCTTATTGCCGCAATCCAGTACATGAAGGGAGCTACAAGAAAGCTGGGGAGGGATTTTTTACAAGGTCATGTAGTGATAGTACAAGGGGGAATGGCTTTAAATTGAAAGGGAGAAGATTTAGATTAGACATTAGAAGAAATTCTTCATGATGAGGCACGGGAACAGGTTGTCCAGGGAAGTTGTGGATGCCCCATCCCTGGAAGTGTTCAAGGCCAGATTGGATGGAGCCTTGATAGCCTGGTCTGGTGGGAGATGTTCCTGCCCATGGCACAGGGGTTGGAACTAGATGATTTTTAAGGTCTCTTTCAACCCAAACCACCCTATGATACTATGATTCTGGAATATTTTCCATAGAATGTGTAGAATTCAGAAAGTGGTTAAGAAGAAATCACAATGGAGAAAACCATGCTTGTTTTCCTCTCCTGTAATTATTTCCAAGTCCTATTTTCAATCTGCATTCTGCTTATTTTGAGCAAGTCCCCCTTGAGCAAGTGTGTGATTCATCTGGCTTGGCAGCTGCTCTATGCACAATACATTTCAAGAAGAAAGGGGACAGAAGCACAGGCATGTTTCCAAGAAAACAGATTTGGTGTCTCTGACTTAGAAAGTGGGTTAGTCATACTCTGAAAGACTTGTAACCCTGATTATTTTTACTTGTCCAGACCAATACATGTCTACTCTAGCCCACCCCTATAAGTATAATTCAGTAGGTCTGCTCCTCCTCTGGGAGTAGAGCAATGAACTTACAATCTGTCTTGGAGTTTACTATTTAAGTGATGCAAAGTATTCCACTGTTTCAAGCAGCGTGTAAACCTGATTTAGGGATCCCTGTTTTGTTGATTCTCCTTTTATATATACACTATTTATCTACAGATTTAAACTGTTATCTAGACAGAGAATAGGTAAACATATTAGATGATTGTGAACTAGCAATTTCCACTGTTCCAAGCAGAATGGAATGCAGAATCAATGTTATTCAGCTGAAAAATTAAGAGTAAGTAAGCAAGCTTGTGGCATGAAAGGTTAACTGAAAACTAATTTTTTTTTAATTTTTCAGATTTCATTAAAAAATTAACATCATATAACCAAAATAAAAGATGACAGTTTTTTAAATATCATAATATCAAGCATGTATAGCTCTATGTTGCAGAGAAAATGAAGAATATTAATTATAATATTGAAGTGGGCCTGAAAATAAGTAATACTTCTTTTTTTGCAAATTATTATTGAGATATGCCCTGAGCATTTACCTAATGCTAAGAAACACAAGAAAATAAAAAAGGTGACAAAATTTGATAAGGTTTACTGTAACAGAATCGCATGTTTACTAAACTAAAGTCTGCAGAATTATTTTATTTAACTTCCTTTTTTCTCTCTTTCTCCCATTTCTGACTGAGATTGATTTGGGCAAGCCTAAACTGAGAGACTAATTACTCAAGAAAGTACAGTGCTAGGTCTGGAAAACATCTTATTTGCATTATTTTTATATTATTGCAATTGTATCAACTTCAGTGAAGATACTTCTGATTTACACTAGTGCAATACAGTTGATATTTTGGTCCAGAAATCTTCCCATGTAGATGATGTGTATTCCATTTTCAAATGCTTAAATAATCCTGGTTAAAGAAGTGTTGCTGCAATGATGGAAAAGCATGTCCTGTTTGAAAAAGTAAAATGAAAGTCTAGTAAATTTAAGGAAGATCAGGAGACACAAGAAAACGAGACAGCTAAGAAACTCTAAAGTTAAGGAAGAAAATTAGTTTGAGAGTCTACATTTTTTTCTTTCTCTAAAAGGTAGTTTACCCAGAATGAGCACACATTAAGCTTTACTGAAAGCTATGGCAAATGTGTCATAGACCGTGGGCTATAGGTTATTATGGTGTGAATTATGAATGGATGCCATAATCAGTTTGAGCTATGTACAATTATAGAACTGTTTTAAATCAGTGGATATGCTGAACAAATGTAGAAGAATCAGCAGCTGTATTCACACTGTTCTGCAAGAATGTCTTCAGTTCTCCCTTCAGAGCCAGATTCCTGAAGAGCTTGTGCTGCCTAACTAACATGCGTTCTAAGAGGAATTAATGCCTTCATGATAAAGCCAGGAAGTGCCGCAGGATTTTCTACTTATGAGAGTGGTCTACAGAACGCAAACTCAGGCCATAGGTGAAAACATCCTTGCCTCTTCAACCTGAAGTGCAAAACCCCCTTGTGTCTAACCACTGCACTCCCAAGCCACACTGCACAGTATTGCTCTGTTTGGCTAACATGCACAGGCTTCTACAGGCTCCCCTCCACCAGCCCAGCTAAGCCAGCAGCATCAAGAGTGTGTAGCCTGCCTGCACATACCTCAGTGTAGCAGCAGCATGTTCTCTTTTCTGTGCACGCAGGGAATGAACCCTACATGAAAATTTTGGAAAGACAACTAATAACCATAATCATTATTTATTTCTGTCACATGGATAGAATATTGCCACTCAGGTATCTTTTACCATGTCAAGACTCTTCACTTCTCTTGGCAGGATCATTCACCTGACAGAGGTGTCTACCTGTGATGAGCAACAGATTTGTCTACCTAGAAATGCAGAAATGTCTACCTAGAAAGCTGCCACCCTTCAAGTATATTCATCCAGCAATATACTTGGGGATCTAAGAGTGTGTCCGTGGCCTCTTCATAGAATCATAGAATAACCAGGTTGAAAGAGACCCACCGGATCATCGAGTCCAACTGTTCCTACCAAACACTAAACCATGCCCCTCAGCACCTCGTCCGCCCGTGCCTTAAACACCTCCAGGGAAGGTGAATCAACCACCTCCCTGGGCAGCCTGTTCCAGTGTTTAATGACCCTTCCTGTGAAAATTTTTTTCATAACGTCCAACCTAAACCTCCCCTGGTGGAGCTTGAGGCCATTTCCTCTTGTCCTGTCCCCTGT
Source organism: Phaenicophaeus curvirostris (assembly GCF_032191515.1). NCBI lineage: Eukaryota > Metazoa > Chordata > Aves > Cuculiformes > Cuculidae > Phaenicophaeus > Phaenicophaeus curvirostris. The sequence goes on along the minus strand of NC_091392.1, from coordinate 56,126,437 downwards.
CATTTGGCAGAAGAGGCCAGCACTCTCCTCTCCACAACCTCCTTTCAGAAGAGCAGTATTTATATGAAGAAAGAAGAAGAGCATTAGTGAATCTATTTTAGGACAGTGAGATTATAAGGGGAAGGAAGAATATGGGGTGAGTCCCTTGACTAAGATGTCGAACACATTTTCAAACCTCTGGTTACCTAAGGAGAGGAAACTGAGAGTACCTTGTGGGTATTGCCTCTGGCCCTGGATTTCATTGTAGTAGCTCTCCTTTGCCTTTCGGCCCTGAGATAAGATACTTCCTTAGGATGGCCTCAAGTATTGCACATGTATCTTGCGCACGGAAAGTAGGCTGGGTGGTCAAAGATCATCTGCTCAATAGCTGCTCATCTATGAGGTTGATGTGTGCCACTTAGAGGATACAAGTGACTTCACGAGAGAATGACACCCAAGTATTAATTCCCCCTATATATACTTTCTCTGTTCATGGTGAGTTTACCCTGAAGGGAAAAATACTGGTAAGATTTTATGTCAGAAAAGAGACAGCACCTACTGCAAGAGTCATTAGCAAAAGGTCATAACTTTGCAGTCACTTTAAAGGCCTGCTTTTGAAATATTCTGGAATTCTGCTTAACTTTTGAAGACTATGGCAATACATAGTTTCAACAGTCAGACATTATGCCTACTGTTGTATTTACTTATTTACATTTCAAATCATACCAAATTTCCATCCAAAAGAGCAGCCTCTCTGTAACTACTCATGTCTCCAGGAACAGGAGCTATTCCAAGGGAAACATGAAATATTTCTTAAACCTCTGGAATATTTTCTCAGTTATGGTCATAATACTAATCCCTATGACAAAAAAAATTTTATAAGATGCACAGGAAAACAGAGAGAAAACACTACAACTCCTTTCCATAATGGAGATATTAGGCCTAGGTAAATTTTGTGGGTGAGTTATTTGATTTGTTTGTAAATCAACACTACTTCTTATGTTCCTAAGGACCAGCAAGTTCCATATATATCTGAAGTAGTGAAGAACTTTCTGAAGATAGTGGTTATTTTTAACAGTAGTTAATAGCTTATGGCTTTGTTCAAGTTTTCTACAAATTCTTACTGAGAGGTTTTGTTAAGCTAGGAAAAAAGTTATAGCACAGTACTAGGGAATTTGTTTGAAGACTATTTTCAAATGGTTATTTGAACCTGTCACATATTTACACCTGAAGAGCACATAACTCCATTTTCTTTTCTTTAACAGCTAACCTTTGGGGTTTTTATGATAAAGACACTGTGAAAGAGCTATAGCTTTCCCTTCTAAGGGCTTTCATTCTCTGCTATTGTTAAACTATAAGAATATCAGTAATGTGATGTCAGTTTTGTGGAAAGGTTCATTAACAACTTTTTTACCTGCATTCACATCTCTCTGCTGATTAATGCTGAAAGAGAGAGAAAAAGAGGCATCAGCAAAGATTTTCATATGCCTTTTATTTCAAGTATTTATGCATAAATAGATGCTAAAAGGAAATAATCACTGAAGATTATTTTCATTAATGCAAAGAATAACCATATATGCCTTTTTAGATGAATTGAAATCTTTTTGAAACTATGAAAAAAACAAATAGAGACAAAATCTGAATTTCTCATTATAGAAAAACCAGGCACTTCTCATTCCACCACCCCCGTTTTCCCTAGAACTGTGACAACAGTTAATATGTGACAACAGAAAAGAATAAGTCCCTTTTTCCTCTATGATTTTTCAGACCTCTTCTATGTATTATGTAGAAAGCAAAAAAGCTTAGACCCTTTATATTCAATCTCTTTTTAGACTGCCTTTACAAATGTATAGCAGATTAAATTTTTCAGAGTGTAGTTCTGCAGTATTTTATCACAATGGTCTACTTTCATAATAATTTCAAATGAAATGGGAAATGTGGATCGTCTTTTTTCACTCTTACCCTTTGTTTCAGGTATACATGATGTGGATGATGGGTTTATGGTCTATGTGAAACAGTAACCTGATTTCACTGCCATAAACTACTTTAATCTCTTGGGTATGAGAGGCAGGAAAGGGCAACATGAGGTTCACTATCCCATGTGTATTTGGAGAGAAGAAATATCTTCCCTATGAGACATATACTGTCATAAAGGGAACCATCATGAATCAGCCCTCCTAATTTACCTTACCTGCTCTTTAAGATCAGTGTTGGCGAAAGAATTTTGGAATCAGTTAATAATAATAATAAAAAAAATCAGCAGGATCAGATGACATTCACCTAAGGGGTCCAAAGAAACGCAGATAAAAAAACTGCTAAATTTTACATTTCACAGTTTCTTTTACCATCATCCAGTCTTGTGTCACCTGCTGTCAGAAGGAAGGGAACAAAGACAACATAAATTAAAAAAAAAGACTTCAAAGGGGAATAAAGAGGTTCACAAACCAGTGAATATGGCTTTCAGTCTAAGCCCTTTAGTAGAAATTATATTAGTAAAAAAATCAATAAATAAAATACAGCATTTAACATCTGGAGAGCAAATTTAAGCCTCTCAATTTTGAGAGGTATGAGTTCTTTCAAGGAGTCAGTAATCACATGAAGAAGGCTTCCCATCTTATCCATCTCAATTTTCCAAATTGAGCCTATTACAATGGCTTTTAAAAAAACTAAGTTAGTATGTAGAAAAGGGGGAAGTTTTCTTGTGGATCAGTAACTGGTTGAAAAACTAAGTAACAATTTACAGAAATAAATGCTCATTCTCTAAACAGGGAGAGATTTGTCAGCGGTGTTCCATAAAGAACAGTATCAAAGACTAAGCGTATTGTTTAAAAGTCTGAAAAAGAGACTGAACAATTACAATAAAAACATGCAAACAATGCAAAAATATCTTCAGTGATCAAAATTGAAATTGACCATAGTGTTTGGCGAAAGCATTTATTAATACTGAGCAGCAGAGCAATAAAATGGAAAATAAAATTGTCAGTAATTTACACAATGCACATGGTAAAACCAACCCAAACTATACATACAAAAGGTGAAGTCTGAATGAACTTTGACTGCTGAAGAAAGAGATCAGGTAGTCACTGGTTTTTGAAACCTCCATCTTGGTGCTTAGTCAAAAGGAAAACTAAATGCTAGGAACTAGGAGAAAGAGAAGAGAAAACGGGGCAGGAAAGCGCTGTATGATGCAAGCTGATTTTAGTTATCATGCCTTGGTCTGGTCATTCCACCTCAAAAAAGATACAGTAAAATAAGAAAAGAAGAGACACAAAAGGGAGCAAGGGTGATCAAAGAAAATGGAGAGACTTCTTTCAACATGATCAGAGGTTAAGTACACTAGAAAACAGAAAGTGGAAGAAGCTTATGACATAAGCATGGCAAAGAAGGTAAATGTTGAAGAAATATTCACTGTTTCTCATAATAACAGAACTAGAAGAAACTAAATGAAATAATGATGTATCAGGATAAAAGCAAATGGTGGAAGCATTTTTTTCACATTCTGTGTAATGGAGCTGTGGAACTTACTGCCTCTGGATGTTTTGCCATCAGTACAAATGGAATTTAACAAGATGAAACAAACGCGTATAAGGAAAGTCCACTGATGGCTACTAAACACAGTGCTAGATACGCAACCTCTGCAAGGGTCATGGCAGAACTTACACCGTAGGGAAAACGTTGCTGTGAATTTCCCTTTACTTATCCTCTTTCCTAAACTTGCCATAATAATGGATGTCAGAGAAAGGATGTAAGGCTATAAAAACGATTTGTCTGGTACCAGTTCACTCTTCTGTACAGAGAAGGAACAGTGTGTTAATTTCTTTATACTGGCTCCTCTGCAGCAGTCAGTGCCCTCAGGTCATAGATAAGAACAGAGACACTCTTCCTGCTTTGTAATAAACATGGTGAAAGAATTCTACTCAAATTTCTCCTTGTAACACATGCTACATTCAAGGTCAGTCCAAACCTGTAAGTTCTCCTCAATAGGATTTCATTTGGAATAAAATCACCTTATTAGAAATTGAGAGCATCTAGCAATATGCCACAGGTCTTACCTTTATGACTACTGAACTACACAGTAGATATACAAATATTCATAGAACATCTTGCAGAAAGTCCTTAGCCTTCTGGAGGGTTATGCCAATAACTAATTTAAGATCAAGTCCGGGTTTGTGGACAATTTACTTGACTTCAGAAATGCCTTCAGAGATTTGTGTGGGTAACACTATATATAGTTCTTTCCAATCTTATTTTTTAAGTATCTTGAATTCAAGCATTTATTGAAAGAAAAGACTGTCCTCTGCTATTGTAAGTAGAACACCATTGTCAAGGGATAGGGATCAGTTCTAGCCATTAATCCACATTTCAGAACTCTCATTATCAAGAAGTAGAAGTTCTGAAGACAGAATTATGACAGAATTGGGTCTTTAACAAAACTTTGCTAAGAATTTTGCAGATTTCTCTTAGATCACATCATTAACATAAGTGTGAGGAGGTATCTTTAAATATTTGGAGAATCTTACCTGACTTCATTTTATAGGTGTTGTATCATAGTCAAAAAATCACACCAGAACAACAGGGAGTTAAAAAAATCACTATATGACAAGACCAACATACAATGAAAGAGAATGCAGCAATTCAGGAATGATAACTATATATATTTAATGTTAACAGTAAAAAATGTCATCTCTTCATAATACATCTGACTACTCACCCAAATGGCAATGCTAGGCACTAATCATAGAATCACTAAGTTGGAAAAGACTTCTGAGATCATCAAGTCCAACCATACCTGTAAACTACTAAATCATACCCCTAAGCATTTCATTTACTCCTCTGTTAAATACCTCCAGGGATGGTGACTCAACCACCTCCCTGGGCAGCCTGTTCCAGTGCCAAATAACACTTTCAGTGAAGTTTATTTTTAATGTGCAATCTGAGCCTTCCCTGATGCAGCTTGAGGCCATTATCTCTAATACAATCTCCTGTCTCTTGGGTGAAGAGGCCAACATCCACCTCTCTACAATATCCTTTCAGGTAGGTGTAGACAGTGATAAGGTCTCCCCTCAGCTTCCTCTCCAGCCTAAGCATCCCCAGTTCCCTCAGCCACTCCTCATAAGACTTGTTCTCCAGCCCCTTCACCAGCTCCATTGCTCTTCTCTGGACACACTCTGGCACCTCCATGTCTTTCTTATAGTGAGGGGCCCAAAACTGAACACAGTATTCGAGATGCAGCCTCACCAGTGCTGAGTACAGGGGCAGAATCACTTCTCTGGTCCTCCTGGCGACACTGTTTCTGCTACAGGCCAAGATGCTACTGGCCTTCTTGGCCACCTGTGCACACTACTGGCTCATGTTCAGTCGTCTGTCAACCAACACCACCAGGTCCTTCTCTGCTAGACAGCATTCTGGCCATTCCTACCCAAGCCCGTAGGTCTGTAGGTCTTGTGTCTCAAGTGCAGAAGTCCGCACTTGGCCTTGTTAAACCTCATCCCATTGGCCTCATTTCATCGATCCAGCCTGTTCAGATCCCTCTGCAGAGCCTCCTTACCCCTAAGTTTATCGACGATTCCTCCCAGCTTAGTGTCATCTGTGAACTTACTAAGGGTACCTTTAATCACTTCATCCAGGCCACTGATAAAGATATTGAACAGAACTGGACTCAGCACTGAGCCCTACACCTGCTAAGATAATATCTGCACTAACAGATGATATGAAATAGCTGGGAAAGCAGACAGCATGTCAATAAGTGCAGCCTTTACCAGTCAGTTAGAATTTAAACCCTCAACTCCTCTAAGAATGGGAAAGGGTCCAGAGGAGGGCCACAAAGATAATCAGAGGGCTGGAGCACCTCCTGTATGAGGACAGGCAGGGAGAGTAGGGCTTGTTCAGCCTGGAGAGGAGAAGGCTCTGGGAAGACCTTAAAGTGACTTCCCAGTACCTGAGGGAAGTGTACGAAAAGGCTGGGGAGGATCTGTTTATGAAGGCTTGTAGTGACAGGACTAGTGGCAATGGGTATAAATTGGAGAGGGCTGGCCTGATATAGTGGGATGGGTCCCTGCCCACTGCAGTAGGGTTGGAACTAGATGATCTTTAAGGTCCCTTCCAAGCCAAATTGTTCTATGATCCTTTGATTCCTAAGCTCTGCAAACATTGAAGAACAAAATTTCACCTGTGGCTGCAAAAGCTTTGGAAAACCAAGCAGAAGTGGTCTGCAAGTTCTAGTTTGGAAAAAAGATCAACTTTTAGTTTAAATATTGTAGACACCCAAATTCCAAATGTGGATTTAAATGGAGTTATCACTGAGTTATCACTCAGGCCTGACTTTATGAAATTCTGAACTTCCATATGTGTTAATGGAAGCTGGATGCCTCTGAGAACAAGATTTACACTTACTTGTCAGTTTTATGCCTTTGATGAATTCTGGTTCCATTTAAATCAGGGACAAACCTTGATTTTGGCCCAGTGGGGCTTGCATCCTTCTGGTGCATTAAAGGACTAATCCACATTTGAGAGGAGAATATATTTCCATATATGGCTTTTCATGTATGTGTCTGTAGCACTCTTTTAGTCCATACCAGTAGATATTGCCCTGGACACTATGGTTAGGAGTTTTCATGCCTTATCAAGGAGTTATTTACTCTTAATGTTTAAGTAAGAGTAACATTCCAGAATATAACTTATAATAGTAACATTTAAGGTTTACATACCAGTCCCCTAAAAGCTGCTTTAAATGTCAATTCATACAACTGACCATTATCTCTGAGTCAGCACTGTAGACCTTTAAAAATGCTTAAAAATACATTATGTAGTATCCATTTTTTATAACCAAAATTACCTGTGACAACGATTGCATTGAATCACAGGACAGCTTTTTTCTTCCAGAAAAAATAAAAAATCTAAAGCTTATTGAAGTTGGAAATAGGAATTAGAACTTAAATAGCCAAAAATCTATTGCAAAATCTCTTTTGAAAATGTTAGGAAACGTCCTAAAAGTGTATCCTATAAGGTTTACAATAAATTCTTTAGAAGGTGGATGCCACTGATTATTGCTACAGTAGTAATTTTCCATTTTTTGGTTACAGAAATAAGTGAATTTTACAATTTTATCCATAACTTTTTGGTTGCAATGTTAAATAAAATTACATCTTCTCATATCAATATGATTTCTATTCAAACACTGTTTTCACCTTGTATACAAATAGTAAAATTAAAAATACAATTAATTGGCAGAAGACATATGAACAAACAAGAGCTTGAAAACATAATTCTATAGCAAATAAAAATAGCTTGCTTACTTTTCATTCTATTTATTTCTTAATATTAAACACTTAAGTCACTCAGAGCTGGGACTAATTATAACTGAAAAATCCAGGAATTTTAGTTTTCTAGTAAAACAAGAATAAAAGTCTCAGAGACATTAGGTATTGAAAATTCTGTGATGTAATCAGTCTGCAATGTAATGAAGATAATGGAAAATTTAAAAAAAAACTAGGCCGATGAAACAGTAAGTTTGACTGCATTTTTATTCTCCTGAAGAAGCACAAATTCTATGTCTCGGAGACGGCAAGCTGTCAGCAGCTGTAGAACAAGTATGTTTTCATTCAAATGCAATTTTTAAGTAAAAATAATGTTTTACTTACTGCTGCACAGAAGGACAAACCTTCCAGTAAGTTTTTTTCTGTTGTGTATATTATTATAATCCAGACAAAACTGATTTTGGTTTGATAAGAATTTTGTGCATGAACTAGCTAAAGCAGAATATATACAAGAGCCAGATCCATTACAATCAGATGTCTATGTTCAAAACATGCATCTTCAGCTCCTTTTCCTCTCACCCAGGCCATAAGGTGGTTGTAAGGTGTAGGCACTTCAGTTTTCATTGTCAGTGTTCTCCCAGTGATTAAACCCTTGATTGTGGACATCAATCCAAACACCATGGCCATTGCACAGCTGACCACCTAAGCACTTAATCGGGGACCATCCTTCTCCACCAGTCCCTAACCCAGTAGTTGTTTCCAAGTGAAGCCACCGAGGTATGCTATGCACAAGGACAGAGGTGTTGTAAGCTTTCTTTCCTCCATCTACCGGAAAAGAGGAAAACAAAAATCCAAAAAACTACTTGATAGCATATGAGTTCACCTGTAGTGGAAAGATTTAGGAACTAATCCTAGGCTAGAGCCTGGAATACACAACCTGGCTTCAAGAAAATTAGTAGAGAATGTCACACACCATCCAGTCTTGTCAACAAGCTGCTGTCTTCAGTACATCTCCATGGCTTCAGGTTTGAATCTTCTTGCAGAGAAATACAGGCACTCTGAGCTGCAGGAGGATAGAGTTAAGAGCAGGGATAAGGCACACTTCTTTCTGATGGCCTCTGTGCTAAAGAGCAGTCCTGAGCACATCTGATTCACTGATCTAGAAGGAGCCATTGTGCAGCATGTGTCACTAATCCACCTGAAGCTTCCCTGAAGCTGAGGGCTCATTGTAGAGAAGAATTGCAGAGCAGCTCTGACTAGACAGCTGCACATCCAGCTGTCCTCATAACAGGGGAGCATGTCAGAGATGTCTGGTCATGCAGCTGCCAGGTGTGAAGCATCAAAGCTGCCAATATCACAGGGCATCTTGAAATTCCTGGCATGCTCTTCAAAATCATAGTGATCATGGTTTCTGTTAGAAAGAGGATTCTGTTAGAAATTTAAGTCTACAGTAGCCCCATTTTTTTTAATCTGTATTAATGACTTACATATTTAAAGTCCGCCTTGGTACTGCTAAAACACTTTACTCAGTATTTGGCTGTGGCCTCTTGCTGCTTGTTCTGTGTGCATGTGTTGGCTCAGCAGTGTTAGCAGGAGTAGAGAGCACTGAAAGTTTGTTTTTGTTTTAAGCAGTGTAAGCCAATCTGCCCCAGAATACACACACTGAGTTGTTACACTGTTTAACAAGGTGCCATTTTTACATGGTCATTTTTTTTAATAATAACTACATTATGCTGCTAAATGTGCCAAGTAACATAAGTTTTCTTTCCTCTAACTAAAGATCACACTGTGAGGACTTTGTCTGCCAGAAAATGAAATTATTTATATCTAGTAAGATCTTCTATGAACTAGTTAGTGTTGCCAAGCGCTTCCTCTTTTGATGCAGATGGTTATGTTAGGGCAGAGTTACTCTTTTTCAAGTTACTTCTGTACTTGAAAATGTGCATTGACAAGAGAACACAAATTAGAAATAAACCACAAATGTGGTTCCAATGCTGTGGTCATCCAATTTCTGAGGGAAATATAAGGGCTTATTCAGACTTGCATGAATGATTCTGCAATGGAATTAGAGTGCTCATTTCATTAAAGACAAAACCAAAAACATGAAGACTATTAATGAATAGATCAGCTTTTAAAACTGTAAGATCTAAGACTAATGCTAAATGACTGATGAAATGACTGATGGTCTTTTAAGTATCCCTCTGTCAGAAATACCAACTGATTCCTTGCTCAGATATATGGGGGAAATTACATTCCTTTTTGAACCAGCAGAGAGAAACAAAATATTGTCATTGACAAATGTGTTCCTTTTGCAAGTGAGAGGCACCAATACATGTGCCTATACCAGATTTGTCCAGACTGGGAAATCTGTTTAATTGGGAGGGAAGAAGAAAGAGCAACTTGAAGTGTGACAGTGGGAGGATGCAACTATTACTGGCATTATAGCACTCAAAAAGCCCTTCTCCAAGGGTAGAGGAAACTTGCATGGCTAAGGAATGACCATGTTTATAGCCAACAGCACATAAGGCAAGCATCATATCCAGCTGCTTTCAGCTGCTCAGCTCAAATGACTAAAATCTCATTCATAACATGGACAGGCTGTAGCATGAATCAGGGTAAATTATAATCTCAGATCTCTAATTTTGTATGCAGCCAAGAAGGTTTTCACCACTCTGCTGTTACGTTAAACGTTTGTTTATCATCATGGGTGAAAGCACAACTACAATAACTCTGTACCATTTGTTATAACATGGAGGAACACACAGAATACAAAATTAGCAATGCAAATAGGCATGTTTGTGCTAAGATGTTAACTTGGTTAGTGTTGTTAATACTTCCCTAACAGTAGAGAGTCTCTAAGAAGTGTAGCTGAATGAACGGATCTTGGCTTCTGGCATTGAAAATGTCATTAAGTAAGGAACTTTTGAATTTCTCTTATAAATGACAGGAACTGAGGAACCGATAGGCAGTTTTGAAGGAGAACATCTGATACTTGAATTGAAAATGAGGAAAACCCTGTCCTGGAAGGACAGCATGACATTAGCAATAACAGAGATTGCATGATCTCCACCCTTGGAGGTTTCTTGAAAATCTTTGGGGATTTCCAGGACTCAGCTAGACAAAGTCGAGGCTGACCTGATCTCATTCTGAGAGTAGCCCCTCTATGATTAGGCTGTTGTGATTTACATTCCTTTAAGACTTTAATAGCTGAATAGGTAACAAATGCAATATTTGTTTTCAATATTTTTTTTCCGGAGGCCTTGGAGCATGTCATAAATCCTTGGAATAAGTCTCAACTAATAAGTTCTTGGTGAGGGCTGATTTCTCTGCAAGTGAGTAGTAGCCACAGTTTCCTGATGTTCTTGGCTGTCCATGATAAGAATGCTCAGGACGCAAAGTACAGTCTGTAGAGACTATCAAACCGAGTTTTGAAAAACAAAAGTCTTGCTTCCCTATCTGTGTTGCTTTTATTCAGTTAATAATTGTATCCACTCTTTGACTGTTTTTTATATCTTCTTGAGCTAACTTATATTTTGCATGAGGTACAGTTCCTCTTTGAACCCTTTGATAAGCTCAACTTATCCTTTGACATCACATTCAAGCTGCTCATACTCGCCCTTACCTACACTATAATGTCCATACTGATCTCTTATTTTCTCTCATTCTTTTAAATAAATATTCTTCACTATCCCAAAGGAATTTCTTTCCCTGCTGCTGCTCCTATTGGTTAAAAATAAGCAGGAAATTTCATTATTCATTTCATGTTTCTGCCTTCTTTCCCACTGCATATTTATTTTATCCCTGTATTTTTTTTCTCTTACAAAGTGGGTAAATCCTTCAAGGAAGGAATTATTTTCAAAACAATGCTTTTTTCTATTTGTGACTTGCGGTTAGCACAATAGAGTCCATAAGGACAGCAGAAATCACTAGGTTTCTCCTTCTTTGTCTGCTGTACTCACTGAAGTATATTCCATTGTCCATGAGTACCTAGAACCTTCCCCTATACTTGTGTTCTAAATACATTTCTTAGAGTATTTTGTGTAAAATTTGCCATAACTTTTTTGTTTTCCTTAACAATTGTTTAGTCCACAATGTTTAGAGGTGAAAGCTATATTTAAAAAGAAATGCAATTCTATACTATTTAGATATTTTACTTTAATCTAACACTTTGGGTATAAATGTACCTGTTTCAGAATTTAAGTATTTTGGCAAACAGATTGCACTATCATATCTTTTAGACAAACATGGTTCACACTGGTGATACTCTATAAATTTAAAAAAAAAAATGTCATTTTGTTATCACCTGTCTTTCTTTTCCCTTTTTTTGATTTGGAGGGACAGAAGCATACAGCACACTTACATTCCTGGAGAACCATGCTTGGAAAGTATGAGCCTTTAAGAACAAAATCCACCTCATTTTAAGTGGCATTCCCAATCCTCCCAACTGTCTTTTCATTGCTTGAATCACACCCAAATTTTTCAAACAGTCCTCTTTAAGGTAGTAGCTGTTATTTCTCTAAAAGCCACCATCACACTGAAAATAATAAAGTCTACCATCAGCTGTCAGCTGTCAGTTGTCAGCTTATTGCTCACTAGATGATGACTAGACACTCTACTTTTTGGTTTAAGCAGTCTCATGCCTCCAGGATGCCAGGTAACTCCAGTAGGATTTTCTTTCTCTAAACTCACCTCCACCTCCTCTTGAGGAAACATTTTTCCGGGGCTTCCAGGTATACAGTCAATACAGGGACCATAGAAACCATTACTTTTATATATCCAGCCATCTTCATCTGAACAGAGTTTCTTTACTGCTAGAATCAACTATGCATTGTATTAAATTTTTTTACCATTCATTCAGTTTTATTAATAGAGAGTTGTTTGAAGCTAAGCACTTGCTTTAATGTTTCTTCAAGCAGAAGATTTTTCTCTTGAACAAAACAAAAACTGATTTGAAGTCATAGTGCAGTGCCAGAAGGACATAACTATCTTTTCCCATTTTCCTTTCACTATGCAAATCAAGGAATCCGAATCATTTCTGTATCTTTCTAAAGACTAAATGGAAAAATGCATTCAGAAACAGATGGGCTTCTCTATTCACATGGATTTTTTGTCTCATCTCAGCTGTAAGCTGTTCAAGCCACTTTCCACTAAGACCATTAGACCACTCAGCTGGCACTGCTTTCACCTATCTTCTGCATCCTCTAGCGTCTCTGGTCTAGTATTTAATTTGGCAGACAAACTCACTAAACTGGCCCAAATACGTTTTCTGGCCTCCCAAGCTTCACTGGCTGCCAGAATGTGAGTATATCTATCAGCAAAGGAAATAAGGATGTGCTGTATTAATTTATCTCATTCATTAACCTGCTGGGGAAAGTTTTCTTGTCTTGTTTCCTTCTTAAATAGTGGATCCTGACTCATTGACATGTTCTATGTCCTAAAATAACACTCATTCTTTCCTTTAAAAATCTGACTTAAATCATTATGGAATACTGTTTTATAGCACCTTTAGGAAGTGGCAGATCCCAAGAAACAAAGGGCATTTCTAGAATACAGAAGCAAGAACTTTATCAAATGACTCCCAGGATGGCACATTACAATATTTCTTCTCATCTTAGTTGTGCAATGTAACTTATGTAACTGCATATTTCACAGGCATACAATGTTCAAAGTATCTCATCATGCATTTCCTACCTGGCTTCCATGCAAAGTTGGTCAAATCTGACAATATCTCAGTAAAGCAAAGAATTTAGTTGAAATCATTTCACTGAAAAGCAACCTCAAACAATTCTTTTTCAGTGAGCACAAATGGTGAGCTGAAGGTATCAAACCTTGTGCTGCATGAGTATAAAGAGATATATAATGTAAATACTAATTTCCTTTGGAAGATTTCAAGGATTGTAAATGCTATATTCAAAGCCATTTTCTTGTGCCCTATAAAGCTACAGAATAACAACAGATGTGCATACCTTAATTCATCTATGACATTTTGCACTTGTAGAGATAGATACTGCCTCTGGAAATTCTTCATATATATATTTTTGATTACATTTTTAGCATTTGGATTATTTTTAAAAATTAACTTGGGCAGACAACTTCATCTACAGTGCATATTAAATTGCTTCTGTTTGTGTACAGCTGACTTTTGAGTAAAACTAATGCATTAAAACATGATAGTTTAAAAATCTCAGACTGTTATTCAAGGAGAGATAGAGATCTCTACCATTTTATCAGTATGATGCCTGAATATGTTTATGAGACAAACACCTTTTGACTGTGAACTGTGTGTTGTTGCTCTCCAACACACTCTTCCATACGTATTTTAACATAGGATAGGAGAAGAAAGTATTGTAATATGTGATAAAATCAAAATACTAGGGAATCTCATTTAGGAAGCAAGGCTCAGTTCTTTGAGGTAATATCAAAATCTGTTACAACATTTCTAAGGGTAATACTCGGAGGTACTCCTATTGTGAAAAAGTCTCGCACATGGCTTTATTGGAAAAAGAAATTATAATCAACAAATTAACAATAAAAATACTTTGTTTTGCATTTGCAAAAGGTGGCTACTGCTAAATTATTTACTACCTACACCCCTTGTTCTAAACTTATTAAAAGAGTCTCATGAAAACTTCTGTAAATTAGCAATGAAACTGATTTGGTTACAAGGCCTAATAACGCCTGAAGACCGGTTTAGACAAGCAAGGCGTCCTGGCAACCAGCAAAAATGTCCTCACTATCTTGATGCATCACAATCTCCATTCTTCCACCTTCATTTATGAAGACAAAATCAGTTTTCCGTGGTTTAATTGCCATTTGGTTGTGAAGATTTTCCCTGCAAACCCATTTGCCACTAGATGCCACTAAAGGTCAAACAGGCTGCAAAGGAAGCTGACGGTCGTAAATAGACAGTGTTGTACTAATACTGGCTTAACCTGATGTCCAGAAGATGCACATCTCTAAAGCAGAAGGGAGCCAAGGAACAGTACACTTCTGTTGTACTTGGCTATGAAGCAGATGGAGCTGACCACTTAATGATATACCTAGTAAGAAGTCCACAATGTCTGGAGTTTCTTCAGTGATTCCTTCTATTCTTCTCTTGTGAGACCTCACCTGGAGTATTGTGTCCAGTTCCGGAATCCTCAGCATAAGAAGGATCTGGAACTGTTGAAGTGGGTCCAGAGGAGGGCTACAAAGATGATCAGAGGGCTGGAGCACCTCCCAAATGAGGTCAGTTAGAGAGAGTTTGGGCTCTTCAGCCTGGAGAAGAGAAGGCTCCAAGGAGACCTTACAGAGACCTTCCAGTACCTGAAGTGGGCATATAAGAAACTTGGGGAGGGACTTTTTACAAAGTCATGTAGTGATAGGACAAGGGGCAGATTAAGATTAGACATTAGAGGAAATTCTTCACAATGAGGGTGTTGAGACACTGGCACAGGCACTTGCCCAGGGAGGTTGTGGCTGCCCCATCCCTGCAGGTGTTCAAGGTCAGGCTTGATGGGGGCTTGAGCAGCCTTATCTAGTGGGAGGTGTCCCTGGCCATGGCAGGCAGGTTGGAACTAGATGATCTTTAAGGTCCCTTCCAACTGAAATCATTCTATGATTCTATGCTGCTATGATTCCTCTAAGCTATAAACAAATGAACTACAGGAAACATATTGGAGAACTCCTGCAGGTTCACAGCTTTTAAAGAAAATCATTCTGCTGTGATAGAAGAAAGCATTGAAAAGATGTATTTGAGATAGCACCTAACTCCTCTGCAGACTGGTTTAGGTCACAAAGGAGTAAAAATGTATGTAAAAGACAGGTACATGAAAATTCCATATAAGAATAACAAGATCATGTACAATTATAAGGAAATGCTTTAAAGTCCTGATATGGGTTCCTAACATCTAGGAAAAACTTCTGTGGTCTTTAAGATGTGGAAGAGGTGAGAGGTGGGAAAAATGGAGCTACTTTGTGTGCTGGGCTTTCTTTGTCACCCAAAGCTCCTGCTTTCTAAACCTTTATTTTAATGGAAACCATTTATATGGTCTTAAAATTGGATTGTACCTAACACTCCTAACACTCATGCAGAGGGTGATATCAAACGGTCTTATTCAGAGACAGCTTAGTGATACCCTTTTTTGTTTGGGAAGTTCAATTCCAACAATGCAACTTCCTTCGCTTAATCAATGACACTCTTCAGAAACATAGGGATTGTTTTTTCTGGTATGTCTGATGCACCAGGAAGAGCTTTGGCTGGGTATGGGCATCTTGCTGCTCCCCAGCTATGGTTTCAGACACCATCAGTGAAATGTATCTTGTGGACAGTGTTTTATCTGTTCCCAGGCCTTCAGTTTTCTCTGACGTGTGCATGGGACACTCTAATGAGAAATTATTTTTTGCTGAAACTTGGGATTTAGGACATTGTTTTTGTAGTCTAATCTAATTCAAAGGCTGACTATAAAGGTTGATGCCGTCAGTCATCTTCTATATGTTTAAACTTGTGAATAATTTGGGGTTATTGACATACAAAGGCAATAGTCAAAGACTGGAAGTCTGACAAATATTTATCAAATATTTCAGTATACTCCAGTCATGTGTGGTCACTAGTAGGATTTCATCAGCTGAGGGTCTTGCAGTATTTTGTTGTAGTTTTTCAACAACTGCTCCAACTGCTGACATACCACAAAGTTATATCAGGTAGATGCTCTGTTCCTCTTTGTATCTATGTAACTGCTTGGTTCCTGCTTGTATCTGCATTATTATTGCAGTAGGGTGCCAGCAGGGATTTGGGGACACGTTTCAAGCCACGTGCTTGCTCTCTGAAGTCAGAGGTGAATACCAAGGATGAGATAGTGTATGTTAGCAGCCTGAATAGCAGAGTGGAAAAATCTCTCCCACGATGCAGTTTCTGCAGATTTCCCCTCTTGATGTGTGACAATTATCTCAGTCTGATGGGCTGACATCACCACTCAGTCAACTAAAAGAGGCTCAAAGTGTATCAACTTAAGGAAGCATGGGAGCTGTGAGGAACTTGCCATAGCTGTCCAACACCAGATCAGGCAAACAATGGTTCTCAAACAACCTCTGAATTATACAGCACTTGTCACAGTGATCTTTTCAAACACAAAGAAATACATTTCCTCCATGTAAAATAGTATCAATGGGATATCAATATCTATTGCTAGATTAACAGAACATGTGTGCACTTTTCTTCCCAGTGTAAAAAGTTCATACCTTCATTGTGGAAAGTTTGACAGAAATCTATGCAGTTCCATCTGTGACAATGACAAGCAAAATAGAACCTAAGGTGGTACTGCCTTCAAAGGACTTTGACAATATTCTCGGGTTAGCAGAGGTAAAAGATATATTTGAAACAAATGAAAGAATAGACTGTTTTACATCTCAGAAAAGAAATGACTATTCACCTTCAGATTTTTATTTTAGAGTCTGCGATTATAGCAAAGTCATGAGTTTGTATTATTTAACAGTTGTCCTTTGCTTTAACTCTCATAAAGAGTCCATGGGTGTGCAATGAGAATGATCTGCAATGTAAAGAATAAGACATTTACTGAAGGACTAGAGGAATTATGTTCATTTTGTCTGTAAAATAGATGACTGATTTGTGGGAGGAAAGATGGGCTACCGGTCTTCTCTTCATTTTAAAGGTAACTGCCAAAGAACATAAACTCTGCTCCTCATTCTCTGAGAACAGAACTAGAGGTAATAAGCATAAAATATAGCTAGAAGATTTACATTAGACATTATAAAAAAAAACCAACACCAACTGTCTGACTGCTATTTACTAGAACAGCTTGCTCTGCGATTGTGGAATTAGTAGCACTGCTTCATTTTAGAAACCAGTGAGGTGATCATCTCTCAAGAGGTGTTCAGAAGCAGCTGATCATGTCCTTGGTTAGAGGGACAAACTACATGACTTGCAATGTCATGTCTAGCCTTACAACCTGTAATTCTACAGTTGGCCTAGTCAAAAGCTGCAGAAGCTGGTATAATGTGTGCTGTCAGAAGCCGGCAAAGTATGCCTGCCAGCATACTTTATCTACTGTAGGATAGCTGGCATACAATATATGTGGCAATTACTGCTGGCTCAGTATGACTGTCAACTCTCATATATAGTATGGCAAAAATTTAATATTTAATTCATTTGTGAAAACGTTGCACAAGAGGCAAAAAGAGAAGAGAAATAAACTCTAAGTGGATAGGTAAATGTCTTCATGAAAATCTGGAGTCCTACTTACATTATTTCAGAGTGCAGAAACTTTGACAGAGTCAATTTTATGGAGTACACTGACAGGAGAAGGAACTAGTTTTTCCAGGTGAAGAGTTTGTTCTTGTATATCTCAGTGCAGAAAACTTTCTACTGCCTGCTGTTCTGTCAGCAAATCCAGTAGTGGAAGGGGTTAATATAGGGCAGTCACTGGAAGTTTATCCTGTTCAGCAGCTGCCACAGCAACCACCTTCCATATGGGAAAATCTCATAACTCACATGTCATGAACAGGAAGGAACTTGACTGAACTTTAGCTAGGGGCTTGCTGTCAGCAGAATTGCTTCATCCCTCCATATACAGCAGAGCTTGGGCAGCTAACTGTGACTGCAATAGCCCAACAGACACACTTCTGCCATTTCAGAGGAGCTCTTTGTTTTAGTTCTGATATTGTGGTGTGTAACCCAGCCTCAGTGGGCAATTGCCTTGATGACTCTAATATTAACTCTCTCATACCTTGATACAGATACTGTAAACTGAGGTATGCGCTTGTGTATTCAGCTGATTAAACGTGTTCCTACTCAGTCATCTATTTATTTGTAAACAACTAAAAACTTACAAAACTGAAATGAAACATTAATTTAACTTTTAAATTTTTATCCTCTCTTATCACCATCTTTCATTTCATGCCAGCGAAGTGGAAACAGAAGTCTCCATGTCAGCAGAAGCTGAAGGTGTTAACAGCACCAGTGCTTCCCAGAGGTGATAAAATTCAGCCACTGCTGTTACAGACATTTAGGAAAGTGTCTGACTGGCTCTCCCTTCTCTGTGTTGTTACATAAAAGGCTTACCTGAGTCATAACCTTCAAACCAGAGTGTCCATTAAACACCACAGTAAAATATTGCAAAGACCATCCTAAGGTACATAAAATTTGTCTGTACTAATTGTATGTTTTTTCATATGTATTTGGTGTATTTGATTAAAACTGGAAAATTCAGCTTTCTTGTGCACTATATACATATGTATGTATGTGTGTGTGCATATTTATGTATACACTCTTGTATACATACGAGCAGAAAGAGGCCATTCATGACATAAGGTAAATTTTTCTAATGATTAAGACAAAACTGTGCTTATAACTATATGCAGTTATGCATAAACTACACATATACACTAAAATATAATAAAATATAGAATCTGACACATATCTGAACACTATTTTTTTTTCTGATTAGTGTTATTTCCAAAAGTCATTCAGTGGATCCAGCCTCTGAAAGTGCTTCACATAATTTCATATGACTTTTCAGACCAATCACTGCGGTATGATCCCTGCCTCTCTAAAACGCTGAGGTCTGTATAAGGGTCTGTTCTGCTTTTCTGTTCTCACTGGGGTCTTCTCCAATGCTATAAAAATCAAGTCTACCTTCAAATTTAGTATTGGATCATATAGGTCATTTGGCTACTATACTAGACCATTAGAGGGACATGACAACCAGATCACTTTTTTTTTGACATACATTTTTCATTGAAAAGTTCATTTGTGGGGCAAACAATAATCACTGCACTTTTAGTTTAGTATCTTATAATTCTAGCTAAAAACAAAACTTACAAAATCCTTTTTGAATAGAGTTCATTTTGGGTTGAAAGTTCTGGACCAATCGTTCCTGCCATTTTCAGCATATTTAATTTCTAGACACTTGTTATAAAATGAAAGACAAAAAGTACAAACTTAATAAATTATGAACAGAAAGGGGAACTATTGCTTTTGAGCAACAGATCACTGCTTAGAATAGAGAGGGTGGAAAACAAGAATTCAATTCCCTTTCTGCTTCAAATCCCACCTTTCAGGTGCCTGATAAGTCTATATTATGGTCTGTTCCAGAGGAAAGTATTCTCCAGCTTTTCTGTTGATGCTATTCCAACACATATAAAATGCTAAAGTATTCACGGTGAAACATGATGGCATCTCCCATGAGTCACTATATCAGCAACAGGCATGGTCTTTCACTGCTTGACTTGCTATTTAAGGAGAAGGACTTGAACAGAGGAACAAAAAGGAGAGGTGGCGCACAGGGCACTAGACCCTGACAGAAAGGATACCCATACAAATCTATGGGACTGACTTTCCCCTGCCATGTGCACTGCAATGTCTATCCATTAAAGTTACCTGCCTGCTAGAGGCACCCGGAGTAAGGCGAGATGCATCTCTGGTGGTATTCCCAGAACTGACCAGCAGCACAGCCTCTGCATACAACACACATGCCCTGTGAGTGGAAGCTAGCACACTTTGTAGTCCCCACCTGCCACACTTGACCTTACTGCCAGTGATTGCCTGCAAGCCTCATGAGCTCCTTCTGAGGCAGTTTCTGGCTCTGTCTCCCACAAAGCAGCATGATATCTGCAGGAGAGCTAAGCTGTGAGTGTGAACTGCTTGCAAGGACAGTACAAGCAGCCAAGCTGCTTTTCGTCTGCCCAAACAGACATCTGTCATGTAAATGTACACATCTGAGTTGTTCATTCTAGATATATTATAAACAAAGGAGGCATAGCCAGAGCATAGAATGCTTTATTTATCTCATGCTTGAGTACGTATCTAAAATAATTAGACTAATTCAGCCAATCTAATGTCATTTTTTTCCTGTTGACCATAAAGGAAATCTTGGTGACTAGTGCCATACAGAAATCTTTTTCTTATCAAAAGCTGAGGAGGGGACTTATACCTCACTCAAAATCCAGACTGGTCTGTTGGTTTCTTACTAGCCCCAGGATTAATCCAACCAAGTTCCATTTAGACATCTACTTCTTAAAACACACCTTCCCCTAATGACCAAGCTGTGGAAACCAGGCATGGAAAGGCTGAGGAAA
Organism: Phaenicophaeus curvirostris; assembly: GCF_032191515.1. Lineage (NCBI taxonomy): Eukaryota > Metazoa > Chordata > Aves > Cuculiformes > Cuculidae > Phaenicophaeus > Phaenicophaeus curvirostris. The sequence continues at coordinate 56,106,128 of NC_091392.1, read as the reverse complement.
AATCTCAGGTTTTCACATTAGTATGGTTCCTTTTTGTACGGCGATTCAAATGGGTAAGAACCAATTGGGAAAAGGAGCACTCTGAAACTGAGTTTGGAACAGTAAGTTAGTGGTGACTTAGTAAGACTAGTAAAACTGCCAGTCTTAACAGAAAAATCCCTCAGATATATCAGTCATGTACAAAAAACTGTGTAAACTATCATAATATCATAATATTTTTATTTAAATTATCTTGCTACAGAACACCAGTGAATTTAACTAAAGGATATAAAGCTCTTCTTATTTTTTTTCCAAAATTGATTTCTTAGAGGATTTGGTTTTTTCTTCTTTTCTTGTTTCCATGGTATTTATTATCTAGCCATTTGCTTTCTATTTTGGGTTGAGCACAGAATGAAAATCTGGAGTGCTAGGACTAGATTACTACTTGCTGTAAATGAGGACATTAGATAGATACAACTTCAGTGAAGTCACTGTTTATTCATATCATCTGATCTTTGAAATATTATGCTGTAGAACACTATGAAGAAACCTTGGAAAGAAAGTCCATTGATTTGTTAGGCATCTTTGTGTTTATTTGTATTGACTTTCAAAATAAGTGGACATTATAGAGCAAAAAATGTACTACCAGAATTCAGTTACTTAATACATTACAAGGGAGAAAGAAGAGTAAAGACAGGCTGGACAGCTCCAGGCTCTCTGAAGAAATGATAAATACAAAAATATGACAATGTTTTCATTTTCAGAGAATTTACAGATATAACTTATGTTCAGTGACTGGTACTATTGAAGGCTAACTCAATGGCTCTTTTTTTTTTAACCTCCCCATCTCAAAAACTATATTCAGAGAGTTTTATTCTTTGAGACATACTCAAATGGACAACTTACCCACGAGTGTGCTTATTTACCACTATGTGAACTGCTTCCCATTTGTGATGTTATAGCATCCCTATGGCAACTGAAGCACTTGCTTACATTGGGAAGTCATTTTAGGAAAGTATTGAATATATTTTTAGCTTCTTTTAGTGAAATCTAGCAGCTGGAAATGAAGTGAGCCTGCACCATGTTACTAGCCAGGGCTTTATAGAAGAGCTACTGGTTTCAATCATATGTCATTTTCTTTGTTACTTAATTATTTCTTTACAGTGCAGAATATTTGAGTCCTCTCTCTGCCCTTCTTCAGCCATTAAAATCAATGTAAATTATATCAAAGAGCTAATTAAAATTGAAGTTGGAATTTAAGATGTTATGATACCTCATCATAATTATGTTTATTCTGATGTTTATTATTGACCTCAATTCCAAGATATTTGATCATAACTATTGAAAATTGTAATTGAAATTGTGACAATGATTGTGAAGAAGATATAAGCGTAAGGAAAAATGGTTGTCTTGTGAAAATGAATATAAATCTCTTCAGTTTGGGTTTCTCTCACTGATTTGTATGTTTAGGAACAGCAATAATGAAGACATAAAATCAGTTCAGAGGTCACTCTTCTGCTCCTGCTTTCAGACCAAAGAAAACTGAAGCCGTATGCTTTCTTCAATATATATTGTAATAGAGAAGTAATGAAGAAAGTTAGCCATAAACTTCGCACCCCATTGAAAGCAGAAGACATTTTACTCAGAAGTTCGTGCTTGATTAATGAAGACAAATTCCCATACAATTTTGCTGTAATCTGAGAGAGTAACAATACTAAAATGATCAGCTTACAAATCACAATATCTAGATATTACTCTCTTCTGCCACTCGTATTAAGCCATCTATCACTTGTATTGGTGATTTACCTCTCTTTCCCTCATGTTGCAAACATATTTGTCACATCCTATTTCACAGAGAACCTTAAGAATGCTACATAAAATAACCTACTTTCCTGGAAAGTAAAATGATATTCCTGCTTGAGTAGCTTCATAGACAAAAAGGCAAATACCGAACAAAAATTATTAGGCACCATGGTATGTACTGTGGTACAATCCTAGTTGCTGAATTCATTATGTCCGTTCCCCTCCTGGATTCCTGAGTCTTGAATTTTTTGACCCCTCAGTGAACTAACTTCAGGACGAAAGCTAAAAATTCATGATCCAGCCCCCAAAACCTGGTGGTTAGAGTACTGTTTTGGAAACTGCAGGCTTGGGTGGCTTCCTCAGGGCCTCCAGCTTCTTCATGGAGGTTGTCACTTGAAAGCCACATGGCAGCAATAGCAATGCACTTTTCATCTTTTTCAACATAGATCCTAGGATGTATGCTCTATTTGTCTCAAATCACCTTCATCAGGAGCTGACTGAGCTGGCTTGGCAATGACAGGAATCTTATTAAGCCATGTCCAAGAACACATGAAGGTTTTTGTGTCAGTTTGGGTGTTTAGGTTGTCTCAAACACTCAAGTTAAATAAAAAATTTTTGAGCCTTTCTCCAGAATTTAAAAATCAACATGCTCCTTAAGCAACAGGAAAGCTTTGTTGAATGCTTGCCAACATGCTCAGAGCCTCGCCTATTGTGCATAAAATACACATAATGATTTGATATACTTAAATCCTAAGAATAAATATACTTTTTTTTCTTCTCTAAGCCCCCTCTATGTATAGATTTAGTATGTTTCGTAATGCTCTTAGATTTTTTTTGGCAGCTGTGTTCCAGAACATTTTTGGCATGAACACTTATTCCTTGGCAGTAATGCAAACTTTTATTAGGCTATATATATTATTTCTTTTCAGTTCTTCTATTTTACTATATAAATGTGTGTGTGTCCATCCCAGTTGTCTTTCAGTGGATTATAGTCAAAATGCTTAGTTTATTTGTTAATAGGCAAGGAATGTCCATGCACAAGATTTTCTTCTGTTCAAAGACATTTTACACATTTATCTAATCCAAGTGCTTTTGCTTATAATGTATAAGACAGCCCTGAGAACAGTAATTTCCTTTCCAACTAAATTAGCCCTATAAACTTTTTCTCTCTTCTTGGCAACATTCTCTATCCTTTTCTGGCAATATATATTATTGATAGAAAAAAAGAGATCTGATTTCCTCTCATCTATTGATGAGCAATTTATTTATGTAATGAAAAAGATGCTCTATAATATCAGTTCTGCTGATAGTATTGGGAAGTAGATCAGTAAATATTAGGAAATTAATGAAACCATTAATTTACATGCATAAATACATTGTCACATTTAACACGTTCTGTGTTGATATGCCATACTGCCTAATGGCAGATGTAGCTGTATTTCTGGACAACGTATATTATCTTTATGCAGTAACAGATTGCAGCAATTCAGAACTAGTTGTGCTTCTAATTAAAACAGTGAGAGTAAAATTTTTGAGAAATGCATATTGGGAGTTGCTCATCTTTGTGTTAAATTCTCTCTGCTTATATATTCTATTAGGTTATATATAGTTTGCTTAATTATCTGCTGCAGTATTTTCCATGAGGTACCGTTTAGCTGACGGCATAATTTTCCCAGCTCCACGTTAAAAAGAAAAAGGCGAATCTGTTTGCCCTTCCTTCACCTTCAGGACCCTCAGTCATGCTCAATGAGATTTAAAAAATACCCATGTTCAATTCTTGCACTGTTCAATCCAGTTCCTAAAATAAAGCTGGGAATTATAGTTGTTACAGTTTGAGGTAAATTAGAGCCAGTTTTGTGACTAACTCAGTTGCTGTAAAGTAACTTCATTTTTCTGAAAGCTAACTACATGGTTTTGAGACAATGTTCTTCTCCAAAGTGATAACACACGGCATTGGTATGCAAAAAGGACAATGCTTATACTTAAACAAGGTCATGCTTAAGCTGGTGGAAGGGGAGGTGAATAGGGCAGGTGACCCTAAACTGACCAGCAGAGTATTCCATCCCATATACGTCATATATGTAGTATAAAATTGAGAGATCATGAGGGTCTCACTCTTCTTCTGCAATGGTCAACATCCAGTGAGGACCTCATTTTTCTGGCTGCTTCCAATCCTGGATCTGTGCATTCTTGAATCTAGTTCCTGAGTCCAGCTACCTCTTAACACTCCCTCATGTCTGCTCTACATCACTTGTGGTGACATATAGTCATTGAGCTTTGGGATGGGGTCACGATCTCACATATTTGTACATGTTTTCTTACTTTATAACTATTTTCATTATTATTATTAGCATTAGCATTTCATTAAAGCTGTAGTTCTTGTTTCCAACCCATAAGTCTTTTTCCTCTCATTTCCCTCTCTCCTTTCCCTGCAGAGTGACATATTGGGGTTGGATTTTGGAGGATCAACTGCATGGTTTTAGCTGTCGAATTTGTCCAGGTGGGTCTAAACTATGACAATACTTAATATTATTTCCTTAAGAAACTCTCTTTTTTCCTTTACTTGTCTTTACCTTGGACCTTCTCTGAGGGGGGCATTAGTTTCTAGTTCCTCAGAGTTTACTGAAATCTGTCTTATCTAGTCTTCTGGATATGTTACATTTTTTCCTTATTTTTCTTCCCACTTCAATGATTCAAATGACCATCACTCAAGTTGCATTCTGCTTTTGTCAGTTATTCTGCAGTGAGGAGAGGAAAGCACTCTTCTCTTGCATTCTTTATAAAACCTTCAAAATTCCTCTCACAGCACATGCTCATTTAATATCACTGTAAAACCACTCAAAAGTTAGATCCACTTCAGCCTCTTTGGCTTGATGGTTCACCATAACCATAACCTTTAGTATTATATACTATACTTTTTGTCTTTTGCTGTTTTGTAACTGCTGCGTTTGGATCCAATAACATTCTGGACTTCAGAGCAGATTTGTGCCTTTGAGCTAGATGGCAACACTTCATCCCTTTCAGTTTCTGACTTTCTATATTAATATATGAAATGATTGTATTGTTTTAAAATTGTATATGGTTTAATATTTTATATTAATATTAATTAACAAATATATAATAGTGGTGAATACATTATTTATATTTATTATTGCATTTTATTAAATTTGTTAACTGTACTACGATATGAATTGTGTTATGAACTATGTCTACTATGTCATGAACACTGTATCATAAGCAGGCAGTAAGGCTTCTAGGTCTAATTATTTATGTCTCATATTTCTTGTTTGTAGATATCTAACAAAATCAGAAAACAGTTTTCTGTTGTTTAGGGGGAAGGTTTTGTCCTGTCTAGAACAGCCAGATTATCTTCATTTTGATTTTTTTCTCAAGTCTGAACCACAGTGAGTTTATATGAACTACTAGTCTTATTTGTCCAGTCTCTTCCATTAACAGTAGACATGATTGATTGATTATTCCTGATTGATAACTGTATATTCAAAGCTGAATTTAAACTATCGTCATTGAAGGGCAGATATACTTTTCCATTATCTTGATCATGAGCCCAATATCAACAGTGAGAAGCCAAAGATAATACAACAAAAAGGTGTTTTCATCAATGGTGAAATAAAAAAAATACTATTGATTATATTATCAACAATAGATTTTTACATGTGAGAAATTATTAACTTCTTTTAAATTCTTAATTTAGAAATTAAAAATATTATTTTATTGAAAACTGTGGAATAAATGTGGGACATCATACAGGAAAAAGTTGAGGGATGAAATTACAATGGGCAGGATGATTAATTTTAACCAATTGTATAATCTATTCTAGGTGTGTAAACTCCTCTGATAGTTAATATACAAAATTAATCACCTCTACAAATGAAGTCTTCATATTCTGAGTTACATCAGCATTGTGAATTAGTCTCTGAAACTGCCTATCCTTCTTTGTTCAGAATCAAAGAAGTAGGATGAACAGCTCAGGCTGCATGCTAGCTTTTAGACAGCTAAAATTAGGTGGGATTAGTCTGGCCTAGTTAACAGCAGCTTGGAGCAAAGAGAAATAGAAGACTCAGGTGTTTTGCAACAGGAAAAATGGTAGGTAGGGAAAGACATTGAAGGCTATGCAAAGAAAGTGTGATAAACAAAACAGTATGATAAAAATACTGTTTTCTATAAGAAAGAACAAGTGCAGATTCAGTGCCAGATGAATAAATTCAAGTTGAAAATTAAGAGTCAGGAAGCAGAGAGACCAAGACAGTTTGACATGGCTGAAATGAAGTAAGGATGTAGCAAGAATTTTTGTGTCATCAACATGTGTTGAAGCATAACAGTGGTATGATGAAAGCAATAACAGAGTTTTCTATGCAAAATTAGGGAGCAGGGATAAGAAGACAGTGTGGATGGCAACAGGAGTCCATTTACAAGGGAACCATGAATTGGTCTGGTTTTAGAGAAGGGAGAGAAAAAAAATGGAGAAGAAATAAGGAGGAGTGACAGGAGTGAGGAAATACAGAAAGAAGAATTATAATAGCATTTAAAAATGAAACCCAAAGGACAACTAGGGGCAGAAAAGATCAAGTTGAAAGAGTGGAGATGGCATGAAGTAGTTAGAGGATTTGAGTAGATGGCCAATGCCATCTGCATATGGAAGAACTGAAAAAAAATGATGTGACAACAGTCTGTGGCACAGACAGGAGCCGTTTTGGTCTTGAGCATGGGAAGAACATTGTCTCAGGGAAGAAAAGATGTTCAGATTTCAGTATCAAGAGGAGATTAGTAGTAGAAACCATTAGATAAGAACTGCCTCCCCTTAGAGAAAAAGGCAGTTGTTCATTTTTCAATTGAAAATCAAGATATTTTAACAATGGTGCTTTGTTGCTAAACACTTTCTCAGTTCTAGCAAGATGACTGCAAAGTGTTTTATATTTTCATTATAAAATGCAATTTATACAATCATAGAATTTCTAGGTTGGAAAAGACCTTTGAGATCATCAGGTCAAACAGTACCTGTCCACTACTAAATGATATCCCTAAGCACTTCAACTACCCATCTTTTAATTACCTCCAGGAATGATGACTCAACCACCTCCCTAGGCAGCCTGTTCCAGTGCCTGATAACCCTTTCATAGAATCACAGAATTACCAGGTTGGAAGAGACCCACCAGATCATTGAGTCCAACCATTCCCACCAATCTCTAAACCATGCCCCTCAGTACCTCATCCACCTGCACCTTAAACACCTCCAGGGAAGGCAAGTTAACCACCTCCTTAGGCAGACCGTTCCATTGCCTAATGACCCTTTCAGTGAAGAATTTTTTCCTTATGTCGAGCCTGAACCTCCCCTGGCAGAGCTTGAGGCCATTTCCTCTTGTCCTGTCCCCTGTCACTTGGGAGAAGAGGCCAGCTCCCTCCTCTCCACAACCTCCCTTCAGGTAGTTGTAGAGAGCAATAAGGTCTCCCCTCAGCCTACTCTTCTCCAGGCTAAACAACCCCAGCTCTCTCAGTCGCTCCTCGTAAGACTTGTTCTCCAGCCCCTTCACCAACTTTGTCACTCTTCTTTCAGTGAAGAAGTTTTGCTGATGTCCAATGAGATCCTCCCCTGGCTCAACTTCAGGTCACTGCCTCAACTTCAGGTTACTGCCTCTCATCCTATCACCTGTCACTCAGACGAAAAGACCAACACCCACCTCTCTACATCCTTTCAGGTAGCTGCGGATAGTGACAAGGTCTCCCCTCAGCCTCGTCTTCTCTGGGCTAAACAACCCCAGATTCCTCAGCTGGTCTCTATGACTTGTTCTCCATCCTCTTCACCAGCTCCATTGCTCTTCTCTGGACATGTTCCAGAACCTCCATGTCTCTCTTGTAGTGTGGGGTCCAAAACTGAACACAGTGTTCGAGTCGCCACCTCACAAAATGGAGTCAGAATCAATTCCCTGTTTCTGCTGGCCACACTGCTTCTGATACAAGCCAAGATGCCATTGGCCTTGGCCACCTGAGCACATTGCTGGCTTATATTCAGCCAGCTGTCAGCCAACACCACCAAGTCCTTCTCTGCCAGACAGCTTTCTAGCCACTCTTACCCAAGCCTTTAGCGCTGCACAGGTTTGTTGTGTCCCAACTACAGGACTTGGCATTTGGCCTTGTTGAACGTAATATCATTGGTCTCAGCCCATCGATCCAGACTGCTCAGATCCCTTTGCAGAGCTTCCCTAACCTCAAGCAGTTTGACACTTCCTCCCATCTTAGTGTAATCCACAAATTTACTTAGGGTACGTTCAATCCCTTCGTCCAGGTTATTGATAAAGATATTGAATAGAACTGGACACAGCACTGAGCCCTGGGGGACACCACTTGTGAGTGGCCTCTAACTGGATGATTTGTAATGTAGGAGTAGAAGTTTTGCAGCATAAGACTTGAAGCAGAATGTAAACTCTTTTTCTGTCTATCAGTGAGGCAATGGGATTATTATATTGAATAGTGACTCTGAAGATGAACTTTAGGGATGAGATTTTTCAGAGGAACAAGTTTATTGATCCCTAGCAGAAGCTGATTACAGAATCAGCCTCTCTACTTTTAAAAATCTTCCCAGTTTCTGCATTTGTGTATCTGTATATAGAAATATATATATATGTTTATATATATATGTTTATTTATATGTATGTCTGTGTATATATGTGTATAAACATGTATATAAATATGCTATCTTCAAATAGCCATGGAAAAATCAATATCTCAGTCAATCGGGAAAATTATTGCAATTATTGAAATGAAATAGAAGAATCACAGTTTCTTTTGACTTTGAGTTGAAGTAATATGGATCTAAAAGCAAGAACAAGGGCATTTTTAGCCATAAACTTCTCAATGTTTAATTAATAATAATAAAAGCAATAGGTAAATGACTGCCATCTATCATGAGAATAAAATCTAGGGTTTTGCCCAGATAACAACCATTTGGAAAGCAACTTGGGACAAAATCAGTTCAGGTTATGAGAAGATTAGCCAGACAACTACTTGCATAACTTATTTGTCATGCGCTGTTCTTGTAATTTTGTATGTATTGAGACTGGATTTTCAGTACTTCCAGGCAATATCCCATTTAATTCTCTTTACAAAAACCCCCAAGACTTGGAAAGGAAATAGAGAGAGATATTATTTTTTTCTAGCTAGTACAATGCTGTTTCTGGGTAAAGTTTTCAAAAACTTGTCAGGGCAATTTCTCCTGTTCAAGGGAGATATCACATGAGAGTATTTCCTCTCAAATTTAGCATGCAAAAACTTCTCCATTAACTTCTCTATCTTGTCCAAAATAACATATCTTTTTCTGTCTAATCTGTGACATCTATTTTAGCTCTTCAGTGGTACAGTGATGTGATTTCACAAGTACTGCACTTTAAGAAGCAATCCATTTAAATACCAGTATGAACATTTTACATGAACAAATGTTTAATTCTGAGTATTAATTAAAGAACAAACAAAAATCACTGGATGCTGGAATTGGGAAGCAGAGGTTCAGATTGTGTAACATAAGAGCTTTAGTCCCTCAGCCATTGATCTCTTCAAAATGTACTGAGAGCTCATTCCTGAAAAGAAAAATGTTTCTATTGTCTGGTGTCCTACTTTTAACGCAGCCCAATTGAACAAAATTGTCTAAAGTGGAAACCAACTATTCCTAGAGAGCAGAGGGGAAGCAAATTAGATTGCTGCCAGGCAAAGATTTTAATGACTTCAAAGAACTTTTAACATCACAAGCAACAATACCTTTGCAGTTAAGTGTTCCACACCCAACCTTCCCTCCCATCAACTGTCAGATCTACAGATGAGTGATGATTTTGAGTGCCTGAAAAACTATTTATTTCTTAGCTTTCATTGTTACAGCTTACAAAAGAAAAAACAGATCCAAACTAGGTGGTTTCCACAAGTTATTTACACTAAAAGAATGATATTTTATGGCATTTGTATGTGTTTGGCCTGGCAGATTTTTGTGCTGCTTTCTTTGGACCCTGTAATACATTGTATTCCAGAAAGCATTGCGATTTTTTTTTTCCATAATGGGCCAGAAAGATTAATCTAGACTACTTGCGTTGTGTTACATAAAACTTTGTTGAAGTTACTCAGGCATGAATAAATCCTCCTCCAAGTGATCTTCTCTGGTAGTATCAGAGCAAAAATCAGTAATGTAACAAGAATGTTCTTTTCACAGGAATGCCAAAAGGTATCACTCAATGAATTTCTTTAGGTCTTTAGAATATTCCTGTCCAAATGGCATGAAAAATTTTGGGTAAAGACACCTATGTATACAGGCTTTCTCTTGATTAAGACTGCTGACAACTTCATTCATAAAACCAGAAGCTTGGTATGATTAAGATGGCATTGTGTAATCCCTACATCAAAAAGAAACCTTTAGCATTGACATTTGTGAAGTAGCAAGTAATATCAAGGTTTCTGTTCTTAAGAAAGCAATTTGGACATGTAATGATCTGAAACCCAGGTCTTTTTCAACCTAAATAATTCTATAATACTGTGATAATTTGCTTCACGCTTATCAATAGTTTTGGGACCAACATGTTAGAGAATGTGGAAAGGGATTATTAGGACTGGAAATTTTTCTGTCTTTAGAGGGCTTGGATCCCAGGCGCAGTCATGAGCTTGTTTTTTAATCACAAAAGGGTAGTGACATACAAATGCCTGATGCTCAGTTTTACAAGGCTAAAAAAGAATATCCCATAGCATTTTTTAACCCAAAGAGAAAGAAAACATTACATTGTCCAAATTAAAATGGAGAGAAGTAGGGAAAGATGAAAGAAAGAGATTGCCTGTGTCAGGACTTCAAGCTCCCTAACAGACTTTGCAATCTCCTCCCACACCAAGGAAGCTGGCTGTCCATGCCCAGAGATCATGCCTACAAGCAACCCTGAACTGTTTCCTGCATAAGAGTGGAATGAGGATGACAGCCGCCTCCAGCCGCTGCTCACCATCCCCGCCCTGCTCACCTTGCACAGGTACTGCAGGGCCACATCTTTTTGTTGTTCCAGCTCCTTGGCCCAGAGCAGCCTGCTCTTGTCTGAATATTCCCTGACGGCTTAAGGGTATGCTAAGAGAGAGAAAACAGTACCCATTTTATCACTTTCAGTCTTAGAGAATATCTTAAAATACAGATACATCAGCCTGTCTCTCTATTTGTCTAAAAATACAGCCTAATATCTGCCACGTCATTCAGAGCTGCCTGCAGTGCAAGCGCTGCATGCCATAATAAGATAATTTTTCAACACTTCTGGCAGAAGTTTCTCTTCGAAAACTCAGAATTTATTAGAATACATTTGCACATACCCTAACATATCAGCATAATTCTAGCTTTTTTCACAGAAGTGCTCTTTCTTTCTCTTCAGTCTTAGTTCTTTCAAATTCACATCCAGGTCTGCTGCTAACATGCCTATTTACTGCATTATTACATGCTTAATCTACTGCAATGGCAGGTATGCAAAAATTTATCAGCCAGTCAGCATGTGACACAGAGAATACATTTAAATTCCCTTTAAAAATAAGTTCTTTTCACTAACAGAAAAACAGTGAAGTACTTTCTACCAATTTATAAACTAAATTTTCAAAATGACTTATAAGAATCTCATTTGTTATAATAAGGATCTCTGTGGGAAGCTAATTTAGAGACAGAATTATGAATTATAACGTAATATGTGGAGAAATAAAAAGATATATTATGGGATGAACAAAGTGGGATGAACAAGACTGCTGGCAACTGCCATATTATAACAAACCTGTAAACTGCAGAGTTCTGGAATTGGAGAGAGCACCCTTCTGCCTTACCAAAAAATCAAACTTATGGGCTACCTTGCTATCTCATGATTGAAAAGTAAGAACGTTAAGTAACTTTTTCAGTTGGTGTTTGAAACAGAAAGCTATTTGAACTCTTAAATGTGTATTCATCCATACAAAATGACATGCTTAGATAAAGTTGTAATTCCAAGATGAGATGGTTTACATCCCTCTTGCTGATTTTCCTGCACTACTTTTTAGTTGAGATATCATTCTGTTGGTTAGTAAGTGGCATCTGTCTAGGGAAGCATAACTAACTCTATGAATCATTAAATTATCATTTTGACTGTCTTGTAACAAGAATGACATTAAAAGTCAAAATCGCTCTAGTATCTACCATATGAATCTTTTTGCAAAGTATTTATTAAGCACAAAGGGCTCTGCTTGGCTTTGTACAGAATAAGGAGACATAAGCACCACTGCTAAGGAATTTGTTTACTAGCCATAATTTCTGTGAAAGACTCGGGAACTTAATTTTTGTCACCCTTATAACTACATTTGTACTTGCTCTTTTTTTTTAATGACTGCAGTAGTTAGATTAAGTTATTTTTCAGACCAATAGTTCCTGAATTTATCTTCCAAAACTTCAGATGTATCTGTGCTTATTATATTTTTTTATGCTTGCCATAACGTGATTTGTTCTTCTCTCCAAACTGCTGTTTCTTCAAAACCACTCTCACAGCATTTCACCACCACCACCACCACCCCCCCACCCCGTTCTTTCATTGCATTCATTCGCAAAAGAACTATTTAAAACATTTACACTCTTTTATCTTTTTCCCCAATGAAGATAATAAAAATTAACTTAAAGTCATTAAGGCAATGCCTAAGATAGTGGTCCTTTTCTTCCTTTTGTACCACAGCAAAAACAACAGCTGCATGGCAAGGGATGTGCAAACTGCATCACAAGTTGCCTTCTTTCCAAATGCAGTTTTGACATCCTCAGATACTTTTCTCCTCCTGAGGAAGCTATGTAATTAATTGGGTAGAAAAAGGGTGGAGTTCTTTGGTCTCTTGTATTTTTGCCCAGAAGCTGATTTTAACTCCTTCAGACTCCCATATTACTTCCTGCAGAATATGTATTGATCTTTATAGCCTGCTTTCCTTACCTTTCACCTTTTCTCCTGCCCTGTGAATTCCCTCATTTTGAGCATCAACTTTCACTCTGCCACTTTCTTCGAATGTTTCACTTACATCAGTTATTTGTGGATTATTCTTGAGGTTTAAATTTGTTTCTCTGACCAATTTCCACAGAATTCAAACAGTTTTTCCACTGTCCTCAGTTTGGGGCTCTTTCTGTTAATTACCTCATTTCCTATCATGAGTCACCTACTTAGACTCTAAGTGCTGGACTATTTTGCCACTAACCACACTTACTGGTTTTGTTGTCATTCTCAGCAGCTTTCATCCTTGTCACTATGTTTCATATATTCTGGACTGTGACATGAAAGGGCTACGGGCTTCTAAAAAACCACTTATTCAATACTCCTTCAATATTTGTTTACAGGTATGTCCCAACTACTACTATCAAATCTTCGAGCAAAAAGATCGAAGCTTCTTCTAGGTAGTTCATCCAAGCTCCTACAAACTGTCTCTACTAACCTAAAATGGTCCTTTAGAGTTTGCTGTACATGCCTGGTTCAATCGATGTTTATTATGAGGTAAGAATTATAATTTCCTCTGCAGAAGTGGTGTAGACTGAGAAGGAAACAAACACCTAGGTACTGTATCATAAAATCAAGGAATATGTAGGAAGGTACTTTGCAATCTGTGTTACAGTTAAAGAATACCAAAAGTGTTTGAGGTGTATATGTATCATATTTATAAATTATTATTATATTAAATAATGTAGTAATATTATTTGTGTATATAAAATTATATATAAAATAAATATACAAAAGTAGTTTAAAAGTACTAACTCACTATGTATAAAAAGTGTTTGTATATATAGTATCAAAAGCTGAGAAGTAAATTCAGATTTCCCAAGTGTAAATTAATTCCTTCAGTCTCTCTATACTCCTGAGACAGACATTAGGAAACAAAGACCAAGAAACAGGAATACATAATAGAAGGTAAGAAATGGATTTTGCAGATAATTACTCTTTCTTTCCTACATTGCTCATATTTATTCAGATGCTGGTCAATATTATCTCTTAATATAACTGGTGGAAAAAGCATATCTAGAAAAAGGTAGAAAAATTTAGAGGTAGAGGTAGTGGAGAAGTCTAATCTCTCTTACAAAGGAGCTATGATTACTTTCACTCATTAGGGATTTTTTCAGTGTCCAAAATGGCAAGAAATTCAATAGCAATTTAACCTATGATATTTTTTTCAGGCAGTCCAAGGCACTTTTAAGGCTTTGTTTAAATTCTCTTGGTTTCTTCTCATCTTAGAGTTAAAGTAAGAACTGTCTCATGTTCACCATATCTTTATATCACTAAACTAGTTTTTTAAACTTTCTGAAGTTATCACAGTGCTTAACAGCATCTGAAGTCTTTTGTTCCTTTTAGATGAAGCATTATAAATTTCAGCTCTATTTTCTTCATTTCTGTGATAGAAGGTGGTCTTTCTAATGGTAATAATCTTGGTGAAAGGGCAACAGGAGTGGACACTCTTGTCTCTCATTTTTCATGTTCTTTGTCAACATAACCGTTCTTTAGAAATTCAGATTCCTGCCAAATACATTTGTCAGCCCAAGATTTCCATTAGGGTGATTTTCAGGTAAATTGCTGAGAAAAACATGTAAACAGAAACACCAGGACAATTAAATGTACTCTCATCAATTATTAAAAATTTATAAAACAGACAATCATCAGAAGACTTTTTTCACCTTCTGAAGACAAAAGAAATGATGTGAGCTTTGTTTGTTAGGGTTTTTTTTTGTCTTATGGAATTTTACATAATTTAGAGAACTTTTTTACATTTAAAGTAGGACTGATTTTCCATCATCAAATTGAAGTCAAGGCTCTCTCTGAAGCCAATGTTGTACTGAATACAGGGAGACAACAAAGAGGTGATCTTTATACTAGGACCATCTAGGGTAGTATTCTGCTCACTTAATTTTAGCATACTCTCTGTTTTTGTAAATCACACAGGGAAAAATTCTACATACTGCAAATTTCATAGATAAGTTTCATATTTCAAATTTTTAAGAAATGACCCAAAGGCACTGATCAAGACAAGATTCACTGTACTGAGGTCTGTCCAGTTCACCAAGGACTTTGTACATGATCAGATGTGGTTAGGGTGAGCCATTATCTGCTGTGTAGTCAGTGATGCACAACGGAGTTACAGGGCAGTTCCTTTACCAGCTACCCTGAGTTACCTAATCCAAATTATCCCCTTTCCATACTGGGTAACTTAAGGACAGCCCTCACTGCTGCCCTCACTACAGGACACATGGCTCAAACTTAAGCTCCTGGATTCACAGCAAGAGGTGGTACCCACTCTGCCTTTGCCACTGCTTCTCATTGAGAGCCACCTAAATTTCTCCAGTCACATCATTTCCTCATCAAACTATTATAGATCAGTTAATGAGATGAGTCAAACGTTTGCAATGGACGCTATGGAAAAACTGATGGCAAAAGATGAGTATTACAGTAATAAGAGCAGATGATACAAATGTTAAAGGTGACTCTTTCATTTCCTCACAGAATATAAGGGGAAACTGTAGAAACTTCTCAAAGTTTCTTTGATACTTGCATACAATTCCTCTTTTGGGGGACCATACTAGAAAACTGTCTGCTTGGCAATTTGACTGGTTTTGTATATTACATATACTATTCAATAAATGTGAGTTTTCTTATTGAATAATTCCATAATGATCTTTGGAAACATTGCCCTTTGAGTAACAGCAGTAGCTTGTGGCAGCTGTTCATACTGAAGACAACTGTTTAATTAAAAAGAAAATTCTAGGCTTTTTTCTTTAAGGAAGATGATAGGCAACCACAAGTTTCTGAATATTAACATAAGGCACATACTGTTTAATCTAATGCACTAACAATAATGAAGGTACATCCTGTATTTGAAAAAATAAGCCAGTGGCAGCGTGAGAATTAGCTTGCATGAACAGCAAGAGACAGTGAAATGAGAAACATATTTCTTACTGCTTTTATTAAATTGAACCATCAAACACTGGCATTTTGAATGCTTGAACAATCCTTTTTAAAGATCAGCTAGTAACACCTAACTTTTATTCTTCAAATTTTGCATAATTTTCTTGGTTCCATAGTTTTATTTTATAGTATAGAAATACATGTTACATCTTCTATGGGTTTCGTGTCTGTGTGTTCCCAGCTACTGCAATTTGTCTGGGGCCTCCCTCACTTTAAAGCATTTTCTTATACCTCACTTCTTGGAGATGAGTACAGTTAAAAACTGAAAAAAAGTACTCTTGGCTGACAAGACTAGTCTGAAAACGTTCTATGAGCACACATACAGCCTCAAAATCTAAGAGAATAATAAAGAAAAAAATTATGCTGGCATTTTTTAATTATTATTTTGAATGTGTTGTGGATGGACTTAACCTATAATTTTTTAGTGTCTGTAGTTAAGAAAACTGTAGAATTACTTGTCCCTGTCAGAAAGGATCTCTCTAATAGAGAATAACTGTGGTTGCTCCATTCAACTACATGGAGATTCTTTGAGATTAAGCTATACTGTAATAGCACGTTGTCTCTGAAAACCAATTTTATGTTTTAAATAAAGCAATATAAGATGCAAAAGAGAGATTTATCATGTCCTTGAATATTTTGTTCATGTATTGATGCCCACCAGTTAGGGCAAGAAAGTGTAACATGAATAGGTAAGGCAGCTATTTTGAGTATCAAAACCAATGTAGGTAAACACAGACAACAAAAGACAGGAAAGGGCAGGACAGCTATTATCATACAATCATAGAATGGTTTGAGTTGGAAGGGACCTTAAAGATCATCTATTTCCAATACCCATGCAATTGGCAAGGACACATCCTACTAGATCAGGCTGCTCAAGACCCATCCAACCTGGCCCTGCTCGCCACATTTCTTTTCATGCAGCCCAGGACATGGTTGACCTTCTGGGCTGCAATCACTCATTGCCAGCTCTTGTCAAGCTTCTCATCAATGAGCACCACCAACTTGTTCCTAGCAGGGCTACTCTTAATCATGCCATCCTGTATTAAAACCACAGATTGCCCTGACCCAGGTGTAGGACCTTGCACTTAGCCTTGTTGAATCTCACGATGTTCGCAGAAGCCCACTTCTTCAGCCTGTCCAGGTCCTTCTGGATGACATCCCATACTTCCAGTGTGGCAACTGAACCACTCAGCTTGGTGTCATCTGAAAATTTGCTGAGGGTGCACTCAATCTTACTTTCTATACCACTGATGAAGATATTATACAGCATTGGTCCCAAAACGGATGGACCCCTGAGGGACATCACTTGTCAGGGATGTCTGTCTGGACTTCAAATTGTTGACCACTACTCTCTGAATGTGACCATCCAACCAATTTTTATCCACTGAACAATCCACCCATCAATCAACATCTCTCCAGTTTAAAGAGAAGGATGTTGTGGAGGACTATGTCCAAGGCTTGACAGAAGTCCAGATAGATCACATCTGTTCTGTTTCCCATGTCCAATGCTGTGGTTAGCCCATCATAGAAAGCCGCTAGGTTGGTGATACAGGACTTGCCCCTGCTGAAGCCATGCTGGCTGCTACTAATCACCTCCCTGTCCTCCATGTGCTTTAGGATAGCTTCTAGGAGGATCTGTTCCACGATCTTCCCAAGCACAGAGGTGAGGCTGACAGGTCGGTTGTTCCCAGGGTCATCTTTTCTGTCCTTTTAAAAAATGGGCACAATGTTACCCTTCTTCCAGTCACCAGGAACTTCTTCTAGTTGCCATGACTTTGCAAATATGGAGAGTGGCTTGGCAACCATATTGGCCAGTTCCCTCAGGACTCTGTGATGTACCTTATCAGGTCCCATCAACTTATATCTGTTCCAGTTCATCAGGTGGTCACAAACCTGATCCTCCTCTACAGTTGGAGGGGCTTTACCCCCCTGGTCACCGTCCTGTTGTCTGTTGACCCAGGAAGGGGGAGAATGGCTGTCAGTGAAGATTGAGGCAAAAATATTCTTGAGTACCTCAGCCTTCTCCTCTTCTGTTATTATGAGGTCACCATTGTCATCCATCAGTGGGTGTACAATTTCTTTTACATTTTCTGATGGACATATCTGTAGAAGCCTTTATTGTTAGTCTTCACTTCTCCTGCCATGTGATACATATTATATAAAACAGAAAAGTTCCAGGAGGTTGTAGTTATCTACCTAGAAACATTATTTAGGGATTTTAATAATTATCTCACATTATCTCCAGATGATGGAAATACACATGAAGGACTCTGTAGCATATTTTTAAGTGTTTTATTTTATTGCTTATTTCTCTTTTGTTTTTGCATACTGCTTTTGAGCAAACTATGTCCTTCTACTGCAGATAAGATTCTTCCGTTGTCATCTTGCCAGTTTATATAAAAGCAGTTCAAATACTCAAAATCAGAAACCAGAGAGGAGTTGCTCACAGATTGGTGTAGTACAACAGGAGAAAAAGGCTTCTGAATCTCAAAAAAATATTATTTTACACAGTACTTATCCACAATACTTAAATGAGCATGAATTCTGCCCATGGAGGGCTGTCAGGATTTGATATAGGTGAGATCATGAACTAATCCTTCTCTTATCGGTGTTGGATTCATTTAGGAACAATTTCTTTTAAGCTGGTGGTCTTGCACTGATTTAAAACTGTGCAAGATCAGAACAGCTCCCTTCAAGATATTGAATCAGGAGCTTGGACCTACTCGCACTGTTTTGTTGAAGTGGGGAGGCAAGAAGGAGCTCACCTGCACAGCTGGCAGTTCTCTCCACCAAGAGGCAGTGCTACATTGCTGCTACCATGAGGTTTTCTTGTCTGAGTCACTATATTCCTCATTATACCACTTATGTCCCACTTACGTCTCATTACACCATTTCTGTCCATCAGTAGAGTAATGTTTTGAGCATCCTGTAACAGAGCCCTCTCCCATGCCACTCTGTTGAGTACTCTTTCACAGGATCCTATCACCTTTAGGCAAAGGCTGCACTGCTTCATCTGGAGCAGTGCAGCGAAGAGACGGAGGAGATTGAGAACACAGGCAACACAAGAGCACTCTGCGGACACTAATGCATAAAGAGAGTTTCTGTGTTTGTGTCATTCCTGTGAGGGTTTGGAGATCTTTAGTAAAAGCACTATTACAAATCAGTAGCTGGTTTAACGCTCTTCTATAATCCACAAGCACATAAATAGTTCGCATATGGTTTAAGGAAAGAATGGCCCTTCAATACAGTCTTCAGTTAAGATCCAGAGTCCTGATGCGTTTGAGTTTATTAAATGATATAGTCTAAAATAAAACACGTACGTAGGCAGGGAAATTTCCACTAGTGGTTATGGTGAAACTTAAAAAGAAGCAAAAATTAAAATTAAGGCAGTGCTAACTAGAAAGAGATCATAGACTGATGACCACTGGGTGAATTCTGCTGAGTTTTGCTGTCCACTGACAGATCTATACAGGGAATTGACTGTTTTTAGATCATCAATTTAACTGTTTGAGCAACACAGTATAAACCAAATAATAATTACTTATGAGGAGCCCAGCATGCAGTAACAGAAGGAATTGCTAGTGAACTAAGGGAATACTAATTCCTGACCCAGAGTTACAAAAACAAACCGTAAACCAAAAATTGATAAATGAGAATTGTCATTATTTTTGCAGCAAAAAGAATGAAGTCAAACACATATTAAAACTTTTCCAGTAGTGTCACTATCTAGCAAGGTTGTGAAAGGGGGTTCATAGGGTGTATAAATAAAAAAAAATCTACTATATTTCAGCATTTATCGAAAACACTAAAATTTACATTTCTTAAAAAAACATTTCCATGTTAAGAGGAAGACCGAGACACAATTTCTTTCTGCTAAATTAAAAAAAAGAAAGATTCATGTAGGAAGAATGAAAATGCTGTTGGCTGTCACCTTTAACAGGAAGTTATTATGTAAGTCTCACTGAAGAACAGGGAAGAAGGTAACCACTTTAAAATAGATGGTATTTTTGAAAGTACTTTATGCCAGCGTATATTAAGAAAATGGAGAACCAATGCAAGCAGTGCTGCAGTTTGACAGAACAGGGGCATACTCCATTAGCACCAGGCATTTTTAAAGAAAACATTCTTTCTCTCTCTCTTTCTTTCTTTTAAGAAGTAAGCACAAGCTGTCATGTTCAAAAGCCTTATTGCGTGATCCTTTCCTACATGTTCTCTCTACCAGGACTGCTGTTACTAAGGATTGCCAAAGAATCCAGGTGGAGTTAGTCAGCTTTTTCTGGAGAAGAAGACATATGAAAGATGCCATGTACCCAAACTTTTCCCTCTTCTGACTTTAATCCAAATTGAAGTTGAAAGGCCAAAAAAAGCTTTTACTGTTTTGTGATAGAAGCAGGATTTATGTTAGTGTCATACATGACTTCTCCAAGTTTCCAAGCTGAGATTATATTTTATCATGTGCAAAAAATCAGTCGGTGTGAGATTCATATGTTGCTGAATAGAGAGCATTGAGCTTTTAAATAGCTTAACAATCCCCAGAAGCATGAACATATGAAGTGAATGACCATAACTAACTTATTTATACACTAATATCCAAGAAGCACTGGTAGAGACATTATCAAATTTCTTTTTTCACTTTTTTTTCATTTCTTTTTGCCTTTAACAATGAGTCTTTTCGGCACAGGTTGCAATTTTGCTATAGGCTGTGCATTAGGATAATCACATAAAAACTTGACTGAAAGTTTTAAATGAAGAAAACTCTGCTGTCAATTTTACCTCTGGGCCCATCAATATCATGGAGCAGATTCTGCCAGAAACTGCACTGAGGGACATGAGAATGTAATTGGTGACAGCCAACATGGCTTCACTAAGAGAAAATCATGCCTGATTAATTTGATGGCTTTCCATGGCATGGCTATAGTGTTGGTGGATAGGGTAAGAGCAACTAATGTCATCTACCTGGACTTGTGCAAAGCATTTGACATTGTCCTACATGACTTCTTTGTCACTAAATTGGATAGACATGGATTTGATGGATGGACCACTCAATAGATAAAGAATTGACTGGATGGTCACACTCAAATTGTTATGGTCAATGACTCGATGTTCAAGTAGAGACCAGTGTTGAGTGAAATTCCTCAGGTGTTAGTGTCAGGACTGTCGCTGTATAATATCTTTGTTGGTGGCATGGACAGTGGGATTGAGTGCACTCTCAGCAATTTTTCTGACAACATCAAGTTGTGTGGTATGGTCAACATGCTGGAGGGAAGAGACACCATCCAGGGGGCCTTGACAGTCTCAAGAGATGGGCCCATGTAAACCTCATTAAGTTCAATGAAGCCAAGTGCAGGGTCCTGCACATGAGTTGGGTCAATCCCAAGCACAACCACAGGCTGAGTAGAGAATGGATTGAGAGTAGCCCAAAGTAGAAGAGCTTGGGGTTTATGGCTGATGAGAAACTCAGCAGGATCCAGCAATGCGCACTTACAGTCTAGAAGTCCAACCATATCCTGGACTGTGTCAAAAGAAGCCTGACTAGCAGATTGAGGAAGGTGATTCTGCCCTTCTACTCAGCTCTCATGTGACCACATCTGGAGTACTGCATTCAGCTCTGGGGCCCCCAACAAGAAGGATATGGACCTCTTGGAGCAAGTCCAGAGGAGGACTGTGAAGGTGCTTAGAGGGCTGAAGCACCCCTCCTGTGAAGACAGACCAAGAGAGCAGGGATTGTTCAATCTGGAGAAGAGGAGGCTCCAGGGAAATCTTACAGTAGCCTTCTAGTACCTGAAGGGAGCCTACAACAAATCTGGAGGGGGAATTTTGACAAGGACGTGTAGTGACAGGACAAGGAGTAATGGCTTTAAACTGAAAGAGCATAGATTAAGGTTAGATATAAGCAAGAAATTCTTCACTATGAGGCTGGTGAGACACTGCAACAGATTAACCAAAGGTGTTGTGGAGACCCCATTCGAGGAAGTGTTCAAGGCCAGGTTGAACAGAGATATGGGCAACCTGGTCTCATGGAAGATGTCTCTGCCCACAGCAGGGGAGTTGGAAGTAGATTATCTTTCAGGTCCTTTTAAACACAAACTGTGTTATAATTCTATGATATTTATGTTTTATAATAATCTTCTTCTGTTACTAACATAGCCTACTGCACAATAAGTGTTTCTTCTTTCTGCAGGCTTTCAAACAACTATAGAATGGTAATAGCTGTTTAATAAGACAGATCACATGCTACCCATTCCTAACTCTTCTTCAAAGTGGCAGCTGAATTAACATAATCTTTCAGTGCATGTTATGTATCCATTTGCATATTTGCTGCTGCTTATGACTGGTTTAGCTACAATCTGCTACACATGGAAGGACTACTGCACCTATACAGAGCCTTATAGAATTGGCAGATGCTTCAGGTAGCTCCTCGTAAGCTCATGCAGCACACTGCAGGTCATTAGTTTTAAATGACTGGGGGCAGAGATACAAATCTCTCTATCCTTCTCGCAGTCTCACCCACCACTAGCTCTAGACAGACACATTAAATTAGCACTCTCTAATGAGTCATGTTTCAGCTTCTTATTCTTTTTCTCTGCTGTCTATTATTCAGGTGAAATGTTTGTTTAAAATACACCCAGAGTACACTGTTTATAAAGAGAAATTTGGTTGGTTTTTTGTTTTTCATTTACCTCAGAAGACCAAGCCTGGTAAAATGTAAGCAATTGCAGTGATTACTTCTCTACACATCCCTGCTGCAGTATCCCCAGTCTGAAGAACTCTACTAATAACCCCTCTGCTAAGCATGCTGAAATAACTTTGTTAAACTGTTTCCTTAGAGAGAATAAGATGGAACCAACAGTATAATTTTCTGCTGTTACCTCGACAGGATTTGAATTCAGATTTTTTGCAGAAATTCCTGTGATAGCTCACAACTACTGCTTGTTTCATTTTTTTTCTGGATAACCATCATTAACAGGATAAAAAGTTAGTACTGTGTCTGTCATATATACTGCTTCTAGTTCTGTGAAACATGATCATCTTCTCTTGCCTTCCGCCTGGAAATTACTTCTCCTTTTTTTTTTGTTTTTTTTTTTTTCCTTGAGTATATAAGCACATTGTATTTTTTTTAATCAATTAACTTCTGGAGAAAAAATATGCTTTATTCAGAAAGAAAGGAGTAATTGGGATTTTCTACAGGAAAAAATGCATCATTTCACAAACTCCATTGGCACTGTGATCTGAACAGCTGTGTGTTTCAGCTCTGTTTCCCTGGCCTTCTCTGAAGTTCACTTATTCCAGACAGGTAATCAACCGCTGTTAAAATAAATTTGCCCTTGAGTGAGCCAAATGGATGGTTAGGGACTGCAAAGAGTCTGTCCCTTTCCCAGCTCACAGTTTAGATCAAGGTTTATAAGCACAGCAGTGTACAGCCCATGTTGAACACATCTCCTGATGTGTTGATATTCAAAGACTGTTGCCTTTCTTATTCAAGAAGCTGGAAGCCACAGGTAGAAATGAGAAATTCCATGAAAACTGGGTGAGTGACTTCAGTTGCTGGATCATTGCTTACTTCCACACTGTTACACAGTACAGACAACTTGCAGGTACAATTCATGTATTTTTCTAAAATAGTTCAAGAAAATACACACAGCAAAAAAAAAGTAATTTCAAGCAAAAGGTGAGCCAGGACTCTTGCTTTCTAGGCAGAGATACTACATTGAGCTAAAGCAGCTGTGTTACCTTAGATGACCTTCTGGTAACACTCATCATCAGCTCTCCTGTTTCAAGTAGCAGAAAAATCTTGGTTCACTGTAGTACTTCTCTGTACGATGAGATACCTCTTTTCAGTCAGTAACATCAGAATTAAACCAGAATTATTTAAGATATGATTGTCTATGGATAAATACTACAGTATCAATAATACAGTATTCAAATATAGTCTTAGGAATCTGGCAACAGGAGCACAGTTTCCACACATCAGCCATAAGTGAAAGCCATAGCCTACCACCTATGAGAACATAAAGTTCTTCTGTGTTCTGTTTTTTGGAGGAAGTCTTGAGCTAAGAATGGATGGGAATTAATCAAAACAAAGAATTGAGAGAATTACTGAATCTTCAATTTAAGTTTTAAAAAGAAAAGCTGATTAAAATAACTACAGGTGTCGCAACTTTCACAGAATTTTTGAAGATAAATAACATTATTAATTTTGAGACAAAACTGAAAAAGTTATTAAAAGAAGCATGATATCTTTCCCAGACAATCCATCTGCACCCATATATCAATTTAGCAAAGCACAAACTTTGGGATAATTTTTCATTTATCTTAAAACAGCACCTAAAAAGCTGACCTCAGGATTAGGAAGAGTGCTTGTCAAATAGGCACACAGAGTTACATCAAGAAAAAGATTGCGGTATCTGTTTCCTATTTTTGCTGCTAACACTCAAAATTTTAATTTTCAAAGACCCCACAAACTGTTGCAAAACAGATGTCTGAATTTTATTAAAGTATTCACTCTTTTAAGACAGGCTTCCTGATTTACTATTATAGCATTGCAACCAGTTATTCTAAAAGTTAATGTAATCAAAACTGTATGTCTAGACTCCTATTCGGAAGAGAAGTAGAAGGTTTTAAAGGACCATTCATCCTATCATAAGGTATGAGCATAAGATATGTAGGATGAATGACTCTCTGATAGTGCCTTCATTGACTAAAAAAGGAGAGTTAACCAAGATCAGCCCCAATTTGATCTCAATTATCTGCTTGTCAGCATGTGCAGGACCACCCAAACAATGTCTGTATGAACTGAATATCCACTGAACTAAACATACAACTAAACATCTACTCTGCATTTGGGAATTTTCAGAACATGGTTACTGGAGTGGTCATAGTGCACAGAGAAAAATAACTGCAAGAAGTGTTGGTGTTATCATCACTGTTGCACATTACAGCACTCAGAAGGGTCTTGAAAGCCTTGAATTCATATTATTCATTTGCTTTAGAGGTCTTGAACTCACACTCTCTGCAAATGTGGTCTAATATCTGGATGTGGCACATTTTGAACTGGAAGGTCTGCTCAGCCTCCTTGACTGAAACTTCTCTACTTCATATGCACTCATCTAAATATTGAGACAAACACTGAGAACAAAACTGTATTTTACCTTAAACACTTCTCTGAATATGAAGATACGTATATTAAACTTCTTCATCTAATTCATATTGTCTTATTCAAAGTAAAATAACTATCAAAAGTGGCCAAGAAGACTTTCTTCCTTCCCACTCTCGGACCATACTGAACTGCAGTAATTAGGGTAGTCTTTGGGGATATAAAAAATCGCTGCTCAGATCTCCTTAGGCAGAAGAAGATACTTATGCGTTGTGTGGGAAAATGCATCCAACACCTTGATCACTTCCTATCCCTTTTACAGAACACCTGACAACTAATGTACGCAAAATCAGCAGTCATTTTCAAAACTAGCTTGAGTTACATCCTCAAATAACAATTAGAAGTGAAATCCCTCCTGGTTTACAATTAGGATTTAAAATAAAAATTCAGTACTTTTACAAATCAAGCCTCTTTCTTCCCACAGGCTTCAAGGAAGAAACACAAAATAAACTTTAGCTCATGTTTGGACCTGAACTTACACTGAACCCTTCATGAGCAAGAGTACTTTGACACTTCTGATTTCCACCAGGGACTAGAGCTGGAAATGACCAAGCTCTAACAAAAAGGCTTTTCTTCTGGTATTTCCAGCTGAGATGCCAAGTGGAAGTGCTGGAATCTGATAAGAAATCTTTACAAACTGACACTCAAGTAAGTTAGCAGAACAGTGTTCATTATTTATAACCAAGTGTACATTTGCTGTTTTAATAGAAAATGTTTGTCTTTTCATAGAAACCAAAGTGATGAAAGTACCAGTAGTGCAGGTTAACAAAAATGATGAAAGGCAATACCTGACTAGCAGTTGCTAAAAATACAGTCACCAGATACAAGTGTTCCAATCAAAAGCAATACATTTGAAATGTCTGTCTTGCCTCCTCACTGTCTTAAATTACGGTGAGAAAAAAAAATGACATTAAAAGCCTGTTGTAAATCCCAGAAATCACTGTGAAATCACTGAGAATTCTACTATTGAATTGGCTCATCTTTGGAATAGGCCTTTACTCTAAAACTCAGCTTCAAATATACTGCCATCCATTCCATTAAATTCTCATGAGGTACTTCAACTGAAACTTTTATGGGAAGTGAAGTCTTGGAGAGTTTGTCAAGGAAGAGCACTTATTCAGTCCTCTTCCCACCCTAGTTGTACCAAACAATGATATTCTGTAAAAGGTGACAGGCTGTGCCGCCTGTTTTCTGAATGCATTGCTACAACCTTTATGATGGATATATGTTCAGTTCAGGAAAACTAATATGGAGATTATAATATACCCTTAACAGTGAACTAAAATAAAAAGCACTCTCTGACCTTTTAAGCAGCTGTGTATCATTGCATAAGAGTGAAGAATGGAACCCAATTAATTATCACAGCTAACTTCTTGTGTTTGCATCAGCTTGTGAAACAGCTTCATTCCCTTGTGCTTTATCTTCTCTAATAGCACAAATAATTAAAGTGAGACCTTCAGATGACTGTGCCTGATAAACCACCATCATGCCTTATTTTATGCACCAGCAGTTTATGAAAGTATTAGATCAAATTGTATAATGCACCTGTCCCAAACATTCTGGTTGGATGTATATGTTATACTAAAATTCACTTTACTGATAAAACCAAACTGCCACAATTTCAAAGAAACGCCTCCCAGTGAGCAAAAACTAGACAATTTTTCTCTAAACATAGACCTAAGTTATTATGGCTTATACCAGTATTTTTCAGCATACTAGATCAAGAACTAAAGATCACACCACGGTAGAAGTTCATCCATCCAGAACTCCAAATGTGAGCACCACGAGCATGTATTCCTCTAATAATCTTACCTGTGACCTGGACGTGGTTTTCAGATACCATGAATTACTAAGCCAGTTATTAATGTTTATGAAGAATGGAAGTCAAAGTCAGTATAGTTATTAAATAGCAATGCAGTAAAAGACACGGAGTAGAAAGAAAACTGAATTTTATTTGCAATGATATTTAAAATTATTTTGAAACCTGAACTCTACAGCTATTTACTCTGGATAGGCAGAATGATGAAAAGTCTGCATTTGGACACATATGTATATGAGAAGAAAAAACAGAATAAAATTCTCTACTGCCAAGGTACCAAGATGCAGATTAGCAACCTGGAAGATGCTCTCAATTCACAAGCTTGGCTAAGAGGAAGGCAATTGCTCTTCCAGTCCTAGACAGTACCTCCCTCAAAGAGTCTGCGAGCTTCTCTCAGATGTGCTTCAGGTAATTATCTCTCATGCAAGCAATGATCTGAACCCAGTATGAAGAAAGCTGAGGAACTGCGTCATCTGGACAATTTGAAGCAAAATGAAGTTAAGTGATATCACTGTCCTGATGGCTGCGGTTAGAGAGGTCATGGTGTTCCATTTAATGACTGCATATATGATTTTAAATAAGATGGATGACAAAAAATTCTACCATGCAACAAATTTTCTTCTTTGGTAAAAGAATCATTCTGAGGTTTGTCCTCTCAGAGGGAAAAGAATGGCAGTCTCAGGCATGTCACTGACTGCTTTTGGCAGGAACTGTAAGTGTCACATAAATGATGTTCCATGTGAAAAGTCACTTGTGACAGCTTTAAAAGGATCTGCTTGGATGCAAAATGTATTTGCCAATATCTTACACAGCCAGCAGGTATTGATTCAAAGATCGAAAAAGGTAAATACAGAATTGCTGACATTTTTTAAAGGGTCTTGTGCAAAATGTGTCTCTCTCAGAGTCAGAAAGGGCTTCTAAAGTGGTTTTCTAGTTTCCATAGATGATTGTGTGTAAGATTATCAGAAGACCAGGGACAGTCTAGAACTGGTTTCTACCCCTTTGTCTACATATACTGCCTATTTGAACTAGCAAAGATTTTGTTTCAAACTGAATCTGTTTTGGTTGGTTCGTACCACGAAGCACATAGGTTTCCCAAAAGTGCCAGAGAGAGACAGAGACCCCTGGAGATGAGAGGACACACAGTGCCTGCTCATCTTCAGCTTTTGCAATGGTGTAAACTCACAGTAGCTTTGATGGACTTAGAGCAGATATAACCTGTGTGAGAAAGAAATTTCTAGTCTTCAGTAATTATGTTTGGAGTAGGAGTGCCTATTAATTTTTTCCAGAGGGCATCTGCTTTTGAACCAGAGAACGCATTAGGATCACCTCTACTATGAAGTGATAAGTTGTGTAATTTTAATGTGCAGTGGTTAATCTTGAAATTATCCATGCTTAATAGTACGCAGCACTTGTGTAAGCACTATGGGCAATACTCTCGTGACTACGGACACAAACCAACTCTAACTGCAAAACTCTATGCGCTTGCTGTTATTCTCCTAGGAGTTATTGCTGAATTCCTTTGTGCCACATTCTTCCAGCCTCCTCTGAAATCCGGTAACTTTTTATAACTTATTATTCAGTGAACAAAGACATAGAAAATTTGTCCTAGAAGTCACTCTAATGGTAATAATTGACAGTTGTGAGTTAAGCTACACTTTGTGTTAACCTGAAGATTTTCCAGTACATGTATTAGCTAGCATGTTCCCTCTTTCTAGAAAACCAAGAGTACCCAAACTAACAAAAATGTAAACTGACAGAAACTCCTCTATGCAGTTTCTTCTTTTCCAATTCCCTCAAAATGAGAGGCCAAAACAAGGATTACTGGTACATGCTATATTCCCTGTCTTCACTTTTATGACATGAGTGTTATGAAGCATTGCAACTTAATGGAATGAGACCAGGCACAACAACTTTTTACTTCTATTTAAGGAATACTTCAAATCCAGTGGATGGAGGTGGTTTGCAATCCATACTTCTATGTTTGGCTAGTAAATATAATTAAGATCTATGCTTAATGTCAATAAGTCTTCAGCTTACATGAGAAAAAAAAAAAAAGCAGTAGGATACACCAGTACTTACTTCAGAAAAGCATGAGATTCTTCATTGATTTCTTATTCACAATTTGAAGGTAGCTCCACACATTCAGATAGTTAGAGTTTTATACTTGCTCAGGGCCTGGAATTACATCTAAAACAACTAATAGTCTCAGGAATATGGAAAGAGGCAATGTAGCAAACCAACACGGGCCTACTATAAACTTCAATGGTTTATTGCCAGAATGAAATTCAGCTATGCAGAAGGATACTCTTAAAATTGCACACAGATTGAATTTAAGTAGAAAGAAACTGCAAGGGTTGTGTTAGTTCACTGCTTACTGAAACAAAACATAATAATATATTTGTTGTATTCGTGATTGTGAGTATTCTCTAGCTAATAAGGCTATATAGTTAACTTTGTATTATCAACCACCTTCATGAGATTTTCAATTCTTTGCATTGACTTTGCACTGCATAGCTTACATAGAGTGTTTTCTATATTTCTCTGATTGTATTCTTTCTTATTTATGATTCTTGCATGCAAGCAGTCTTTTTGAGAGTTCATTAGTTCCAGCTGGCTATTTTCCACTTGATGTCAGTAATTCTTTATTCAGCTACTTATCAGAATTCTTTTCACTGCATCCAATGGGTGATGTCACCAAGAGAGAGTTATAATAGCAAGTGGGAAATGAAAAGGAGTTCAAAAAGCTTTCAAGTAACAAAATTTCTCTATTTATACAAGTGCTCTAGGAAACTAAGAAGGCAATAAGAAACAAGCAGACAAGAAAGTTGGATTCAAATAGGAGCAAAATTACAGCTACACTTATTACTCTTCAAAGCTTAACATGGATTGTCAGCATTTCTTTCAGAAAATCATGTTCCTAAATATGCAAGTGTAGAACCATTACTCAGCTATATATGAATTAATATTTCCCCTTTCCAAATCAGATTTAAGGAATATTTTGCCTTCCGTCAAATTATAACAGCCTTAGGCAATCCAGGACACTCCTAGAGTGCGTTGAAGATGATTTCTTAGTCTGTCTAATAGAGACCCCCACCCGAGCGGATGCAGTACTGGACCTGATGGTCACTAATACAAGTGAGCTCATCCGTGACATCAAGATCAGAGGCAGCCTGGGCTGCAGTGATCACACACTGGTGGAATTCAAGGTCCTGAGGGATATGGGGCAAATGAGGAGTATAGTCAGAATGCTAAATGTCAGGAAAGCAGACTTCCAGCTCTTCAGGGAGTTACTCAGGAGGACCCTCTGGGACAAGGGAGCAGAACAGAGCTGGGAAATATTTAAGGATGCTTTCCATAAAGCGTAAAAGTGCTCTCAGTCCCCAGATATAAGAAGTTAGACAGGAAAGGGAAGAGACTAATGTGACAGAGTTGAGACCTGCTGGTCACGCTGAAGAGCAAGAGGGACCCTCACAGGCAGTGCAAGCAGGGACAGATAACCTGGGAAGAGGATAGGGACATTACCCAGTTGTGCAGGAATGGGGTCAGGAAGGCCAAAGAGCATCTGGAGTTGAACTTGTCAAGGGAAGTGAAGACTAACAAGAAAGTCTTCAGTAAGAAGAGGAAGGTTAAAGAGAACATATCCCACAGATGGTTGAAAATGGTGAAATGGTGACCTCATATCAACAGACGAGGAGAAGGCTGAGGTATTCAACAAAATTTTTGCCTCAATCTTCACTGACAACTGCTCTCCTCACCCCTCCTGGGTCACTGGACAACAAGATGGTGACCAGAGGGGTACAGCCCCTCCAACTGTAGAGGAGGATCAGGTTTGTGACCACCTGATGAACCAGAACAGATATAAGTTGATGGGACCTGATAAGGTACATCACAGAGTCCTGAGAGAATTGGCCAGTACGGTTGCCAATACACTCTCCATGATATTTGAAAAGTCATGGCAACTAGAAGAAGTACCTGGTGACTGGAAGAAGGGTAACATTGTGCCCATTTTTTAAAAGGACAGAAAAGATGACCCTGGGAACAACCGACCTGTCAGCCTCACCTCTGTGCTTGGGAAGATCGTGGAACAGATCCTCCTAGAAGCTATCCTAAAGCACATGGAGGACAGAGAGGTGATTAGTGGCAGCCATCATGGCTTCAGCAGGGGCAAGTCCTGTATCACCAACCTAGTGGCTTTCTATGATGGGCTAACCACAGCATTGGACATGGGAAACAGAACAGATGTGATCTATCTGGACTTCTGTCAAGCCTTGGACATGGTCCTCCACAACATCCTTCTCTTTAAACTGGAGGGATGTTGATCGATGGGTGGACTGTTAGGTGGATAAGAAAATTGGTTGGATGGTCACATTGAATGGTTGGACTCGATGATCTGGTGGGTCTCTTCCAACCTGGTTATTCTATGATTCTATGATTCTATGATTCTATGATTCTATGATCGAGAGAGGAGTGGTCAATGGATTGATGTCTAGATGGAGATTAGTGACTAGTGGTGGCCCTCAGGGTTCCATACTCAGACTAGTGCTGTTTAATATCTTCATCAGTGATATTGAAAGTAAGATTGAGTGCACCCTCAGCAAATTTTCAGATGACACCAAGCTGAGTGGTTCAGTTGCCACACTGGAAGGACAGGATGTCATCCAGAGGGTGCTAGACAAGCTGGAGAAGTGGGCGTGTGATAACCTCATGAGGTTCAACAAGGCTAAGTGCAAGGTCCTACACCTGGGTCAGGGCAATCTGTGGTTTTAATACAGGATGAGGGATGACATGATTGAGAGTAGCCTTGCTAGGAACAAGTTGGTGGTGTTCATTGATGAGAAGCTTGACATGAGTTGGCAATGCACACTCGCTGCCCAGAAGGCCAAGCATATCCTGGGCTGCATCAAAAGAAGTGTAGCCAGCAGGTTGAGGGAGGTGACTCTGCCCCTCTATTCCGCTTTTGTGAGATCGTACCTGGAGTACTGTGTCCAGTTCCAGAATCCTCAACATAAGAAGGATATGGAACTGTTGGAATGTGTCCAGAGGAGGGCTACAAAGATGATCAGAGGAATGAAGCACCTCCCATATCAGAACAGTTTGAGAGAGTTGGGGTTGTTCTGCCTGGACAAGAAAAGGTTCCGAGGAGACCTTATAGTTGCCCTCCAGCACCTGAAGGGGCCTACAAGAAATCTGGGGAGAGACTTTTTACAAATGCATGTAGTGCTAGGAATAGGGGGAATGGCTATGAATTGGAGAGGGGAAGATTTAGACTAGAGATTAGGAAGAAATTCTTCAATGAGGGTGGTGAGGCATGGGAACAGGTTTCCAAGGGAAGTTGTGGGTGCCTTATCCCTGGAAGTGTTCAAGATGAGGTTGGATGGGGCCTTGGGCAGCCTGATCTAGTGGGAAGTGTCCATGCCCATGGCAGGGGGGTTGGACCTAGATGATCTTTAAGGTCCCTTCCAACCCAAACTATTCTATGATTCTATGATTCTTTAATATATTTGCATCTAATACTTCTAATTTAGAATGCTTGACTTATAAATAGATGGGAAAAGTCACACAAAT
The DNA here is from genome assembly GCF_032191515.1 of Phaenicophaeus curvirostris. Taxonomy (NCBI): domain Eukaryota; kingdom Metazoa; phylum Chordata; class Aves; order Cuculiformes; family Cuculidae; genus Phaenicophaeus; species Phaenicophaeus curvirostris. The sequence goes on along the minus strand of NC_091392.1, from coordinate 56,073,850 downwards.
TAACATCGATGTGAAAGTGATTTCTTGTAAGCTGTAAATCAATTCCATGTCAAAGGAAAGCTGAACTGCTCTACAGCTGAGATTTTATGAGGTAAGAATATATTGGTGTTTTAGAGCAGTCACAGTGCTCTTAAATATTGAGATGTGCTATCCAAATTCCTCTCTTTGTTAACTGTTACTGACCTTCAGCCATGGAAAGCAGATTGCTTAGTGACATAATTTGACACTTGTTCTTCGGATTTCTCAATATCTGAAGCTAAAAGCAATCCATATTTATGTGGCCCGGAACATACGGTATTTTATGGTGGATTTCCTTAAGAGATTATAAGGGTGATGATGTATGGGAATTCCTAAATGTTGCCTTTCACTCTTTCAAATGCCAAAATTGAGGTTGTTTTTACCTACGTCTTATCTATGGTAAGTATGGCACCCTTAGGAAAGATTCCTCCAGCACAGTAATTTTCAGGCATTTTCAAAAAATGCCTTCTGAGAATACATATTTCTTATGAACTAGAAAGGAAGGAAAACTATTAATCAAGTGAAACTAGGCCTGAAGTGTAAATGTGATCCTATCGGGTAGGCACATTGTATGAAAATTTCTTCCCATTTCTTGAGAATAATCACAGGAAGAGTGTGGGAGGATTGGCTGACTTATGAAAAGACATTTCTCAGCTAAAGAAAAAACAACAATATTTTAAAGCATAAGGTTTCAACACAACCCATAAGACATAGGACAAAAGCAAAGAAATGAACAGGAGCTTACTGTCATATGAGGCTATGATGAAATTATTGTTCCACTTCCAATAGCAAAGGAAAAAGGCCTTTCCAATTTCTGATTCTGGGGTTCTTCTACCTCATGTATGTTATTTTACTTTTACTTTTTTCCAAATTCTTTAGAAATAATGATTACAAATACTTGTAAGGGCTTTTAATTTTCCAGAATTAAAAAAAAAAAAACCACAAAGAGCTGAACAATTGTGTTGAATGCCTATACTCATTATAAAACTTAAAAAAAAAAGAAAGAAAGAAAACATGAAAAACATCTTCCATGAACAATCTTTTACCAAGGTGCATCACATTCTTTCATGAGGACACAGTCTACTTTTTTTAATGACCATAACATATAACAGTACATAGAAGATGAAAATACCTCTTTTTCTTGTTAATCCTACAGCTATATAGGCTGTAACAGTGTGTATAAAAGGAAAGATGTGCATGATCTTCAGAGGAATTAAAGGGGACAGTTTTGAAGCTTATTTTCCTCCCTCTCCTGTAGCATTTTTATGCTAGCACAATGTATTCTTGCTCCAGCTGGTTGTTTGTTCACACTGGCTTTCATTGCCTAAGCTAGTGAATTCATTATAGCTCCCTGCCTGAGGGCTCAATTTTCAGCTGCGCTGAGCATGACCCATACCAGCTGTGGGAAAAGGGAAGCAAAGGCTCTGCAGGCACCTCACACCTCCTTGCACCATCAGGAACCTGTTGTGGGACCCAGTTGCTGCGCTGGTCCAAGCAGCTATAGCTATGTGATATTGCCTTGCATGGGTCTTGAGGACTACTCTGCTAGCAGGTGTTTGCTTATCCCAAAGTAAATTCTACTGCAGGTTGTTGCAGGGTAGGAGAATCTGCCGTAAAATGATACTGGCTCTGTGTTGCAATAGGATTGTCCCATATCAGGGGATTCTCAATGTATTCTTACTAGGAAATGCTGCAGGGATGATCTTGCAGTGTAAAGAGACCTCTCTGAAACCAGAACTGGAATCAGGCATCTTGTTTCTGAGGTAACCAGCCTCTAATGTCTTCACAACAAGTAGTATAATTTTGTTTTTCAGTTACATCGTAGAGATATGGTATTACAGAGAAACTCTGTGGTAAATGGATTCTATTCGCTCATGTGCTACCAAAGGACAAACAGTTCTCTGTTTTTAGTGCTTTTTGGATGAAATTAGTGGTTGTGGAGACAGAGCTGTGTCCGTTTTGTCCTCACTAGCAAGTGGGTGGTTGCCTCTCACACTCACGTCATTGCCACATTTGGCAGCAATAACACTTTGGCAGCAATAGTTTTTCTAAGAGGTCTCAGTACTGTAAAGTAGTCTCACTACTCCCTAAAATTTTTCTGGGTTGAATAGTTTGGGTCTCTACTTTCAGTTACTGAGCTATGATCACTACTTAAATGCAGATGCAAACAAAGATATGCAACCATGTCCTAAGCACTGCAAGGAACGTAAACCTTACAAATCAACAAGATGAAATGGTCCCAGCCAAGGAAGAACAAGCAAGATGAAAACATTGTAAAGACCCCATACTGGCACAGCACACTATGACTCATACTTTCCAGTTATAAATGTCATCCATTAGGTTAAAAAAATAATAATAAAAATCGGTCTCCATTCTGGGTTGTGGGGGGTTTTTTATTGCTGGATTTAATAGCTCTGCTCTTCATCAGCTCCAGTGTTCCGCAGCTGATCTCTCTCGCCTTGCTAAGGACATGTGATAGTTTTGCTGAATAGTTGCAAACATGCTCTCTGCTGGGTACTAATAGCTGGCACATTAGGCTGCTTGGTGAACTGTGGCAGCCAAATAGAAACATTTTCAACAGACTTATTTCAGTAGAGAAGTGGAGGGTTTGGATTCTTTTTTTTTTTTTTTTTTTTTTTCCTCCTTTCCCCACTCTGCTTGGTGCCAGGGTTCTTAAAATAGTTCCCTCAGAGTTTTCTTGCTACCCAGTTTGGAACCCAGATGTAGGAAGCAAGCCAACACAGCTGGTGGAGCCTAAGTGTCTTACGGATAGTGAAGGCTTAAATGGACTTCATTTTATTCTTAACTGTTATTCTTTACTTTATTCTGAACTGCTTTTGATATTGTTGTTACTGGAGTGTCAAGAAAAAAATGCCCAGGCTTGCAATGGTTAAAGGTCTCATAGCCAAAGGTCTTTCCCTCCCTCCTGTCTCCATCGCCAGGTTACTGTACCTTGTTATCTTCAGTTCTTCCCTCATGTTTTCCCTCATCAGGAATGTAGATTTAATTAGTTGTTCCATTCTGAGCTCACGCTGATACCTGTGCTGAGCCAGTACAAGTGATGCACAGCGATGCTGTGATGTGAACTCATTCTCACAACAGGCAGGGTATAAAATCAGCAGTCTCCTTATACCTAGGAGTATAAGTTAAGAGTTCTAGCATATTTCTGACGAGAAAAGAATATGTGGAGTGCGCCTGACCTTCCTGACAGCAGTCTAAAATGCACACAACAAATTGAAAAGAGATGATACATTGATCAGTAGTTTTGTTATAGTCACCTAATAAGTACTGGGTTGGGCAGTCTTGGAGACACAGTAACTTTCTTCCTTTTTGGATTCAAATCAGATCAGAGGAAGACTATTGGCTTCCATGAACATTTTTCCTGTTAGACATTTGCTATCACTTGAGCATCCTCACAGGATCTTTCCTCATGCAACATGCAATGACTCCTACCAGCCTTGGCTTACTTACAATTATGTCTCCTGCAGGGTGGTTTTTGAAAGCAGCCCAGTCTGGGGTATTGCTGTTAGAGAGCACAGAACTCCATGTTCCTAGTACATCTGCAAAACCATTTGGGGGAACAGCAATAAGAGTGGAAATAACACTGATTCATTCTATCTTCATGTGAAAACAGAGGGAACAGTTGGCCTCTCCAAACTGGAATGATACAGATAGATACAGAGATCTGAATATGCAAAAATAGCACAGCAATTTATATGAGAAGACTAAACGCGTCTCAGAAATGTGTTGAAAAACAGCACATTGAGGTTCACTGGGAGACATTTGAAAGGTGCAGAGTGCAACACTTGATTACACTAAACACTAGGTCACACTAAAAGTCAATAGGAATCAGGTATTTAATCTTTGTTTATGCCTTTAGACCTCTGTTGTCTTCAACAGCTTGCTCTGTCAGAAGTGTGTTCCCTACCACAAGAAAACCTCTGATTACAGCACTTGTGGGTGAATGATAGAGGCTTTTGGAGGAGATGAACAATCAAATTCTGTACCAATTTAGGGCTTTGACAAAGCCTCTCTGGTGAATGCTGGGCTATTAATTTGCAGCCTTCCACTGCCCAACATTTCCTTCTGCTTCCTCATGGCAGAATCAGAATAATTCACTTCGTGCCCACATATCCCTGACAGGAACATCAGGTCCAGCATCTTAGCTGCTACAGGTAATAAAAGTGGTCTTGCATGAAGATACAGCTCTGTGAGTAGGAACAGCTGACGCATACATGTTCCTTTCTACCAGTGCAGTTACAGGAACAGTAACCTCCAGTAAGCAAACAGCTGAGAAGGTATTTCCTTAAACAGCTTCTGCTGTTTGTACAGAGAATGTGAATACAAGTCTCTGCACCAATTCATACATGTGACTATGTTCAAGCTTATGCATACATCCATTCCCTCCCCTTGTGTCAGCAGCTCACTTCTTATGTTGATTCTGAAGTTCACAGTAATTATATATAAGCAACACATGACTATGGAGCTTTAAATGAGGACAGGCTTTTTTACATGCAGGCTGTTGCCTGTTGTTCCCTCCTTTTCTAGAGACGAGAGAAAAACTAACAACTGAGACTGGAGTTCTACAGCTGGCCACTGTACCTAGCTTCCACTAGCTCTTTGCAGGACTGCGTATTTCTCCTTAAAGGGCTTCTTGGAGGCTTTAACCTAAGAAGAGATTTTTGTTGTATTCCTAAAGTGAGGTTTGTGTTATCAACCAATTGTAAGTGTCTCACCTAAGCTACTATTTAGGTTTTCTATATTAATTGGAAAAGGATTAGCATTTTGACAAGCCAGGTCTCTACATAATAAGACAGGTGTATAAGATAAGAGATGAATTTCCATGCATCATTGATAGAGATGGCCCTGACAACCGTCTGAAATAGTGTAACAGAGCTTGTGTGACTAAATCTGCATCAGGTGAACCCTATTTTTCTGTAATTCTTCTGTCATGATTGAGCCTACCACAGAGACACCATGTTAAAACCTCTATGTATCTTCTTTCTTGATAATTTTCAACAAAGATCCTCATTGGCTCTGTTATCTGTAAAGCTAACCATAAGAAAAAAAATATCTTGATATAGATAACAGATGCACTTAAGAGTTACATCTTGTGATGAATGAACACAAAAACTTAGCTTCAATATAGCCAGCCCACACAGTCACATTTTTTATTGCTCATATGTAATGATTAACAATCATTTGGAAAAAAAAAACCCAAAATTCTAGTCAGAATTTTAGAACCATAAAATAAAATAAAATAAAATAAAATAAAATAAAATAAAAATTTGAAATTTCTTACAGTGTTTGAAGGACTCGGGAGGAGCATCCTGGCTTGACCTTAACTACTTGCTAATATTTATCCTTCTGATTTTCTCAGTAAGAACTCTGGTATTTTCATCATCTGCTCTTTATTATGCCTTCCTATACCTTCTCTGAATGCCACACATCATCCACAATAATCTAATTTTTCCTTTCAAAATACCTTTAACAAGAACAGTTAACAGAATACCTTTAACAGAACTGAGGCCATTTCCTCTCGTCCTACCATTTGTTTCTTGGGAGAAGAAACCAACACCTGCCTCACCCAATTTTGTGTATAAATTGTAAGACAGCCCTTGAACTCATATGATATTATTTCTGTCCTATCTGTGCCTATTTTTATGACAGATATTTCTCTTTGTGTTGGCAAGTTTACTCTAATATCGGTAATGATCTGTAGACCTGTGTGTGTCCTTTGTAGAGTGAGATTTCCTTTTCTCAAAGTGGCATTTCCTGTACAGTGATATTTACCTGAACCTTGAAACTCCTTTGTTACCTGCATTTCATTTGCACTGATGTTTGCAAGTCAACAAATTTAGAACACGTCTACGCAGATAGATACAGACAGTTACACATCCACTCTGCCTAAAATCCAATCTAGCTGAATATCATGTAGTTCAAACAACTTTGTCCTGCTGAGATTAAAATATTTACTTTATCTTAGACTCTGGAAGTAGCATGAAGGTGCAGCTATCTGAATTCATTCATCTGATCACATTTGCATGCCCAAATTCAGAAGTGAACTGCATTTTACACTGAAGTTTCACAAATATTTTGTATATAATATCTGTCTACCAGAGTGGTTCTGAAGATTTGTAGGTAATTTTTCCCTGGTCCTCTGACTCATTTTGAAAGTGCGGGAAGTGAATTCTTCTGTGAGGAAGCCCAAGGCTTGTGAGGCTGGAACTGAGCACTCTGCCAGTCTGATTGCAGCATTTCATTTTCTTGCAGAGGTAACCTACAACTACTGCAAGTTATTCCTAGCCAGGTGATGGAGAAGAAAATTTTACAGTTTTACTCAATCTCACAAATAATAAAAGACTGATAATAAGTACTTCTTAATACTCTTTCAATCAGGTAAAGTGGCAAAACTTCTTCAACAGCACTGTTGGCTCCCCATTCAAAGTGTAAATATAATACACTATAATGAAGATTTGTTTGTCCTTTCTTTTCCTTCTCTTTTTCTAGTTCAGTATTTCTTGCAACTTCTGTATCTTGACATTAAAATGAGTTGCTGAGACCAGTCAAGTTAAGCTTACCAGATGTCAAATTTTGATAGAAATTATAAGAGACTTAGTTATTTTAGTTTTCTTCTTTTCTAGGGATAGCATTTGCCCAGCAGTGACAGGTTCTTGAGTTAACCCAATAAAAGAGGCATATTTCAGTTTCATTTGTTAAAATAACACTTTAAACACCACATGGAAATGAAGAAGTGACAGTGCTGATCACAGAAAACCAAGGCAAAACTCTGCTTCTCAATAAGAGACCAGCTATAAGCTGCACAAGCACATTTTCCAGAATTTCTTGGCAGATGATACCCATGCAGCATATTATGTTAGATTAATTCAGAGGTAGAAAAGACATGAATAAGTATGACAAAATTTGTGTCCAACAATGTAATAAGAGACATGGAATTCCAGAGAACAGTAAAGACAAAAATGGTAAGAAGATAATGCATATGGTTGCAGTGGCTACTTACTTAATTAGCGGTATCCCTGATCTAATAAAATCATCAGACCGTGAATCATCTTGCCCCAATTCATTCAACAGAAGTGTCAATTATACAATCAGTGGACATTTGTGCATTTTTCCCCCTATCAATGAACACTGGATTTTTGATTGTTGGTTTTTTTTTCTTTTAGCGTGGGCAATCATGCTTAAGACAATGAGCTCTCAGTCAAATCCTTGTCTCACATGGATCAGAATACAGGAACTTCTTGGCTCCCAGTCAATTGCATTGTTTTCATCTAATAAAAAACATCAGTGGAAAAATTTACTGCTACACAAAAAGTAAATAACTTGAAGCACTTTAACGACTGTATATTAGTGCTGGCATGCTTCAAAAATAACTGCTGAACAGTGCTAAGAGGACCTTAGGACTATATAATTATTTATGACAGGCTTTCAGCTTTTTTTCCTTTTCCTAAATGGTTGTTGTTATTTGAAGGCCAAAAGAATACTGTGAAAATGAAGGGAAGAAAGCAGTGGGATGCTATTTTATAAGGCAGATGCCTTCCATCTTCACTCCCCCATGAGCAACCATACTAAGAACCTCACAGGAAGGCCACAATTCAGAGGTGTTTGGACTTTGGATTTCATAAACTGAAATCCATGGCTATAAATAGAAAGAGTGAAAAACCATGAATAGAAATGAGTAGGAAACTGTTAATTCCCATTCCAGGAATATATACAAGTAAAGAAATAGTTTTCCATTCCATATTAGTATGAAATTTAGACTTCAAAACTTTTTTTGAAAAAAAAGAGCAAATGAGAGCAGCTCCTGCTGTTGCCCTTTATGTCCTCCAAAACAGCCAAGAAATTCGGGTGCCAGCCTCCAAGGAAAAGAAGCTGGATCTGAAGCCTAGATCCACTAGCTTGACACATTCACATGCCTACTCTCAGCAGCTGAGAATCCCATCATGCACAGCGAAAGAGTGTCCAACCTGCAGGCTAATTCTGAGGTCAGATACAATTCATTCTTTGTGCTTAAAATAGGCCACCCTAGAGCTCTGATGCATTTCCAAACATCATTTCTGATGCTGACATAGTCTCACTAAATCTCTCAGAGTGCATTGACTCAGCTTCAGTACTCACTCCCAGCTTCTCTCTGCCACAAGGTTGAGAAGAATTTGTTGTTTTTTTGAGCACCTGCTGCCACTAGCAGGACCCTAATTTGCTCTTAACACATGCACAGTGCACAAATTTAAAATGGCATTGAAAGCACAGAGAAAAGGAGTACCTGCATATCTCACAGAAACACATATTATACTTCTGTTGTAGGATACCTTCCAGAAAAAAAAATTAATGAAAGATGGCCAGGTTCTGCAGGATGCCTAGGAAACATGTCTTTATGTCAACAATGCCGTTACTAACCCAAGTCCAGAAGTAGCAACTCAGAGACTTGTGTTTATTTGGCTTTTTTCTCTCGAAATAGCAGCATTTTTGCTTGGACGTTACTATCTGTGTTGAATATCACTGGACTACCTGCATGTCTAAAATTCAGCATCTGCATGGGTATTTACAACCCTCTAGCCATTGTTCCTCGTATTTTACTCATGCTGGAATATTAAGAAATATGTAGAAATGAAATTTTGTAATAATATGCTAGTCCTTGTATTACTGAGCTGAAGGAAAATATTGCCATGTCTAATATAAACAGCAGAATTAATTCCCTCCACATACACATGCAGTGAGAGGTTTGCTGCCCTACCTAAACTAAGCAGTCTGATTTCTTTTCAGATGAAGAGCTGTTTGTGAGTGATGGTGTTGAAATCTGGCCTGCATTATCACACATAACAATGAATGAAACCAATAACAATAAAAAGATACTTTAGAAGCATTTGAAAAATGATCACCCTGTATAATCATTAACAATCTGTCACTTTGTAGGTCTTTTTGAGCATAAAGTTATTGACACCAACACGAGCAGCTGCTGTCACCCTGAATATCAGTAAAGGAAAAGTCTAGAATAAAATTCCATCCCACATTTTCAGTGTCCCAGAATGAATCTAGGGTTGTAAACACCTCTGTCTGCTATACAAGTTTATCCGGATCCTCACTTTGCAACTGGATCCCCCATAAGAATTTAAACAAAATAACAAAAGGTGGCAATGGCATAATATTGGCTGCATCTGAATATATTTGGGTGGTTTTGACAGAAGTTAAACTATGGTGATGCTCAGTGAAATAAGCTATGAGCACAAGTAGGTGAACAATGACTTTATTGTTGCATTTCAGATCAAGCTTCTGAAACATTTCAACCCAGGCAGTAGAGACCACTGCATGAATCAGAATTCATAACCTATTTTGCTCTGATAGGAAAAGCATGCACATAACTGAAGTAAACTAGAATATATATGATGCCTGCGAAATATAGACAAAAGAAAACTGTTTTCTTTCTTCCCTACCTTGCAGATGGAAAAGAAACAGAACTAATCTGAGTGAGGGTCAGGACCTGAGGAAAATTTCAGGTGTCCTGATCCAAATCCTCACCAAACAAGATTTGTAGATATGTCTTGGTACCTAATTCCTACAGAGTTTTCACAGAGTGCCTTTACAAATCTGTTTGTGAGCTAGGATATCAAAGAATATATACCAAAGAAGGTACTTAATGCCTTCTTTGCCTCAGTCTTTAGTCGTAAGGAGGGTCGTTCCGTCTGTGTACAAACCCAGGAGCTAGAGGAGCATAATGAGGCTCCCATGATCCAAGAGGAGGTGGTCAGAGACTTGCTAGCCCGACTGGACAGTCACAAGTCTATGGGGCCGGACGGGATTCACCCTAGGGTACTGAAGGAGCTGGCGGATGTGCTGGCCAAACCCCTTTCCATCATCTTCCAACAGTCCTGGAAGACTGGGGAAGTCCCACTGGACTGGAGGCTGGCTGATGTTGTGCCCATCTACAAAAAGGGCCGCAGGGAGGACCCAGGAAACTACAGGCCTGTCAGTCTGACCTCAGTGCCAGGGAAAGTCATGGAACAGGTGATCTTGAGTGCTATCATGAAGCACATGCAAGAGAACCGGGTGATCAGGCCCAGTCAACATGGGTTCACAAAAGGCAGGTCTTGCCAGACTAACCTGATCGCCTTCTATGACAAAGTGACCCGGCTACTGGATGAGGGAAAGGCTGTGGATGTGGTCTTCCTGGACTTCAGCAAAGCCTTTGACACAGTTTCTCACAGCGTTCTGCTTGAGAAACTGTCAGCCTCTGGCCTGGACAGGCGCACACTCTCCTGGGTGGAAAACTGGTTGGATGGCCGGGCCCAGAGAGTGGTGGTAAATGGTGTGAAATCCAGCTGGAGGCCAGTGACAAGTGGAGTTCCCCAGGGCTCAGTGCTGGGTCCAGCCCTGTTCAATGTCTTCATCAATGACCTGGATGAAGGCATCGAATGCACCCTTAGCAAGTTTGCGGACGACACTAAGCTGGGTGGAAGTGTTGATCTGCTGGAGGGTCGGGAGGCTCTGCAAAGGGATCTGAACAGGCTGGACCACTGGGCAGAGTCCAATGGCATGAGGTTTAACAAGGCCAAGTGCCGGGTCCTTCACTTGGGGCACAACAACCCTATGCAGTGCTACAGACTGGGAGAAGTCTGTCTAGAAAGCTGCCTGGAGGAGAGGGACCTGGGGGTGTTGGTTGACAGCCGACTGAATATGAGCCAGCAGTGTGCCCAGGTGGCCAAGAAGGCCAATGGCATCTTGGCTTGTATCAGAAACGGCGTGACCAGCAGGTCCAGGGAGGTTATCCTCCCTCTGTACTCGGCACTGGTGAGACCGCTCCTCGAATACTGTGTTCAGTTCTGGGCCCCTCACCACAAGAAAGATGTTGAGGCTCTGGAGAGAGTCCAGAGAAGAGCAACAAAGCTGGTGAAAGGGCTGGAGAACAGGCCTTATGAGGAGCGGCTGAGAGAGCTGGGGTTGTTTAGCCTGGAGAAGAGGAGGCTGAGGGGTGACCTCATTGCTCTCTACAACTACCTGAAAGGACGTTGTAGAGAGGAGGGTGCTGGCCTCTTCTCCCAAGTGACAGGGGACAGGACAAGAGGGAATGGCCTCAAGCTCCGACAGGGGAGGTTTAGGCTAGACGTTAGGAAAAAATTCTTTACAGAAAGGGTCATTGGGCACTGGAACAGGCTGCCCAGGGAGGTGGTTGAGTCACCTTCCCTGGAGGTGTTTAAGGCACGGGTGGATGAGGTGCTGAGGGATATGGTTTAGTGTTTGGTAGGAACGGTTGGACTCGGTGATCCGGTGGGTCTCTTCCAACCTGGTTATTCTGTGATTCTGTGATTCTGTGATATCAGGTCCTGCTTTCAGCTGCAATGTGTTTTGCCCCGATGGGCAAAAAGCTGGAAATGGTGATTGGCCATTTACAACCTAGTGCAATAATGGTTTGTACCTCACATGACAGTTGCCAGGGAGCCAAGAAATTCTCTTTAGCATGAACATTAAGTTCTTGGTGGCCCCTGGCATGTGGATGATAGGAGCTGTCCTTTTTTGACTGCTGGATTCCCCTGTATCTGCAATAGTCATGTAATAGTTGTGTAAAGCACGGTGACCAAGGCTAAGTCAACCATTAAGAAAAGACCATTTCTCCTTATAAAAATTAAAACGCAGACATGTGTAGTCCAGCAATCTGGAGTGGAAGTGCTGCCAAAAGCCTTAGAAGTCCCTTGAGACTTGCAGCAGATGTCCATAGTGAACAAGAACTGTTGCTATTGAGGTCACCAGATTTGCCAGACCATTGCTTTATCTGGTCAGACTAGAAGGTGAATGGGGATGCATAAAGGAACATTATCCTACTGTACCTTCAAATAGATCTGAACCATAGAGAACTGTGGCCAGCAAAGACATCATTGGTTACAGTTTCTAGGAATGGAGAGCTTCCAGCCATACTCCTGGAGTTTCTCACAATGGGTCAATAAGAAGAAGAGATATCAGAGTACATGGCAATTCAAGTAGTCTCCTGTGTCATATAACCCCAAGGTGCCTCAGGTTCTACATCAAGTTCTCAGACCTTCAAAATTCTTGTCATTATGCTCATAACACAGTGACACTGATAAGATCATAAATACAGGCAGAAAGTGAAAGATGTCAGTCCACAGTCATTTTGAGAACATCTGTGTTTACTCCTCAGCTAGTTTTTGTTCCAGAAAAGGTGTAGAGAAACTGCCACTGCTCTTTGCTCTTCACTGAGCTTACTAATCTATTTCCATATTGTCCTTTACTTCCTGGAGTAGGGGCAGAGGGTGATAATTCAGCTCGGGTCAAACTAGACTGCAACTAACTTCTCCAAGTGCTTCTTTGTGGTGATTCTGTGTGCATAAGCACCTGTTCTGTCACCTCTTATGTCCCTGTAAGTTAACAGAGCAAGGCAAGATTTGTTTATTGTTGACAGACATTCCACACAGCAGAGAATGCAAAAACAGCGAGGGCTGTGCTTGTTGCTCTCTGCCCCTAGCTAGCCAACTGGTTATGCAGATAACACTCTGATGCCTAAAAAGGAACCTGTTTGCGTGTGGGAACACTTAGGGAAGAACCTCTCCTAGACCCTCCCCTGACACATTAGGTCTCTGCTTTATTCCCCTTCCAAGCCTTTGCTTAACTTCTATAATAGTCAAGTGTGATTAATCAGTATTGCTCCTGCAGCCAAAGAGAAAGGGAAGGGGACATTATACAGTGTTTCTAAACGATACCGAATATCCGAATATTATATTAAGATTGTAGGCTGCAGATTCCATTGTTGAGCAGTATTTTTGTTTTAAGAACAACAGCTTAACTTTCTTTAAAAGAAAAAAACAGATTGATTAAAGTAGAACCTGGAGTTTATTTGTTTTTCTCTACAAGGTACAGCAGCTGCATAAAAGAACATTTCACCGTAAAGAACAGGCTGATTCACTGCATTTCTTCTGAGTACAAATTGTTGTCGTCTCCCACACAGTCCTCATAAGTTAGGAAGGACGCTCGAAAAGCACCACGATACATGTTTTTGATTGTTCCTGGCTTACAGTAGTTGAGTTAGACCTCAAATATCCAGTGTTCATATAAAAAAATAGTTAATAAAATTTAACAGAAGAATAAAAAGCCACATTCTTAGATGCCTCAAAGCAGCTATAGAGCCATGACATGATTTAAACAGGAGGTGCAGTGAGTTCAGTATCAGAGACTCACCTTCTCTTTATAATATCTGAGGACACTGAGTACCTTCAGGTCTTGGGACATATTCCTCATCACTCATATAAAGGTACAGGAAGGTGGGATTGTGTTATACATCCATATTCAAAAGGAGTAAGCTCTTACTTGCTTTAACTCACTACACCAATTTCACTCAAACAAGAGCTTATAATGCCTAGGGAAGTAAAGAACATCACCTACAGAAACATCTAGCCTCCTATGAGTAATTACCAATCTACAAGAACAAGAAAGAGCAGCAGAAGGCTACGCTTCCATACCAGCAGTAAGGTTTGTTTTTCCCTTCCCAACCTTTGCTTTTTCTACACAATGTATATTTAGAACAGGAAATCAGTTAGTAAAACTTGCCTGAAACGAGATTTAGTTCCATGTTTCAGATTACAAGTGAAATGTCAGAAGTAATTCATTCTGGAGGTGACAGGATCCCTCCAGGGTCATTCAACCCTCAGTTAGAATAATAAATAAATAATCTAAGAAGCTTTTTCTTTTCTTTTACTACAGGAAACAAGAGAATGTTACCAGAAAGTTGCCAGTGCAGACACAAAGTGCATCCTTTCCAGTTTTCTCTAGTAAATTGCAATATATCATACTGTGATTCTGTCAACAATCATTTTGAATGGTTCCTTGAGACTCTTAGATATTCAGGCCTATGTCTCCCCTACAGAAAAATACAGGTATCTGAAACAAAACATAAGTTCATAGCAAAATGCAACTCTATTTCCTCACATATGGGAAAGTGGTCTGCACTGGAGCGATGTATAGGCTCTTAGTGTTCAAGTTTGGTGAGATTTTTGTACTAGGTAACAGCTGAAATGTTGTTAACTTTTCCAATTGTAATGACAAACATGTCAGAGCAGGGTCAGAAATACTATGGATCAGAAAATATTTGAGCCAATTTCACAAACATAAAATTATCTCCTGCTCAGCTCTGTTTCTGCCATAAGCAGGAGATACATGGGCAATACAGTTTCTTTCTAGACAATAAGAGAAACTGAAATTTGAGATTAATAAGTTCTGTCTCAACTGACAGAGAGGAGCACAGACCAATAATCTAAATGGTCAGTTCTCCCAGTCAAGCTTTGTGCTTTGTTTTTCCTTTAATTCTCCTCCTTTTCATACTTGACCCAGGGAAACTTTTCTCCGGTAACATGTGCAGGAGGACTGGCAGAAAAGAAGCATTGGAAAGACAGTCTCTTTGTTTGCAGTTCTAGTGCTGGGAAATAAACTGCAGGGAAAGTTATTTCAAGGAAGAATGTGTGCTTGTTGCTGTTAAGAGCTGTTCAATGAGTTTGAGAGCTGGTGGAGAACAGTCAATATAGGCAGTAACCAGAAGAAACAAGTGCCAAATCCTAATAAGTCTTTGCTGAAATCAGCTGTTGACCACATGCTCCATAATGATGCAACACCTTAAAACACAGGTGCATTCCAGGTGATGTTTAATTTCCTTTATCTCCTTCTCTTTCATAGAAACATAGAACAGCTGCAGTTGGAAGGGGACTTGAAAGATCATGTGGCCCAGCCTTTCATGGGAAATCTAGATGAGGTTATGTAGCACTCTGTCCAATTGCATTTTGAAAACAATGAGGGTCCTAACACATTCCTGGGGAGGTTATTCCAGTGATTAGCTATTCTCAGTGTAAAAAAAGTCTTTCTTCTATCAAGATGAATCTGGTTCCCATGCAACTTGTAGTTATTGCCATTTGTTTTCTCTATGCAACTCCTTGTGAATGGAGACCCTCCAGCCTTTCTGTAGCCGCCCTTTAAGTACTAAAATACTGCTATGAGGTCCCCCTGAGTATCTCTTCTTCAGGAAGAAAATACCTAATTACTCCAGTCTTCCCTCATAGGACAGGTTCTCCATCTCTTTGACCAAGATCCTTTGGACCCTATTCAGTCTGTCCATGTCTTTTTTGAATTATGAGAAACACAGCTGCACACAGTACTTCAGCTGCAGCTTGGCAAACTCTAAATAGAGTGGGATGCTCACATCTCTGTCTCTGCTAGTTAATGACCCTGCAGATGCAGCCCAGGATCCAATTTGCCTTCATCGCTGCAGCAATGCACTGCTGGCTTCAGCTTGCTGTCCAACTGGACTATCAAGGCTCTTTCAGCAAGGCTGCTCTCCCAATATATAAATCCTAGCCTGTACTGGGGCCTTTGGTTATTTCATCACAGATGCAGGACTTTGCATTTGTCATTGTTAAATTTCCTACAGTATTTGCTAGCCCACTCTTTCAGCTTGTCCAGGTGGCTTTGTAAGTTTGCTCACCTTATCACACAGTTTCGTGCCATCAGTGAACTTGATAAGGTACTTTCAGTCCCATAATCCAGACCATTTATGAAGATCTATAGCATGGAGGCCAGTATCATTGATCACCACCTTGTAAGTGTGACTTGAGAGTCCATTTGTAACCCACCTCACAGACCATGCATCCAATTTGTGTCTCACTAATTTGCCTAGAAGAAACCTGCAGGAAACAGTGTTGAATGCTTTGCTGAAGTCTAGTCTTTATTTTACCTCTGCCTCAGTTAGTACTCAAAACTTACAGTATCCCAGAAATAGTGCAGTTGTTCAACATTTTTCATTTTCATCTTTCTTTCTTGTATGGAAAAAAAAAGAGGCAACTGTGAAAACTGGTGCTTTTTCATCTAAATTTGGCTTTAAAAATTACCATCAAATCCACTCCAGTGGATTTATTTAATTATTAGTACAATTTTAACTTTAAGTGAGTAGTGAATACATGAGAAAATTAAAGTGGAAAAATAAGCTTCTGAATGTTGATATCTCTCTTGCTTTCCACTCTGATTTTAACCATGAAGTTGTTGGTTTTGTCTTAGGTGTACAATCAATCACCAAACTTTCTAATCACAGAATAAATGAGGTTGGAAGAGACATCTGGTGGTTATTTAGACCAGCCCCTTCTTGAAACAGTCTAATTAAACCAGGCTGGTCAGAGACTTGCCAAGTTTTTGAATATTCACATGGACAGATATTCTCTGGGCTCCTTCTTCAAATGTTTTACCATGGTCACAGTGAAAGATTTTTCCCTCATTTGTAATTCAAGGTCAAAGATACATATACAGCAGCAGCTGAGTGAAAAATCCTGATTTTCAGTTCTATTATAGTTTTTTCCTTTGCTACAAAATCAGTTTGCCTGGCAAAACCTGTACAGGAAATGTTCTTATACTAGTATCTATTCCATTGAAGCAGCCATTTCAAAATGTGTACACTTCTCCCAATCCAATACAGTAAGATCCTGCAACTGCCCTCAGCGCTATTTCTATAATAAAACTAGCAACGTTTTGTTAAGATGGAAAGAACTGACTCTTTTAACATTGAAGCACCTACATGTTCACATAGATATTACATTAACATCATAATCTAGTCTGCTGGAATTATTCAAGGATAGCCAGTTCACATCATATATTGTAGCAGCAACAGGGTAGATTGAGTATATGCATAGCTTTGCAGAGCAGAAAGAGTGAGTTTTCAATTCTTATTTCCATGGGCTATGCTAAATAACACTATCATCATGCAGTCAGTCCACGCGCAGCTAAGGTATTTAGATTTCTTGCTCTCTTGCCATCTTAATATATCAAACTTCAAGGTTTTTCCAATATTCTCAGTCTTTTTGTTCATTTAGATGTGCAAAGTAACCACAGATGACTGTTGTAAAACATACTTCAAAAGGGCCATGAAGTATTATCTGCTTTCTTCTGATACCAGTAAACCCTTATTACACTCAAGGCATAATATCATAAAATCAGAGAATCAGAGAATGGTTTGGGTTGGAAGGAACCTTAAAGATCATCTAATTCCAACCCACCTGCCAAGGACAGGGACACCTCCTACTAGGTCAGGCTGCCCAAGGTCCCATCCAACCTGGTCTTGAACACTTTCAGGCAAGATGCATTCACAGCTTCCCTGGGAAATCTGTCCCAGTGCCTCACCATCCTCATTGTGAAGAATTTCTTCCTAAGGTCTAGTCTAAATCTTCCCCTCTCCAATTCATAGCCAGTCACCCTAGTCTTGTCACTACTTGCTTTCATAAAATGTCTCTCTCCAGCTTTCCTGTAGTCCCCCTTCAGGTATTGGAAGGCTATAAGGTCTCCTCTGAGCCTTCTCTTCTCCAGGCTGAACAACCCCAGCTCTCTCAGCCTGTTCTCATAGCACAGGTGCTTCATTCCTTCGATCATCTTTGTGGCCCTCCTCTGGACCAACAGTTCCATATCCTTCTTATATTGAGGATTCCAGAACTGGACGCAATGCTGCAGGTGGGGTCTCACAGGAGTGGAGCAGAGGAGCAGTGAAGCAGAGTAAGCTTGAATGTTGTCTCGTACTCCTGCATATAATTTAATGCTGGCATGGAAACTGAAGAAGGCTGCAAGAGTTAACTCATTATCAGTTTTGTTTATTTTATACTCTTTTATAGATCACATCATTGTGACAGGGGACAGGACAAGAGGGAATGGCCTCAAGCTCTGCCAGGGGAGGTTCAGGCTCGACATAAGGAGAAAATTCTTCACAGAAAGGGTCATTAGGCAATGAAACGGTCTGCCCAGGGAGGTGGTTGACTCGCCTTCCCTGGGGGTGTTTCAGGTGCGGGTGGATGAGGTACTGAGGGGCATGGTTTAGAGATTGGTGGGAATGGTTGGACTCGATGATCCGGTGGGTCTCTTCCAATCTGGTGGTTCTATGATTCTATGATTGTATGAATTCTGACCACCTCTCAAAAGTCATGAATACACTATGGGCAATTATGTGGCCCCAGAGTATATCAACTATTAAAACTCTTTTGTAGCTGAGCTTAGACTTAAAGATGGATTTTTATCACTGACTTCTTTTACATATTTCTGATCAGAGATGAGAATATTTTTCACAGCATGACCACAGAGCCATCACTACAAATTACGCATGTCAGGAATGGACTGTGGTTTTCAGTAGTGCTGAATGTCTGCAGCTTCCACTAGCTTCAGCTGATGGTGAGGATGATAAGCACATGAACACTGGGGTTTAAGACTAAAATTCCTCCAAAACCCTATAGATACCCGCAAGTTGGGTAATCAGTGAGCATCCATCTCATACAAAGCATGTGAGAGTCTCTCTACTCTAACTCTATATCAGTGTGACTTTAAAGTGAGTTTGGGGTGACCAGATCAGTTCCTGGCATCTCCACTGGATTGCTCTGAGGTTAGATGAGATTAATTTTATTTTCTGTTCCAATTTAGCACTGAAAAATGAAAATATATAAACCATTTACAGAGCTGCATGTTGCAGGAAGCCTATAGAAGGGTTAGAATATAACTCCTCTGGGCTTTTTTTCTGATCATAGGGAACACATTTTCCACTTTTCCACCTCATTTATAGCATAAAGATTTCAATTTGAATTGATACTCTTGTCCATGATTGCTGATTTCTATTACCTTTACATAAGTATATTTTTTCTACCATAACAGACAATGTAGATTAGTATTGTCCTTGTGCACATATAAGGTCTTTTCAAGGTCAAACTGCTGAGACCCACAGTCTTTAGTTATAAGAGACCAAAACTAAAGATGAGCTGCATATAGCAAATAGGATTTATTTGGATATCAACTGTCACCTCAAAATAGCAGAAGGCATGGTTGCTGAGAGAAAGGGACACAAATATAGTTTAGAAACCTTATATAGCTTTAAAAATAACCAGATAAGTTTATATATAGACAGATACTAAATAGATATGTCACTATAAGGAGCTCTCTCTGTTTCTCTCCATATAGAGAGGAATGATTGTGAGACGGCATATTAGTACAGGGTAATCATAAAATTGTAATGACCTATACCTGAAGCATATTTATTGCTCTTTAGACCTAGACATTAGTGAATCAAGCAGCCTTCCCAAAGGAGGCACACTAGCTCTCCAAATTTTCACTGTTACAATGAAGGAGCACTCCCTGTACGGTTTATGTAGTCTGTGGTGGCAATGTGCACTTATCAGAGCTGAAAAGTCTAGCTGGGTATCCCCATTTTGCAAACACATATGGAATATTGTGATTTCTGAAAATAAAACAAATTTTGTCTTTCTAGGTCAGTGTTCTATAAAGGTAGAATTCAACTACAGAAGCTACACCAGAGATACTACTTGGATACAATAACAAGCTTGGAATTGTATGGTTGGCATCAATGGCTATATTTATATTAGTGAGTCCTGTACATCAAAAGGAACAAATGGGTGATAAAAGTTTATTCAGCAAAATGGTTAAGTATAATATCTTCATGTGTATTGTGTGGCATATTACTTTTTTGGAATTTTTATAAATCTTACATAATTTTACACAATGTAACAATATAGCACAATAATCTCCAAGGTTAGGCCTCAAAGAGGCTTGCCTTAAATTTTTTAAAAAAAACCAACCAGTGCTTAAATCATATTTTATTTTTTCAATAATTATATTTAAACTGCCTAACAACACTGCCAGCACTTTTCTTTTCCTGATATGGATTTCCCACATGGCAATCATAACTACCATAGCTGAATATTTCAAATCATATTTACAAGCATAGGAACCAATTATTCACTTTCATTCTTTCCATATTTTATTTATTACTTGAAAAAAATTTTGCTTTGTAATTTTTGTTTACTCTTTATGTTTGAATAATGTTTACTATTTCCGCTGAGATAGGTATACCAGTATACCACGGTATTCGTAAGCGAATAAAAACATTTTGGTCACCTGAGTTAATTTGTTAAAGTCTAGCCCCACTAAAGTGTATCAAAAAGTACACACTCTACAAAGTCTTTATTAGATATTTCTTAGAAAGTAATAGAAACAGCAGATTACAAGATGGAAGAACAATTAAACAATGTAAGTATAGACAAGGCAATGCAACCAATTTTATATTTTGGGGAAAAAGAGAACAACAAAACCTAGAGGCAGACTAAAGCTTTAAAGGAAAAGCAAAGAACAAAGAAAATAAAAGAAAGCGTCACAGAACAGAGTGCTAAACCATCAGATAATAGAATGTGAACATTAACACTTCTTTATATTGTATATTCACAATGTATTTTCTATTAGGAAGAATATCATCAGATAAACACTCTTTTAAAAAAATTGTTGCTTGGCTAAAGGCCAAGAGCAAGATGAATCTTAGAACCATAGAATGATTAGGTGGGAAAACACCTGTGAGATTATCAGCTCAAACAGTACTTGTCCACTACTAAATCATATCCCCAAGCATCTCACCCACCCACCTTTTAAACTCCTCCAGGGATGGTGACTCAACCACATCCCTGGGCAGCCTGGTCCAGTGCTTGATAACCCTTCCTATGAAGAAATGTTTCCTGATATCCAATCTAAACTTCCCCTGACGCATCTTAAGGCCATTACCTCTTGTCCTGTCACCTATCGCTTGGAAGAAGAGATCAACACCCACCTCCCTACAACTTCCTTTCAGGTAGTTCTAGGGAGCAATAAGGTCTCCCCTCAGCCTCCTCTTCTCAAGGCTAAACAGCCCCAGTCCCCACCACTGCTCCTTGTAAGACTTGTTCTCCAGCCCCTTCACCAGCTTCATTGCTCTTCTCTGGACATACTCTGGGACCTCAATGTTTTTTTTCCTCTTCAAGTCAAAATTTAGTGAACTGCTTTCAAATAAAAGAATTATTTCAGATAATCCAGTCTGGATTATCCTAGAGGAAAAACAGATTCATAGACAGAAGCAGACATCTTAGAAGTTCACAAACCCAGAGACTTCTCATAGACTGACCCTGAACACTCCCCTTTCTCTTTTCTAGGAGAGAGTCAAATAATAGCCCCAAATCTTTTGCATGGGGTGACACTTCTACTTAATGACAGAAGTTGTCTGTTGTCATTTATTACTTTGAAAGAGTCCAAATGGGCTTTTTTTGCTTGGGTATTGTGAAGATACTGTCATTGATAATGATGAAATCAAACTTGCCATCTGGGACTGAATAAGAAAAAGTGATTTTTACTGCCTCTGGTGAGGAACAGAGAGGGGGGAAAAAAAAAAAAGAAAGAAAGAAAAAAAGAAATTTAATAATGTTAATGTAGGCTACTTTAGGGTTTTTCACTTTTTAAACAGATAACTTCTGGTTTTGCAATTCATATGTGTATCTTGTTCATTCTCTTGCTCAAGGAAATGTTTAGAAATTATCATGCAATTTTCTCACTGCTGCTACAGAAATCACAGCTGGGTACGGTCTCCAGGGCAAATGGAAAGAAGAGGACAGGGAAGTTTGGTTTCCAGATGTTTCAGATTTCTTCCTGTTTCCCCATGTTTCTGAAATAAGGGTATACAAGGACTCAAGACTGTATAGGACAGTAAGAATATCAGACCTGGCTCCCCCTAACTGCTGGCAACCACAGCATAGATATCTCAACCAAGGAGCTACTACTCACCCTCCTTGCCACCATATACCACAAATCACTTCCCAAGACCTTATAATAAAGTTAAAGCCTGTAGCAGAAGACCAAATGCACGACTTACCTTGATCATCTGGCAAGTTCAAGAGAATGAAACCACCACGAGTCACCTGAGGCCCTGAAAATAACCCAGAGTTTGTTAAATAGAACTCCAGATAAATCTAGAAAGCAGATTTCAGATGAAAGCAAAACAAAGAAATATCTATCTTTTTGGTCTGCCTGTAGGGGAGGCAAAGTATTTAGTAACTTTAAATTACTGCAATTATCTTTGTGCTTTTGAGCAGAGCATACTAAGCATGTGTAAGGGAATGTCACACCACTTAGAACAAGTGAATTACATACCTTGTCCAGATGAAATTTGAGATTTCCCATCCATAAGTGGAGTGGAGTGGTAGTAGAGTATAATGGCTTCCCAAACCCCACAGGTGACACCAGAAGTCCTGGAGTCCTGGGTAATGTATTCATTGCAAATGCTGTACTGGTAAACTGTGATTCAAGTTGTTTTCTAGTTTCCTTACAGAAATTGGCTAGTATCTAAAGGTTTATATTACAAATTCCTTTTCCTGGGAATTATTTAATCATACAATGTTTTCTATAAAACTTGGTAAAGAAGAAAGGAGGAAAAAAGGAAAAAACTACACACTCGCATTCACTATCCTGACCCCATGAAGGTTGCAGCTGTGAATTTTTCCCTTTGCATTAATTTCAGAAAAAGAAAAAAAGCAGGAAAGAGTATCCTGACATTTTTAAATCTTAAAATATACTTTCATTTCACTTCCAAAGAGTTATTAAATATTTCCATGTGCAGCATCTGCATTTTAAAAGTGAGGCCACTGTCTTTTTTAAAAGTCAAAGGAATATTATTATGTGGTAAGCCTTGCAGCTAATTTGTTTAGCAAATCTCCATATCCAAAATGCTACTCAAGTCTCATTTTTTATTCTAGAAAACGACCAGGTTATAAATATATCACATTAGAACTTAATACCATCCACAGTATATGTTAAAAGGGAGTTTGAGAGATAAGTTAATTAAGTGGATGATGCTTTTTCCTAGTAATTAATATATTATTTTTTCTACAGTTTTCTTATATAGCGTAGGATCGTGTTAAATATTTTATAATATAGAGTATATTCTTAGAGAAGAAAATAACTCCTTTCATTGCACATAACTGAAAAAAATATCCAAAGTTCTGTCGTGAATAGCTGCTGAAAAATCTTGAACTTAGTGCTGATTTACCAGCATTGCTGTCATCATGATTGACCTATTTATTTTCAGGTCATTCGTTTTCCAAAAATCTTGGAGAAATATCCCCAGTCTGACGTTTGGGAAACCATGTTTCTGGGTAAATTGCCTCAAAAACTCCAAGGTCACTAATACAGTCCACTGTTTCTTTTTCTGTGCAATAATTAGTCTTTATCTTCTTACTCCATGAAGAGAGAGAAAGCTTTATGATTAGGCTTCTGAAAACCAAAGTTATTCTTCTAGGCCACTCCTCTCTGTTATGTAATGTTTGGATTTTGTCTCCTAGGACAAGGATCTCAGATCTGGAAATAAAGATGGTATGTATGGGAGGAACCTGACATTATTCTCACTCAGTAGTGAGACAACAGGAATAAAAAGGAATTTCTTTTGTTAAATGGTTATAGCACTGTCTGATTTATGAAGATGTTATTTTCAATGCTTAACTCTTCTCCAGCAGGATGAGGCACAAAATTTTGGGCCTTTTCACTCCTTTGTTTTACTGACTACAGTGCTGTTGTATTCCATGGAACAGGAGCTATCCTGAGTTAACGCTATACTAGCTAATTGAGGTACAGATGACAGAGTTGATATTTGGTTCAGTGAAAGATTAAAAGCCAGAAGAGCAAAGTGAAGTGAAAACTGAGAAGTGAGTTTGTACTGAGCCTCATACTGCTGACATCCCCATGATCACAGCCTGTAGAGCTTAAAATTAACTTGGCTATATCTATAGTACATTCATTTTATAGCGTAGGAGAGTATAAGTGATTACTGTTTAGAATTATGTTCTGGATCAAGGAAAAGTAAATTCATTCTTTTAGCAGAGAATACAATATCACCATATGTTCAAAGCTAAGATAATGCAGACCACTACAAGTTTTTATCCCTTGTCAAGGCAAGAATAGGAAATTGTAAAGGATTTTGTTCAGAGCTGATTTTATAACCTATTCCATTAAATGGCATTACATTCACATGACCTGATTTTACATAAGAGTTATCTTAACACAACTGACTGAACACAGAACCAGCATTTTGCAGTAGCAGATGATGTTTAGACCAACTCATTATTAACTGCTCTGTGCAGATTATAAATTTTCCCATTTCAGTGAAATTAAATATATTATTCTTTCTTTTAAATCACATTAAAAGGACCTGGTTGCTTACTGCATATATGCTATGCACCAAAGTGACCCTTTAATTAAGATCATGATAAAACTGTCATCTGGAACATTGTTATATTCCATTCTATTTTTAGGATTTTTTAGTAAACAGGATCTTTGAATTCATCTGTCAGTATCACAAAATA
Source organism: Phaenicophaeus curvirostris (assembly GCF_032191515.1). Classification (NCBI taxonomy): domain Eukaryota; kingdom Metazoa; phylum Chordata; class Aves; order Cuculiformes; family Cuculidae; genus Phaenicophaeus; species Phaenicophaeus curvirostris. The sequence continues at coordinate 56,049,644 of NC_091392.1, read as the reverse complement.
ACTATCTAATTAGTTAGCCAGTTACAAGAAGATATGACAAAGAAAGGTAGAGGTCTCAAAGATATGATGTACATTTTATAAAGTTCTTGTACATTTTATAAAGTTCTTGTACATTTTATAAAGACTGGTGGCTAGAAACAGAGGGTACCATTTTTGGTACCAATGAGGCTTAGAGATCGACTTGCCCTGCTGAAGTTCCCATCAGCTTTCCATCACTAGATAGTCTGCCTATCTGTAGGAAGGTCTAAACTTGCCACAACCAATGGTGCTATGGCCTGACATGGCAGATAAAGGACACAGCAAGAGATTGTTATGGTTAAGATGTTATTTCTCAGATAATTTATTTCAAAGATTGCTTAGCTGTTCCAAAAAAGAAATCTTCCTCTGGTGCAGGACTGGCAAAGAGAGGTTTTTTATTTCTTTTAATTTATCACTAAATTAAAACCAGTATCATCTCTGAATTTTAATTAACTGCTTCTGTTTCTCCAATTTTGTGCAACCATTTGCTTGCATGTGGGAGAGACCTCATTGCTCTCTACAACTACCTGAAAGGAGGTTGTGGAGACGAGGATCCTGGCCTCTTCTCCCAAATGACAGGGGACAGGATGAGAGGGAATGGCCTCGAGATCCGCCAGGGGAGGTTCAGGCTGGACATTAGGAAAAAAATTTTCACGGAAAGGGTCATTGGGCACTGGAACAGGCTGCCCAGGGAGGTGCTTGAGGCACCTTCCCTGGAGGTGTTTAAGGCACGGGTGGACGAGGTGCTGAGGGGCATGGTTTAGTGTTTGATGTGTTTGATAGGAATGGTTGGACTCAATGATCCGATGGGTCTTTTCCAACCTAGTGATTCTATGATTCTATGACTTTAGTCACATTTTCAGCTTTTTTATTGGCAATCACATGGATTTTGGTGGGCTACCAGTGACCCAAGAATCACGAGTTGCAAAACACTGCTTCAGGAGCCCTGAGACATGGAAGAAGAGGAGGTATCAGAAAAGAGGCTTGCAGATAAGGAGAAAGACCTAAAGGAAGCCATGCTACACAGGACATAGATGATAGAAACACAAAAATGGATGAGTAAGAGATGAAAATCAGAAAACACAAATCCATGAGAAGCCAGATTTCTGCCATCCAGCAGGACTAACTGAACTTTCTCACATAAAGTTTAGTTTTAGGGAGGAATAGAGTTTACTACAATTGTCAAGCAAGCAAATCACTTGATTTTGAAGGGGCCAGAGCTCCACGGACTCTGCTTGATCTGATGACAGTTGCAGAATGTCTCACGTTGCCCATGGGAGTTGCAATAGACCAACATTTTATGCTTTCCACATTCCTGCTAGTTTCAGGGTTCCCTGGCCAAAAATACTGCATCACTCTGTACATCTTTATTCTTTTAATACAGTGAGTAAATACATGTGGCTATTTAAAATTAAGGTAAAATAACGAGATTTCATTCTGAATGTCTAAACAGTTATGTTCATGATCCATACAGTAGGTCAGACTGTACATGACCTTTAGTCCTTTTCACTGAAGCATTACGTTATTAATATGTGCTGCACGTGATGTCTGGTAGACAACACAGGCCACAGCCAGAGACCCTAAGATTCCTTTCACAGAGAGAATTGTTATTATAAGGGTATTTAGCAAATACCCTTAATGAATATGAAAGAATACGGAAGTGAAATAATCTGTGCTGTGGATTTGGTGGGAAAGGGACATTTTGGTGCAAAACAAGACTAGATCTATAGTTTTCTTCACATTAGATACCTAAACATAGAATCATAAAATCATAGAATCATAGAATAACCAGGTTGGAAGAGACCCACCAGATCCTAAACATGTATCCATTTGAATTTTTGCTTTTTCTGAGTGTTAGTATAATTTACCGACAACCACCTGGGGCAAGTAAAATGCTTTTGCTTCTCATAGTTGGTCTTCGATTAACACTTACTGCCAATAACCATCTCACCTAAAGCCTTGGAAAGAGCAGGTCAGACAAAAGGCTGCATTCATGTGCATCAGAAGTATTTCTTCCTATTGCTTGAGAAACCCCACTAGAAAACAAATTTAAAAAAAAAACATATGGAAAGTACACTGTAAGATCTAGTCAGGTCATTTAATACTCCATGCTACAGTTTCTTTATTTCCTGGTCATGTATGAATAATCTCATTAATTTGGAGTTTAGGTAGCACAACCTGTCTAACAAAAAGTACAGTTACTCACAAATAATTTGGATTTCAATGTGTACGTAAAGAAAATGGCTCAACAGAAGGCTTATTGTATTAAAGCCATCTGTGACTCACAGTATCATCACGCATGATATAGGGTCATTGTGTGAAACCAGTAGTGCATGAAGGGACGTAGAAATGGTTTATGAAAGGCCACTTCAGGATGTCATGTACAGTTCCTAGAAATGGCAGTGATATGAGATTTGAAGAACAATGACGTGGTTACAAATCCTGCTGGTCCTAAAATCAGCTGTCTTTTCCGTGCCTAATATAGCTGTACTTGAGGTTTTGGTGCATTGTAATGATGTTATTAGCACGAGTTTTTTACTTGGGTATGAGAAAGATGTGAGTCATGCAGCATCTTCAAAAGAGAGCAGATGAAAAGTTGATAGCACACTAATGTGTATTCTGTACACGTGACAAGTATTTCAGAGAAAATGCTGCTGTGAGGTATGGTAGAGTGCCCTTAAGAATTATGTTGTGTCTGCCCATCATTTTTTTGTAGATGAATTCTGGAGTCTATTAAAATCACATATAAAACTCATTGATTTCAGCAGCTCTAAATTTTATGCTGTCAGTTCCCAAGCATTACAAAGAGGAGATATAAACACATTTGAAACCTGAAATATATTTTCTACATAAAAAGAATAATTTACATATAAATAAATATTGTCTTCTTCTCCCTTAGCCCTTTACACATGAATTTGAAGAACTCTGGAAGTCTGCATAAATATATTCATGAAAGTTTGACTGCAGATTATTTAAAGATTCCTCCATTTTGACATAAATCAAATTAATCCTCTTTGAATCTTCACTGAAACGATGATGCTAGGCTAAATAAATCTCTTTAAATTCTCATTAACTGTTAGTACAGGTTCATTAGCATGCTTGGTGACATATGCTCAAAAAGAGGAAAAAAAAAAGAATCTCTACAATTTAATGCAAAATAGAACAATGCTGTAGGTTTCAGCCCTTGTTTTGTACACTCTGTAGGGTACATGGTGCAATGACCTAACTTAAGCATTGAATGAGGCTCTTCTGAATCGTTATCAAATTGTTTCCTAACTTTGACGAAGTATAAATTAATTACTCAGCTGTATGTAGATTTTTAACTATCAAAATGAGTTTAAACTACGGAGAAAAAGTTGTTAAAATATCCACAGTATAACATTAACAAAAATATATCAGCAACTAAATTTGTTACTTTGCAAAAGCAAAACATGTTAATTCAGCTTTAGTTATTCTTAGAAAGAAGAGAAAAAGTCATGTCTTTAACCCATGAACATCTCAGTGAGAGAATTTTACATTATAACATTCAAGAATGTGAAATTCTCATCCCATTCCCTCTCCTCTATATTTAATAATCAATTATCCACTGAGAAGCTATATATAACTTAGATGAAATGCCACTGTATTTAGTAGAACTCAGAAGAAAGTAATGTATGATATCTCAGGGGAAATGGAGTAATCAGCAGCCATTTTCCACACTGTGCATCAGCAACGGCGCAGCAGCACAAAGCTTTTTGCATTCTGTTTCCATGATCTAATATTGGCCCAGAGAATAAGTTCAGTTCCTTGGCTTGTGGCAAAAGTGGGTGGGATTTCCAAGAGATCTCCATTAACATAAAGGCCCTGCACAGCCAAACTGAATATCCATGACTAAATGTGATGGGGTGCATCACATCTGGCACAGCCACGGGCATCAAACTGCCTGACTAGTCTTTTAGAACAAGATATTTTATTTTTAAGTTTATCATTAATATGTTCCATTTTAAGCACAATGCCTGCTGTTATGTTTCTTGAGTGTCACATGCTGCTTCTTGCTACACAACTGTATGACAATGCAATCCTAGAGGCTGATTCAGAATGCATCTCAGAGTTTCTCATTATTTATCTAACGTCCCAGAAAATCACTTCAGATGTGTCTAGAGGTAGGGAAGACCTAAGATTTATCTACTACTCCTGGCTTGAATAAAGGAAATTGCTCATAGTAGGTATATCTTCACTGTAAAGGTGAATCACTAAAATCCTTATGGCAAATAAACTTATAATGGTCCTATCAACAGTATTTTGGAAAGCAACTACTGGTTTATGTTATTTTCCTTCTGTTTTAATCACAAGACTCCTTATCCTCTCAGTTCACAGAGCAATGCCCAGAGCAATCTCTGACAAAGGTGGAGCTCAGCTCCTTTTCCTTCTTGGTGCCCACGTTTTTGCCCAGCTTGTGCTGTCCATTCAGATCAGTGCTTATACTTCAAATACTTTTCATGCTAGCTACATTGTTAGCTGAGATAAAAAGCCTAGGATAATGGGATAAAAGCTTCATTTCACGGACTTTTCCAATCCCAGAACATTTTGAAAGTTATCCATAGAGGAGTTGACTTTATTTTTCTCTTTCCTTTTTATCCTTACCTCAGGGAGAAGTGAGGAACAGCAGCCACACTGAAAGCAAGTGAGAGCAGTGTACCTAGCCCTGTGGAAACAGAGAGGAAGCGGCAGATCATTTCAGCGAGAGCAGTATGTCTTGGCATCATTCCTTGACACCACCCCCGCTATCCCAGCCTCCTCTGCCCCTCCTACACTCACACATTGAAAAAGCAGATGGAAAATATTCTGCTAGAAGACATTGAAATACAGTGTTAGGAAGTTACTCTTGTAAGGCTGGAGAAAGTGATGGAGAACTCTGGCAGGCAAATTAAATTATGCATAGTCAATGGCATTCTGGAAGGAAAAGCAAGAAGGCAATAAGAGACTGACAGAAGTTATAACAATTGTACTAGAACTATCTGAGACAGTGGAAAAAGAGGCATTTCAGCTTGTTACACTTCAGACAGACTTCTGTGTGGCTAATACTGGGTTATGGAGGCATTACCAATCCTCTTCTCAATTTGTTTTCAGAGCTGAGCATATTCTAATGCTTCATGTTTATAACAAAGAAAACTCTACCAAATCTGGTACCCCCAAATGGATTTTACTTTCTCTAATGACGCTGGGCAATGATTCTCAGATTCTGAAGTTTCTGTAATTTACTCATCTGCTGTGGCACTTTGTACACATACTAGTCTCATTTGGATTTTAAAGGTGTGACATGAAGGCGAGATGTTGATCAGTGTAGTTCTCCATGTTTCAGTGATATAACTTCTCTTAAAAGCTTATTTTTTCCCAATTTCATGTTTCCTTATGTCTCTGGAAGACTACAAGGCCTGTTCTCAGAGGACCTAAGCTACTCTGCATTCAAAATAAAAGAGGGCTTCTCTTGATATGACTCACTAAGAAAACTGCATTGCTTATTATAGAGTAATAACACTTAGAAATGAATCCGGTTCCCCTCCAAACTCTTGCATGGAGAGAAAAGGGAGGAGAGGAAAAAAGAACCACATGTGAGAAAGAACAGACGCCACAATCAGTGTTTTTATGAACATATTGAGATACCATGGTGATGAGCACAGGAGGACAGCCTGGAAAGGATATTTTCCTTTCTGTTATTTCTTCTGAGATTTAGGCATACGGTGTTGGCAAATATCTAATGAGTTTTCCATTAACAGAGCTATTCCACCATGTATGTCTTTGTACCAAAGATAATAAAAACTAGATGGAATTTGCCAATTTGGATATCCTGGAGTGCATAGTGTATGCATGTATACATAGAGACAGATAGTAAAAAAGAGAAATTTGGTGAAAACTTCTTTCTTCCCTCTCATCATCAGCATTTTGACTTCAACTCCAATAATAATGATGATGTTAACTTCCAGAATTACATGAAGAGAATACTATAATTAGATTTGAATGCATATAAAATCAACTCCATATCAAACTCTTCAGAAGCATTTGCAAGCTTTCTCCCCCTCTGTTCCACAAAACAGTACAGCACAGTCTGCAGTGGGTTCTTCACTTTATTGTCCAACCCGTGGAAAAGAAGAATCTGACATGTGTTGCAGAAATATTGCAGGCGTTATAAATTTCTATCCTCGCAATCTCATATTGTTGGAATTTGCAGATAAAACAGCACCTGTGTCAGCAATCTAATGACCTGAAGGAATTGTTACAATATTAAACCTTTTGAGTGTTATTGTAGAAACCACTGAAGTGCTTTAGTATCCTGTAGCACACTAGTCTAATCTTCCTTTCAGCATGCAAATTATTTAGGACAGAGATCATGCTTTTGGTTCTAAATCACTTAGTAAATTTGGGATATAATTGGAAATAGTATAATGAAAACATAAATAATCAACATGAAGCACCAGAAAGTAATCAGTAAGGAAAGGATAAATGGTTATCAGTAGGAATGTTAGTCATGTGTGCCCATGTGTAGATAAACAGCAAACAGAGTGCTTGTCTACACTTTTAATTTTTTCATTTTTTTTGCTTGAGGGGCACTGAATTTATCTCAAGACTGATTGTAATTAAGTGCACTTGGCATAACTGTGCTTGCTACTTGTGGTAGGTCTTCCACAGGAAATGGATTCAAATTATCATTCCAAAATAGCGTTCCATTAAAACAAATATTGAATAATACTTTCATTGTGAGTTTACACAAAAAATTGCAAAAAGAACTCTGAGTGGAATCTCTGAAAAAGAAATCCGAGTTATTGTATAAGAATATATATATTTTTTAATGTCAATTTCTTTTTCTGAATCCTAAAAAAATAGGCTTTTGAGGTGAAAGGACCCCCAAACAGTATTTAACATTCAAAACAAATGAAAAAACACAAGAATTTAAAGTGACAATAAATATGTGGTGTAAATGCAGTTAGAAACTAATAGGAACCTAAGTTTCCTAATATTCTTTTTGTATGAGTACTTAGGAAATCAAAATTAGGTTTGTGTACCAAAATACAACATGCTTGCCTGTCCATTCTACAATAAAACTTTTAGCATTCACACACATGTGGCATTCAAACCCTGTTTACAAATTGAATTAAAGTTAATATCATTTGACTTGCAGAATATATTTATAAACCCTATTAATTCTTAATCTTTGTGCACATCTAATGTCCTTGCGGGCAATCCACACTTGGTACCTGCAAAGTAGTCTGCCTATCATATCTTTATGCCAGGGCACGGCTGCTATTCACTTGTGCAGAGAACATTGCAGAGTCAATCTTTCAGCACTCTAATTTTATTCTCTTGCCCTCAAAATGTAATTTTCAGTTAAATAACATAAATTGCTTACTATGTTTGCAGTAGCATTATGTTGCATAGGGGTAAACAGAAACTCTGGGGTATATTGCCTAGCTGGATTTCTTCCACAGAAGTTAAAAATGTCATTAAAAAGCACATAGCTAGGCTTCTGCTTTCCTCTTCCCAAATCTATTTCTTTGCCAAATCTTCTCCAAGTGGAATAAGAAGAGGAAATTCTGCCAGAGTGCGACATGGCCTCCAAGGAAAGGACCCTGGGAACAGGTGGTCAAGACAAACCAAAACAAAAAAATCTGGGAGGGCTGGAGGAGAAAGCTTGTTTGGGATAAAAAGGCAGGATAAACAGGTGGTCCACACGCTTAAGATGCTCACAGCAGGTGCTTGTAGTAGAGGCAGAGTGAGTGTCTTTTTGTGAGCAAGTATTCTCATCTCACTCCAAGTGGTCTCACATCCAGAAGTCATGAGAGCAACCTCACAGGGCAGAGTGGCTTTGTGTCCTGCATGTGGTGTAGCTCCATCAGAGCAGCACGTTGGGCAAGCCCAGCTTCTCTGCTGCATTGTACTGCCAAAAGAACAATTCTGGAGCTCCCCTGGCAACCCTCATTTTGATGACAGCAGATGTGCCAAAGTGGAGCTCAAAAGAAGGGCATAAGATTGAGCAAGTAAGGATTATCTGAATGCCACTGTACCTTGTAGTAGTGGAGTGTGGGAGAGATTTCCAAGTTTTAATTAGAAGGATTGATTCCTCTCTAGTCCAAATGTGCCCTCTGCTGAAAGAGTTGGCAGGTGAGAAAAAGCTGAGACCACAAGGTCTGATACTGGATGTGGAATAGTGCTGCTGCTGCTTTTTTTGGCAAAGGTTTTTTTTTTGGCCTTTGGATGGTACCGCAGCTTACTATCTGCAGCAGGATGGGGGATTTTTGTCATTAAAGTGAGTGGGGCTCAGCATCTTCCCAATGAGAGATTATAAATCTGTTGCTAGTGTCAGAGGAAAGTAACCATACGGAGACAGTGCTGAAGAAGGTGGCAAGGAACGTGAGTCCAAGAACATCATTGCAAGAATGGATCTGGATCTCAAACTACAATTGTCATGTGTAGTTCTGAGATTCATAAAAGCACAAAATTCAAACTATGAACTCTTCACATATCCATGTCAATATATGTAATTGTATAGAGTTTTAAATAGTTCGTTTTCTGAAAAAGAAATACAGAAAATATTTAAATATTTCTTCCTCAGTGTAATGAAAAAAGTGAGTTCTCATCTTGGGTTTTGTTAGGTTCTCTTTCCTAAGCCCAGCAGCGCTTAACACCTTTTGTTTATGAAATTCTAAATCGCAAAATAATTCAGGCTGTAGGGGCCCTCTGAAGGCGTCCACTTCAATAACTTACTCAGAGTCTGTTCTGATATCACACCAGGTTGCTCAGGGATTCATTAGCTGGGTCTTGAAAACTCTTGAAACTGCACAGCCCCTCTTGACCCCTATCTCACTGCTTGACCATCCTCCTTGGGAAAGCACTTCTCCTTATATCCAGGCTGAAACTCTTCTGTTTCAGTTTATGTCTGTTCTCCTCTTGCCTTGCAGCTGTGAAGAGCTTGACTCCATCTGCTTGGCACTGGAGGGATACTCTTCTCCACACTATTCAAGCTGCAATCCCTTAGCCTCTCCTCTGTTTTTGGATTTTTTTTTTTGGTTTTTCTCTTTTTTTTTTCCTTTGAGTAACCTAATATTTCTGAGATCCCCGTGCCCTGGAAAATGGTGTAGAAATTGACCTGTATGCTCAGAAGCCATTAAAGGGAACTGATGAACAAACCTTCAGATGAACAGAGGGGGACAGATCCTTTAGAAGCCTAACTTGCAAGTTGAAAGAGGGAATAAAAAGGATCTTCTCTGGCTAACATCATAAGGCTATTCAAAACAGATGAATCAGATCAGATCTGAATCTTCAAAAAATTCTGGGCAGTGCTTAAGCAGCACTGTGCAGATGGAAATAAAGCAAAACAGCAGATCAAAATGTAGTGATTGGAATGTAATCTGCTCGAACCTGAAGCAGTCATTTTGCTAAGTATCCAGCGAAAAAGTTTTCATAGAAGCTAACTTTAGCCTAGTGAGACTAATCACCTCTGCAGTCACTGGAGAGAAACAGAATCCCATAATAGTCCTGCATGCTCCACTGCCTCTGCCCCGGCTATAGAGGCTTTCTGGTGACATGAGCCTGAGCAGGCTAAGCCAGCTTTTGTGAATGCCCTACAAAAGCCTGTCTATACAGTTATGACGTTAGGTAAGCTGCATCTACTAGCAGTAGCTTTTCCTGGCAGCCCAGTAGGCTGAAAACCATCGGCAGCAGAAGGTTTAGCTCTAGTAGAGCTACTTTCTTTCACAAATATTGAGTTTGGATGCCTGCAACTGCCCCATTTCTTTTTCCCATCTCAAACATATGTGAGGTGGATTGTGGATAGGAGAAGCTGTATTGCAGGTATCTCCTCCTACATGCAGCTATTTGGAGGAGAACGTGGAAAGAGCACAGACACCATTTTGAAATGGAGAAGAAAGAGAGAAAAAAGCAGATTGCCCAAGCCTGTTATATCACATGCCAGGCAAATGAGGCCATGTCCAGGTATCATATGAAAAATCCCTGGCTTTTTGTCAGATATGCTCTTTTTTTATGGTACTACAACTTCACATATAAGCTCTGACAGTGCAGGTAAAGCAACTTGATGTCAAATAAAAACTAAATGAACTTGCAGCAGCACCAGCAGAAGGTCTTTCATCAGTGCCAGTGTACAAACCCTAGTTTAATGAGTTCAGACATGCCTTGGCTTTGCTACAGGAATATTGACTGAGCCTGTCTTTTAATTAAATAAATGTAATATACAGAGAGAATTAGCTTCATGTAAACCCTTGAACAAACACCCACAAAAAAATCCTCCTACCCTAGCCCCCATAATCACTCTGATAAACTGACTGTTCCTTTCTTACAAAACAGACAGAGTAGGCAAATAATGCATAACCATTCTTTATTTATTGCAAAAGATTTCATGTGCCACTTTTACTTCAATGCTGATAATACAGTACAGTGAAACTTATTCACAGGCGTTGATTTTTAGTTATCTTTTCCTAGCTGTATTTGGGAGACCTGGAAGTACTCATGGTAGGTGGGTAGGTACATATTAAATAAGCAGATAGACAACAACAGCAAAAGAAATCAGGCAAAGGATTTCAATTTTTAACGGTGCAAAGTAATATTAACCATCACAAATGCAAATACACATGTATACATCTGAGCATAGTAGTCTTGATTCAGATGACATCCTATTCTTTAAATGTTTCCTTTCAAATGGGTCACTTACAACTGTTAATACAATTAAAATACCCTTTTGCAATTGTTTATTTTCTTATTAAGTGCAGCTCGGGGCATACTTGGATTTTTGCATGGCAGTGTTGGTATAGCATCCATCAGCTGAATCAGTCTGTACTCATGGAGGTCTTTGCTGGTTCACTTATACACACTGCTCTTCCTGAGTTGCTTAGTTGTGTGACGTCAACTCCCTGGAGGCTAACAATGTCATTATCATTACCAGACAAAGACAGTTAGGTAATTTTGTCTGATGGGAGTACAGATATTGACCTGAACTAATGTATTCTTATTTCCCAGAGAGATGGTTATTGTAGCAATGTGACATAGTAGGGTTTGCTAATATTAATATAAAGGCTGTGTTCTTTTTTAGCAGAGAAAAGCTTTTATTTTCACGTTCAATTTCATCACTTGACATGTCTTTAGTCTACTTGCTAGCCTTGAGATTCTTTGGCTGTTTAAAGACAAGTAAAAGGTCTTAGTCTGTGTGTGCCTGTGAAATATTTTTGGCAACCTCTAATTTGCACATCTCTTGACCCTGCAGAGAAAATTACCAAACTTATTCAAAAGGATTTCTCCCTTCAGGACAGCCCAAGGAGACTTCTAGCAGTGATCACATTTGATGCATCTTGTGACAACAGGCTATATGTATCTTACTCTGTTTTTTCATAGCTGACTATTGGCAACGCACTTGGAAAAAAACGTCTTTGCTTTAAAGTTATAACAATTTGCACATTTTATTACAATTTCCTTGAAAATCAGATCTATGCTGTGCATATAACAAGCATTGCATAAACAGACTGTGAAAATGTGCAATTTTAATAGTCCTTCTGGTACATTCTGTGGTAATTATAACGAATACAAGTATATGTCAGAAGTACGACTCCTCCTTATGAATGTATGATAAAATTGCTGTTGGTAGTAAATCAGTTAATAAATACTATGGTGCAACTATTTAATGATGCAGTCTGGGATTTTGTGCAATATCCTAAAATCTAAATTTTGGTACATAAATACAAATTACTGCATGCACATTGCAATAAATCTGATTTATGCTGAAGTCGGAATCATATAACACTCCCTCCAGATGTTAAGAAAGCAAAACTAGTCAGCCCTGAAAAGGCAATCAAGTTTCACTGAGACATGTAGTTTAGACAGTGCTATCATCCTCTACTAGCTATGGCAGAAAAATAACCAGGGAGACTGCTCAGCTGAGGAATCCAGACAAGCAACCATTCCCACCAGTGGAAAACTCTAATTTCCAAACACGGATAAGCTTGTTATGATTCCATGACAGCTTTCCATAGCAAAACCTTTCAGTTGTAATGTCATGTTCTTCCTTCACAGTGTGTAGTCTTAAAGAAGCCAAGGATTTAGGAAAAATCTCAGACCATTTGATTTCTGTTTCAGCCACTACCAATCTGTGTTAAGTGTATAGAGGATGTAGTCTGACAGTAAGCATTACAGGCAGAAGATAATTAAAAATAAACTGTCTGTAAATAGCATATTGCCTCAAGTCATCAGGCTCTATTTCTTTTACTGAAATGCTGTATAGTGAAAGGTACATGCAAAGTACATTTTCAAAAGAAGGGATACTAGGCTTACTTTTCTTTGCCCAGAAAACTGCAGGAGAATTAAATCTGTTAAACAATGGGTGACCTAATATTTACAAGGAACTTAGTATATCCCCCAGAGGCTAGACTATGAATGTCTTTTCACACCAGGTATAGCAATAAAACTCACAAAGCCACGATGGCTTTATCTGAATCTCTCTTTTTGCCCAAAAGCATGTCTTATCTTAGCAAATAGGCAACTGGACAACTACTACCTTGCTGAATACCATCAGTTCCCAAATGCTGTGGTATAGCTCCTTCAGAGCCCCAATCTAATTTCGTATACAAATGTTCTTTTTAAGAAAGTGTAATGTTTTCTTCTTCACTGTTCTCAAGGGATCCGAGAAAAGCCATGACCTCTCCTAGAATGCTATGATCTATTTTCCATCACTGAAACTTGTTGGGGTGAATTCCATGACTAGAGTGTGGCTACCGACGGCTACAGGCTGTTCAGAAGGGACAGACTGGGAAGGAGGGGTGGAGGTGTTGCCCTCTATGTCAGGAAACAGGTAGAAGGTGAAGAACAGTCATTGAAGAGTATCCACAAACAGGTTGAAAGCTTGTGGGTCAGAATAAAAGACCGAGGAACCAATGGGAACCTTGTGCTTGTTATATACTTGTATACTACAGGCCACCTGATCAAGGAGAGCCAATTGATAAAGCCTTCTTCCTCCAGCTACAGGAGGCTTCACACTCACAAGTTTTCATCCTACTCGAGGACTTCAGTCACTCTGACATCTGCTGGAAAAGTAGCACGGCAAGCTGTAGGCAATCCAAGAGACTCCTGGAGCGCATTGAAGATAATTTCTTAATTCATGTTTTGTGTAGCAAAAGGAATCCCCATTCTTTTTTAACAGATGAGGTAATGCCTGTTGCTGTTGCTTACATATATATGTTTATATATATAAGTTATAATAGGTTCACATCTCCAAATCGATGTATCATCAGATCATCTGGACTACTATGTTCAATAATCAAACCTAATATCAGAGCATAACTCCAGTTTTGGAAGATGTTTTATTTTTAAGTTTTTACAATCATGATGTTTTCATGTTACCTGCGTAGTATACAATTCCACTTCCCTGAACAACTATGTCTTTGCTATAAAGTTTAATACAGCATTTCACGCTACTATATTCTGCAGTCTTTTGCCTTACTTTTTCCTATCTGTAACACTGTACTTACTGTAACAAACAACAGCTGTATGGGTAATCATGCCAACACTGATGAATTTTCAGTACATTTATTGGTCTTATGCAGGATTAACATATGAAACAGAAGTTTTACCAGGTTTTTTTCTGTAGTTAATACAGAAACCATAATTAATGATTATGTAGCTGAGCCTCTGTCACATCTTACAACTGATCCTCTATTACACTGGCAAAATAAGAGAATAACGTCGCCAGCATTTACAAAGTTGGCAGTAAAATACTTAGCTCTTCATCCCACTTGGGTTTCATTTGACAGAATTTGCTAAAATGGCCTTGCTTAGGGCATAAGCTGATAAAGTGTTTGGTTTAATTAAAACAAATTCATGGTCCTTTCCTTAGCTTTTAATATGGTTAAAGATAATTATATTGCTCCTTTTCTGTTGCTCCTGATTTCAGGAAAGCCCACAAGCTAATATTTTTACATACCTGAAGAATAATTCAGCAACGTAATACCTGCCGTATTTAGGCTTCCCAATCTAGTAACCGATAGAACAAAATTGTCATTGAGTAAAAGGAAACTCTTTCACTGCTGTGAAATTGATAGTCTATTTTATTCAGTTTTTATTGGTGTAGAATAAGAAAAGTAGATGTCAGTATGTCAGCATTTCTTTGGGGGTAGTTTTTCAGTCATTTCCAACCTAAGACTAAAATATGTATGCGTACATATATGTGTATCTTCACACAATAAACCCTGATAGTCTTCAACCAAAAATATTATTCATGCCAAATTAGAGTCTCCCAAGATACGGTGTGTGAATCAGTTTATACCTCCATAAACCATGCAAACAAATGTGAAGCTGGTGTTAACTTGCATTTTTTAAATCTATGTATAATAATGCTTCCCTGAAGATGGAAATAGTCACCTAAATCTATAGTTTGGGAGTTGTAAAACATCTTACAGTGTTCTGCTGGAGTGGCAGATCCTCTCCTGGGGAGTTAGTTCAAGCTACCTCCATCTTTTATCTCTCAGCACCCTTTGGGTCTGTGGACCTCAGCTGAAAACTGCAATTTGAGGTGCATACATTTAGATAAAAGGACCTGTATAATAAAAGGATTCACAGAAGCGATTTCACAGGATTACAACTGTGATGTGGGGGAATGAGGGTAGTTACAGGACGTTTTCCAGGCCAAAGCTTACTATTCTTCTGCTGGCTGGCTTGCTACCAGCTGTTTTTCAAAAGCCATACACGCACAGCTGGTGCTGGACCTGCTGGAGCTGAGAAAACCAGCGCCTTTGCAGGATCTTAGTGCAGGCACAAGACACTATGGATTCTACTACACACCACATGGGCTTTCCTTTAGGACTGGCTGAAAATATGAGCTGGATGAGTGACCAGGTTTTTCACTATATGGGCTGTGCACTCTAGGCTACGTAGCAAGTGGAGAGCAAGGCTCTCTGGCTGTGGAAGCCAGTCAGTGGGAAGGCAGGGGATGAGCAGCTTCTGATAAGTTAAATAGTGACCTGTGAACTGGGGAGGAAAAATTGGTTCTTGACTCACTGCTATTGTGGAGTAGCTTAGTGACTAGCGTGCACAGAGAGTGGAGGTTTGGCTGTTCAAGAAAACTCACATAAATATCGGTTATGCCTCAGCAAGCTAAATGCTGTGACCCTATTTTGCTGTGGACATGCATTTTTCTTCCCGCCACAGAAAATTCTTGTAAACATTTTGTGGATGCTATGTCTTAGTGCAGAGAGAAAAGCCATGGCTCTGTTAACATGCAGACTGTAGCAATCCTGAGTGCCTCAAGGCTTCAATGTGCACTTTCTGGAAGAGTATGAGCAATCCCTCTGCAATAGCAAGTCAGTGCCAATGCAGCCTTGGGGCACTTGATTTCCTCTTATTTATAAACAAAGCATATTTTTTACAGATACTGGTTAGGCATGTTCACTGTGTCTGGTTCCCTACTAGTCTCTGCCACAATCATACAATGCCCCTGCTGTTTATTAGCCCAGCTTTCTTCACTGACCACCTCTGCACAGCTTCCAGGTGCCTTTCAAAAGTTCCCTTCCCCAGCTGTCACCTTTGCTGAGTAGGAGGTGCCAACGTCACACTTACAAGTGAAAGAGCAAGGGCAAAGGAAGCAAAGCCAAAGCAATGACTACGTGAAGTTACAGGAAACATTTCTTGAGGTTAAGAGGAATAAGGGAAACAAGCATGGAAAAACATAAAAAAAAACCGTGATGTGTGATGCAAGGTTACAACACCTCTGTGTTATCCACCTGCTCAGCTACAGCGTTTTTGAGTCATCTTGAAAAAATTGTTCAGCCTCTTAGGGCATCAGATCTATTCTCTATTGCACAAGAGTTTTGAAAAGAGAATCATAGAATCATAGAATAGCTTGGGTTGGAAGGGACCTTAAAGATCATCCAGCTGTAAAGAGGCTGTGTCCTAACTTCATCCCTGGTACTTCAGAAGCAGTGCTGCAGGCCGTGCATTGCTGCAGATTTAGGACCGTTATGAGACACTTTCAAGCAAGTTTCTCCAACACTAGAGCGAAACAAACAGTAGAGGGAGAGCATGGGAGGAAGGCAAGGTCTTTAACCACCACAGAAAGAATTATCAGCTGTAATCCAAAGTCCTAAAAGTAAGTGATCCTCAAACTTTTTCAAACTGATCAACAACTTTTTTTCAATATTCTTGGCCTCCCCCTCCTTTTTTTTGTTTTGTTATTAATTTACATTACAGAATTTGCTTGCTTTTCCCATCTTCCAAAAAAAGCATTTCAATTTACATTCATATTTTTATTCTTGGATTATCTCTTTCTCTCCCTAGATGTTCTACTTTGTTTATTTCTGTGCAGTGTGATTGCACGGAGATTTCTTTAATTCATTTTTATTTGCTTTCCTTTACTATTTCCTTCCACTCCTATTTATTTTTTTCTCTATTTCTCCATTTACTTTCACTGTTATTACTCTTGTTCTTATTCTTTTTATTCTGTCTCTTTATGCATGGGTTTGTTTTCCATTTTCTTGTCTTTCTTGTCTTTCTTTCATGCTGGCAAGAGGTATTGTTTTTTCATAGTGTACTTCTGTTAAAATGATGTACAAGGTGCCTGCAGTACTTTGGTCAAGGTGTCAAAACACTAAAAAAGCACTCTGGATTGTATTAGATGCTTTAATAAGATCCACTCCTTTTATAAATGAAAGCTGATTTTTTAAAGATGACATTCCTTTCCTAACTTCTAGTATCAACTGTGTGAGGAAGAGGGACTTGGAAAATCTTATTTGGTTTCATCTTATATGTTTCAGGATAGCAGTGGATCATTGGTTCATTTAAAATTTTTGGTTTGCTGCAAGAAGCTGATACAGGAGAAAGATGGAATTTGTCAGGAGCGTAAGAACTGGATGAATTAGCAAGAACTGGGGATTAGTAAAAACTGGGGATTTAGCACATTTGGAGAACCAGGAATGTTGAAACTGGAGTTTCAGATCTATCTTAAAATAATGCTACAGAGTCACAGGGGAATCCAAAGACAAGAGGACAGGTAACCTCACTGTTTGGAATAAACTTTTCCATTTGATGGTAGAAAGGCATATTATTTGTGCTTGAGCTTAGCATGCAGTTCAGATTGCTATCCCTCTAAAATATAAACTTATTCTTGTGTATATGGAAAATCAATATTGACTGAGTAAATCAACCAGAATATTTACAACAGTGTAGCCCTTTGACCAGCTCTAATTTAGATACATGAGGTTTTTCAGTTACTGAATATGATTCTTACATTATTGTATTAGCTTTGGTACATCATGATGTTGTCAACTGAAGTTATAAATGAGTTATGAAAGAGTTTATTTTTCTTGGAAAACTCTTATTATCAATATTGGATCATAACCTACCAGAAAGAAAGCAGGCAATTTAAACTTTCTTGAAAGCATCATTTATTCTTTTCCGCAGTTTATGGTTAATCACAACTTTTTTTCCCATAATAGATTTTTTTTACAGTTTTTACATTATAATCTGGTCTGGATATGTTCTTGAGCCTATAATGTGTAGGAAAGTGGATAAAGTTCCATCAAATCTGAATTTCTTTGAGATTCTTTGAGTCTATGAACTTTTTAAATTCAAAAGCCATTTCATAATGAAAAACCAAAATATTACAGATCTGGAAAGAGAATATTTTGAATGTATGATTATTTTTTTTTTAATATGAAAGCCCTCCTCCCACCCCCTCTTCCAGGTTTCAGTCAAATCAGCAAATTCATCTAAGCATTTTTGGTTTCATTATTGTATTTTCTAATAGGAAGATATCCCAAGGAGCAAACATATACTATTAACCATAGCACTTCAGTTTTATGCCAGCATAAGTAGTCTGAGAAGCTATAACCATTACTTCTTAAATTTCAGGAATTTTAATTCTTCCTACAATTTATGCTGTCTTTTCATATTCATAGCTCTTAGCAGTTTTGCACATCCTTTGCACATCTGCCAGGTAAGGGTATATATGTGCAGAAATTAATAATCATGAATAAATACTCATTTCAGGACTTATTCTTCATCTACTGACCTCACTAGCAGCAAAATCAGATGCTTCCTTTAGCATTTCATACTAAATGTCAGCTGCAAATTATGTATGCATAGTTTGATCAAAATGCAGCTCTCATGGGATTTACCTCACTAGAACAGGGGCTAGCTAAGAAGCAGCAGTATAATAAACTGTAGTGTGAAAACAGCAGCAAAACCAATGAACAAGATCTACAGAGTTTATTTTCATGCACATTGTGAATAAAGCAGAACCAATTAAATCAGTGATAAGGAAACTTCAAAAATTAGAATCCTATTCTATTCCAAAGATCAGTGTATCATATAAATGATTTCGTAAATATCTAATTCTGGTTTTCTTGTAAAATTGTCATATTTCTGTAAAACAGAGATTTAATATTTCTAAAGACTGTTTGCTTAGCATTGTGATTAATTTAGTTCCTGTTTGGGTGAAAGTTACGTTCAGTGTGTTTATCTTATTCAAAATGCCTCACTTATATCCTGATAAACAAATTAAAATGATTGTGCATGAAACAAATCTCTGCTGCAAGGAAAGAAGTAATAAAAAAGAGAGATGCTGCTCAGCATTTGCAGAATCTCTGGGCTTATAATTTATCTGAGTGACATTGAGGGCATTTGAAGATTAGCAAATTCATGACAGATTCAAAAGAAAGCTGAACGCATTTTAGATTATGGTTGATGTGCACATTGTTGAGGAGATCTCAGACCAAAACGATCTACAATGAATACTTGTTGGAAAGAAATTATAACATCTCTGAAGAGATTCAACTATAGTGTCCCATGCAATGAAAAAAAAAAAGAAAGAAAAGAAAAAACTAATATTGAAGATTAAGTGATAAATCCACATTGCTTTTCAATTTCTAATGCATATAAGCTTTGCAATCGGTTTAATGGAAGGATATTCTGGAGGGCATGGCATTATGCCAGAACAGGGTCTGTGACATTAAGGTGAAATTTCCTTGCAATATTTTTCCTTAATTTCATTTTTATAACAATTAAACCAAACTGAAATTACCCTAAACCTGAATCATCACTGTTTTGTTGCAGTGTTATGCTAATATGCAGATTTACAAATACGTCAGGTTGCACTGCCATGACAGTAAGTGAAGACTTGGGCCTCCACAGAAGACAAGCTGAACCATCCAGGGTGCTGTTAATGAAGGAAAAGTTTTCAAAGGGCAGAAGTTAAATTTGCAGGTCTTCAAAGAACTAGATAAGTGCCTCTCCAGTAAAGCTTTAGCAATTATAGGAACTGAAACTTGCAATCCCAAATTAGAAGGTAGCAGCCTCCCTCCTCCTCCTGTCACCTAAACTCTGAGGTATCAAAACTTCATTAGATACTTCCTAATTAAGAATTCTGCTAGGTACCTCTACCTTCTGCATATGCTTATTGTGTGGACACCGATGTCTACCACATATCACACACTGAGTCTAGGATAACTCTCCATCAACCATCCACAGCCAACATGAAGCCATGGAGGCAACAACTCTATGCAGGAAGCCCCAAACCCTAAACCTAAATTTAACCCTAACCCTTCCCTGTAGAGAGTTTCTCCCACAGAGAGTTGGCTGTGGAGAGTTGTCTGCAGTGGAGAACTGTCTCTTTCAACCCCACACCTGGCAAAGAACCCACTCCAGCAGAGATATTCAGTACACTTCTAAAGTCATAAAGAGGTGCATTTCTCCATAACTGATGCTGCAAAAGTTGACATTTTCCAGCGGCAGAACAGTTGGGAAACATATCTCAAAATTCTGCTGACTCTGGAATTTGAGCAGTCTAACCCACATAGCCAAGAGACTAGCATAACCTTGAAGGGATGGGCAATCTGGGGATATACTGTCTTTCCTTCACTGCATAGCAAAACCCTTGAGTGACACCAATTCTGGGCAGAAATTCTCAATTCCTCATACTCTTATTAGCCAATGGACTCTAGAAAAACCTTGACAGTAGGATTTGGGACCAGTAACGCTCTTTTGAATTTTAACACCTTAATTTAGCACTCAAAACCATTTTCTTGTATACTTTTTCTCCCTGATTATCTGGTATTTGTTCATACTGAATGGCTTAGCTCCATTGTAGCTTAAAGTCTGGCCTTGCCCAAGCATCATGCTGATGCTCAGGGCATTGTCTAGGGAGAAGGAAACTCTTCAGTGTCTGGCCTTTCTCACCAAATACAAGGAAGATGTTGCCAAGTAGAGTTCTGAACAGAAGCAAGCTCTGCTTCTTTTAAAAGAAAGGGTGGATAAATCTATTATCAGGAGAAAAAAAAAAACAACCCCAAAAAAACAAAACCCAAAACATTGTATGTGGATACAGAACCTATCAAAACATCCTGAAGGTCTGAATCTGAGGCGTGAACCACAACAATGATCAGTATTTCTGCGAGTTAATTCTAGGCATCCACAGGCTTCTTAGTGCTGCAAAGCAAATAGGAGCTTCTAAGTCTCCCTTGAAGTCTGTAGAGACCTTAGGCTTCTCCATCAGAAAGGTGACGGTAGGGCTGACATCTGAAACTTAGGCAGTATCTTAACTCATTTTTAGACATTTGCATCTAGTGGATCTTTCTCTTTTAGGATTTCTGCCAAAGCAATTGAAATTTGATGCCTTCTTTCCTTAAGTGTTTTGCAGTTCCCACTAGACACCTATCAGCACCAAAGATGCCTCTGCAACATGGGTCTGTACCAAATAATGAAAACTTTGGTAATGTCCAGACCCAGTAAAATAGCTTAAAGATCATAATTGTTCATACTAAGTCCTAGTTAGATTCACTAAGGAAGATTCACCTGTGTTTGCTATTTTTATTGTGTTAAAAACACAAAATATTTCCTCATCCAGAAAAATGCATGAGATACTCCATAGAAATAAACACAACATCTGGTAACACTTTCTGCCATAACTTTATAGCTAGCATTGCCCTTGAAAAAGAAAAGGATGCCTGGCACTTCCTTTCCAGAAATATTTGCTTGGCTGTTGCATCTTCCTACTGGCAATTACCTTAATTTAGAGAAGCCTTCAAGGTTTTAGGACTATTTTCCAACTGAACACAACAGCTTCCTGAGAGAAGACCTAAGACACCACAAGAGGGGCAAATGACACAAAGCACCTTGCAGTATGTGGGCAATAGGATGTTCCCTCAAGGTAGCTATGGTCTGAATTGATGGCTGCTTCGTTCCATAAGCTGGCATGAAGAGGAAGAGAAATGTGTCCCCTAGGAGCTGTAAACACACAAGTCTTAAGTGTCCTGTCTGTGAATGTTTGTGTCAATAAAGGAGATCTCGGAAAAATCTACAGAGTGAACTTCAAGGCAATGTAAGCAGGACCAGATAAATACTTCAACGAAGGTAACAAAGAATACCTGATGCCTCTGCTGCCATCTCTTTACACTGAAAATTTCTACAATTGAAAGAGGAGATTTATCTCAACACAGTGAAAATGCAGAGCTACATGTCTCTGATCTTGTTTTATCCATGGTACTTCTGAAATCTTGTGTGTTTCACCCAGCTGGGCTATAACAAAGTTTGGCTGCTTGGGGTTTTTGTTTGTTTTTTTTTTTTTTTGAGGGAGGGGGTGAGGGTGTGAGTAGGGAGGTCATGCATTGGGGTTTGGGTTTTTATTTGCTTTAATGACAAATTTTACTTCTTAGTCTTCTGTGCTGTCCTCTGTGGGTTTGCTGTTTCAGTAATTTCTCTCCTTTGTCATCTTGTGGGTTTGCCAGCACAGGATTGATGACACAAAATTTAAGGGCACTAGTTCACTTGCTCAGCTGAAGCATGGATTTTAGAGGAAGAGTAAAACTAGTACAGATATCTAAGAGATGAATAATAATGTCCCTTCATCTGGGTACTTAATTACCTGCTTTCCTCAGATCAGTACCCAGGAAGAGGGGAGCTTTTAGGTCTCAGCAGGTTAACTCCACACCAGAGGATTAGACTGGACCCAAACTGTGATGCTCAGTGTTCTTATTTCCAGGACAGTGCTGGCATCCAGCACTCATCTGTTCTGCTCTGCAGTGAGGTCAGACATTTGTGGGACTGAAAGCTCTAGGTTAATCCAGAAAAAAAAATAGAAAGAGTCATTTTGGATAGATTTTGGCAGGTTGCTGAGTTAAAAAAGGCCAAATATGAATATGTATTATAATAAGTGATAAATTCTTTTCTCCTCCTGTGTTATCAGTGGCAACTATATTGCTTTGTCATACAACCGCTGCGAAGGCTAATCCTCCACACTTGCAAAATCTTCTTATTCTAACTGCCACAGCCCTGCTGAAGCCAGGGCTTATGTCCCTAAAAATAGGAGCAGGATTACTTAGGCTGCAGTCCACTGAACTAGTTTAAAGGTTTTCAGACATGGAGTGAGGAGAGGAAAAACATTGTTATTCCATATTCTCAGAGCTCAAAACTGTGAGTTTAATCAACTTTAATTACAAACGTGGTACCTTCCCAGTAAAAAGGCTTCCAGCACGAATGAATGCCTACCCCCTTATGAAAATGAACCACCAATAAGGCACTTATTTTATTTCTTTGTCTCAAACTTTTCATATCTGCCTCAAAACCTGCTGGCATTAGTCTATTGATTTCAACCTCACAGCAGCTGAGTAGGGGCTTTAAGGAGAACTTAGGCACTTGCAGCCATAATTGCAATCCTGACAATTCCTACTCACATATGGTCTAACCCAGGGCCTTTAGGGGAAAATCAGGGCAGGGTGAGCTTAAGGGCAGCCAAAGCTGGAATCTCACCTTCCTTCTGAGCCAGTAGTCAGGAATCTGAGTCTCATTTGAATTCAAGGGGCAAATAAAGAACAGAGAGGCAAAAGTGACCCTGATATAGAAATCTCCGTATCACCACAATTATTTTCTCTCTCTAGCACCATTCTACTTCAACTATTTTTTGCCATCAACAAAGTGAGTCATTGATATTATTCTGACGAATGTACTAAATAACCATACATTGCCTAAGGAGTAACTGAGCTTCAGATGCATAAAACAGGGTATGCAAATAAACATACAAACGTACAACCACTCTTGATGATTCCTAAATGGTTAATAAGCAGAGGTCCTGGGCCTTCCATTAGATCTCTTCAAGTAGTCTCTTGCAATTTGTAGATCTGCCTGTAGAACTACTGTCTGCCTACAATTAAAATGATTATACACCTACAGATGGACCTTTGACAGTGATGAACGCAGTTCTAATATGTACCATAGCTTTCCTGCATGATTTTTCAAGCACTATATGCACACTTTCTCTGCATTAGTTTCTACAAATGTGGGGGTTTTTTTAAAAAAAAAGAGAAAAACACACAAAAAAACTTCAAAAACTAAGAATATCTTTTCTGACTTTTGAGATTGCAATTTGGACTCTATAGGAAATGCATTGCTTGTGAGTGCTGCAGGTAGGAATTTACCTTCAAAAAGTCAAAACTCTTTTCACAGAACCATAGAATCACTAGGTTGGAAAAGATCTTTGAGATCATCAAGTCTAACTGTACCTGCACATTACTAAACCATATCCCTGAGTACTTCACCCACCCATCTTTTAAATACCTCAAGGGATGGTAGCTCGATCACTTCCCTGCGCAGCCTGTGCCAGTGCCTGATAACCTTTCGTGTGAAAAAAGTTTTCCTGATGTCTAATTTGAAACTTCCCTGGCATAACGTCAGGCCATTTACTCTCATCCTATCACCTATAACTTCAGAGAAGAGACTAACATCCACTTCGCTACAAATTCCTTTCAGGTAATTGTGGATAGTGATATGGTGTCCCCTCAGCCTTCTTCTCTTTAAGCTAAAAAAACCCAGTTCCCTCAGCTACTCCTCAGAAGACTTGTTCTCCAGCCTCTTCACCAGCTTCACTGCCCCTCTCTGGACACACTCCAGAACCTCAACGTCTTTCTTAGAGTTAGAGGCCCAAGACTGGACACAGTATTCAACGTGCAGCCTCACAAATGCCAAGTGCAGGGGCAGAAACCTTTCCCTGATCCTGCTGGCCATGCCGTTTCTGATACAGGCCAAGATGCCATTGGCATTCTTGGCCACCTGGGAACACTGCTGGCTCATGTTCAGTTGGCTGTCAACCAACACCTTCAGGTCCTTTTCTGCCAAGCAGCTTTCCAGTCACTCTTCCCCAAGCCTGTAGTGCTGCACGGAGTTGTTGAGTCCCAAGGACTTGGCACTTAACCTCATACTGTTGATCTCAGCCCACTGATCCAGTCTGTTCAGATGCCTCTGTAGAGCCTCCATACCCTTTTAGAGTTTCCAGGTGCTGCTATAGCATAAACAGTTATTTCTAATGCATGTGAAGGTTTTTGAGCTTCTAAAATGTTACAGAATTCTCAGGCTTGACGTACTGACAAAAAAAGGGTGAAAAATAAATGTTCCGACAAATTTTCTGGCCTTTTCTGATTACTGTTATTTTTCACTTCTAAGACGTTTGTACTATGGTAAGCAGCATGTGGCGTTTTTCCTCTTCAAACTATCGACAAGAATGGCAAAATTTATGTTTCTGTACACTTAAAATTTCTTTCATCCCATCCCAAATGAGCAGCTAAACTTTGTTTTTTCACCGTTTTTTAATCTCTCTGATGTATCTCAGGCTATGTGCTGGGATAAACAGCTCTTTCTTAGCTTCTCCAATGGCAATGCCTTATGTTCTTCAGTTATTCATCATAGTCCCCAAAAGGTTTTATTCAATATCCATCTATTAATATCCTTACATTTTTGGGTTTGTTTTTTTTCACACTCCCTGATATTCTGCCGAGAAGTGACCATCTTGTCAATAAGGTCAATCTGCAGCCTGATTCAGAACCTCCATGTGCCAGGAATCATATTATATGCTCTTTTTCAGAAAACATGATCTAATCATGAGATTGGAAGCGGTGCTAGGAGCTATCTAATTCATCACTCTGTCGAAAAGCAGGATTAATTTGTTTTATGATGCTTGAAATAAATGTTTGTCTAGCAAGTTCTAAGAGATCTCCAATGATGAAGCCGCTACTGTCTTGCCAAGAAATCTATCCTGCTGTTTTAATGAATACTAATGAAAAATGTAAAGCAGAGCTCTAACCTGATGATTTCCAAAAGAATGATTATGTTGTCAGATGGTTGTATATGAATTACAGTCTTCTCTGAAAGCGTGAAATAGTCCTTGTCTTTCACAGTAGGTGTGCAAATCCATAGCTCAATAAAAGTGAAGAAACAGAGGCTGTGCTTGTGCATTTGAGAGCAATCTATGAGAAATATTCACAACGTAAAGTTTTCTTTAAAGATTTGGTTCTATTTCACTAGTTAAAATCTTGAAACATTCATCAAAATGAGGTGATACGGATCATCCTTTAGACCTATGATAGCTGTGCAAAGAAAAAAAGGTAGAAAATTATCCTTTTGTATTTTTCACAATACAAAGTAAGTATCTGTTTGAGCTGAAGACCACACATAGTAATATAATGACACTTTTACATAAAAACAAAAAAAAATTAACATCTGGAGGTAGCACAGCTTTCATGCTGTTTAAGAAGGACATATTAGGTTATGAAAATAAAACAAGAGGCATGGGTGGATGAGGTGCTGAGGGGCATGGTTTAGCGGTTGATAGGAATGGTTGGACTCGATGACCCAGTGGGTCTCTTCCAACCTGGTTATTCTATGGTTCTATGATTCTATGATTCTATAGTGTTTACTGCTATATGAATTTTGCATAAACCTCATGAAACCAATAATAATAATATATACTAAATTACTTTATAATAAAATAAATATAATAAAGGTAATAGTCATCTTACATATATGGGACACACCAACTCTGTTATTTTGCTTAGTTTGAAGCAATTTTACACCTGAAAGAAGAAGAAATCAAGTAAAGCAAAAAAAAAAAAAATCATACAGAGAAACATTAGTCACACAGTACACTTACTATTCTGGCAGTGGTTTAATAATAATGAAGCATCTGCTGGTCAGTTCCATGAACAGCTGTTTTTCAGAACAGAAGGACATGTGGGGAAAATTCTTACAGTCACACACATTGGAAGAGACCAGGAAATATAAACTCTTCCCTGAGGGTCAATTAATTCTTCATACACATCTCCTACCCTCAGTATACCCATGTAACATCATATATTATATCTGTTAATACGAGCACTTCAACACATCCTCACAGTCACATACTGTGCAACAGAACCTAAGCCTGCTTCAGAGAGAAATGCGATTTGGCGTTTCAAGTTTTACTGATCTCAAGCCTAAATAGCATACATCAGTAAGACTACAAAATTTAATGTGAATGACTTATAGCTATTAACAATTCAAGAATAAATGTTTATGCAGAAAAGCTTTTTCTCATCATATAAAAATTTAACTTGTACAGTGAGATACTTCTTTTATTTCTCATGCTTTTATTTTGTTCAGAAGCAAGAGGGTTGGAACTAGATGGTCTTTAGGGTCCCTTCCAACCCAAACTATTCAATCATTCTATGAATTGTTTTTATTCTCTAATAATCTACATTTCATTTGGAATACAATAAAAACTTTTCATATCTAAAGTCATAAAACTGAAGAGAGTATTTGCCCACCAAGGCAGTTTTTTATAGTAAGAACTATCTGCCATCGCACATCCCTGGGTGAGATTGCCTTTACACAGTACTCTGGAAAGCGTACATATGTTCTGAAAAGAGCAATTTTGTGTGAAACTCATCTAGAAGACTGCTTTTGAATTTGAAAACCATTTTAGAATACTTTTTTGGGGCAGAAGGAGTTCAGTTGAAAGCAATAAAAATACCACATTGATTTAAGAAATGCGCTTAAAAAGATGAGGAGCAAGACTGATAGAATGAAGCAGATCGACTTTTAGAAAGAAAAGTGCAGTGTTCTTTTATGATAAAAATGTAAATTAGTTAAGACATTTGAGAGCAGTTAAGTGCTAATAATGGGGCAGTTAGAGATAGCAGCTGCTTGTAATAACCACTATTTTGTATGTGGTATCCCAAGTCAAAGGAACAATAAACTCACTGAAGAAAAATCTTGCCATTAATTTCTGGTGCATTTAATACTTCTGCTCTTTTCCTCCTGCTTTCGGTTACAGTTCAGTGGCAGTAATCTGATTTTCATCAGCTCTTTTAACCTTCCCTGAACAAAAATCTTTTTGCTATTGCAAATTCTAAAATTCAGTTGATAAATCCTAGATTTTGAAATTATTCTGGTAGTCTAATAAAAACATGAATGATTTGGATATTGTAGAAAGAAAAAGAAGATGAAATTCGGTACTTCTGGGAAAATTTTAATAAATTGTCTCCTATAATTATTTTTTTTCCTCTGGAAGGTACTAAGTGTAGCTTGCTACTCTTCTTAAGCCAGATTGTTTCTCCTCCTGTGCTTATACAGTGGTAGAGCATGGCTATTTGGATCTACATGCAGTTTCAGAAAAAATTGTCCAGGCCAAATGTTATACTCATTCCTCTTCTTTTTCCTGAAAACTTTCAGAAATTGTTTTCATTATCATTGACCAAATTTATGAAACTCAACAGAAGAATAGAATTTTTTATATTAACTTAGAGAATCACAGAATCACAGAATGTCCTGAGTTGGAAGGGACTCACAAGTACCATTGAATCCAACTCCTATCTATGCACAGGACAATCCCAAAATTTGCACCACATATCTGAGTGCATTGTCCAAATGCTTCTTGAATATCATTAAACTTGGCACCACGACTACTTCCCTGGGGAGCCTGTTCTAACGATCCGCCACCCTCTGAGTGCAGAACCTTTTCCTAATATCCAACCTAAATCTCCCCTGGCATACCTTCCTGCCATTCCTTTGGGTCTTATGCCATTCCCTCAGGTCCTAAAGAAGATCCCGTCCATGACTTCCCTGTTATTGCAGACCGTCTCTACATCACATTTAACTCTTTGTAACCTTACCCAGTGTCTGACAGTGTCTTATGGGGTGACTGAACTACTATAAATATCCTTATCCTTTTAAACTATTCTCTTCCTCATACCCAACCCTTCACCTTGAGCCAGAAATAGACTCCAGGACTCAAATGGCTGATAAGTATGCAATTGTGTAACACACTGCAGCGCTGAGAGTCAAATCCTTCTCCAGAGGTTGAACTGTGCAGGGATGGGTTGCAGCTAGTTTCGTGGTGTTCAGTAGATCTTGTCATTAAAAACATTTCTAGTGCATAAATATACTATTCACGCTTAGTTTGGTATGTGGGTGATTCTTCTTCCCACTATTCCTCTAATCTTTTTCATTCAAGTTAAAATCAAGAGGTCTTGCACTGTGCCCATGCTCCAAACCTCAAACTTAATCTGAACATTCACGGACAACTCACTGCTGAAGCTGTGAATGGGATAAAGGTCATACCTGTAAGTCAAGGTTTCTGCCATTGCGTTTAAGGCTCTAAGTCTCCAGGATCCAAATATCAAGAAATTAAACATTAGTCGAAACATTTCCCTTGGAAAAAGCTGCATATTCAGTTTTCTGCAGGAATATGCAGTTCTGTCAAAGCTTTTGACCAAAACAAGGCAGCTTAGGAGATCTGTTCTACTCGCCCACCTCTCTTCCTGCCTGCTTCCCCAAGTGCCCCAGCTGGATACCAGGAAATTCTAGGCTCTGGATACCCTACCAATTTTCTCCCCAGATTTCCCACCTGTTTTCTTTGTGTAACAATGACAATTCCAAGGCTTTCTGGCTCCCTACATTACCCCAAGAATGTCTCAGAAAGATGTCTGAGCCCCTGGTTCCCCTAGTAATCTGTTCCTGTCACAGCCGGACCCTAACCCGCACCCCAGTGCCAGCTTGTGCAACAGCAATAGCTGCCTGGCCAAATGAATTATCTGTGCTGGGCAGTAAGCCTGCAAGTCTGTATTTTGGGGTGTCTGAATTCAGTTTTTGGAGATTTAGTTCCCTTGAAAATATTGTGTTATACAGAATGTATCTCCTAATTCAAAATAAGCAGAGAAGCTAAATTACATTCTTTTTCCTGACTAGTTGTAGTTTAGTCTCTGTTGCTAATCTAGAGGGAGGACTGATTTGGTGATTCATACCAGGAGAATAACTCTTTAAAGTACATTTTGTACTGAAAAGAATTAGGATAACCTTTAATTTATAGTATGAATCACCAAAAGACATATTTCACAGTTAATGCATCATACTTCCACTGTGTGATCCACTGGACTGGAGGTGTGTCTGGTGTCTGGCTTTGTCAGTAGCTCTGCGTCTATGATAGCACACTATGACTGCACCTCTCACACTGACATTGACCCCCTTCTCTCATCTGAGAGCTAATGATCTGCCACTGCATGGTGGAGGAGACCGTCCATCTTGCTCCAGGCCAGCCAAGAGGAGAAGCTGCACTGGACATTTTCCATCCTCAGGCTGTTCCAGTCTGAATGGAACAGGGAAATATCTGCTTAGGCAAGGACCAAAGCAGAAGCCATCCTCTGGCTGCTTGCAGTCTGCACCAGAGCAAAGAAAGTCCTACTGCAGTCTTTTTGTTAGCAGGAACAAGGCAGACTTCTCTGCCACTCGAAGACTGAGGTTCAGATGGACTTTAAATACCTCCAAAGATAGGTGACAGATGATAAGGATGCAAGGATCACAGATGCACAGGTTGGAGTCTAAAAGTCAGAGTTAATAGGGGTTTCACTCCCTTGTGGATCTCACCCTGAGGGATCACTGAACACCACACCTGTTACAACAGCTGCTCTTGACTATATCCAGTTTCCAGAAGTCCTTGAAAGCCTCTGCAGTGTTTTAAGAAGCAAGTGGTGATATGAGCTCCTTCAGGGAAGTCCCCTCCAGCTGGCAGATTATGTCATCGCCAGGCCTGACTTTGCACGGTATGACTCGTGCAGTCACACCAGCCCTGGACTTAAAGGAACCCTACAAGAGGCATCTCATTTTACCAGATAATCTGGAAATGAAGGATCTTTTTCCAGTATTTGATTAGCACACTTTTCAGTCTATAAATGTGTATGATATTTTTTTCAGTTGTATCTTTCCCTGGGACCCCTCTCCAATAATCAGAATGTATCCCTGCTGTGCCTTGTTCTTCTTTCCCTGTGGGGTTAAAATGAACCTAGTGCAGCAGCACCTCTCTTTATTCTTGCCTAGTTTTATCTGTGGCAACACCGTTAAATTTTCATACAAATGATATCATTGAACAGCTCATTTCTGTTAATTTTAAATTCTTGTAAATGGAGATAAAATATGATTGATAGATGGATAGGGAAAGAACTTAATTAAAAAATATTGTAGCTTCATTAGGTAATCTGTTCATTGCTATGCATCACATCCTCCCCTATAGCACAAAGCAAAGGCTCAGCAGACGTTCTAATTTATAAGGGCATGAAATACTGCAGCTTGCCTAGTTTTGCTTTCTTGATGCATTCATTCTTGTACTCATTAGTCCTGTAGCTTTAGCCTAGCAGCTGCACCATGTTCTTCAAAGTGTTACATTACACTTGTAGAAAAAAAAAAAAAAAAAAGCTTGAATCATGACTTTTCCATGCTTTGAGGCTGCAAGAATGTCATTCATTGTGGGATGCAGAGAAAAGGGGGAAGGATTTTGCAGTGGCATTTATTCTGCTTCTGTTATTAAAGTGTTGCCACAACTTTGAGGCAGGATTAATACATTTTTTATTTATTTATTTATTTGCTCTCAAAAAGACCAAACAATCAACCTTCACCATTTCCAAAGTTCTGCCTACCCCAAAGAGTGTTCTCTCTGCGCTTTTGGGAAGTCATTCTTCAGGTATAGAAGTTAGAAATGTACAAAAACGTGAATGAAATTGGTCTTTTAGTGCCAACACTCCAAACTAAATGAAGTTTAACAACACCGAGGACTACTTGTTGTTTTCCACAATTTCAGCCCTAAGAGTAACACTACTGGAACAGAAAAATAATTAACCAAATTCTTCCATGACTCCTTTACTGTCCCCCTGCAAATATCTTTTAACTGGCCCTTTAGGGCTCCAGATAAAACCTGTGGAAAGTGTATAACACTCCTAGCAGAATAGATGCATACTCAATTAAAAAATGTTTTGGTGACATTTGTTTGCAATACTCCAGCTGCAGTGGGAGTGAACGTACTCAAGGTGATGCAGGAGTGTGAAACAGTTGAAAAGGAAAGAAAATTTTGCATGAATAAACAAAAACAATATGATCAACATGTAAGTTTGACACAAGCTCAGGACTGGTAAATTCACATGGTATTTCTAACAGGTCTACATGCAAGAATCTATGTAGAAAAAATTGTGATTGCCAAATTCTCTCCTTTGTAAAAATTCATAAAGCATGTTACACCATGGTACCATTTCCATCTGTTCCCTTTCTCAGAGAGCTATCAAAGGCGTATTTCTGAACAAATCTTGGAAAGAAGGAAACTAAGTATCTGGGGTCCAAACTAACAGTCTCACCATAAACTCAAATAACTTTAGGGTAGTATTCAGCTCTGTCAACCTGACAACGGTTCCCCCTAAATGCATTGTAGCAGCAAGAATTAATGGGTGTTTGCAGCACTCCTTCAGCCATGCCAGGACGGCTTATAAATGCTAAGCTGGAACAGCAGAGCCACATGTAGTTCAGTGCAAGGGGGTATCAAAGATGTCTAGTACCATGTGAAACACTTCAGGGTACCCCGACTGTCTCTAGCAGCACACAAATCTGCAGGTCCTATATTATATCTGTCAACTCCCTGCTGATAGCTCAGGGCACTGCAAATAGTAACAAGTGTCAAAATGTGGGCAACAGAACTAAGCCGAGAAGGTCATCAAGCTTGTATAGAAAGGGACACCAGAATTGAGAAGTTACACTATAAAGGCTGTCTAATCAACTTTAATTCCATTCTTCTATATACAGGGAGATGTAGTCTTAAATTATATTCCCTATTGCTGATCCCATTCCTTCTTTTCCATGCTTCCTGATTTATTTCTGTCGAATCTTACGGTTTCCTCTCCCCCCTCGCTTTCTTCTTCCTTATGCCCAGCATCCCACTGAGCCATGGTAGGCAGCTGCAGTACCTGCATTTAAACAGGGAGCATAATTTTCTGGCTGTTCAGTGGATTTCTAGTATGTTGCTGCAGATGGCATGGGGGAGGAATGGGACTTTTTCATTAAAGTCTCAGTAGTCTCTACTGAACAAACAGAAATTTTTTTGAAACCTTCCAACTTGGCAAAGACCACAGACAGTTGAAAGTAGATTCTTAGTACAAAGGTTGCCTGCTACCCTGTAGCTTGTCCTTGCCTCAAATATAAGAAGCCTAGTGCTACAGAGAAAGAATCCTTCCATCAAAGGCTGAAGAACCTAATTTCCTGCAGGCATACTCCCCCTGCCAAACTTTTGAATAGAAAACAAAATAAAACAGCCCATGCAGTGTTGAACACAAAAAATATCTAACTCGATGACTACTCTTAGGTGAGTACTGAAAGCTTAACCTTCTGGAAATATCACACAAACTTAAATTGTACTTGTCCTACCAGACAATACTCTAACAATGCAAGTGACTATTTTGCAGGGAGAACCACACAATTAGATTACCTTATAAACTGACATGTCCTGTTTGAATAAATTCCAAGTGATGCAATCTGAATACTAAAATTCCTGTTTATAAGAAAGTCTGATGCAGGTAGAAAGGGGTTTATGTGGAACTAAGCATCCAAGTACTGTATTATCTGTATGATAGCAATGAAGATGTATAGCTCAGGGGGCTGGTATTGAAGGAGGTGTTAATGCAGCTGACTCACATCTTGCATTTCATTCTCTGACAGCAGGAGAGAGACTTAAGCAAGGTAAGGACTGACAGAAGATAAAAAGGAAGGTTATACATCTGGCTACAGCAAGGACTTGTTTTGGTTCTGGACAAATACAACAGCAGCATACCGATGTGCACTCAAAAGTAAAGTTTGGTCCTTCATATGTAACACATAATAGAATTCTTTTCTTGCCGGCTAGTGAAATACTTCAAGAAAAGGAGAGGATTGTATGCATTAATACAAAAGAATCAGAGCTTTGATGAGTACTTCTCTCCAAGATTCTCCTGATGGATTTTCAGCAATTCTCGTATAAACTGGAGCGATGTATGGGATTCTTTGTCACAATTTTGAGCAACAAGTGCACCTTAAAAATAGAGTGATATTTCCTATATTGCAGTAATTAGCAAATTTAACCAACAAGCATAAACAAGAGCTCTAGAGCAATCAGTGCTTTCAACTCATATAAAATTCAATTTATTTAAAGATTTCTGTCAATCTTTAAAACATAATGTCTTGCTTTGAATAGCCCTGACACTTTATTTTAAGGACTTACTCCAAGCTCTTTCTGAATTTTGCTTATCTTTCTCTTTGAAGACTTGTATGAATCACATCCCTTGTTTTCATTTTTGTGGTCTTCCATTTCTAGGATATGCTTGCTGAAACACTGATCAAGGTTCTCAACAGATGTAAATGAACATTGCTTTACTAGCTCCCAAGGTACTAGGACAATTTACGCAAGATGAGAATATGGGGCACATGTTTTAGTTTTATCCCATCACAAGAAAAATATATATGAATATTTCTCTGTTTAGGACTTCACAGACCACAATGATAAGAACCTCTGCTTTTCAGTATCATTTGATTACCACAAGATATTCTTACCATATAAATGTTAATTATCTGCACAAACAGGAAGATACCTTTTTACACTGAGTACACTCAGCTATCACTGAAATACTTCCTAGGTCTGTATTTTTCCTTCTGAACCAGATGCAATTCCTTTTCAGTGATTTAATTGCTTCCTTTCCATTTAATTACTTTGAGGATTAACTGCAGGCAAGTGTATTCCAATAATAGGTTCATCTACAAAGAACAGGAAGCTTTCCCTGTGGTCCAGGGAATTTACCACTTCCGACTGCAGCTCAGCTTTATAGCTATCAGGTTTCCCTTTACCCCTGGGCTTTATATGTCACCTTGTCTGTTTGAGCATTAGGAAATGTCATGGGATGTATTGCTTGTTCTTGAACTCTCATACGCAGCTCCTGGCAGGAAACTGCAAAATCCTTCTCATCAGGGCAAAAGATGCAAATATTTCAGGCTCAAGTATTAAATTATTAATTATATATAATTAATATTAATGATGTCTAGAATAGTTTCCATCAATAAATATCTGTGGGGTAAAAGTTTAAACTGGATATCTTTTTGTTTGTCCATAATATTATTTGGTCAAAGACCCCTTTTTCATCCTAATATGTGTGTTGAAAAACAGTTGATTCAATCTGCATTTCAGTGGGACTACTTCGCCTGAGAGTTTTTGTATGTAAAAAAAACACATCATGGGAATATGTTTTCACCTTCTTAGGTGAAGGCAGAGTGATACTCTGAGACAATTTGTATTTCAGGGATTAAGGGAGTTAAATTTCTTTCAATGTCAGATTACAATAAAGTCCATCAGAAAATGTTATGCTGATTTAGTGTTCTGTGACTGTGAGCTCCACACACCTGACTGTCCCCCTGCAAGAACCAAAATATAACACACACACATAGCACAGCATCACAGCTTCTTGCACACCAATTGATAAAAGAAATTCATGGGATCTAGGTAGAGGAAAACAACAAGGAAACACAAATAGGATGGCTGACATTAGCAGATCAAGAATAGACACTTTAACCACTTCTCTTTTCAGCACAATGATCCCTAGTTTATATGCCGAGAGGTAAAATGTAACAGTTCTGCAGCTAATGCTAAAGCAAACTACACGGCCTTGGGTAAGCTTATTTTTCAGATATTGCTTGGGATGTATTTTTAGCCAAGTGATTTTCTTCCAAAAGTAGTTCTGTGCAAAATATTCTTTTTTCTGTCTCTCAAATGCCAAGAACATTTCTGCTAATAAATGAAAATTTATGAATTACTAAATAATAGATATCAGGTGAACAATGTATAAAAGACATTTCTTGATTTCTTTTCTCTATTTTTTTTTAACTGGAACTCCACCAATGTAATTTGGTCTCCAATTTGTTCTCATTGGTAGAAAAAGCCACCTTAAATTCAGTAAAACTGTTACAGAGCTACTGAGCATTTAGATGCTTCCATTAAATGAAAATGAATCAATGTAGAGGTCATTTTTGCTGCCTCCTTTAAACCCATATTTTGTTTCTACATTTCCTTTTCCATTGCTTGTGGCAGGTGAAGGAAACCTCTTTGTCTTACCCAGAAGAGTTACCGCTTATTTATTAAGATTTACAGCAGTACAGACTTGGCAAATACAGATATGTGTGGGCAACAGGAACGGTTGCTACTAAGTTCTTTGTCTGTTCTACAGCTAGCAGATTAAATAGTTTTATTTAAAAAGCTTGGGAGGCATTGGGGGAAAATTGTGGCCTGTTAACCTCAGTGAAAGAGTTCTTTTGCAATCAGTCTGAAGGATTGGTTTGTTTACCTGCAAGTCCCATCCAAAATCTTCTCAAGCCCTGAGCACATCTTCCAGTTTGACAAAGGAAAGGGTAACCACAGATGTGGCTCTGATCAGTCAGTGCACACAGCTTCTGGGCCAGCTCCTGGGGCTAAATCTGTGTTGCATATCATTAATTAGAAGGCATCAGGCATTTACCCAGGTGGGGGAAGCACCAGCCTGACCATTTCACAAGCATACAGGTCTGGGCTTGCCAGAGCAGATAACATCACCTGGCCAGCCTCCAGGCTAAACAAATGTAGGTATGGAATACAGGAAGGAACAAGGCATATTATGATGGAGAATAGAGGAAAAGAGAGAGAACTGAGGTTAATTCATACAGGAATAGAAGTGAGGTGTTGAGTGTGTTTTGACAGGATGGTATAGACAGTTTTTGGGAAACTAAAGCTATTGTAGTTGTGGGAAG
Source organism: Phaenicophaeus curvirostris (assembly GCF_032191515.1). Classification (NCBI taxonomy): domain Eukaryota; kingdom Metazoa; phylum Chordata; class Aves; order Cuculiformes; family Cuculidae; genus Phaenicophaeus; species Phaenicophaeus curvirostris. Next base: position 56,013,752 of record NC_091392.1, on the reverse strand, counting down.
TTTGCGGTCCAGTAATTATACAGAGAGGTCCTTAATGCATTCTAACGTATGCTTGACTTGTACACGCTGTCTTGGAAGTTTCAAGACGAGAAAAAAAGCCTGAGTTTAGATAACAACCAAGGGAAAGGCTGCAGTATGAGTTCGCCCTGTGCTAGACTAGAGATCCAAATGAGGGAAAACTTTCTGGACACCTGAACTTTGGGAAAGCCTCAGTCAGACAGCATGCCCTATGGGGCTCTTGAGATTCTGCTGTTTCACTCAAGGTCTTTACCCTGGTAAATGACAAAGCATGAGCTTCCATTGAAACCTTAGTGTTAATTTGGTTACAAAGGTGACCAACCACAAGACACAAGCCCATGGTTTCATTAGTCCCGGACCTTATGGAACAAGATTGTTTCAGGGAAAGGTACGCTGCAGTTACAGAACAGACTGGGCTTAGAATGCCTTTAAATGCTTCTAAAGTCATCAAAGTCACTTACATACTTTCCAGTGTAATGGAAGCAAAATCTGTACCAATTTTTAGTTGATATCTTTGCAGTCGCATATAGCTATAAACACTGGCATTCCTACAATAAGTTTTTTTAATTACTCCTGTTCTTTGGCCACTGTATTTGGATAATGCACAAACAATTAGAATAAATATAAAAACCAATAGACTAGAAACAGCAGTATGAATCAGTGCTAATATCTATCGTTATGGAAAAATGCTTCCAAGAGTCAAGAACTAGCAGTGATGGGCAGCTGCTGCTACTGATGTAAGTTATAATGTCCAGCTTCAATTCTATCACAATTAAGGAAAAGCAGAATTTCTGAAAGCAAATACACTAAAATATAAGTGTACAGCCTCACTGAAATAAGGCATTAATGTCAAATATTGACTTGTTAGATAAGTACAATTCAGATTTAGTGTAATATAGATGAGGAATAAACAGTCCTTGCTTTACCTGTGTGCTGTGGACACACAGCAGACTCAAAAACACAAACCAGTTTTTTCTATCCCAGTGCACTAAAGAGGATTAGCAGTACTGATGTCATTTCTGAAAGCTGTATGACTAAACTTTCATAAAGAATTCCATTGACAGAGTATCCAGTCTTCCCAACCTATGTGTTCCCATGCTCAATTAGCTTTATTATTAGAAAAAAATGTCTAATTGCTTAATTTTTCTGTGTTGATTTAACTGCCTTACTTCTCATCCCATTCCTTGTGGATACAGTGAACAGTATTGTTTCCCTTCTGCAACAACAGGAATGGATAAAGATTATTAAGTTTTCTTTCCACCAGCATCTTTCTCTGTCTTTTTTATTTTAGGCCTGATCACTTAATTTCTTCCAATATTACCTCCTCATGACTTCTACAACCTCTGATCATAGCTTGTATCTTGTGGGCTGTATTTCTGTCTGTAAACCATGATCAGAATACTTGCCTTTTCAAAAGAATCTGACATTGGTGATTCAAACCTAATTTGTGATCCACTATAATCCTAAGATCTTTTTGAAGAACTTGCTTCCTGATGTTCATCATCCTGAATTTGTATGATTGATTTTCCTGCAGTATCCTGCCTTTGTTCCTTAACCTTGCCCTCAACCCTTGTCTAGGATGAGTTACAGCCTATGTTTCCACTCCATTTCTCCAGATTTTTATTTTTACTGTTATTCTCCAACACATTTGGGGTCCTTCCTAGCACTGTGTCATATGCAAAACTAATGAGCGTTCTGACTATTCTGCCATCTGTTTTGCAAATGAAAACCTTGAACAGAAGCAGATCTAAGGCAGACCCCCCACAGAACCCTGAGTTTAATTGGACTTTATTAACTTCTGTATGGCATGGTTATCTAATTGGTTTTGTACCTGTAGAATAAAGCCATATTTTTCCTAGCTTGGATATGAGAATATCAACTGACACTGTATTGAAAACTTTGTCTGAGTAAAGGTACGTGAATTCTTATGCTTCTCATCTATCCACAAGACCAGTTACCTGGCCATTGAAAAAGTGAATTTTATTTACTCTCATTTCTTGGCAAATATATGTTGGCTTCTGCTTCCCTTCCTTTTATTTTCTAGGTGCTGAAGATTGTTCCAGATATATTCTATGAGTTAAAGTCAAGCTGATTTATCTAATTCCCTCACCTTTTCCTTTTTTTCACTCTTCTGATGAACAAGCACTAACTTTATCCTTCTTATTAGAAGTTGCAATAGATGGACTTTAATATCTTCATAAGCAAAGAAATATGCAGTAAAACTAGGTGTCTATCACAGCATTACTTAAAATTGTGATAACCTGAAAGCACTTGATTTCCTTTGGTCAAGAAGGATTTACAACTTTATCATTCCATCTCAATTACACCTTGAAAAATGTGAAAAGAAGGAAAATTTTTAAAGATATCTGGAAATCTTTGGAGGTACTGCATACGGCCTTTCTAGAGTAAAGATTTTGGCAGTGGTCTCAGATTAGGGTAACTGCGTTAACTATGCCTTAATTAGGGATATTTTACAAAAATATTTTACCAGTGTTAAGGGTCCAAAATTTCAATGAAAGTCAAAATACTGTTTTCCAGTTTTCTCTCCACAACAGTAACGGCAAATGAGATCCACACAGCACAAGTTTGGTGACATAAGAGTTAGTTGCCTGGGCTACAGTAACTATGCAGGCTCTCTTTCTGGGCGATGGAGACAAAATCGACACCTACTTCCTAAAATGATACAAAATAGATGAGATGTCCCTTCCAATCTCTCTCACTTGAACCAACGTAAGTAGTGCAGCTGGGGTTTGCTAGCTACTTCAGGGAGATGTTGAGGAATAAAAGTGATTGCTCCCACAGCAGAGGTTGGTAGCTTTTCACTGGAATTGCTGCTGTTTTTTCAAGTGTGTGAATCTTCAAACTATACTAACATCCCTGCTGGATATGCCTGAGGTTGCATAAACAGGCCACTATAATGAACAATTTTCTTACTCCTCATAGTAGACTGATCTGAGTTCAGGCACACTGACAAATTAATTTCTGTTGCTATATGATATGTTAGTTCTGTATACAAGTAAAGAGTTCGCATTGTGAAGACTGTAGATTTGGATAGGTGAAACATTTCTGTCTTATTCCCTCAGTAGCAATAGATGGTATTCTTCAAAAAAGAGAACTTTACAAAGGTATGCACAAGTACTGATCAGACAGATAGAATCATGACACTGTTCAGGTCAGAATAGACCTAGGGAGGTCTGTAGTCCAATCTTCAGCTCCAAACAGGAGGGTTCTACAAGTAGCTAAAAATCTGAAGGTTTAAAAGAGAAGGACACAAATCAAGCAACAAATCTTAATATTTCTGGAAATAAACCAGTATGTGGAAGATGTGAGTTAAGAAAAAAGATAATTCTGAACCTGCTTTTTTGGAAATATTCATAAAAATTGGCAAATTTAAAACATCCCCACAAATTCCACACAGAAAATTACATTGGAATGATTTACAAATTTGATAGACAATCAGATGCATATTTATTAGAAAAGAACACTTTTTTAATTACTTGTAATTCTTAAAAAATTAATTATTTTAGAAATTCCTTTAGTTCAGGTATTTGCCGAAGAAAAATTTCAACATTTTCTTTTGAACTTTTATTTCTAAAATGGTGTGTACTTTTTATATGAAAGGCGTAAATAATCTGAAAACAATGTGCAGCATTTAATTTTGGGTTCCCAGCTATATCTCAGGCAAATGTAAGAAAAAATAATTATACTTCTTTCACCTTCTTTGTTGCTTTTTTCTTCCTCTGAGAGTGTCAGTTTGACTTGATCTGGTCTGAGTTTTTAACCTCTTTAATTTTTGTGGCTCAAGCATGAACGAAATCTCTGTTGACAAATCTGTTCCAACTAGTGGCACCAGCCACAGTTGGAGAAAGGATGTTGGATTAGACCAGTAATGAGATAGTGCATAAAGTACGGTCCAAATCAAAATTATGTCAGCTCATCATCATATTTCAGACTTCTATGAACTGTTGATTGTTTCTATTCCATTATCAGGTCCAGGATTTTTAGGAGTTAACTCACTTAATCAAAATTAATGACAAAGTAACTTTTTCCAGAAGAACTTCCTTTTTCAGGTATTGCCTGTTCACAGTGAGTACAAACATTAGGTCAGAAAGAAATCAGTGGGGTTTTTTGCCAGGAATCAGCTGCACACATTCCAAAACCTTACAATCATATTCTAAGACTGATAATCACCCATGAATTAAAGAAAGTTCATCAAAACAAGTCCAGAGATGTCTGCATCATCAGTTCACTCCTCAGTTCTGTGTTGAGCAAGGCTACAGTAAACTTTTTCTAAATAACTCTGTTTCTAAATTATAGATGTAAATGGATATCATAGAATCATAGAATAACCAGGTTGGAAGAGACCCACCGGATCATCGAGTCCAACCATTCCTATCAAACACTAAACCGTGCCCCTTAGCACCTCGCCCACCCATGCCTTAAACACCTCCAGGGAAGGTGACTCAACCACCTCCCTGGGCAGCCTGTTCCAGTGCCCAATGACCCTTTCTGTGAAAATTTTTTTCCTAATATCCAGCCTAAATCTCCCCTGGTGGAGCTTGAGGCCATTTCCTCTTGTCCTGCCCCCCGTCACTTGGGAGAAGAGGCCAGCATGTACATATATGTGTGTGTATCTATGTGTGTATACATTTATATATATGGGTATACACCTGCATGCATACTTGACATTCAAGATGAATTGCTTTCAACTAAATCAGCTGACGGGTCTTCTTAACACCAACAGCTTTAGTACGGCACTGCTTAACAATTCATTCATGCCCAGTAAATATTGCACCTGTTAGAGTCACAAAGCATCTTCTGCATTATAACGTCAAATAGATACCAACAACTTTGATGTTACATAAGAAGTACGTTGGACAAATTCTGTTTTTACAGATGTAAATGTAAATTTAACATCACCAAATGAGAATTATTCTAGCTTAACATTGGCTTGTTACTATCAATGCTACAAGAGATCTTATCATGATCCCACTATGTACAGCATCCTTAGAAAAAATCAAACTACTTATGTAATAGTCATCATGAGTAATAGAAAAACAGCAAAATCTTTCTTCTTATCTACAGGAAATTAGGTGGAAGAAAATCATAACTTTTTTGCTTACAAAACAAACTAAGAAAGTAAGTCATGATTACTCTGTGCAAACAGAATTCATATGTGAGATAAATCCTGTCACTTTCTGAGAATATTATTTCTTGGTCTGTATAAATTGTATGATATGCTAGACAGATTTTTGACAGCAAAATAAAGTCAAAATGCTTTTCTTCTAATCCTTTAGGCCTGCAAAATTTTGATATTCAGCTTCCAAGTTTCTAATTGCAATTTTGTCATTTTCAATAACTGAGGGGAATAGAGTAATATAAAATTTTTCTAGGGGAACAAAATATCTCATCTTTAAAATTCTTTTATTGTCTTTTTATACTTGGTTCAGAATAAATGGAAAGAGAAGACCCACCCTCAAAATAAGAGAAGCACATCCTGCAGATGCAAAAGTGAAATACCACATTCTATATATTTTGAATGCTGTTCTAACATTGTTTTGTCTACTGGACTCCACTCAGAATGATACTGTAGGTGATTAATTTTGTAAATAGCAACAAACTGAGTGAGTTTCCAATTTAGATCAATTGGGCCATCTTGGCTTGAAATGAAACAGATTGTACTGTTCTCCATACAGATTAATGAAGGCCTATTATGTCATCCAAGTAATTGAATTTCCAGAGAAGAAGAAAAAATATCCAAAAGAAATCAAACCAGTAGAAAAATGTCTCACTTGAAGTATATTCTATCTGTAATCACAAAAAGAGGGCAGAAGTCTTCTAAGGTAAGTGTGATTAATTTAAAAATCTGCAAGGTCTGCGGTATTTTCTGATTAGTTATTCAGTCAGTGATAAAATTCATAGTTCTCTGCCAGCATCCAGTCTGAGACACTAGCTATACTGAGTAGTCAGAAGCTTGATAACAAAGCAGTTCTGTCAGAGGCTAGAAGCAAAAGTCCACCTTGCGGTGGGAAATTCTTTAATTTCAATTCCTAATTACTTCCCATTGTTATGAACAATTACTGTCTGTTGTTGATGGAGCAGAGAAAATTACTTGGAAATGAACTTTTCCTGTAGCTCCAGGGATGACTCCATGTAATTTCAGATAACTGTACATTTCAGTCATGGAAAGGAAGGGGTTGGTCATAGCAGACAGATATTACGAGTCAGGGCAGTACATCAGGGGCCCATTGAAGGATGGAGGGACTGTGCTGCACCACAATGCCAGCCTTTCCCATTCCGCTGCTTCTATGTGAATGGGAGGCCTCAGAAATTTTTAAAGGGATCTTTTAAAAGCATGATTTGTGGTGGGTTAAGTATTTGGGAGAGGTAATTTTGAGAAAGGCAAAAAAATTAAGGAAAGCTTTGTAGGAAAGAAACAAAAATTAGTAACAACAAGAATTAATAACAACAAAAAGCAAAAACAGATAAGCTGAAAATATCAGTTACTTTTTTGGTTTTAATTTTATAGCTCTTATTCCTCCTCTTGTTATCATAAATCAGGATGGAGGCTAGGTTTATTGTGATGGCACAAATTGGCAGGATACTATGAATACAAATGCTGAAGTAATGCGAAAAATAGGTATCTTGAAGCTGCCTGCTGCATTCCAACTATATCTCTTACTGGTGTAAATCCTCTAACTTCTTTATTTTATTAAGGTATTTTAACATTGTTATGTATATAGAAATTTTAATTTAGCCTTAAATGCGTATCTAACAAATATCGCTTTCAAGGACTCTGCTGTTTAGTGCTGAGTCTTCCCTGTTTTAGGGGCTCTGAAACATTAATATTTTAATCATACTGGCTACAGCTGAAGCTTGGAAGTGAATGAGAAATTAAAAAAATAATAATAATCCCACAGAACTCATTAAGAGAAGCTGTGTATATTCTGGGATAACAGGTCTTGCTCTTTCTGGGACGCCTGAGTTCATCTGCAGAAAAGACGACCATAGTTCACGATGTTAGGCATTCACTAGAGAAGTATTCATAGCTCATGTTTCACATTGAGTGAGTGGGGAAGTAGATGACACCTAAATTTCCCAAGAAATTCCCTTGCACAGGAGAAAGGGCAAGCAGTGAATAACCAGATACATCTTTTACAGGTAACAGCAAATCTGCTTTGCTAGCACAACATTTGAAGAGATCGGCATATTCTAATATAAAACACAGATGGCACTTTAGAAAAAAATTTAAAAGTGTTTAGTGGAAAGCAAAACAAACAAAAGTCTTTATGCACTACAGAGGGAAAAGTTCATAGACTTACATTAGCTCTGAAACACTGTGAGCGCAGAAAATGGTTCTAAAGGTTTGCAACACTTTGAAATGCAGGAGCTCCATCTGTCCTAATAACAATTCAACAAGTCTATATACTTTTACAAAATAGGTTGTAGCTCTGATAAAGCTACTAATCCTATGTGTTCTTCGCATAACCTCAGAAACACATCAGCTGCCACAGCATATATTTCCTCTGACACATATGTGTTTGTTCACTCTTTCAGCTTGTTCTCACTAGAGGTTCAGCATTCACAAAGCACTGTGAATGGCACAGAGATCATTTTATCCCTGGAACATCAGTGTGAATCCCTAAGTCATCAGTGTTTATAAACTGTTTTAAGCACTGTTTTAATACTGACTGCCAACGCTTGAAAGAGCTAAACTATGGAAAACCAGCTTCTCAGATTGTAGTGATTAGAAAAAAAAATATCACAGAACTATTATAAAATTTGAAGGATGGTATATATTTGACATTGGAATTACTTTATCTTGAAGAATTAGACTGAGATTATATCGGTCATCTGAGAAAATATGTCCTTCCCTGTGATTCATTTGCTTTGTGGGCAAGTTACTGCCTTCAAAAAAAACAAAAGATATCTCACTTTGGACAAGAGCTACTGTGGCATTGTACACCTTTAGATTTACTATCATGATGACTTTGTGGGTTATAGTACTTATTACCAATTTCTTCATTATAAGAATTTATTGGAATTTCCAACACCAGATAAATCAAAGTTTTCCAATTAAAAAGCCAAATATCATTAAAAAATTCAGTTTATTAAGATATATTTACGTCATTAAAAAATGCTTATTCTTCTTAAACTTCTTAAGTGGATAGAAACTACTTTAATCTATTGCTAAAATATTGCAAATATAGATTTTAAAATAAATACTGCTGCAATTTAATATTTTTTACTATTTTTCTTAGGAGGTTTTATTTGACTAAAATGTTTTTGGTTTTTTTTAAATGGACACTAGGATATCTAAGGCATAAAATGTCATGTCATGGCTGTGCCAACAAGCATAGTTAGTTATGGTGTTTTTGTCAGATCTAAATATATCTATGTTATTTTATTTCACTGTTGATTTTTCCTAAAAGTTTAAGATTATCAAGTCAATTCTGCATACATGCCAGAGTATGAGACCAGTTGACAATTACCTTTCTGAAATATTGATAAGTATGGATGAAGCAGAGAAAGAATAAAGCAAAATCCAAGCACATGTGTTAGGAATGAGCACTGACTGCTGAGGAATATCAAGCAAGATATAGTTCTATGGAGTCTGACAAGGCACTCTAGTATATGTGATACAGGAGAAACAGCCCCAAAACTGAATGGTCTTTTCACTTGTCATTTAGTCCCTGAAAACGTCAGTGGGCAAACAAATAGAAACTCTGTCACAGTGTGTTCCTCTCTAATGCAGATATGTTAAAGCTGCCTAAAGGCCAAAAATGAAGTTAATTTCTGCAGCAGTTTGCAGGTCTGACACAACAGCAAATTATATGTCATTCTAGTGATGGCTCCAGTCAATAATTTCCAAAAATATCAGACTATTTTACTGAAATATTTTACTGAAATAAAATAGAACAATATTTAATTGTGATAAAATAAGATAAAATAGAACAATATTTAATTTTGAGTGAATTTTGTTGTACTGCTTTCATTCTGATCATGATACTCTTTTAGCAAAAGCAAAAACAAACAAATGTACTGAGGTGCGAGGCTAGTGGATGTGTGAACCTGAAGAAAGGTGAGAGATATAACAGAATTGTAAACCAGGGGTATAGTTGTACTTTCAAACAGGTGGAGAGGGTGACGTGGGTCTCTAGTCATATTTCTCCTGTTACAGTCTCCAGGCAGGTCACTTCAACAACAGCTTGTCTATCCCCAGCACAGAGTGGCAATGTTACCATGGGAAGGTACAGCATTCAGAGTAATAACATGAAGAAAAAATTGAATGTTCATAGTCAGTTAAATGGCCATCACTCGTTACCTCAATGAATAAAATTACTATACCATCTTGCATGCCTCAGCTGGGCTGGCTAGTCCTGGGCTGTGCGATGCTCCAAGGTCAACATTACCCTTCAGAGACAGTACGAGTTTGGCATCCACAGGCCCCAACGGTCTAAAATGTTTAAGAAATTTGGTCTCATCAGCAAGACAAACTGTGGATACCTGTGAACAATGATCCGAATGAAACTTCATAGGTACCTCATTGCAAATCAACATGTCCAGATACAGTGAAAAGAAAATCCCTATCTTTTGCTGTTATAGCCCACAATGGTGTGTATACACAATATATATTGGATATAAATATAATTCATATAAATGCAAAAAAAAGATCATTCTATCTAGATATTCACATATAAGTTTCCTTTTCAAAGGTAACTGGAGGACAAAATTGTCCCTCATAGGCATGGACCTTCAGTGGGGCAACAGGCATCTTACCAACACAGGAGAAAAATACAATTTCTTCTTAGAAAAGAAGGAGCATCAGACCTGTATAGAAATGTTGAAGCATGTTTCCCTTCTTACAGGCAGCCAAGAAAGGCTGATGCTGAGGCCTCATCCTGCTGCTCTCCATTCTCCTCTGCCCCTTTTGAGGTAATAAACTGAGAACAATCCCTGTTCCATATTTAGCACAGAGCCTGCAATTCTGCCTGTCCTTCACACAGACTTGGCAAAATGATAAAAGCATATAGGACCCCATGTTCTTGTGTAGTTGCTAGAAAGCCTCAATCCACAAAGCCATTTCATTTTTGCCTATACACAGTGCTTACATTAAAAAAAAAAGCTTCAAAAATCCATAACAGAATAGAGTTTAAGGGTGAATTTACATTAGAACAGGTGAGACCAAGATAAGACATGTAAGTTTGCAGACTTAAATGGTTTGGGTGCTTATTAATTCTCAGCAAAAAAAATCAGTCTAGGATGACCTCTTAAGCTGGAGGTTTAGGGGTCATGTCAGAGCAAGAAACTGAATCCAGATTTTGTGCATTAGATGAAGGATGAAGGATATAATCATTGGCCCTTCTCCCTCCATTGCCTACTTTTTGGAAGACACCTGCCACTGGTATGACTAAAACTCAGCACCTGGGCATAGAGGGAAATTTGAGTTACCATAGAATCATGGAATCACTAGGTTGGAAAAGACCTCTTAGATAATCTTATCCAACCATTTCTATCTGCCACTAAACCATGTCCTTAAGCACCTCGTCTACCCATCTTTTCAATATCTCCAGGGATGGATGATGACTCAACCACCTCCCTGGGCAGCCTGTTCCAGTGCCCAATGACCCTTTCAGTGAAAAATCTTTTCCTGATATCGAGTCTGAACCTCCCATAACGCAACTTGAGGCCATTCCCCCTTGTCCTATCACCTGTCTCTTGGGAGAAGAGGCCAGCACCCTCCTCTCCACAACCTCCTTCCTGCTTCTGATGGTGACATTTTACCTCTTTCTTTTGCTAAATAAACAGAGCATAAATATGAGTCAGTTCTCTAGGTTTTCAAATATAGAGCAAGTGGCTTTGGTCACCCTCAACGTGTCAGCACAGATACGGAAAAAAGTCCTTCAAGAGTTCATCAATTAGTTGTGGAAGTGGATTTTTTTTTTCCTCTTAATATGAGGTTTTGGCAGCCAAGCACCAACAGTGTCATACCCCAAGGCAAAACCAGCAAAAGGAGGAAGGTTTATTGAGCTTTGCTCAGAATGTCTCTAATTATGTAAGTTAATACCTCATGCATGCCATTTAGTTTTTATGTGGACAGACAAACCATACAAGATTTATACAGACAAATCATAGTGCTGTAAGAGGGTTCCAGGTGTAAAAAGCCCTTCCGACTACAGCAAACTTAGGCCACAACCATAGCTACTGAAATTCTTCCTTTGGTTGCTGCTGAGTGCGTATCCATATCGTAAATCTGTCACAGATTTCTACAATAGCAGCAACCTTCCTTAGGAGGGAAAAATCACCAAAAGTCTCATGGACAACTGAAAACAGGAAAATCAAGAGATCATGTTCATGATTTGTGAGGCACAGAGTGATCTAAAAGTTGACAGACCTCACCAGTTTTCCTGAGAGAACTACAGCTTCACATATACTAACTTTCAAATACATCTCTAACGTATAAAAAGACTAGAAAGTTCCAATGACCTAATTAAGTGCAATTCAGTTACTTTTAAGTACTCATTATGTGTCTCTCATTAAAAGCATTTAAATGACTCTGCTGTCCAAAACTTGTTATGAAAAACTTCCTAAACTACTCACATTGTTAGTATTTTTTCTAATGAAATAAATAGGAAAGCACAGTAATAACTGTCCAAAATCTTACAGTGATTTTGAAGTGATGGAAGTGATGAGCCTGGGGCTCTTTTCAATTCAGATTACTCAGTTCAGATTACATATATTAAATTCCATTCTTGTTTATCTTCCAAAGTTAATCAAGATAAGCTATCAAGGGCCCTGCAAAACAAGGATTCTGACAATATTTACAATGTGTTTGAAAACAGGTTCTTGTCACAGTATTAGCCAGATGAAAGGTGTTGTGAAGAAGCTCTAGTGGAAAAGATCGGTGCCGTCATGCTATTTGCTTCTTTGTTGGTTTGGAAATATGCAGGGTTCAAACTACAGAAGCGGAGGTCGAGGAAGCACAGTGAGGAAGGTGAATGAGCTGAGAGAGGAAAGGAAGGTGTCATTTCTGGAGAACAGATGCTTTTGCAGTTAGTAGAGGTAATGTTCCTTTCTTTATTGAAAAGTTTATTATGTTCTCTGTTAGGGGGCTTAAAATCTGGAAAGCCTCTTCATTTTTTGCCATCAGCAGCTCCCAAGGTACAGGAATATTTTTTTCATTGATGTGAAATGCACTAGGAGAGAGTGCAAATTCTCTGGCCTGGTAAGGACCTCACAGTAGTCCTCCATGGTTTAATAGGAGTTGTTTTTCAGAGGGCAAAGAGGAGTTGTTTGCCTTCAGCTTGAAATACAGTATTGTACTTTACATGAAAAAGGTCTAGAAAGATTGTTCAGGGAGTGCAAAATATAATTCTTATTCCCTCAAGAAACCTCCTCCAGTGGACCTTTAAGATCTGGGATCCCTACTTTGTGCTAATCACTTATACATTTCATTGTCTGCTGATTTAGCCAATGAGGCCAGACATATTTAGGGACCTTCATCCCCTGAAATAGTCTCTCCTGATAAATTAGACTAGGAGGTGAGACTAACAGATCTAAAAACCCAGCCCCTCAATTCTTTTCTGAAACCTGATTTCGGCTTTTATCAGACAGAGTCACAGTATCTTGAACTCCAGGATCAAGGTACGTACTTCATCCTGTTCCTCTGGCTGGAGAGAAGAAAAGCAGTAGTCACCATGCTTTTCTCCAGAAGGATGGCTTAGGAGCTATTTTTAAGATCCTGCTTTTGTCAAACTGCTTTTATATCTTAAAGTCACCCATGGCCAAAAATCCTTTGGAGAGTGTCTTAAAGAAAAAAAAAAAAAAGAAAAGGTAGTTGTCTGCAAATGGAGGGGGTAAGTATAATAATAACTTTTGAAAATTTGGTATTGACCAAAATGAACTGAAGAAGAAAACATTAAATGAGAAGTATTCTGGGCTGTTTCTGTGTGTATCCTATCTTCAACAGTAATATCTGCCTCGATAATTCATGGAAAGTATTCAGACTGTGTCATTTAAGGGACACTGTGTGGTATGTAGGTCAGCCTCTCCACTGATTCTTTTTCTATGACTTTCTCAGGAGATGGCTGAGGGGTTTTTTTGTTTCACTTTATACCTAAGAGCACGATGTTCTACAGATTCATATTCTGAAAGACTCAGTGATTCACAAATAAATGAGCAAAAATGAGAGTAAAAAAATTACTCTGTGAGATTCAAATATAAAAGCAAGAGAAAAAGCTGGCTTGTCTTTGTTTTAGCAGCACATTGACTACCATAATAACAAAAACAAAAAAAAAAAAAAAGAAGAGGAATAATACTGTCAGGAGGATAAAGAGACTTTTATGGGACTTCAGGAAAATTAATTGTATCAATTTAGCAATGCTGAATACCTAATAGTGGTGAGCAGCTGAGAGTGACTCAGCATTGCATCAAGTATGCCCATTCTCTCAGGAAGTGTTTCAATTCAACATGAGAACCAGACTGTAGCTTCTTTGTGATTGACAATGACTAAGACATATGTAAGATGCTAGGGGACTGAGTCATTCTTCTTGTTTTTCTCGAAGTGATAGCAATAAGAAATAATCCAAGGAAATAACCCAGCCAGATTCTCAAACTGAAGCCAATAATTTTAAGACTTTAGGTGGTTTTCTAAGATCCTATGCCCCTTTTGCTGCCCTTTTTTATTTCCAGAAGGCAATTAGTTGTCACTGGCATTCATCTCCAGAGCTTGTTCCACGGACCTGCAAGCTGTTGCTTGCAGTGCCAAAAGCATTGCCTGGTTCCGTGTTCCTGTGCACAAGGTGCCAGAATTCCTTGGCTCACTGTTAATTTCCCAGAGTTTGTGTTTGCCCTGATAGCCAATGTCACTTTTACAAAAAAAAAGGAGTTGATTTTTTTGCCCACTTTTAAGCCTCTGCTTTAGCTGGTTGTTGCACCCTCCTGTTTACCAGGAATTGCTCTTGTCTTACAGAAGGAATGAAAAACAACAACATCCTGGCTTGAAAAAATGTGGACACAAACAATGCTATGCAACTGGAACAACTTCTGCTTGCTCTCTGAGCCCACTGAGAGAAAATTCTCCTGGGATTTCTTGGGGTACATTTCTGCTCAAATAAAAATTTTAATAGAAATCACAATTACTTGACGAAATATTCAAATGTGCATGTCTGTGGTTCTGCAAACATTTCCAAATGCCATTTAATTCATATTTCTGCAAAGTTCACAATGAGAGGCAGGACACACCATTAACCTCAATATAATCTGAATCAATGTAGTTCTTGTCTGTAAAGTCTATCTTAATATCAAACATGTGGTTCTGAAAGTTCCTGAAATTAGGAGATGACATCTGAATACACAGTACTATTTATACTTTTTTCCCAAAAGAGCATCAAGCAGTCATGAAAGTAAATTTAAGGGAAGAAATACATACACACATAATTACTGGATCCAGTGCAGCCTTGTAGCATTGTGAAGTGTGGCACTATATCATGGAGGAAAACCAAGCAGCTCACCTCCTGTAAGGATACTCTAAGACTCATAAACAAGAACTATTTGATTTAAAGTGACAACATACGTATCAATGCCAACACATTCAGGCAGGTTATTATTTAAATGACAGTAAGTCAACATAAAACCACACAGAATCTAAAACTATTAGCACTTATTAATGCTGTCTGTATTGAACATTGCAACTCCTTCTGATCCAAACAGTTTTATTAAGTGTTTATCACTCCCTTAAGCTCTTGGAATCCACATGTTCACCTGTTTACATGGTATTCCTAGAGCAGTATACGTGCTCATGTCTTAATTTCAGCCTCAAAGTCGTTCAAATGTACATCTGCATTATCAGTGGCCACAGGTTTTCTGTTTGCATAGTCAAGCCTATTCTATGAGTAGATAAAGACTGCAGTGAGTTGAGATTCAGGCGGCAAAGCAGTAATTGCCCCATTAGCACTAGTGCAAAAAAAAAAAAAAAAAAGTATTATGATATGTAGAACTTACCAGAATATTTCTAGATTTTCTTTCATCTCCCTCCAACTACTGAGTTTTCTTTTTATTGGCCTTTCTCACTTTTAGGTGATTTATGTGCTATTTTTCAACATCCTGCAAAGAGCATGCTCCTTTTTCCTGAATCTGAGCTTTTGGATTCGTAACAACTACAGATACGTAAAAGAAGAGTAAAAGGAGTATTCTAGGATATTTTCCCCTCTGCTTTTCTCTGCCTGCTTAGCTACATCTGTTCTGTGTCCTGGATATTCACATCAATATTGTCATAATGTTTCTGTCAGAGGCTTTATGACTACACTTCCTCTGCTCTCCCATCTTCTGAAGTCCTAGGACTGTCAGAGCACCTAGCGACAGAGATTAGTTAGAGGAAAACATAGGTTCCTGTAGTCCTAAAACAATCCACTGAAGAAGAAATATAGGATGGCTAAAGGCCAACATGGACTATGTAATGCACCGCTAACTGTCAGGGGGGTTTTATGCTTGTGTCTCATACTTGTAGAAGTTGTCACATGCCAGCACTGACTAATCTCCAGTTGGTGTTTCCAAGAGCAGTCCTTTCAAGTCACTCCCAATGATTCACTTGAACCCCAAACTCAGAGTCAGAGACATTTTCCCTAATAGATTTGCATTCTCCTTTGTCATGTGTTCCCTTCTGGAGAGGTAAAATGAGTAAAAGTGGTAACCCATACTTCACAACTGCAGCTGCACTGAACTGTAAAGGTCTCTTGAAACACAAGGAGGCGAAACAATGAAGATGCTCAACTATTGTTGCCCATTATCATAGAATCATAGAATAACCAGGTTGGAAGAGACCCACCGGATCATCAAGTCCAACCATTCCTATCAAACACTAAACCATGCCCCCCAGCACCTTGTCCACACGTGCCTTAAACATCTCCAGGGAAGGTGAATCAACCACCTCCCTGGGCAGCCTGTTCCAGTGCCCAGTGACCCTTTCTGTGAAAATTTTTTCCTAATGTCCATCCTAAATCTCCCCTGGCGGAGCTTTAGGCCATTCCCTCTTGTCCTGTCCCCTGTCACTTGGGAGAAGAAGCCAGCACCCTCCTCCCTACAACCTCCTTTCAGGTAGTGCCGAATACAGAGAGAGAATAACCTCCTTGGACCTGCTGGTCACACCTTTTCTGATACAAGCCAAGATGCCATTGGCCTTCTTGGCCACCTGGGCACACTGCTGGCTCATGTTCAGCTGGCTGTCAACACCAGCAGGTCCTCCTCCAGGCAGGTCTCTAGCCACTCCTCCCCTAGTCTGTAGCACTTGACCTTATGGAACCTCATGAAGTTCACACAGGCCCAGTTCTCTAACTTGTCCAGGTCCCTCTGGATGACATCCCATCCCTCAGGCATGTCAACTGCACCACTCACCTTCGTGTTGTCTGCAGATTTGCTGAAGGTGCACTTGATCTTGTGGTGTCACTGATGGAGTTTAATTAAACAGCACTGGTCCCAATATAGAACTGCGAGGGACACCACTAGTCAGGGATCTCCATCCGGACGTTGAGACATTGACCAGTACCCCCTGGATGCAACCATCCAACTAATTCCTAATCCTCCAAATAGTCCATCCATCAAACCCAAATCCTCCCTGTTTAGAGAGAATGATGTTGTGGGGGATTGTGTCAAAAGCTTTACAGAAGTCCAGATAGATGACATCCATACCTCTTCCCTTGTCCACTAATGTAGTTACTCCATCACAGAAGGCCAAGAGGCTGGTCGGGCAGGACTTGCCCCTGATGAAGCCATGCTGGCTGTCTCAAATCACCTCCCTGTCCTTCATGTGCTTTAGGACAGCTTCTAGGAGGATCTCTTCCATGATCTTCCTCAGGCCATAGATAAGGCTGACAGGCTAGTAATTTCCTTTTCTACCCTTTCTGAAAATGGGTGCAATGTTTCCATTTTTCTAGTCATGAGGAGACTTCACTTCACTCACCTGACTGCCATGACTTTTCAAATATCATGGAGAGCAGCCTGGCAACTATATCAGCCAGTTTCCTCAGGACTCTGTGATACATTTCATCAGAGATTGACATACATTCAGGTTCCTCAGGTGGTCACAAATCTTATCTTCTCTTACAATGGAAGGAATTTTACTTCCCCATTGCCTACATTGCGGTCCAAGACATTAAATATTACTGTACAGTGTGGGGTTGACTCCTTTGTGTAACATGCAACACCAAGAAAGGGTTATTACTGAAGTGGTTAACAGATTCATGCTACTGTTACACCGTTTATAATCAGAAGTCATGAAATGATCCTTAAAAACTTCAGACCATTTGCAGACCCAATGGCTGAGAAATAGGAAGGTTTTGATGCAATGAAGATACTGTCAGCATGTGTTAGAATCATGGGATGAGGTCCAGAGATACCCCTTCTCAACATCTGAAGAGACTGAAGCCTGGAAAATCACAATGCATTTCACTTCAAGACCTGGAATGAGTTTAACTTATTGCAAACAACAGTACTGAAAGGTAAACAGTGCAAAGAATTGTCACTCAACAATCTTGGATGAAAACAAGAATGTGATAAAAGAATGGGAGATCTGGCTACAAAGCCCATTGCCTGTGTTTACTTGCTATGAATAAGTGTATGTACACAATAGTGCCTTGCTATGCTCATTAGCTTGCAGTTACACCTGTGGAATACCAAAACAGGCATGCTTAGCATGAAAAGTGAGGTATGGGGGTGAGAAATGGGAAAATCAGTTGTGGTGTGTGGCTTTTCACAGCATCAAGTCTCAATTATGAGAGTGGCTGTGCTAACAGATATGACTCACAGGATTCAGTGCGGCTCAGGAATGATTATCAGTGATCTGACTAACAGTTCATCATAGGAGAGGATCAGAATTGTCTGCCAATAAGCTAATGTCCTGCACTTGGGGCACAACAACCCTATGCAGTGCTACATACTGGAAAAAGTCTGTCTAGAAAGCTGTCTGGAGGAGAGGGACCTGGGAGTGTTGGTTGACAGCCGGCTGAACATGAACCAGCAGTGTGCCCAGGTGGCCAAGAAGGCCAATGGCATCTTGGCTTGTATCAGAAACGGTGTGACCAGCAGGTCCAGGGAGGTTATTCTCCCTCTGTACTCGGCACTGGTGAGACCGCTCCTCGAATACTGTGTTCAGTTTGTGCCTCTCACCACAAGAAGGATGTTGAGGCTCTGGAGCAAGTCCAGAGAAGAGCAATGAAGCTGGTAAGGGGCTGGAGAGCAGGTGTTATGAGGAGAGGCTGGGGGAACTGGGGTTGTTTAGCCTTGAGAAGAGGAGGTTGAGGGGAGACCTTGTTGCTCTCTATAACTACCTGAAAGGAGGTTGTAGAGAGGAGGGTGCTGGCCTCTTCTCCCAAGTGACAGGGAACAGGACAAGAGGGAAATGGCCTCAAGCTCCACCAAGGGAGGTTCAGGCTGGACATCAGAAAAAAATTTTTCACAGGAAGGGTCCTTGGGCACTGGAACAGGCTGCCCAAGGAGGTGGTTGGGTGACCTTCGCTGGAGGTATTTAAAATATGGGTGGATGAGGTGCTCAGTAACATGGTTTCGTGCTTGATAGGTGTGGTTAGACTCAATGATCCAGTGGGTCTTTTCCAACCTAGTGATTCTGTGATTCTGTGATCCAGTGATTCTGTGATCCAGCACATGGGGCAGCAACCCCAGTATCAATGCAGACTGATGGCTGAAGGGATTGAAAAAAGCCCTGCTGAGAAAGACTCAGAGGTGCTGGTGGATGAAAAGCTGGACATGAGCTGGTAATGTGCACTTACAGCCCAGAAGGAGAACTGTAACCTGGGCTTCATCAAAAGAAGCATGGCCAGCAGGTCGAGGGAGGTGACTCTGCCCTTGTACTCTGCTCTGGTAAGACCCCCATCTGGAGTACTGCATCCAGCTCAGGTGTTGTCAGCACAAGAAAGATGTGGACCTGTTGGAGCAGGCACAGAGGAGGGCCACAAAAGTGATAAGAGGGATGGAACACCTCTCCTATGAAGAAAGGCTGAGAGATTTGGGGTTATTCAACCTGGAGTAGAGCAGGTTCCAGGAAGACCTTATCATGTCATTTTAGTACTTAAAGGGGACCTATAAGAATGATAGAGACAAACTTTTCAGCAGAGCTTATTGCAACAGGACAAGGGGTAATGGATTTAAACTAATACAGGATAAATTTAGACTAGATAAAAGAAGACATTATTTATGACACAATACTCATGCACAGTGGGAAACCCATATACACAAGTGAGAAAATGTTCAGAAAGGGTTTAATCTGAGCCATTAAAACCATAAGCAAACTTGAGTCAGCAGAAGAAGGATTGCCCTGGGTAGTGCAGAAGTGAAATCATTCATATTGTTGAACATTGCAATGTTTTCTTAAGAACAAAGACACCAATAGGAAAAGGCACACGCAGAGTAATTGCACAAAGTACTCACACAGCCCTGTCCATGCTTGTGCAGCAACATGGACTGTTATCTGCCCCCTCTGCAATTAAAAAAATTGCATTTGTGTTACAAGTAGCACTACAGGAAAGAGACAGCAGTTAAAGAAAAGCCCATTCTCTGTTTCCTGATGGATGAGTCAGTGCAGGTGATGCTGGCAGCCTAAAGAGAATACATGACTACATGACACCCCTGTGGCCCTTGGAGAAGCACTGCAAGGATTTCAGTCAAGGAGTGCAAAAAGCATTCACTGCAAGCTGACAGAAAGACATTCACAGGAACAAAATAAGAAATGATGCCAAGGGCCTTCCTAGAGGCAATGCAACTGCCAAAAAATGCTAAGAATAAGAACAACTAAAACATATTAATGCCTTTTTGATCAGAGATATGAGTAATTCTCCCTCCTGTCTTCCTTCTTTATCTTTTTTGGAGAATGTCCCGAAGCTACAGTACATCACGCTTTCCTTCTTCACTCACAGCCCTTTTTTTTCTTTTTTTAACACTGACCTCACTTCTTTCATTTTCTCTGGCAGAGGTATTTTCTGTCCTGTGCTCAGTCAATATACACAAGTGAAGCCCTGATGTACACAGGTTGGAGGCTGCCACAATGGAAGACTTGCTGATGCCTAACCCTAGGCATGCTCCTAGAGAAAGCAGGTGGATACAGTCTGACTCAAATCCTTTTTCCAGCAACCCACAGCCAAAGCACAGAACAGAATCACTTTTTGACTCAAAAGCAATTTTATCTTCCCATCCTCCTCAAACTGAAATTAAATAATAATAATAAAAAAAAAAACAAACAAAACCCTTCTTGTTCAAACTTTTACAATTTTTTAACAATTACATTCGGATGGAAGCCGCATCTGGAATAGAGAAAAGTTTCTGAATGTTATCAGCAATTAAAAGCAGGATATTAGAACATAAACTTGATGTAACCTCAGCATTGTGACCATAATGAGCTACTCTGGCACTTAAAAGAAGGTGGCATCAACCTTTCATGTTTTTAACTACATGTGCACACATATATAAATTTCTGTTTCTTGTCCCGCTCTGTCTAGAGTCTTGATTGCTCAGTAAGAATCTATCAGTTGCAGTGTATTAATATATAGATAGGCAAGTACCGTGGCAATTTGTCCATCAGATACACACAGTGTGACATATCTCGTGTAATTGTCCATATTAATCTGCAACCAACAGCCTCCCCTGAGATAGTTTGGGCACAGTGATATTGTGGTACTGTGGTGGTCAAAGCTGCAGCAGCACCTGGCAGAACCCTCTGCCCCAACATTCTGGCAGCAGCCTCTTCTTCCTTCCCTCATCCCCTTGCTTTCTGCAGGCCTAGGAATAAAGAATATCTTCTTGCTGTATGAGGACAGCTGGCAAGGCAAAACCAACTGCAGGGAAGAAGAGAGAGACCGGCAGTACAAATCCATGTGTGTGCATCTGCACTGTTTGGAGCCACTGTTGGAAGGCAGCAGATCACAGATCACAGAGAGCAGAGGGCACTGCAAGATTTATCTTGCCTTTTTGCTATTCTGTGCTACATTTTCACCTCCTGTCCCTGCAAACCATGAATTCTTCAGCCACAACCAAATCGTAGCCTCCTCTGTGGTGAAATATGGATTCTGGAAAAATGTGTACAGTAGATATCGGAAAAAAACTGAAAAGTAATGTGAAGAACACATGACAGTCTCAACAACAGTTCTGGTAAGCTGAGAGTATTTCCTCATGCCTATATATTTTTCATTAACAATGGTATCATTAGATTTATATCCATCTTTTGGGCTTGTGAGGGGAAAGATCTCAAAGGAACTTTTCCAATTCATATTCTGTCTTCTCTCTTCTCAAGAGGAATGAGACTTTTACATGGTTGCCACCTTCTTTTTCTTCCAATACAGAATGAATCAGTAACAGCATTAAATTCAGTAAAAACACCTTTCAGAGGGCTGTTGAAGAGCGCATTCAGCACTTGTGTGTTTTGGCTCCCAGGATAGTTTTGCCCTGACTCACTCATGTTCTGAGAACAAACTAGGGAGTTAAATTTATTATGCAATTCCTTTCTTCTTGTAAGAGTAATTCTTAAAGGCTTTAATAACAAGCAGTTATGGATCATTTCCCCCTGAATAACTTGTTTTCTTTATCCTTGATAAACCTACTCTTTTTTTCACTGCACCAGCTGATTGTGCCTCCTGATGTAATGAGTCACCGTAAAACCCTGTCAACGCAGCCACAGCCTGGCGCACTCTGTGGTATCGAGCAGGGGAGCTGAAGAAGCCCAGTTAATGTGCAGCAGTCCAATACATCTGCACAGAAAATGTGTCCACCTGTCGTTTCCAGATCCTTGAGGGAGATGGCTTGTGTAGAGTTAGGAGGGTAGAGTAGAGAGGGAAAGCAAAAAAGTCCTTTTGAAAACTAAGAACTAGATTTATTTCTAATATTCTTATACTTACAAGGTTTTTAAATGTCCTTATCACTAAAATATAACTAAAATACCAGACATTTCAGACTTTCACTCTCAATGATAGGCAGAGACACCAGTCTTTTAAACAAGCTTTGCCATTCAGTTTTTCTGCATATACAGCCTTATTTCACATAGTATGTGAAGCATAAATTTAAATCAAGTAAATTCTATTAAAGAAAGACTCCATTTATTCAAAAGCTGTAGTTACCCTAATGCCAACTGCCTTTTTTGCCATTTAATTCTCTAAATGTCAGTCCATTCAGTGCATATCTCGTACAGACTATAAAGTATTGTAACAAAGTTTGTCTTCTGCACATCACAATCAGTAGAGAAAAAGAGTGGTTTATTTGCAAATAATTTCATTTTTGAAGAAAGGAAACATAACAAAGACATGTATTTAACCTGCATCATCACTGATCAGTCTAGGATGTGCATCCCCACAGTGTATTTTTTTCAGCAATTTTTTTTTTGTCCTCTTATTGTTTGTGTCAGTTAGATATTAGAAGTAGGAATATTGTTAGAAAACATTATAAAGAACTTTCTGCTACTTTTCTGAAGAAGAAGGCTGCATTTTAGATGCAGTTCAAAGTATAGGAGAAGGCAATATCAAGAATTCCTGGCTGCACTTTTTTTGACTGTCCTCCCCAGATAAGGAGGACCCTGTCCTCCCCTTAATACTTCATAGACCCAGGTGGAACAGCTGATGGAGCTTAGAGTGCTGCAGATAAAGGGAGGATTGCTAGCAGATGAAACAAGGTGAAACTGAATCCTTTTTTCTTTGCCATCCCAGGCATTCGTGATCCTGCGGGCTGTAGGTCTTGGTGTGAAATGTTAGAAAGGGTCTGTGTTTCCACCCCTCCTTCCCCTTTGCTGAAAGCTGTAAAAAACAAAGAGAGGCTCAGTTTCAGGGATGGAAGTGGAATCTCCAGGGGGTTTTTTACATGTGAGCATGACACATGGAAAATGTTTCCAAGGGAAGTCTGCACAAGTGGTGGCCAAGAGCTCTATATGTAAATGCACTTGGCAAACTCAAGAGAAAAAAACCACCTTGGCCTCCTGCTTAAGAACTGCCTTATTCCATACCACTCCAAGCACATGATATGTCTCTATTTTAACAATGTCTCAGGGCAAGCCCAGGTCTCACAATTCAATCAGCACAGGTACACCTGAGCTCCAGGAGTAAATCATTGCAGACTATGCCTGACTGTCATATCTGATTCCATACTTTCACCAGCCCAGGAGACCCACTGAAATATAATAAAGTCATAATTTCTTATTTTAATGGTCAGTACTTGCTGCTTGGTAGCAGGACCAGCACCTGGATATACATACTCTTTTCCAAACAGTCTGAAACATTAGTTCCAGTGCCTTGGATTTTATTATTAAACAAAACCTAACCAAAGACACAGCTATCTTGATGATTTTTTGATAAGTTCAAAATTGCATTCGTCAGTGCCACAAAAAAAACCCAAAAACAATGCACCATGTTATCATACTCTCACATGAGATTTTGATGTCTGAATTGCTAAAGCATGAGGCTATTCTTTCTCCAGGATATCCATCACAGAGTAATTAGTGGTTTTCTTCTCATCTCCTGGTTGCCCTTACAATGGCCAAGTGATTTTCTCCACTGTTTATTTGCTGTCTCCCTTTTCCATTCTCTTGGTTGGTGAAAAGGACCCTCTTTTCTTCTTTCACGTCCCAGGTACAAAGATATAAAAGTATCAGACAGATTTCATCTCCAGCATCCTATTTTTTGTGCCTGGATTCAGAGTGGAGGTTTCATGTCTCCTATCCCTTTTTCCTCCAGTTTTACCAAGAAAAAAAAAAATATCTTCTCAAACACACACCTTGACAAACAATATAGGCATAGTCTACGGGCAGTCAAGGGTAAAACCAAAATCAGCCCTTCCTGGTTATGGTCACTAAATAATCACACAAAAAGTTCTAGAATAATCTCAAATGCCTAGTTTGTTGTTGTATACTAAGATAATTCTTTCATCTGACTCCGAGAAGGTCTGAAATCCAGTTTTAATTAGATGAACTTACTTCTTTTCACAAAACTATCCTTTAACTGTTGTCTCTGGGATAGATGCATGAAAGGGTCTTTAGTTATGCCTCATCTACATTGTTCTTTTATGGCCCTTCTGCTCAAAATAATTGTATTGACACCTAGCAAATCCAAGAGAACATACACTGAGGAAGTTGGATGGAGCATGAAAAATTATTATCCAAATCCCACCATAGCTCCAAGGGCAGACCAAGAAATAATGTCAAAAAAACTACCATAGCTTACAGAAAGTGCAAGACATCTTGATAAGAGATGTCCATTTTGGTAATAAAATTGATCAGAAGTATTTCTACAGAAAATAAGCTTCCCATGTAGCATATCTTCCAGGAATAAACACTTTAAATTTTTTTTTGAAAACCGGGTTTGTTTCCTTGGTTTGGTAAGAAATCCTAATGGTGGAACATTTATTTTCAGCAATTACATTATATTATGTAGAAATCTAAGCATTGCCATCCCGGATAAAAGCCCCAGATCTTGTTCTGAGAGTGGTCAACAGCAGATATCGAGGGAAGAGTTTAAGAACAGAAGGAACTGACAGAATACTCACCCAAATTTTAACAGTTTGTAACTAGAGGCAATTTTCTGTATCAAATTTATGTCTTTGTATTTAATACTCTTTCAGGTATTTTTATCCCATAAAAGCATCCAGTTGCTTTTGAAATGTAGCAGTCAATTTTTGAACCCAAAATTATATCAAAGCTGACCCACGGTGAGTATCAAAACCCTGTTCATACACATGGAATTAAAAAAGTATCAAAGAAAGCAATACATATCAGATTCTTCTATGAAATATGTACATAAAATGCAATTAAAATGCAAAAATATCTACCAGAGATGCTGTATCCTGGTTTGAGCTAAAGCAGAACCAATTCTCTAACTTTCAGTTAAACATTTACTAAATGAATGCATTTTCTGAAGAACATGTTTTTTTCAGACAGCATATGCTCTCCTAGAAGTGATAACACTTGATGTTTATAATTATTAGTAGGTAATAGGAAGAATAGTATGTGGAGAGATCCTTCTTTATATTTATTCATATAGAAACCAAGGCCATTGCTCAAGTTGTTGGAATGCCATAAGTTAAAGGATGAAAAGAGTTATATGTGCAGGGAGATGTAAACAGGACAGGTGATCCAAAACTCACCAACAAAGTATTCCATTCCATACATCATACTCAGTATAAAGCTAAGAGATCGAGAGGGTCTAGCTCTCTTCTTCAGTGTCTGGTGTCCTGCATTCAATCTCAATTAGTGCATCCCTGAATCAGCTTCCACCTGCTGCTGAGTCCAGTCCAGGACTCTCCCAGTCGCTGACCTGCATTGTCACATGATCATCATCCAGGAAGCTTGATTTTTTTATTTTGTATGTATTTGTATATATTTTGACATTTTATGTGTAATTTTATTATCTTTCCTTTTTATTGTTATAGTTTCATAAAAGCTGCTTTTAGGGGTTTTTTTCCAGCCCATAAGTCTCTCTCCCTCATTCCTTTCCCCTCTTCCTAGGAGGTAAACTGACAGTACAGTGCTCGGGGTTTAGCTGCTGGCCAGTATCTAAATCTGGACATGCTGGAAGAGAAAATTATACAGGATAGCCAATTATAATTATCAGTATAATAGTTCCTTATGCAACCCTGGATACTACTAGCAGACTATACTCTACAAAAGAGAGAGAATCATTTGCAATATGCATTTGGACAAGAGATGTGTTTTTAATTACCAGGAGACAAAAGGACCTCAGTTTTACATCTTGCCTGAAAAACAGCACACATAATTATGCTGAGATAATTATTCATTATGGACTCAGCAATTTGACACCTACTGATTCACCCACATCATTTTATTGTAGTGCCCACATTTTCCTTTGAGATGCCAATCTACAGGCTTGATTTCAACTTCATTAAGGCAATGGGAATGTTTAAGGTAACTTCAAAGGGGGATAGAGCAGGTATTTAATTTTAATTCAGCTCAGGGTTTAGTCAGAAACATCCCAAAATAAGTAAGGGTAAGAATTAAGCACTATTTCATTGGAAATACCTATATCCTTATTCCGTGGTACATGGTAAAAATAAGGTTCCAAGCTACAAGACCCACAGGGTATTTTTGATACTTCTGAAGCTTTACTTGGTTCTCTGTAACTGATTTGTTTGTCCACATTCTCCATCCTGTTTATTTTGAAAGATGTGTCAAGACCAAAGCCCCAGGGAACATGGCTGCAGATCTGGCAGTGATCCCTGGAATGGCCACTGGTGCACAAGGAAAGGAAAACAGTGACTGGCAAGGAAATTAGAATTGTTTTTATTAGCACTTTATTCACCCCAATCCATCGTGCAGTCCTTCTCATGAACATTTAATTATGAATTCAAAAGCAGTTGGGGAAAGTGTTAGATTTTCTTTCTTTAACTCATACCTAGGAAACAACCAGACATCTCAGGGAAGTTATTTATTACTGATACAAAACATTAGCAGAGTTTTGCTCACATCACCAAAACACCAGATGTGTATTATTTTTAGGTGAACCATCTATAAGCACATTAGTACATAAGGTTAAAATTCCCTTTGTGGAGGAACATTTGGAATTTAGTCTCAGCAAATGAAATGTCCACTGAAAACTTATCCTGATGATTCGTAAGCAAACATATTGTCAGTCTCATTTTAAATTGGAAATGATGCTACCAAGTTTAATTTTTTGTACAATTCATCAAGAACTTCTCCAGGATCCCTCTCAGCAGGATGAATGGGGAGTGGCAAAATATAGTGGTTTTATTCATGCCAGGATGAAGATGTGCATCAAAAGACATTAGGCCTGGATAACTATACATGTGCTATCTCTACTCATGATCAATGTATACATTGAAGTAATCTTCCTATAAGCATCTGTAAGGAATATGCCTTTCTATTTCATAAGCACTCCTGTGCATCTGAAAAATGTTATTATTAACTCAGATCATGTTTTAAATGCCAATGATAAAAAAAAATCTCTAGTTCACACAGATTTCATTAGGCATATTTTGCAAATACAGTAGTAGACAAATATTTTTAAAGGCCAGGAATTATTTTCCTTCCCTGTTCACTGAAAGAAAACAATGTTTTACTGACCTTGGAGAATATAACATTCAAGGAAATCTTCACGTCTTTGTTGAAGAAGAAATGAAAAACAAGATAATCTGGGAATTTAACTATATTAGTAGGTAAAGGATGCAATGACTCACAGACTGATACTAGAAAAGCACAAACATCCCTATGTAGATACAAGTGAGCACTAAACTTAATTTATTGTATCTTAGCTACTTTTTCCCAAAATACATTTCCTTTTCCCTGAGATAAGATGAACTTTGCTTTCCTCTCTTATTCTCTGATGGTAACATTTGTCAATACACTGTGCCCTTGTGATTATTCACCATAAGAAGACAAAAACATTGGCACATGATGGATCCAAAATATATAGCTTAGTGCAACAATTTAGAGACTTATATATTACAAAATACAGACACTCTGCAAAGCAAATGCCCATTTATTTCTGTCATTGTGGTAGCAAATTAATTTTTACAGTATAACTTAATTTCTAGTTATTCACACACAACATATTTAGGCATAAGGCACAGGTTGCAGTAGCCCCCAGGTGTCACTGTCAGATTTAGCAAGCCTACCATCCCACATCCCTGTAACATGGTTACACAGCTACTCGGCCTTTTTCAGTCTCAGGTGCTTCCACAGGCTTCGATTTGCACAGATGTGAAGAGGTGTCATATAAAATAGATTTCATGTTTGGCAGGCAAATTTTGACAACTGCAACTAGTAACTCTGGTAGAGGATGAGATAGAGCTGGAGGTAAGGATGATCCAGATAAACACCTGTATCTAGTTAGGTTCATTCTTCTAAATTGGTCTATGAAATACTGAAAGAATAATGTATGCCTGCACAGAAGAAAGCAAGATGTAAATTTAAAACTCATTAGCACTAATTATCAGTAAATTCTCTAACAAAGTTACATCTTAGCAATTTTACACTTGAAAGCATTTCTTGCCTTGATAGGAACAAGAAAAAGGATGCTTAACAGGGATTTTTTTCTTTGCTTTTTCTCTGCATGTATACTTTGTATGTGTTCCCAAGTCATTTAATTTCTGAATGCTTAAGAAAATTATATCCATTGGTTAAAAGTTTATGAACTTATTTTGAGTCTAAACAGTTTTACTGACACATTATGAACAGAGTCAAAGTATTATTAAATAGTAACTCTGTAAAAAGCAGATTAACTTTAGCAATGCTTTGTTAGGAGTTTTGAAATTAAAACTTCCCTATCATCTAGTATAAACATCTAATTAAATAATTTAAGCAACAAATCAATAATTTTTAAGGTAGTTGTCTTTTTTTAGTCCATAAATAGAAATCAGGCACAAGATTAATTTTGCTCTCTTTACACATCTGTCGTGTCTCAACAAGTGTCCCTGGGCTTCTCTCAAAAACATAAAGGCACTTCTAGAGTGATTCAGGCCCTCTTGCCTAAAATTAGTCTTAGGAATTGTGCTCCAGAAATGCCTGTTTCTCCCAATAAAAATAAAGAAATCAGAGAGGAACCAGCACACCAGTAAGCATTGCTCCGTAGATATCTGAGTGAAGTGACTTCAACATGATTCTCTTTGCACAGGCAGCATTGATCCAGAAAAAGCTGTGTACCCCCTGCATGACTACGTGTCTCTTATACAAATTGTGACATTACATCCCTAAGACAACAGAGGTGCTACTGTTCTGCAAGTTTCTACCCTTTCTTGTAGATGACAGTGAGGAATCTCACTGGATGCCACTTGGTATAGCATCAGAGAGACAGAGTTCCACGTGTCTTGCTTAATCTTGTTCTCAGTGAGATACTTCTGAATTGCGAATGGTGTAAAAATATCATGCAGCTTTCTCTCAGGAGAATCCCTGTCTTGGAGCGACATTTTAAGAAGGGCCTTTATGGATGCAACACCATAGGTGTGAGAGAGAACTATATTGGATCGGGGAAAAGAAGTAAAAATCCAGTAAACCCCATATACTGAGTGAACATAGAACTCTGTACTCATCTGCATTGAGATGGGAGCAGAGGACCAAGAAAAGGAGGGTCATGACAACCTCCTGTTTAGTAAACTGAGAAGAAACTCATGGCAACAAAGACTCCATCTCATTATTCATCCCTATAGACAAAGGACGTGTCCATACTTAATGCTGGTGAAAACAGGAAAGCGGTTTTCAGATTGTCGTTGCACATGAGATAATTTACCAGGCTCTGAGATAACTGTGGAGACCTTTCTTGCCTACCATAGTAGCTAAAAATTCATAATTACACTTTAACCAAGTATTTGGTCTTTCAATGACTTGTTAACGTAAATAGAATATTTGAGCTTCTTTGTTAACCTTATTCCAGTTACAGGGGTTGTCTACACTGTAGACCACCAGCTTTTATTCAAGGGTTTGCTAAAGCTGATTTTTTAACAGCACTCAATTACCTAACATACCAGCAAGAGATACACCAAAAAATTCAAACCACATTGGAAAATATTTCTCCTGACTTTAGATTCAATCTTTCCTAAACATCCTAAGTCCTCAAATAATTGGAGAGAAGGATCTAGTATTCAATTATATGGATAAATCACCCAAAGCTATTAATTTACCCCTTTTCTGGAAATATCCCAGATGAATACAGAAAACCAAATTTCCCCAGCAATTCAGGAAGACGAAAAAAAACAAGCCCATAAGCAAACAAGTCAATACACACAGCCTATTTTCCTTGCATAGCGTGTTGCACTTTGTAACAAGAGAGAGAGATGTTTAGTACCCAGTAGGCATGTCAAATAGTTATCTTAACCAGTTCATAAAGCTTTTGAGATTCAGAGTGTCTGGCTGTGCCCAGCTTGTTTTGAATTAGATTAGTCCAACGTAATTTTCTATTCATGTTATGTACAGTTATTTGAGGAGGAAGACTATCAACTCAGGGCAGGCAAACAAGACAGAGCTTCGGTCCTCTTGAAGGGCCTGTGCTATGTCCTTTACCCACTGTGTGTCATTCCTACACCTAGCATATAAATATCCCTCTGAGCGACATGAGTGAATGTGTAAATATGCAGTAAGTTTGGGGATATTAAAGCAGCACCAACCTACCATCCTAGGGAAATCTGTACGTCTGTGGGTATTTATCATTTCCTGATCTCCATGCTGGCAGCCATCCAGCAGAGTGTGTACTCTGAAATTAGAATAGATTGGGAGGCAGGACTTTGTTCCAAATTGATCTGGATGACGATAGCAATTCTGAAAGCAGCTCCACTTTTTAAAGGTTCATTGTGTGTTTCTAAAAAGGAGGGGAGATAAACATTTAGGAGAATAACAGGAAGGAAATCTAAGGCCAGGATATATACTTTTTTATTATTGTTATTTGATTCTCTTACAGTGCTGTTTTGTTATCATCAACATAAGAGCTCTAGCTTGTTAATATCACATGGAAAAGCGCGTGGAGCAGGAATGAAGAAGATGCTATTTCCACTCATCTATTTATTATTTAGTAATTTTTCCTACTGCGAGTGCAGTAAAAGACCAAAAGAAAAGATCTTAACAATTGTGTCAACTCCAGTAAATGTATGTGCTATTTCTTGTTGTTTGCACTTTTCCATAAAATTATTTGTGATGTGATAAGTCAAAAACAATTAAGATGTCAAGCATCAGCATTAATTTTGTTAGTTTACCAGAAGCACTGATAATTTCTTGCCAGAAAGACAGAACAAGCTCACAGTTCACCAGGCATCAGTGTGTTCAGGGTGTAGCTGCTTAAAAACAAGATCTGATACAACAGAAAAAGTATAACTGCTGAGATTACATGCTTTTAAATAATTACAGCAGGAACTGACCTTGTGGCTCTTTTTTATTTTTTTCATTCCTTATGACTCAGGGTAGAAAATTAGATAAAACTAACTGGAGTATTTCTGTTTTCACCAAGCATCAGAACTCTAGTGTATACAGTCCTCAGTGTTATTCCCAAACTGTTGCTTTACATTGCCTGGGCAATCACGAGCCCAGCTCCATGTTGTAAGAGATATGATGGTGAGATGATGGCTGCTACTCTGAATACTGAATTCACAGAATTACAGCTCAGATTTTACCACCAACAAAAATATAGTTAATTATATCTGAGCCATTTCCCAAGGACACCTAGAAAACTAGATTATCTCCAATGACTAGATGATTTGAACACCTGCTTGGCAAAAGCAACATACTCAGTTCACTTAGTGACATCATTGGCCATTCTTTGATATGACTCATGTTAACTTATATCTTTCTTCAAATATAAGCAGCTCCTGTAGGTCTGGGTTCTTGTTGTAAAGTACATGCTAAACATTTTCAACATATAGCTTTCAGCCGTGTAATTTCAATGCTGTTAGTGAAAAGAAAAATTGGGGAAAGCTCTGTTTTCTTTACATCAATTAAATTCCTGTTTGGTGCCAGAATAAGCAGCTATTTTCATGGCCTTTTGCTATCATCAGTGAGCACTGAATAATTTCCCAGTCAAAAGAATTGGGTGCATTGCTTCCTTCTCCTTCAAAGCACCACAGAGCGAGGCTTCATGTTTAAAGCCATGCAAGGCATCCTCTAAACATTTGGAACAATAACATCAGGACCTAAGCAATTCAAAGGAAATAGTTTCCTCAAAAACAGAATCCTCTTTAGGATGGACAGCTGTGTCTCAGTGGAGCACAGCTTCCCATCCTCCTTGCAGTACACAAATGTTCACTGCTTCTGACCTGGCTCCTCTTGCAGCTGCTTCACAGATCTAGGAGCTCCATAAGGATGTGATACAGCTCTGAGCTGTATTAGTGCCTGGCCTGACTTGTCCCAGTTTCCAGAAATGATCTGGCTAGTCTGAAAGAAACAGTGCAGCAGAGCAAAATATCCCCTTTCTCTGTCTTTCGTGTGTTTGTGCTGAGCTATAAGTCTCAATGGAACTCTGACTTAGCTGATATCCTAGCAAGAGGAATTTTTACTGTCCAGAGAGAAAGATAAAATGGTGTTAGGTAGACATCACAGTCTCTTCTGGGAGCAGGTGGGGTTGTACACCAAAAAAAATCCTCAAGAGAGCAATGTATGAAATAGATACTTCACACAGATTACCGTGGAGTCAAAGAAGGCAGAATCAAACTGCCTGGCATCTGACATAAGTCTAAAGCTTTGCAGTGTTATAGTTAGGATATTTTAAAATAGAGATTTGCAAACAGGGAAATAACAACACATCACTGAGTGCCAGCTAGGTTGTTACAACACTCACTTCTTACAGATACAGTCTGCTGCACACTGCAAATGGAGTCCCTTTTCTTCTGTTCCATGACCTCGGGCCATATTGACTTATTGTGTAACACCATGGAAAGAAAAGGACAGAAGAAAATAAGGATTTGGATAGCAAAATCTTCTCTCATGAGCCATTGAGCTCTCTTTTACAGCCAGATATCTGAACAGCATACACACATTTTCAGCAATCCATCTCATTTGTTAAGAAATTATTTGAAGGAGTCTGATCAACACGAATGGTGCCAAAACATTCATTGCACTCAGGAAGGACTTGGTGAGTACCACATCACATTCCAAATGGTGAATAATGAGTTATCAATAATGATAGGTGCATACCTCTCTCCCTTGTTAGTTAGCAAGACAATAGCATTAATTTTAGTATGTGCAAGTTTAAATTTCCAATTTACTTCTGGTAAAGGGAATACGCAGAAGACAAAGCACAATAGATAAGCAGTATACTACTGTTCAGTTGAAGCTGGACAATCATATCTCCAATACCTTCAGCCTAGCAGCCTTCTTTTACAGTCTGGTCTAGCTTCCTTCTGTTGTGTCTCAGGTAAAGAGCATCAAACATTTCTTCAGCTTTCTTGAAAGCAGCATTTGCTGCTGGATTTCTCAGTCAGTTTTTTAGAATTGGTATCTGAAGTTTTAGGCAGCATGATTTTGTTGCAGATACCAGGAGGAAACCTAGGAGGGGAATACTTCGAATGTGTATTTTGTTTGTTGTCTGTTGCTTTCTGGGTGCCAAAAAAACCAAGGATTATGTGATGCCAATGTCTATCTATTAGTTCGTTTAATAACTTCAGAATCCACTGGTGGTTTTCTACCATGTTTGGTGGATGGTAAAATATCCCAAATTTATTAAATTCTCAGAATGTAAGTGAAAGCAGAGAAACTCCATGACAATCTCACTGAGTAAAAGGTTAAAATGGGAGCTCATATTTCATTTATCATCACAGAAACTATCTATGAACTCAATTTTAACCCAGAAATCCATAGGAAACCATGTTTGAGTAGTACTGGTTCTCACCAACTTAAGAGAAATATGCATTTTGATGTACAAAAGAACATCTGTAGAAAGGGGAGGATTGTCTCACATAGCTCCCCACAAGCTTTTCTGTTTGTTTGAATTAGTTGAATAGCAGAATAGAAACTGTGGTGCGTTTTGTAGCTTCTGCATGTATGTCTTAAGTTGCTATTCCAGACTGTCAACAACAAAATACACAGCCAGCAGAAAAGCTGGTATAAAATGCAAAAGAAAAGATGGCAACCAATAAAACTCGGCAAAAAATCCCTAGCAAATGTTCTAATGATCCCTTAAATAAATATTACCCTTTTTTTCTGAACTCAAACTGTACATGGGCACACTGAAGTTTTCATTCAGTACTCAAAATTATATTAATTATCTTTTTTGAATGATCTGTGGCATGTAGTGGTTTATTGTTAATATTGAATATTCAAAGCTTAAACAGAATTCATAGTTCTATTGCACAGATGAAGCACAACCTTGGGTACTCTATTCTCCTCCCTTGAGGACCACAGTACCTGCTGAGTGGATATATTTATTTCTTAAGAAATTTTAAGATTCTGAGGATTTTTTCCTAGCTCAAATATCTTTTTAATTTAAAAATTGGTGATGGAAAGTCTCTCTCAACAGTTGCCTGAAAGTAGCTGAATCTAAGAACTTTCATGAATATTGGTGGGAAGAAAATCCCACACAATGTGCAAGCACAATAAAACAGTAGAATCTGTCACTTTGATAATATATGAATATGTATGGACTTTTTTACAGTAACTACATCACATGATGTGTCTAAACAGCTCCTAAAGTGTTCTTATAGGGAAGCACAATTTATTCAATCCTTTGCTTATTTTATTCAATCCTAGATTCTTTTGATGGCTCTCTTTTTCTCACTCCTTCCATAGCTTGTGCTGCTCTCCTTGCCAGTAGATTCCCTCAAGAAATAACCCAGTATCCTTTGATGGGAGGGTACACAATGGCAGGAGACGTAAAATCTGAACTCTTATGTGAAGATGTATATTAGTGTTTCATTATAAAGTTTCCTCCTTTTGAAGTTCTAAGGAAACTACAATTTCCTTTCTCCTCTTGTAAGATCTATATTCATTTACAGCTAAATACATCTCCCATAACAATTATTTCCCAGGCCTCACAAATACTTAGGTGCAGTTCAAACAACACCTTTGATCTACACAGAGTTCCTCAAAAAATCTTTATCTTTCTATTCAGGTGATGAGGAATCCTACCAAGAAATGAGTTCTCACATCTAAGTAAATAAGACCACTTAACACTTTCAGCAATACCATGTCAACATGCAAATGAAAAGTCCACAATGGCAATTAATTTGCACAATGCAGAACACTATGTTTGGTTAGACCAGTAGAGAAGGTTGTTTTAAAATCATTCATTCACTTACAATACTGTGTATCAAATAAACCCTTGCTTATCATTCTGCATCAGATTGTACTCCAGAACAGTAGTGACTGCTCTTGGGAGTTAGCCATTTATCATGTTAAAAACAAGGAGTTTTTGAGGCCAATGGGCTGCAGTTGCTCTATATAAAAAGTAGCTGTATATTTATGTCTTTGCTAAGTTTTATGTATAAGTGGCTCACCTCGTAAGCACTATGCTATGTAAACCATACACAGAGTGAGTATTTATGCAAAACATCCCACTGACTTCAGTAACACTCTTTGTGTATGCTCTCAAAAACGCAATTGCAGTTCATACAGTGTAGCCCTCGGCATGTGTCTGAGACTGCACAGAACAGAAAAAGTGATGGCCCTGCAATCTGCTGGCTGGAACTTGTGGGAGAGACAAGCAGAGAGCAGTAAATTAGAACTGCAACTCAGAGCTGTGCCATCATCACTTACAAGTACTTATAAATTGTTTATCTTCCCCCTTCATGCTGTAGCTATAGGCTTTCATGTTCCTACATCTGCTAAATATGACTGCTCTGCTTACTTACCTATCTCCCAGAAAGGTAGCAAGGCTCACTTACAGCTTACATCACGTGCTAAGGGGTAAAGCACCAGCTTTGTCCTGAGCTTTGTCATCCATCTTAAATTTTATTTATTTCCTTTTGCTACTATTTAATCAGATTACAGGTAAACACGGGTTAAGAGTAACAGCTTATGTGACATGGCTGAATTTTTCCTTCTCTGTGGATGTAAGTCTAACAAAAAAGATAGTGCAGGAGAGGTATAAGCCAGTATTAAATGGCTTGGTTTTCATTCGCATGCCCTCTTTGGCTCCTCATCACAGCGTTCTCCTTTGGCTTACCACAAGCCATCCCTTTCCAGAAGCAGCTATGCACAACAAGGGCAAGTGAGAGCAGGGCCTTATAATTCACCAATAAACCAGTCAGCCGAAAAGGTATGTACAGTTTTGTACACAAACATAATGCTGCTCCAGTTTCAGATTCAGTCACTGCCACTGCAGTAACTAGCAGTTACTGCTACCTAGGGTCATTGTGGTGTCCTCACCTCCACCTGGAGGTATGGGCTCAGATCAACCATGCATCAGCACAGTTGCACCACCTGGTTAACAAGAATAAATGGGGGGGATGTAGGTAAAAATTTTGACTTACAGATTCCCTTTCACCTAATGAGCACACTGTACTTTTCTGTGGGTGTTATTCTTAGAGTCCCCATAGCAATCTGATTATCTAAAATGTAGGAGGGATTGGCTTGGTCAGTGCAGCTAAAGGGTTCATGGCAGAGCTGAGATCTACGTGTCTTTACCTCCAGCCCTCTCTTTTAACCGCTAGATGTTGTTGATGACTCAGTTCTTTGTGGTTATATGAAAACTTGTTCAGACACATCCGTTTCCAAGCAATATAACGGAGATACCTCCTTTCTTTAAAACTAACTGCAATTGAAATTACGATAAACTAGGATAAATTGCATGTAATATATCTCCAGGCTGACATATGGCTTCAAATTCAGTCTGTGAAGCCTCATCTTTTTAAGAACAGAAACTCTACAGTCACTGAAAAAGAACTGAAAAGCTCCCGCAGTCTCATAGGGAGTATTAACCTCTGGTGGGGATCTGTCTTAATACACCAGAGAACAAGGGTCAACATAGTCTGACAAGAAGCATGAGGGATTAGCAGAAGGAAAACGCCTTCTAATAGTCTAGTGTATAAACATAATTATAAGGGAAATTTATAATTTTGCCCAGCAAATTTCAAGCAAACCAACCAAGCTGCATTAGGATTTTAATGACATTTTCTTTTACTACCAAGGACGCTGTGCCAGAAGCTCTCAGGCCTGCCTGCAGTCATATTACTATACTTGCAAAGCATACTGACCCCAAAGACAGTGCAATCTATTTCTGTCACAGATTAAGTGACCTCTGCGCTTTTTGTGTCTAGCTGTGGAGAAAGCTGCAGGTGGAGGAATGTTCATCCCTCGGTTAAGCTAAACCTTTGTTTACTGTGTTTGCATGAATAACTTATAGAGCCTTGGCATCATGAACAGCAGCGCTGACACAGTTGACATGACAGCACTATAGCTTGAATCCCGATCTGCCCTCCAAGGAGAAGATGGGATGTTTGCTCGTTTCACATTTCACCAAGTCGGGCTGTTCAACTATTTATAAGTTGAATAGAAATTTCCACTACTTCAGCTGACACACCTGCCTTTACCTAGCAACTGCTCTGAGGGAGCCAGCTAAGACAGAGGAGGCTTTCAGAGGTGCAGCCCAGCAGGGAAGCTGCTGCCATCAGCCCTGCCAGCCCTCTCTGTGCTGGCTCTGCCCTCTTGGCCAGACAGCAACTCCTTCAGCTCCCCTCAGCAAGAGCTATTTATACTCAGCATGGCCCAGGAGGGGAAGGGCCTGCCGGTGTAACATTCCCTGGTTGCCAAGTGGTGTGAGAGCAATGCGGAGCTCTGCAGATGCCTCGAGTTGTATGGGACATGGTGTGAAGACGCTGTCCCATCTCTCATGGAGTAACTACCATAGTGGCATGATGCGACCTTCCCAGGAGCAAGATACTACAACCCATCTTTCTTCATCACGTCCCCACAGGCTGCCCACACCACGTGGCCCCTGTAGGGTTCTTAGTGGTCCCTGACAGTGTGGGAACCCATCCAGCACCAGACACAGACCATCTTCACCCAGGTCCAAGCCCGTGGGAATGCATCCACCATCTCCTGGTCTTTTGCTGCTTTTGAGGCGAACAAGGGAAGATAGGGAACACCACTCAATCCAGGGCACTTGACCAGAACTTGGTTTCCTGTCAAATTGTGACCTGGTACATACACAGTGCCTGTAGTCACTGAGATTTCACATTTTTCTCACGTATTTGTATGATGTATCTGGTAGCCTGTTGCCACCAGGTTACAAGTGACAGAAAGGACGGGGACCCATGGCATAATGACATTTCTGGGCAGCATGTCCAGGGGCCCCACCAATTTCAAAGAAGTCTTCTAGGGAGGGAAATCACCTTAACAATTATTAAAATATAGATGATCTAGCACAATAAGGGAATAACATGAAAAACGACACTTTACTACTTTCATGCCATAACTGTGGAGAAGGTCTGACAAAAGTCTGCAGTAACAGACCTAGAGCCTGAGGAGCCAGGAGAAGTGCTTTTACAATGATATTGAGTCTTGCCCTATTCAGGAATAAAATCCCATAGTCCTAGTGGTTTCAGACACACAAAAACTAAGGAAGGGAAAGTCCTTACATGGGATGCTACAGTACAGTTTAAGGCAGAAGTTGACAAGAACATTGAACAGACAAAGAGGGGGTGGCAGTAAAAGGAATATGTGCTAGCACAGATTCATCATGCATGGCGTTGCCAGGCTAAGCAAAAAAAAAAAAAAATTTAAAGAAAAGATATCCCAAATCAAATCTGTCTGCATTTACTAAGTGTCCCTTCTATGCCTGTTCTCAGCAGGAAACATGGAGTCACCATCCCCAGCAATGCCGTAAGTCAGCCAGGATTAGGGGCTAGGGCATATGGGGAGTCCAGGCTCTCTCTCAGCTGAGAAAAGGTCTCTTGAAAAGGGCTGTTTTCTTTATTCTGATGCCTTAAATGTTTGCTTATCATTATCTAGTGGTTTTGGAGAGGTAGGACTGTAACTAAATGTGAGGTACTCCTGTTGTTCACAATATCATATCCACGCGACAGATTTACAGAAAGGATACTTGGTACACAGTTTCAATGCTGAAGATGAAAAGAACATAATTGCAGTAGTATTGTGAATTGTGTTTATGAAGGAAAGAGTTTACCAAACAGCAGCCAGGAAAGAAGATAAAGCAGGGTAGGTTTTATGGTTAAAATTAGATTGACCTGAGTTCAAAATATAAATGTTAGGAAAAAAGTAGACATGGTTTTGAAAGGGAAGGGAAAGGGTGTTTCCAAAAGACATGCTTCAGTTTCAAAATATCTTGTACTTTTCACAAAGAAACTGTCTGTGCCCAAAATATTCCACAGCTTTTTTCCCTTGTGCTTGCCACATGCTCTTAAGTGCAGAGCTGAGATCAGATGTGAGGGAGGCAGGGAAGAAGGTTCCCAGCAGCAGGTGAAGCTGAATCAACAGAGTCATCCTTTTGTATTTTAGTAAGCTTGGCTGGGGACTGATGGTAATCTGCAGACTATTTCTTCCGTCCCTCTTCTCTCCCTCCCTTTCCTTCTTCATTCCTCCTCCCCAGCCTGAGCACTCCTGTTCAGCTTGGAAGCAAGCTGTTTGAGATCTTAAAGCAGTTTGCTGGAGCGCTGGGTGCTCTCTTTAAAACTGAAAATCATTCTGCCATCATCCACTTTGCTTTAACACCCACCCACTTAAGAAATATGAAAGCTGTGTATCTCCTCAGAGGCTGCTAATGCTATTAATTCTCCTACCTTAACAGTCTATCCAAAATGTGAAAGCAGGTTTTCTGCAGATTCCTGGGCTATAGCACATTCTGCTGCACTTCCCATGCACATTTCACTGTCTGTTTCCCATGCTTAAAAATAAAAAAGCCTGATTCAACACTGTCTGATTTCATTTTACATGACTGAAACACCTTTGGTTTTCACCTGCATAGCACAAGCCTGGACCCCATAACCCTATTGTGATTCTTGCCCTTTTCCTTGGCGGGATAAATTACCCTCTCTAACCACAAACAGGCCATTTCCCAGACTCAAGCTAGCTGATTTAAAGATGTCCTGGCTCTCTCTAGCTTCAGATATAGACATGTCTGTGTGAGGAGCACAACCACTGTTAAAGGTACCATCCAGTTGCCATGGGTCTCACACAACTGCCTACCTAAGCACTGTTAATGTTTTAATTTTCAAACGAAGCTACTTGTTGGATGATCAGATGCTTTAATTGTTCACTAGATTTTAACACCTTACTACACTAGGAAATTAGTCTTAAGGTGACAACTTTAGCTACCCCCCAATATTATCAGCTGGAAATCACAGAATCATAGAATCACCAGGTTGGAAAAGACCCAACGGATCAAAGCAACACTTACCCTCCTTTTAGAATGTTTTCTCTCTCAGCTTGATTTTTCCTTCCACAGGGCCCTGTTATCCCTAAGGGATGCAGAAAAGTATGCATTGAAGCTGACTTACAGTCACACAGGGATTTTGCTGTTGAAGCCTGGCTTCAAGAGAGGCCTCTTAAGAGGGCAAAAAATGAAACATCCAATTTTTATGAAAGCAGTTTCAGCATCCTAGAGTCTATACAAGAGCCTTAGATAAGTTTAATTCCCTGCACAGAGTAATATGAAAGGTCCAAGGGGGAGCTGGAAAGAGGATGCAGGCAAGGAACAGGAAGAGTCTGCTCTGTTGGTGGCACTCTGTTGCTTAGATGTGATGGGACCAGTGAAATCATACTGTGCTTTGACACAGGAAATCTCAGAATGCTGGAGGTGTAAATGAGGCAGATAGGCCTTGGCATTACTTCAAAAAGGCCTCTAAATGGCCTTATAAACCCTGTTTATCCTATAACTCTTCCCTGCCCATTCTTGATTCACAGCAAAGAATCTTTCCTGAGAACCAGAGAATGGGGCCAATACTCTGATAATGCAGATACAAGGCAGCCAAGGGCTTTACCACATTTACTGCATAGAAAGAAATGAAAATATTGCAAGGATTTGACTGAGACATCTTTAACAGCTCTTACATTATAAATAACCTCAGTCCTAGAAAAACAGCACATCTGATGATAAGGAAGAAGAGACTACGTTGGGAGCCACATGTGTGCAGCCCATGACATAGCTAATGACTGCACTGAGGTGAGAAGGCTGAGCCAAATTTGATTAGATGAACCGTCTTCATCATTATTCTGATCTAGGGATAGACCTGACAATAATGATCAAAGTTGGTAAAACTTAAAAATACTAACTCAAACAATAAAATGACCGGATGAAACACAATAGCATGGGAATAGCTTAATCTTTCCAAAAGGTTTAGTTAATTCAAAAGGTAACTAAGACTCAAGCGTC
The DNA here is from genome assembly GCF_032191515.1 of Phaenicophaeus curvirostris. Lineage (NCBI taxonomy): Eukaryota > Metazoa > Chordata > Aves > Cuculiformes > Cuculidae > Phaenicophaeus > Phaenicophaeus curvirostris. Next base: position 55,972,980 of record NC_091392.1, on the reverse strand, counting down.
CCTTGGGAGCCAACACTGTAATACTCCATTTCATTCCACACACTATGACTGAGACAAGATCTAAGGAGGTCATGAACAGCATAATAACAAAGACCTTATTTTAAACCTCAGCCACCGGTGGAAATAAAACTCATTCTTCTTTGGATGAATGTTAAAAAGTAGGTTAGAGGTTTGTTTACAATGAGAGCTTTTTGTTTGTTTGTTTGTTTTACCTGATTTCCAGTAGTACTGCCTTGCTCTCTGTTACCATAGCACAGACCATTCTTTCCTTCTGTGGTGACTTCCTTTTAGCAGCATTATTTCCTAGTAGCTTTATGAACAGGTTTGTTGTGGTGGATCTTCTTCTACACGTTAAAAAAGAGGAAGGTACTGAGTGTAGAGGCATGAAAATTGTACCAGGCAGGGGAGGACCAGCATCACTCCATGAAGACCCAGGGAATCAGAAGGAACATGGGTGGCTAGCAAAGCAACAAGAACCATTTAGTTGTTTCTAACATGCCTAACATGCTGAAGCCCAGCACTAACCAAATTCACAGGAGACCCATCACTAAAAAAGAGGTCTTATGAGTAGATATAAACGGTAAAGTAAAAGACAGCTAGAGCCTGTATTTTCTGACAGTCAGATCAGTGTCTTTTTTCTCTTCTTACAGCTAGCTGTGAGGTGCTCTTTTAAAGTTAATTAAGTAAATGATGTAAAAATTAGGCTCAAAAACCAGCTTTCTGTAGCTACAGGTTTCAAAACCATCCAGAAAATCACTATGAGCTGAACCGCAGCATTTGGAATATCTGCCAAAGACAAACATGACTGAGAAAAGTGGATCAAGTCACTTACTCCGTAGACTGAGTAACATGGGCATGAAAATTGAAAAGCTAATGGTATGTCTATGCTAGCAGTAGGGTGATAGCCAAGCTGAATCTGAGGCAATCATAGTGCTACCCAGCCCTGAAGCCACGGGGGACTCCACAGCCGCAAAAAATGTGGCAGTAATGTATCATATAACAGAGCGTGAGAGCAACATTACCTGGAGGGGGATACTCACTCCTCCTACTTCCCACCTCCTTGTGGTCTGTGCTTGAATTAGCTGGAAGCAAGATGGTCTCAGAAGAATATTATCTGCTTTCAGGCCCAAGCTAGCTGCTACTGATTGCAACTTACTATGCACACACTACCTCCAGTCTGCCGTACCTCAGGGATCTCCTTGCTCTACTGGAAGGTGTAGATAATTATCCCTTAGCTTGCATCATCCCTTTAATACCAATGAAGCCAGACTCACAAATTCATTAAGGGCTGAACACTGTGACCATGAAAGAATAAATAATCCCAAACCTGCATGTAGGTCTAAACACACTTAAATTGTTTTCCTGTCCAAGATGAAGTTTCTGCTTTCCACTCAGGTCTGCACACTCACTGAGGAGTGCTGAGGAATCAAGACCAGGGCCCAGAGAAGATACCTTTCAAATGTCATTATGTGTCCTGAAATGCTGGCAAATCAGAAATCCACACAATTATAGGTTAAATATTTGATCACTGGCACAAGAAAACAGGCATCCCGGTAAACATCAGTCTGTTGTAAAACAATCCTTTTAGGTAAGCCTTCTTCATGCCCCGAGTCCTTACTTACTATATTTAATAGAGTGGTTTGGAGTGCTATAGAGGTTGCCACACCACAATGCTAGAAGTACCCATTTCTCTAAATTAAAAGGCCTCTAATCATCATTATTGTTATCATTATACTTAGTCTCTGCCTACTTCACAAGGAGATCATTCCTCTTTCCCTGTGGGATAGAGACTGGTTTTCTTTTTTTACCTCCAGGGACTGGACAAACAAACCCACTCAAATGATAGACTGTTAAGTCTATCACAATTTTATTATTTCTTTTCTGGAGAGCATCCAGTGGTACTTCAGGTTACTTTCTTCTCATTCTGCCCTCTATTACAAATATTTCAACAATAGTTTTGCCTCCATGAATTTACCAGTAAACCTGTCCAAGGACAAAAGAATGGCAGCTATTTGAGCATAAAGGTAGTTTAGCTCTACACAGAAGGGCAAAAACGGAGATAGAAATTAGACCAGTGAAAGCAGAGCAACTCTATTTTCCTAACGAAGCAGAACTCTCACACTGAGCTGGGCTTGCACACTGTAATCAAGCACACTTCTCGCAATGCTGAGGTTATGGGGAGCCCTGCACAGAGCAAGGTAATTATCAGCTGCCACAGCTCAGAAGGGCTCTATTCCCCACTTTGTTTTGCTCAGCTGTCAGTTTATAGTCAGGAGGAAAATGAAAAAAAACTTTCTTTTTTGAAGTGCCTGTAGCAGGAAAAGCAGGAAAAAGTTGCTCAGTACATACATATCTAACCTCACCCCAAAAAAGTGGGTGAGAGGGGGGTTTGTTACAGTATTTGCCACCTTTGTGAAACACATTTTTGCAAGGATGAGCTAAACATAGTCCTCAGTTCCATTTCTGAAGCATTTCAGAAGGCATTGTGGAAATGCCTTCATAAAAGATCAATAGCACTTCAATAGTAACTTCAAATGTTTTTAGAAGGATTTTCCCAGCACTGAAAGGCAGGGTCTGGTGGACAGTCTAGAGGAGAATTAATTTGATGGGGAGATAAAGTGAAACAAAGTCAGGTAAAACCATGGACCCTCAGAAGGCTTTGGAAATTTTGAAGTTCATTTCACCATGATTTTATCTTGTTCTTTAGGAAATCTGTGTTTCCACTGATTTTAAGATTCATTCCTTCCTTCCTTCCTTCCTCCCTCCCTCCCTCCCTCTCTCCCTTCCAATTGGTGCCCCCTCCTACTTCAGAGAAGGAGCTGATATTCCCATCCACACAAAAGCTCTGAATTCCTCATAAGAAATTAACACTTGTACAGATTCAGGAGTGTGGTTCTGATAATAATAATACAGAGTTATTTTCTTCTATCCAAATGTGTACAAAGTGCCCTGTGAAGAGTTTGCTTGGAAAATTCTGTGGGACTGCAAGACCTGAGACAAAGTAATGTAAACAACTTTCCAAGCACTAAATGCCATAAAAGCTAGCCAGACAACACATAGAAGCAGAAAGAAATGTCACTGAGAAGCAACTCAGAAAACTGCACTAGGAGAGCTTGTCTAGAATAGTGAGATATATTTGGTCAAAAAAAAGGACCAGAAAACTTTGCCAAAAAGAATTTAGTTTTTATTTAGGAGCATAATCAGATGTGGAAGAAAGAAAATCACAAGGCAAATTATTCTCAAGATGTGACATATGGCAAAACAAAAAGTTTGTTCCAAATCACACCAGCATAAGATGTACGCATAAAAGCTTTTGAGCAGAACTGTCTCAAAAATTCACTCTGTGGTGACAGACTCTGCACTCTAGGTAGAAATGTCTCAGCTATCTCAGCCTTTCCTCATATGAATGAGGCTCCAATCCCCTAAACATTTATAGCCCTTCACTGAGCTCAGTCCAGTATGTCCATGCATCCTTTGTACTAATGAGCCCATAAACAGACTCAGCACTCAGCTGTCTCACCAGGGCTGACTGGGGCAGAGCAGACTCAGTGTACTGATTCAAAGGGAAGAAATCAATGGCAAAACATACTATATTTTGATATTGAGGATAAACTAAAAAATATCTGACAGCAGAATGCTACAAAAGCCAACTTTCCCCAAAGATGCTGAATCTGGGTGATGCCTAAAGGATTGTAATTATACATCAATGAGACCAAGAGAAGAACAATTCAAGATCTTTGTGCTTGTACTTCAGGAACTCAACAAAAAATGAACAGTTTCTGAAGTCTGTGAATGTGTTTGGCTCAAAAAAATGGTAAAAGAGCATGAAGATATTACAAAGTCAAGATTTCTTTCCTCCTAATCTGTTAAAAATGGTCCTTCAGCAGCTCTTTTAGGGCAAATTGCAACCCAGAAGGTACATGTATATGCACACATGGGAAAATATATGAAAGCACACAAAAATGAAATTAAGTAAATCTGCATGACTTTCTCAGTGACCTGCAAAGAATGCATCATTTCCTGTGATGAAAGCAATGCTGTCAACGCTTACATCATCTTTGACAAGTCAGGGTGGGCAAGTGAGATTTTCATTTGACTGAATCATGATATACTTAATGGTCAGGGAACTACTCTGACAAACACCCCAGTGCACCTCTCCGAATTCATTCCCATCAGAAGATACACACAAGTTTTGACCTGAGAATGTTGTAAGAAGTTAATAAAATATGTAACTGGCTCCATGTAGAAATTCAAATACCTCCATTTAAAAAGCAGTTCTTAGTCATGGTTCAAATGCTAAAGCATAAATTTTCATATCTGAAAACTGAGGAAAACTGAAAAGATAAGAGGAGAACTGAGGTCATTTACCGCAGGCCTTCTCTTTTAAGGTTCTATATGGAATTCTGCAATTATACTGAATTTTCATATTACACTCATTACCCTATAATACATATATTCACAGTCCCAGCCTCAGCCTTTGCCATACGTTCTGAGGACATCCTTGTGTGCTCCTGATCCACATCTCCCGTGTGTTTTCACAGTAACCTGATTCTACAACTATTTCTTAGAAAAATCCTTTCCCCAGCAATTAATGTATCTCAGGTTTTGCCTTGAAAAAGAATGTTTCAATGCTTTTTTTTAAAAAAAAAACAAGAAATCTAAATGACTTGTCAGGAATGAGAATTTGGTGATGAGTGGAGGAAATGAGCAGAGGTCTGTGCACATAGGACACCTGAGGCTGGAGGAAGGAATCCTGCAGGGAAGAGTTTCACCCTGCTTTGGTTTACAAGTGAAATACAGAGCCAGATCTGAACCATAATTAGACTCCAGCTAAAAATTTAACTCTTGTTTTCTGAATTGGGCAGTGAATGTAATCTAAAATTTGTGCAACGATGCCTCAATACATTCCTGATCAAAAGCAGCACCAAGTAGCCTGCAATATTGAGGACCCAGCTATTTAAGTGGGCTACAATAAATATCCTCAGAACGTGACCTAACCCACCTGGGCAGGAAGCATCAAGACCATATCACTCTACATTTTCTTTAGTTATCTTGGAGGAATTTATTCTCTAGCAGTATATATTCCTCAGGAAATATATTGGTACTTTACTTTTATAGAAAACAATTTATGGCAGAAGTCCAACAATATGAATTTAAATCTGAGTATCTGCCAAAGATTGGTTTGGTAAACATTCAGTCAACGGTTCCCACTAATGAGACATGGCAATAAGAAAAATCAGACTTAGCATTGAGTGGAAAGAAGCCCGAACTAAAAAACTTTGCTTGAGGATCTGAGTCAGTGGAAGCAGGCTGACAAGCAGCTAGCAGCAGCCCTGGAGAATGGCATAAAACGGCAAGAAGATGGGAACCAAGGAGGCAGGGGCACATTTCTTGGGAGCAACAAGATATCCAAGAACTGGAAGGAGGTGTTCAAGTCCAGTTTGGATGGGGCCTTGGTTAACCTGATCTAGTGGGATGTCCCTGCCCATGGCAGAGGGGTTGGAACTGAATGATCTCTAAGGTCCCTTCCAACCCTAACAGTTCTATGATTCTGTGAAAAGGAGAGAAAAAACAGAAAGCATAGGAAGGAGAAGAGAGGGAAAGGGTGAAGAGAAGGAAGATTAAAGGAATTGGGGGCAGAGGGTACACAAAGGAAGAGGAAATGCAGTGGCAATGAAACAATGACACATTTTTGAGATTAAAACATGGTAATAATTTTAGCTAAAATATAACTCTCCTGAACTTCTCCCAGATCTCTAAATTGGGTGAAACGTAAAGGTGAGCACACTGTTACAGTAATGAAGAATTGCAATAGGAGTGCTATCGAAGGTGAATACCAGTCCTGCAAATGTTAACAAGTGGTTATGAAGAGTAGCTGAGGAATGTTTCTGATATGAAAGGTAAATGCACTTAACATTTCTTCCTTATGAACCATTAATTCTATCCAATCAAGACCTCAAATAACTTGTTTCTTTCTTTTTATTACTGTATTTGCTCACAACAATGCATTATTTCCACCAATGTGCAGGTTATGCTGTTGCAGCATATGGAATTTCAGCTTTGTGGGTTGGGAGAAGTGGTATTTTGCTATGATAATAACACCTTTTCTGTGTAACTAGCCACTGACCTTTGTTCTTCTCATCAGCAAATAGACCATCTTTGTAACAAAAGTAAAGCTAAGGGATTTGAAAATGTCAAAATAGCAAAGCAACAAAGAGCCCTTGGCCCATATAAATATTTACATTTGAAATATCCATTTGCTGAACTGTATATTTCTGCTATTGAGGGCAGCCTGAATCTCATTACATCAGCTCCACAGGTCTATTGGTGCTTTTGCTTTGAACACAGACAAGAGCATCACTTGTATTGTGTGATATGTACATTCCAAGTGCAGCACACTAACAAAGTGGGTTGCATTCCAGCAATGTCATGTCTTTACTGTTGAATTTTTATGATAGCATCCAGACTCCACAGCTGTATAGCTTTCTGATGTTAAATACAGATCCCTCACAAGACAGCTGTCTTGGATTTTTATTTTCTTTTAATTAAGAAGGAGGGAGGAAAAAAGCCCTTCTAAAACCAGCCTCAGCAGCACGTTGCCTAGCGGAAAATCCATTTTAATTCACTAATTATTCTGATCTGGAGCCGCAGTGAGTAAAATACTGTCCAATCCTTTCAATTCAGGAAGATTAACGCATGCAGCCCTTCGTCTAGATCCAGCCAGCTCAGCCCCCCTTGAGCCAGTCTTCCTCATGATCGACACATAGAGAAGAGTCTGTGTACAGACCTGGTCTTCTGTCCTGCCAGAGATCCTTCTGCCCCTGTGCCCTTGTGAGACATCAGGTTTTTGGGATAAGACTAGAGAAGAAGAGGGAAGAAGGAATATGAAGGTATGTCATCTCCCTTTTGACCTTGCCTTACAAAGGAAATTCATGCAAAAGGCATCTCAGTTCCTTCCTGGGAATGTCAGTTTAAGTGGACTGCAGGGACATCTGCCAGGTCAATAGTCCTTGCAATCACAGCTCCATTTGATGTTTGCCTCCCAGGAGAAAGTCTGGGGGAAATAGGCTACAGGTGTGATGATAGGAGCAAAGGGGCTCCAGTGGAGTAATCCTGGCCCACCCCACAAGCATTGTCACCCTTGCCCTTCCACTGGAGGCAGCCTGTCCCAGGAAGTAAACAGGAGAAACCCAGGAGAGGATTGCAGATACTTTTTTCTCCATTATGGGTGTTTACTTGATAGAGATATAAACTGGTATTTTTTATGTGACACAGTGTGGCTTCTCTATAATTCTTCCATCTTCAGTGCATATGTTCAGTTGAATACTCCTAACTATATGCATATGTAGTGTTCCAGCTTGTTGGAAGTGTTTTGTATAGGCTGCTCTGTTACTTCTGTAGATCTCAATATGCCAAGTAAATAGCTGAGATGCTGCTGTTGGACCCCTTTTTAGTATTTGCCTATCTGTTTCCATACACATGCTAAATATCTTCACTATTTTGTCTTCACTTCAGGAAAGGATCTAAATAAGGCATTCCTGTCTTGAGTAACTCAGTTCCTCAAAAGTTCCGCACTTTCACTTATTTCTAACAGATTTTACTCAATTCTTCCTGGATATCCTGGTAAAAGGTGGACCTAGAGAAGTTTCCCGGTCTTCAATTTATATTCTGGTTTGGTTTTATTTCATCTGATTTTCCATCATTTCTATGACAAATAAATTCTACTGCTCCCACTAACAATTTATAAACTAACAAATAGCTGTAAAACTAAAATCAAATTTTACCGAGTCTATAAATGGTTAATTTGAAATATATGTAAAAGTTGGCCTAAGAGTGATATTTCCATCTTTTTCTAAAGTTCTTTATAACCAACATTATCACTGAACACATCTTAAGGGAACTTTGCGATAATATAATGATCATCAGAAACTCATGGCTGCATCGATGTGCCCGAACATGGAGTACGTTTACAATGAAAACATCATTCTGGTTCAGCACATGTAACTCTTAATGCTTTGCAAACGTGCTTTGCCTGGGAGGTAATGGACTACAAATGACTGCCTGTAGTGTGCTTTGTCCAGGTTCTGTGAAAACACTCTCTTCCTTTAACAGGGTTGATTTTTTCACATTGCCATAGATTTTTTTTCTCACCACAACCTGACTGAAAGGAAACACACACTCTCAGATGCAAAAACATGGTGGCTATGATTAGGACTAAAAAGCAATCTACAACTTACCCTAGTCACCAATAGATGACATTCATAGTAAGGTTTGCCACCGTTTCCAAGTACTTTTCTATTAAGCCATTGCTTTATTGTCAGTGTTTAAATGTATATAGTTATATAATGGAAAATCCTTCAAAACCAAAGTTCAAGCATACAAAGTTGCCTTTATTGGGGCAATTAAGTAAGTTTTATTACCCATGCCAAATGTGTGGTGTGTGTGAGAGCTAAAGAAGAGCTGGTAATAATAAAAATGTACAGGTGACTGTTGGCAAGTGTTATAAATCATTTTTTGCCAAATAAAGGGGCAAGTACCTAAGCACACATACACAAGCATACACCAGTACACACAGAGCAAGCTACTTACATACAGTTTAACACAAAAGACAATTTTGCAATTCAAATGTTGATGTTTGTGCATCTACAAGTAACTATTTAAAAGCTGTGTGTCATGTCTGTAAAACTTAACAGCTGCTTGCAGTTTACACCTTTGCAAAGCTGGAGCACAGAGTTGTGCACACCAATTTACATGCAGTTTTGCAGTCCCACTTGTGGAGGCCCAGCACAGACCAAAGTGGAATTGCAGTTTCTTATGTGCATCATAGTCACAAGCAAAGTTTCACAAAGCAGAATCCACAGCTTTAACAGCTCGTTGGCATTAATTAATTAATTAATTAATTGTTCTTGACCTTTCTCTCTGAGGGAGTGTTCAGGGCACAGAATCACAGAATCACAGAATGTCCTGAGTTGAAAGGGACCCACAAGGATCATTGAGTCCAACTCCTGTCACTGCAGAAGACAACCCCAACATTCACACCCTGTGTCTAAGGACATTATCCAAATGCTTCCTTGAACGTTGTTAGGCTTTGGAGCCATGACTGCTTCCCTTGGAGCTGTTCCAGTGCTCCACCACCCTCTGAGTGAAGAACCTTTTCTCAATACTCAACTTAAACCTCCCTGTCTTATCTTCTTGCCATTCCATCAGGTCCTATAATTGGTCACCAGAAAGAAGCGATCAGCACAGTGAACATTTTGTCTTACCCCCTCAGATGCTTTCTACAGGCAGACTGGGACTTTTTCACATTGATGGTTCAGGAGACTTGACACCTTCCAGGTTCCAGGTTGGGAACCACAGTGGTGCATTGGCCCACAGAAGGCTACAACAGCAGCATCTCAAAGTAAATGCTTCCTCACAAAGGAGGTAGTCATGGAAGAAAGCGGACTTTGGAGATGCCATCTGAGGGCAGGTAACTGCACAGTGTCCCTAGCAGAAAGCTAGATTCAAGACATCACTTTGTCCCTTGCCTCTTGTCAAGGCACTGAAAGACATGTTCAAACCAGCTACAAAAGGATATCCCCATGTATTGTCCAGAAGCTTCCCCTCACAAGGACTGACCCAGCCGCACTCTGATTAGCTTGAGAGATCTGGTGTCACATGTGTACATGAAAAGCATCTAGGCACTTATTAAATATGCATTCCCCTTCCTACTAACATCGTTCCATCAATATTTTAATGCCATGTTGCCTTTTAGATTGTGTTCCTACTGTAACATGAGGTCTCTGCTGGGGCAGGTGGACACCACAGAAATCGATGTGTTTATGGATGACATTTGTTTCAGTATGAAGAGTTGTCATCAGTGGTGATTTTCTGCTGCAGATGTTTACAGTTATATCATCAGGAAATACCACCTCTTTTCCTTTCTACCAATAAAGCCAACGAGGCAGCATGGAGGTGTACAAAGTAGGACTGTACCTATTAAACCAGTGAAAGATAACTATTTATCGCCAAAGAACACAAACTTATGATCAAGCTCAGTAGATTAAAATTAACCCAGTGCACATGTGCTGATTTTATTGGCACACATGAGGAGTAAATGCGATCATCAACTACTTTGGTCAATTTCTGAAATTCAGGTCTGCATGAAGTATGTCGATGAGGTTTATTTCCTGTCTTTTACAATCCCTTCCTCATTTTGTTTTGTGTTTCTCCTCTCTTCTGGTTATAGACTAATCATCACCAAGTCTAAGTCATTTTCTTGAAAAACAATAGCTGGCAGTCATTGTGCTAAACAGGCCGTTTTGCGATCCTTGCTACAGTCCACAATGTTCTCGGTTATTGCACTTGATAGGCATCATTAAGGTTTCCATGTTGTTAGTCACTTTCCTGATCTTTCATGTTTCTTCTGCTCAGGAAGCAGCTTTTCCTGGAAACACTCAAACAGAATAAAACCTGATTACAGCCAGCATTTTGGGGTAATGGCACCAAAGATCCAAATCCCACTTTTTTTTTTCTTAAGGTGATAACTCCAATCATAGAAGTGAAAGGGCATATTATGCCACTTGTGTTCATGCTGTCATTCCACAAAAGTCTACAGAACTAGTTATGGGAGAAGCATTGTTCACTGTGAGTAATTTTTAGATAGTGCAGGCTAATAGTTTGCAGCACGCTACATTATCATGGGCTGGGAAATATCAGTAGGGCATTAAACTGACATAGTACTGCCCATCTCAAATATTATGAGGTTACTCTATGCCACTCACTAAAAAATCAGTAAAGGTGGTGTGGCTGCCTGAAGGATCTCAGACAATTTTGAAGCTATGTTTGAGGGATGGATGTGTAGCCGCCACACAGGAAAGTAGACCTTCCCATTTGCAGGGTGAAATCTCTCTCTTTCCTGTTGCTTTCTCTGGCGGAGAAGTCTCTGACATCCCTTGTGCAAAGCAAGAGAAAGCAGTATGCAAGGGCTGCAGGAAGCGGACATGATTGCAGTGGCACCCACATTCACGCAGAACCAACCATGGTCCAAGGACATGCTGGGAGCCCCATGCCCATTGCTTCATCCTGGAATCCAGCTTCCAGCCTTGAAACAGAAGATTTGTCTAATCAAATCCAATCTAAACTACTTCGAGTACACCAACCAGGCTGCCTTCCCTTTGGTAGGAGAACACTAAATAAAAGGAGTGTAAGTTCCCCTAGACAAAAGTTTGGGGTCACGGGAAAGAAGATTCAAGTTCATATAACTTCATCAAACACCTTGTCTTCAAAAAGCACTACAAGTTTTTTAACATCAAAACAGGAAAGGCATATCTTGGATTAATTTATACTGTTCAATCTCAAAGCTTTGCACACTGTAAACTGGACCTAGCATAGCAAATGCTAAGAGTTTGAATTAAAGTTAATTTGCAATCCTAACATGAGCGATCTTTCCCGCAGCAGTAAAGTACCAATACTTTAATTTGAGTCTTTTGGGGGATGAAGACAGAATATTACAATTTGAAAAAAGAAATTCCAGACAGCTGAGGTTAATTCTTACCTCATGTCTTTTTAATATGAATTTGCAGGTCTCAAGAGTATCTTACAGAAATTGCAAGTATATGGACAAAATTTTTGTCTTTGCTGAAAAGCTGAGAAAAAAAAGGCCATTTTTAGTTAGTAATGTAATGATGAGATATAAGGGGTTTCATTTCTATTGCAGAGGGATGCCAAATGCTGCATTAGCATGCACCACAAAATAAGTATATGCTTCCTATCCTCCTTTGCCATTAATACTCAAAAGCTTTTCACGTTGCTGTAATTTTTTTTGTGCACAGCTTTCTTAGGAGGTAACATTTGAGGAAGAATGAGGGAAAGTCTGTGCCATAATGTTTTAATTGGGCAAGACTGTCAAAGAAAAAAAATGACTAAGATTCTCCAGAGCGAGAGAGTAACACCATATCTTTCCCCTTTGAGGAAAAACAGATTCCTTCCAAACTGACATAGCTGTGAAACTGAAAGCTCAGCACGGAAACGGTTCCTGGACACCTCCTGCGTGTACATATATATAGTACATGCGCAGTTAGGCACATACTTAAGCATAGCAATATAAGCAGCAGACTCACCATCAGCTGAACCAGTAATTTCAGAGAAGGTGAAATACTTCTGCAGAGGTATATTTTAAAGGGAATGTGCAGGTTTTCTGTTGGCTTCTTCACTGAAAGAAGGGGCTCAACAGAACAGAGATACAATTTGCGTTTCATCAGAAAGACAAGGGTGAGTGGTGTGGCTGTGGAAAAATCATAATCCTACAAGCTGAGAAATATTCCCCAAGCTTGTCACTGGCTAAGCTACTTTTTGATATAAATGTAAATCATCATCTTTTTGTTGAGGGGGAGGAAAGAGAGAACTTGCACTCAGATTCCTTCTTGAGAATCTGCCAATGCATTTGCTGTTAGGAAATGACTAAAATAAGCCTCTGCACATATGTCCTTAAAAACACTTTGACTGCATTCCCCTGTAATTATTAAGCTTCTTCAGAGTCTGTAAGCCAGTGAGAAAGGGATTAGAGGGGTTACTTTGTGCCTCTGTGCCCATAAAAATCCCTTGGCTACTGCAGCACACTGCTCAGAGAGTCCTGAAAGCTTTCACATAATCCCTGTCTCTCAGCCACTGCTGCTACTGCATTCCCTTTATTTAGACACATTCAAATTTCATGCTGTAATCCAAAAGAACTCCAACAGAAATAAGATCCACATTATAAATCACATTTAAAAACTAACCTGTCAGTTATAGTGGAGCAGCAAGGCAACTACATGATAAAGCTTCCCTCAGTTTTATGCTGGAAGGCAAACCAGGAGATGTAAATTGGCAGTTAACATCTGCTGACATTTCCTATTCTCCTGGCAGTTCAGTATAGACATCATTTTCTATACCTGTCCTTGGAGAAGAGGTCAAAATAGGACAGTGATCCTGAACTGGAGTTGCATGTGAGTCTAATACAGGATAGAAATAGTAAAAGAGAGATCTGCTCCCTGTCACTGTTCAGGGGACTCTCATGTCAGAAGAGAACTTGTTATGCTTAGTGGTGTTGAGCTTAAAATAAGTCATTGTATCATATGCAGCAGCAACACAGGACTGCAAGCAATCTTCTGGGTCACAGAGTCTGTCTCTAGCGCCAACCCAATATTACATAACTCCTTTCCCTAACCCATCTTTAAGAACTCTTTTTTTTTTTTTTAAGGCAATATTTCCCCACAATAAATTCAGAGAGGAATTCTGGACTGTGGAAAGGCTTGAAGGAAACACTGCTGCTAAACCAAACAACAGCTGTAAACATCCAAAGTGAACAGTTTCCAGATCATTATGTTAAAGCAAAGAAATAACTGTCACGTGCATTAAAGCAACACATGTAAGACAGAAGTGAAAGATCTCTATTATGGAGCAAACCAGCAACAAATATTTCCTGAGTAAACAGGAACCTGGCACTACCTGGCAGAGATAAACTGTGAGGGCAAAACCAGGGCTGAAGAAGCTTGAGAGGAAGTTGCTTGTCATGTGCTCCTGTCTGTGAGTGGAGGGAAACCCAGCAGCTGCTAGGTTTGCAACAGGCACAGTGAGGAAGAGTGGTCATGGTCAGGGCAGCTTGGTAATCCAGCTTCAGCGCGTGGCTTGCTCCCTCCCTGCCCCCTCATGTTTGCGTGTATCTCTTGGCACATCATATCGGTGGATCTTGGTCACCATCTGTGAAGTGGAGATAATAACACCTCTTGTCTGCATGTCTATTTAGGGTGTAAATGCCTTCCAACAAAGACTGTCTCTTATTTTGTTTACCAACAGCATGTAGTACATGGGCTCAGTCTTGTATGCAGTTCCTGGTCACTAATAATCATTATTTTAATAGTGATGATAAACATAGTAATTATCCAATATGAATCTAACAACAACAGCCAAGCTACTGTGGTTTTGTTTTTTTCAGAATTGTTATCCTAAGCACGTGAGGCCACAGGAGTCAGAAACACACAACAGTTCTGCCTGTTGTAGAGGGGCTGCTGGTGATCTCTGGCTGCACACAGCATGCAACTGAGAACACAGTACAGTTACCTATGCATGAAACAAATAAATGAGTATTCAGACACTGATCACATCTGACTAGTCAAAACTATCATCTTCTATGCACTCTCTGCTTGCAGAGTGACCAGGAAATTTATTCCATATGAAGATCAGCAAAACAGGAACTGAAATACTATTTCATGTCAACCTCACAGGACTAATAAACAATGAACACGCATTACAAACAGAACAGACCACATGTTTTCCGGATGAATTCACTCACCTCCTTCACTTTAATTATAGTAAATGACCAGGGATATCAATTCCTCAACATTCCAAATACAGGATTTGATAAATCCATGATGCAGAGCAGAAGTTGAAACATTAGTTAAGAACTGCAGCCTGATACTGAAGTCCTCTGGGGTTTGAACAAACTCTGCTGACAGTGCTTGGCTAATTTTAAAAATTGCTTCAATTAATTTTTTAAGTAAGTGAGCTCCCAAAATGACATATTTCAAACATAAAATCTTAATATTCCTTTCTAGTGAATTGTGTGCCATTGTTCATGGGGAAAGAGGAAGAAGCTCTGAGCTAATTTTTAAACCCTGGGGAATATCAACAGCCAGCCAGCTGCTAAGGCTTTTTGCTTGATCCCTTGCAAATTCTCTTCAGCTATTCATGGCCAAAAAGTGTCATGTGCCAGTCTGAAATCATGTTGGAGGAAATGGTGGCAAGGGTCTCCTTTTCATGCTCTTGGCAGGCTTATGTCAGAAGGGTGCGAGGGATAACCATTGCTATTTATAGGTAATCCCACGTTTGAAAGGTCACCCTTCATTGTTTGTTTGTTTTGACCTGTTCCTATCCAAAAAAACATTCTTTTGCAGATCACCCATAATGAGTCTATTTCAAGCAAATAAAAATGAAATAAATCATACAGTAAAGCAGAAGATAGCTTCTATTTTACAGCTGACAGGCCAAGCAAGGCATAGTACTCGTATTATCTCCTGTGATTTTAATTGCAATGTAGGCAAGTTTAATTTGTTCAGGGTTTTTTGACAACTTCACTATCTTAGTCCAGGAGCAGGCACTTACTTTACATGTTGTAGATTCTTGATAACAGGTCATTTGGGCACTGAATCAGTTCTCTTATCATGGGCTACTCATGTACAAGTATAGAGCCACTTATCAGCCCAACAAACTGTAGCTTGCAGGGAGCCAGAGAGCAGAACGACACCTGTTCGGCATTTCTCAGCACTTCTGATCCTGAGAAAAAGAATAAAACAGCTCTGATAGTACTAAACTAAGATTTTACTCTTTCCATACATTTGAGCAGTCATCCCGAGCTGAAAGGTGACTGCCCTTCCCACTTGCTACTGGGTTGCAAGTTGGAGGAAGCAAAAAAAGCAATGACAGCACTAAGTACTAAAATGACAGAAGCATTGAATAAAAGAAAGAAAAAAGTGTATTTTTATGGAAAGCAGTGCACAGCACTACACCATTGCAGTGGTGCTTTCTGTATTTTAACACCATCAAAATTCAATTAATGGAACCACGAGGACTGTCACTGTGGCAAAGAGGTCAGTGCAGAGAAGGGGAAATATGGGAAAGGGGACAGGCTTCTGTGAAAGAAGGAGTCCAATGTCACCTGAAAAGAAATGGGCAGGGGATTTAAGAAAACATGACTTAAAAGCACAGGGGTAATGTGTAATATTTCTTTCCAAAAACCTTTCTTATGCTTCTATTCTTCTTAAAAGAAAGGTAAAAGTAATGAGTGAAGCCTCGTAACTCTTCTAAGAGTGGGTAGAAAGGGATGTGGGTTGTCTTTCCTCAGGATCGACAGTGCTGCCTTTTGCTGAGCTTTATCATCACATCAAGCAAAATGGAGCACACTACTGCAGGGAAGGCAAAATAGCTTCAGGTTATGCAGGGCTGTGCCAGAAGTTGTTCTCAGTGCCATTATTGTGTCTTTTCTCCCAATTAAATTTTGAATATAGGTGGCAGGGTTTGTTCCCTGGAAAATGGATAGACTGCAGAGGTGGGCAAGGGAATTGGTGATCTCACCAGGGCCACCACAATGAAGCTAATTCTGTAACATATACTGCAGTCCCTTTGTTCTTACTTCTCATTAAACAGGGCCTGGCTTAGAGGTAGTCTTAACGTTTTCAAACTGTTTAAACAATTAAATGATTAATCAAAGCAACAACTGTGTAGAAGAAAACAGAAAGCACTGAAGTTGTTCCTCAAAAGAAATTGAAAGGATTACAGAGATCATGTTTGAACAGGAAAAACAGGACTATAGCTCTTGGACTATTTATGTAAATGACTCATCTGCAGGTGAAAAAAAACAGCCTGTAAGTGCCAGATTACTGGATGGTGGTTTTTGCCAACTTCCACTAGATAAATTGGTGTTTCCAAAATTTCATTATGGATCCCCACATCCCAATCCCATTTTATTTCAATAGGCATGTGGATTTAACTCAGTCACATTTGTGGTTTAAAGTGCTCTTCTAAATACTTATCTGTGGCTGGAATTTAAGTTTAGATAGGGCTCATCTCATCTAACTGCAGCCTTGCAAAATTCAAGCATCTAGACTGAGATTGTCATCTAGATTACTTGAACAGGCAGTGCAGGGAAAATTTTTCCTCTAGAAGCTTCATCCCATGTATTCTATATGCTTAATTTTTGATGATATGAATCATCCTTTGGAAATGCCTGTACCTCTCAACTAACTACAGAGGGAACATACAGGGCCCTTTGAGAAGCCATTTGTTTGGCTGAAGTCCCATCTCCTGTAGCCACTATTAAACCAATACACTCAGGTTAGGGTTGCCTTCATTTTGGATCCAAGAAGAGTGGGGAGAAGGGTGCTATATGCTCAATGTCTCCCATGGGTGAACTGACAAGTAGATATGTGAAGGAAGATGACAAATGCTCCCACCTGCAAACAGTCTGTAGGAGTCAGGTCAGCAAGACGTGCTCTACTGTATTTGCACCTTGCTTTACCTCTCTGCAGGTGGGAGGCAGGAGGGAGCAAGCTAGAAATCTGCGAACAAAGCATCTATCTAGTTTTCATTTTGTCTGAATTAGTCTTTATTTTAGATAGCTCATTATTGTGACAATCATTCATCAATGTTAAGGCAAGTGTATAGTTGGAGATTGTGTCACAAAACATGCTGTTACCTAATAAGAGCCCATGTGACTAACAAGGCCTTTCTCTTCCACTTACCAGAATAAAGTTGTTTAGGATTTTTTAAGATAATTTAAATAGGCACATAAAGTCACTAAGTGGCACCTGGTCAAGTTAACATAGACATAGTGAAACTTCTCTCATTGATATCGCCGTCTGACTCATTCTGGTAAGGCTTTTTTTCCAAGGTATTGGGCATGACTTCAGGAATTAAGTCTTCATCTTTCCTTTCCCTAACATAGAATCACTTAGTTCGAAGAGACCTCTGAGATCATCGAGTCCAATTGTAGCTGTCCACCACTGAATCGTATCCCTGAGCACTTCATCTACCCATCTTTTAAACAACCACCTCCCTGGACAACTGTTCTGGTGCTTGATAACCCTTTCAGTAAAGAAGTTTTTCCTGATGTCTAATCTGAACCTCCCCTGGTGCAATTTAAGGCCATTTCCTCTTGTCTTATCACCAGTCAGTTGAGAGAAGAGACCAACACCCACCTCACTACAACCTCCTTTCAGGTAGCTGTAGGCAGTATTAAGGTCTCCCCTCAGCCTCCTAAGGAATAACCTTCATCTAGTCCCGCAGGATGAGATTGTGTGACTAGCCAGAAACCTACCCTATGTGTTTTGCCTGCATTTAATGGATCAATCAATGTCTTCTTCCATGGGAGTAGTGGAATAGCACTAAATAGGTGACGTCTCAGACTCTTAAACACTTCTTAGCATATACTCCACTATTTTTATATCTTTTTCCATTCAACCTTTTA